>NC_090929.1:832603573-833228717 GCF_040938575.1 Ambystoma mexicanum
GTTGACTTTTTTTGATTGGGTGAAACTGATCACAAACAATAACTCCAATTCTAGTGTCCTATAGTTTTTCAAAACTCTATAGATATAGCATTTTATGATTGTACACCAGAGTATCACATACTGGTGAATGTAGATTTCCTAAGAAGGAAAACCATTGATACCCTGGGAGAGAGCTCTGAAGAAGGACAAGATATGGGGCAAAGTTCTGTGCCTCACCCTGGATGTAGATGGTGGCTTTAGCAAGTGGGCTGGGTTCACCGCCATCTGCGTGAAGATGAGTAAGTGCTGTGTGGTGGATCCTTGGCTGACCCCACCATTGTACATGAGGAAAGAAAGGGCTCACCCAATTGCCACACCTAGGACTACTGCCCCTTTAAGGGATGTTTTTGAAGTGCAACGGGCAACATTATAAGGAGGTAACCGTTTGGCCTACTGTCCGTTAAAAGAATTTCCAAGATTACAATTCATGTTTTCCTATCGAAAATCATGGCCACAACTGTAAAATGCTCTAAAGTAGTTAATAGTCTAGTCCCATTATATTACAAAACCTTGGTCTTTTAGAGAAGCTAGTGAAGATTAGATACAGCAAGCCAAGGTTGTGGACGTGTTGCATGGGGGCCTACTCTAATATGATCTTTCTGCATGTCATAAAAAAGACAGCCGTCAAGACCTTTGAAGGCTCATACAGTATATCACTGTAGCCCAGCAGCCCCATCAGAAAAACAGCTATAGCAATCTGAAGTCAATATGATACACAGGTGCAAATGCTGAGATCAAAGACAGCCTGAGGGAGGGATGATGGCCCTACAAAATACAGGAGGAGAATTTGGGAAGTGAGGGAGTTTGGAAACAGAACACAAATGAGGGGGTGGTGTAATGTAGAGGAGAGGAGTGGAAGTAGTAGAAGCCGAGAGGAGGACATTGAATAGAGGTGTTAAGGGGGAAGGAGGAAGGAGAGGAAGGGATCAATTCCCTGCAAGAGATGGGATGAGCAAATAGGGAGTGAGGGAGTTTGGAGACAGCTGGAACAAGGGAGTGCTGTGGTGTAAAGGAGAGGAGGGGAAGTACTCGAAGTAGAGGACAGGGTTGAAGAGAGGTGTTAAGGTGGAAGGAGGAAGGAGAGGCAACTTGGAGAGAGAAGGTGAGGAGGTAGAATTAAGGCAACAGGAAGTTTGAGAAAATATAAGAAGAAATAGAATTGAGGAATGGAATATAGCCAACGGGAGGCATTAGTGAAGAGTTAACAATAGAAAGATGATTCTTCAAGGCAGAAGAAGAGGTTTGTAATAAAGACTGGAGGTGGAGGGAGTACAAGTACTGGGAGAGGGTGAGGTTGTAATAGTCATTGGGGGACGGATGAGAAGAGTTGAAGGAAAAAGGGGAGATGGATCAAGTGAAAGAATTGAAGGAGGATCCTGATCTGTTATCAATTGGGTTAAGTGAATGTAAAGGGCTATCAGCATATGGTGAAGGGACAAAACTATGAGCTAGGGACAAAGAGAACGAAAGAGAGAGAGAGGGAGAGAGATAGAGAAAGAGAGAGGGTGTGAGAGAGAAAATAAAAGAATATATATATATATATATAGAGAGAGGGGTTGAGAATGGAAGCAGTTTTTTTATTTGTGTATTTGGTTAATTCAAAAACCTCACACAATTCATTGTAACATATAAACACATACAAATACATGCAATTCAATGTGACAGAGCGGTATGTACTATAAAGATTATGTGCATCAAAAATCACAATGTTTTTACCAAGATGTTAAAATTGTACAAACTAAGTACCGTTTATTTAATTCACCTTTGTGGGACACATCATTTAAAAAGCACTATAAGGAACTCATGATGGCAACAGTAAAGGCAGACGCAAGTGATCAGTTCAAGGGTGTGTATTGAACTTTATAATGGGTGAGATAAACACCTAATCTAATCCTGAATCTAGGTTGGGAGAAAGCTATGACCATCAAATAGTAATAAGGCAGTCCTAGTGGCCTCATCAAATAAAAAGGGCCTATACTAAAAAATAAAATATTGTCAATCCTTACTAGTAAATTACAAAAAGAGTGTGGGATAATAATGTTCACCAGAAAAGATACAAGTGTTCACAAAATTATAAGTCAGGATGGCAAGGATGGGTCTCCCTTGCCCACGTTTTAAGCATGGGACAAGGCGGGACCTCTGAGCACAGCATACTCCTGGGCCTCAACCGCACGAGGTTCACAGTTCCAGTTCAACAATATCAAAAACCTTCAGAGGTCAAATCTCTTTCCTGCAAAAGTGTCTTGTCTGAGAAGGCCTGCTGTTTCACAATGACAAACAAACAAAAGTTATCTGGGTAATCGTGCACCTTGAGTGATTGCTCTTTGCCCCGATTTCACAATGACAAACAAAAGATCTTTCTGTGATACTGCACCTTGGGTGATTGATCTTCGCCCCAGGATCTCCCTCTGCGAGGCTTGGATCCTCATTGCCACTCAGGCTTCCGTCCGTCGGGTTTACTACGGCCTTTCAAGAGCAGCTTGCAATGTTCTAGAGTATTTATCTCTTTTCAAACAACTTCTCAATGTGGACAACCCTAGGCCAGGTTAACTGTAGTCGACACAAAGTTCATGTGTGTATTTGTCTCCACTTTGCAGTTTGGGCCTCCCTCTGTTGGGTTCTCTACGACCTTTCTTTAACAAAGATCATGTATTTCTAATACAGTTCATGTATTGCTCATTCACATCAGAAAGCAGGGTTTTCTTTCTCCTAACTTTCTTTCAGCATCCTGTCAGGTTCACAGTTGCATTCTTTCATAGTTCACAATCTTATCGGAAAGCAGGATTCCCTTCCCCTAGCTTTCCTCTGGCAATGGATCAGAGACTTTCAATTGTCCAAGAGATTTGATGTAACCCTTATAGGACCACTCTGATACCTCACGCCACCCTTTGCTAGGGTCTTCTGGTTCTGGTATTTTCAAAACATGTCCCGGTCAGAGTCTTTCAAATGAGCACCCACGTGGCACCGGACCCCTCTGCACTTGGACCTCAACTGGGCTTTCTTTAAACTTCAAACACACACACAAGTTCTTTCTCTTGCAAATTCCTTGCATTCAAAATGTTGCTTTTTACAACCTTACGCTAAACACAGTTCGGTTTTCTAGCAGATCCCTCCGACTCAGCGGGTGTGCTGAACCCGTTGGCTTCTCCGTTCTCTGTAGTCAAGGATAGTACCATGGTAGCCAGCTTGCCTCTCCGCCTGCATTATCAATGCGGGAGGCCACAGTGTACCATTGACATCTGCTGCTCTGTATGCCAGTTGTAACTCCAGGTTTTATGATTTCCCTTTCAGAGGCTTTGCAGCTCTGAGTTGAAAGAGGAAAGGGCAATTCCCCTTTGTCATACTTCCAGGTCTCACCACCTTTCTCCTCAATTTTAACTGCTGGTGTGATGTAGCTGTCTCCTTGTGCATTCAGCCTTGCTCCTAATGTGCTTTCGGGCTCCGCCTTTTGTCCCTGTTGGGGAGGAAAAGAGCCATCAGGTGTGCATGGTTAGTGCCAATTGCCTGACTCTGCCTGACCGGTGTATTGGAACGTGTCAGGTAAACGGGTCTGGTGTTAGTCCATTGTCTGTTACAGTGTAAGAAAGTGTCATATTGGAAAAGGGGGGGAGAACTTCTAAATATCCTAAGGGGTAGGAGGAGGAAAAGGTGTTATATGGAATCATGGCCCTCGTACTAGGGGTTTGGGGAAACTCAGAAGGGTGAGTTTGGCAAGGTTTGTGAAACCAACAGGAATGACCGGGATTATTATCATGAAATGAACAGGGAGGATTGTGGGAATGGTAGTGTTTTGTGAAAGCAGATTGGGAAGCTGGAAAATAAGGAGAGGGACGAGAAGAAGAATAACTAGGAGTGTCCTGGTAGGATACAGGAAAAGTGGGGTCTTGGAAGATATGGGTTCCAAGCGCAATATGGGGTTTGGGCTCCTAGGGCATTTAATAGATATGGAGGGTTTATTAGATTTGGGCAATGGAAATTCTTTGCGTGGAATAGAGGCAGACGTGGAACTACAAATGCCTCCAGGACTTTGTCCCCAGTATAGTACCACGTCTCACCTGTGGCATTTCCCCGAGCACAACCCTGGGTTACCCATTCCAGGTGATGCTCCCTCGCTCGTCCGCCCCCAGGTTTGGGATCTGGGAGCACCAGCCCTTCCCTGGCCACCTGAATAAGGGACTCTCGAGGTCTGCTCAGCAGAATACCCTCATGTTTCTCACAGCATATTGCTTAATATCCTATGCCAAAAGTGACAAAAGTGCATCTGTACGTAGATGTTCCCATCATGGAGAAACCTCTTGAAATTATTATCTCTATAGTGGAGGGTTTTAATACATCCCGTTAGGAGTTCGTGTCTCGATTGCATCCTCCTCTCCACACAGTCTACATTTTCATTCTTCTCTTGATATATTAGTCCTAGCACCCCCAAACTCCAGGCTCAGCTTAAGTCTGAGGAAGCTAGACCTCCATTTGGGGAATGGAAATGTATTCCTCAGTAGAGTGGAAATGTTTCTCCTGCAGGGCCTGATATCTAAAAAGGGCATAGTTATTAATGGTGTCCATTGTTAAACACCAATTGTGGTCCCACGGGGCTTGTTTTTGCATTAAGGGGTTGGAGGTCAAGAGACTCTCTTTTTCGGTCTATTTTTGTTAGGAGACTTTCACATTCATTCACCCAATTACAAAAATAAGTACAGCTTTTCTCATTCATAACCAAATTCAGTTTGCAGAAAAGTGATTTTTAGGGTGGGGGGAACAAGGATTTTGCTATAAAAAAAAATGAAGTCCTCCATTTAATCATACTAACCAGATAGATGAGGCCCAAATGATACCGTATTATCGCCACAGGGACACAGTTTGGCAAGCCAAGCACTCTTCACCAAATAATCCCCTCCAATTTCTGCCACTTCTGATGTTTAATGTTAAAAAGTATCTCCACATCATAAAGCAATGCAGGAGTTGTTTTTGCCTTATAATAATTATAGGCAAAAAGGAGAAAGGGACATATCTATTTTTTAGCTTTTTCATTTTGGCGATGAACACTCTGCATTTTTTTTTAGTTTCTCGAGATGCGTACCCCAAGTAGGAATATTGATCAAGAGACTCCATCGTCTCCCCATTTAGCTTCAATTTGAAATTTGTTTTTACCCTCTTATTTGTACATGTCATATTTTAGACTTGTGGGTATTAACTTCAAGTTAATGGACCCGCATGTATGTAGCTAGGGCATACAAACTATGCTGTAAACTGATAAGTGCCTGGTCCAGGATGACCAGGTCATCTGCGTAAGCCGGGTATTGAGGGGGAAAAGTACTAATGCGTGGAGGAAATGCCCAGGTCCCTTTTATTAAATTGGATAGATATATATTAAAAAGTGCTTGGCCCAGGACACAACTCTGTTGCAAACCCTGTTTAGTACCGACTGCCTTAGATATATGTCTGCTCCTGTCTAGACTTACCTTTACCTTCTTGTCCGTGTGGATGGAGATCAAGATTTCCAAAATACTATCATGAACTTCATCTTTTCTTTATCATCTCTGAAGCCAGGCTCACTTCATCAGCCCACAGGCCCAGGACCGAGTGGAGGGGCTAAAAGCTGGTTTACCCAGGGAGCCGGAAAGGCGAACAATGGCCTCTATCCAAGGGCTGTATTTAAGGGGCACTGCTGATGCTGTCTGGGCCTGTCCGGGTCCTGGAGGGCACTGGGGGACTCTCCCTTGCCACCTGATGCAGCTGCCTTCTCTGGATTGTCCATCGCTTGTCTGCTGGTAAGCCTCTTGCAAGCCCTGTACTCCAGTCTCTACTCCTCTACTTTGTGCTCATGAACACCTTGCATGTTCTGATTCCCTGTGCCTCTGTGAGCTCAGTCTGCCACCATCGCTCAGCCTCACCACCTTCCTACCTGAATAACCTGACTTGCCTGACAACCCCTCCCATTGACATTCTGCCAGCCCTGACTCAACAGTGTTCACCAATGCTGCCAGATGTAGCCCCTTGTACGATGAGGTGAGGATTTGCCTGTCTAACTATTTCAATTTGACTCCAATGCTGCCAGATGCAGCCCCCCGCAATAAGAGGTGAGGCTTTGCCTGTCTGTGTAACCATTCCATTTTGACTGCGATGCTGCCGGATCTAGCCCCCCGCAACAGGAGGTGAGGTTTTGCCTGTCTGTGTAACCGTTCCATTTTGACATCTATGCTGCCGGATGTAGCCCCCTGCAACAAGAGGTGAGGGCGTGCCTGTCTGTGTAACCATTCCATTTTGACTCCAATGCTGCCAGATGTAGCCCTTTGTACCAAGAGGTGAGGCTTTGCCTATCTGTGTAACCAATCCATTTTGACTCCTATGCTGCCGTATGTAGCCTCCCACAAAAAGTGGTGAGGCTATTCCTGTCTATGTACCCACACCAACTTACAAATGTAACCATACGCCTTGCACTTGACTAATGTACCATGCACTTGCTGTAACTACCGCCTAGATACCTCAGGGCTTTGTGCTCTGAAGTAAATGCAAAAAAATAAAATAAAATAAAAATAAATCTTTCTCCAAAGAATAACTGTGCTCACCCTGTCAAAGGCAGAGGAAAGGTTTATATAAGCAATATTAAGATTATGTTTCTTAGCTTTCCTGGTCTTAAATAACAGTGACAAGATAAAGCCATTTAATTGGGTACCCAGACGCATACAAATCCGGAATGGTTTGCATCCAGTCTGTTTGAAAGTTCAGCCCATTAATTAAGTTCCCCCAGAATTCAAGTGGAAAAAAATCTTACTTCCCATGTTAAAGAGGGCTATAGGGCGGTAAGTTTTAGGTTGTGCCTTATCACCCTTCTTGAACATTGGGATTAAGTAGGACGTCTTCCAATATTCAGATATGGTTTTAGTGTAAAGGATATTCCGAAACAGAGTCGGAAGTATAGGTGGCCACAAATCAATGTCCCTCTTCGGAACCTAATTGGATAACCCGTGTGGGCCAGGTGCTCCAGAAGGGTCTGCCTTTCTAATCAGATGTTCAATATCGTCTATGTTCACCTTTAAATCACGCTTTTTACAATTCACGTTTCGATGAGCATTGCTCTACTCCCATCAACGAATCGGGTAAAGGATTTAGTTGCTTACTTTCCTGGCACGTCCCATTCTCATTCATAAGCAACCAAAAAGCATGAGTGGTGTTTGTAATTGGTGTTTTTAACATTAGTTCTCCATCAGATTGGCAAAGCTTTATTTTGTAACCCATTAGCCAGTTTGTATAGGCCTTCTTTAAGGCCTTCACTGTTTGTCAACTCTCTGGATCAGATCTATTTTTTTTAGAGCTCGTAGATGACATCTTAACTTTATTTTTCCTGAACTCTATCGTCAAAGCTATGATTTTTCATATATCTGCCAGTGAAACCGTGGGTTTCTGTTCTCCAGCACATTTAGGTATAGTATTTCTGAAAAAGGTGATAAGTGCGGGGCAGAGAATAACTCCAATGTTTCCTCTATAGCAAGGCTTCCATAGAATCTTGCCAGTTGGTAGCTGAAGCTTTCTACTATTTTGGGTCTCGACCTAATATGGTTTCCTGCATAGTTTACCAGGGCTTCTTTTGTCAAAGCTTAGTTTTCCCCTCGAATGAATCTCCTGAAAGTAGATGGGTCACTTTGGTCAGCTGAGTATATGTTAAACCCCTGACCATTGTCCAACAATAACTGGGAAACAAAAATGTAGTCAATCATAGAGGTTACATTACCTCTTTTAGAGTTGTACTCAGGTGTTCTTTTTACTTACAAATTCCTTATTTAAACATTGCCTATCCCATTCGTTCATGAGGTACTCCCATCTGCAAACATTCCTATTAGACATGAGATCTTTCCCTTTGCTACAGTAGAAGTAGGGGTTCAGGAATTTGTGACAGTCACATTTCAAATCATCCAGAATAACCACTTCCACAGAGTTATCCCTGCTAAATCATTCCTCTAGCAATACTGAAATAGGATTGACCATGTCATTTTTATCCGGGGCGTGAGGGATCCAGTAAATATTGATTATGAAAAGCTCCCCTGCATGCCCCCCATGCCTAAAAAAGGATTCAGAGTTTTAGCAAGACCACAGCAAGAATGCCCAGATGGGAAGTGTCCCGTATTTGACAGTCTGCCTTTCTTCATGAATATAATGAGCCCCCCATAAGGCCTCCCCCTCGATCCTTGGCTTGCAGCTTGTGTGAATGTCAGATAACCATCCAGAAAGGGTGCTTCCTTTAGCCATACCTCGTGCAAATGTATTATATGAAATTGCGTTAGATGTTGTTCCTCCTGTCCGACCCTAAAAAGGTGCTTATGTCCCTGTGTGTTCCATGAGGCTATGTGTATGCTATAATCCTGTGCTCCAAATCCTATCCCTCTCGTGATTTTTTTCCGTCCTTAAAATGGCTGGAAAAATGACCAGTCCCTGTCACGCAGCAGCCTGTTTCTGCCCTTACCCTCTGGAAGGGTCAGTTTTTGTGGTTCAATGTTTCCTGTTGATCCCACCCCAGGGTCCGCTTCATACACCCCGTCCCCCTGCCCCTCCATACTCTCCCACCCCCACGCAACACCCACCAGGTGTCAGCACATTTTTTCTTTTTAGGGGATCAGTATAGATCGGAGTCCATAAATGGTAAAGCCACCTTTTCATAGAGTAAAAGATCAAGCACAAAATTAGAGCGAATATACAGCCATGCAGTTTCAGTTCTTTCCAAGTCACAAAATTCTACTTGTGCCAAGTCCTTGGAGTAGACCTTTCTCAGACTTGGGATGTTATTGAGAAGGACCAATACATTCCCCCATTTAAGCATAATGTTGGAATAACATGGGGACGGGTGGGAGGAGGATCAGACGGGAGAGAAGTTTACAGAAACGGCACGGAAGTGGGTTGAGAAAGTCGTCTGCGGTGGCTGCGTGTCCCACTTTGCTGTTTGTGGAGAAGTTTGTCTGCAGTCACTAATCCTATGGAGATGGGACCTGACCTCTCACAACCCAACTTCCAGTGCCGACTGCAGCACGGAAGTGGCTCGAGCTAGTGGTCTGCGGTGCTCCGCAGTGTCCTGCAGTGGCGTGAGGAGAGGAGACTTTGTAAACCACACAATTAGCTCCTGAGAATAGAGATCCCCAGAGACCTGTCAGCAACAGCGTTGCCTGGACTGCATTTCATTTTTATTTTTCAGGTCTCCCTCTTTAGTGAGTCTATTTTATTTACTCTTTTTTTCAAACAAACAACGTGTATTACTCACCATACTTCTTGGAAAGTTTTTGATGCTCCACCTTACAAATGAAATCTTACTTGCTTGGAAGCAGTAGTGAGGCTATGCTTTCTCCTAACATGCTTTCTGGAGAATGTGTGCCCTCTGTTGAACCTCCCATTGAACTTCTGACCCCTACGAATACTTCGATCCTGAACATGTCCAGTCAAGGAAATGCGTCCTCTATGCAAGTGGGCATTTCCACATGGGTACCAGCGGTCAGTCTCCCTGAAGCTCGCCGCATCTCATTTATTTCAGAGACTCGTCATTCAATGGTTAACAATCTCTGTCTCCAGTTTTATTTTCGGCTGCCTCACCTAGATGCGAGGTCACAGATTTTCAAAGTGATAATTTTTCAATGTCTGGGCCTATAACCACAGCGGCTCCCCTCTGACGCATACTTCTGTTCAAGAGAAATCTGAATAAACCAGGATCAGCCATGCAAGAGCTAAATTTTACACTCTCTAGCTTGACTAATTCTCAGGAAATTATAGCTGATGAATTTCGAGCCAAACGTTCAATAATTGACTCAATGGCCTCTAAAATGGCTTTCTTGCAGGGATTCATGTATGGCAAGGTGGAGTCCAACTCTGTCTTGCCCCATGCAAACAATGCCAACTTAGCCCCCACGCTCCAGCAAATCCCCCATCAGAGAATTCAGCTTGAACAACCCAGTCCTGCAGTCTGCAATAATTATACGCAAGCAGACAGACTCTTGGTGGCAAGGTCTGGAAGGATTTCAATTCGGGTGGACATTAGCACTATCCAAGAAGAGACAATTATGTTGGATTCAGCAACAAACACAATTAACCTTTATCATGAGAAGAAATTGAAAAACAAGAAAATCTCCTCGAAGCAATGGAACAGGGGATCTCGTCAATTTCTGAGGAACTTTGCAGGTAAATAGCTCACCTGCCCCGTGTGATAGATGCACACAAGAAAACACACCTTCAGCCTCATACTGAGCCCCTACCTCTGAGTGAAGCTAAAAAATTTCCCCAAAAGAAGGTCAAACTGAAAAGGAAAAATCTTTAAAAACCTTAGGCCTACGGATGGAGAGAGGGTGCTTTTATTTCAATTGGTGACTTGGAGGAGTCAATGGGTATATGGCCACTCTCGGTTTTCCACTACTTTCCTTTGAAGAGGGTCCTGGCGGGAGAGACTTGGAGGGAGAAGATTCAGGGAGACCTCACCCCTTTTGAAGCGCTCCTTGACAAATGGGGGGGAACGAAAGGCCCGATCTTGGCAATGTATGGTATACTGGTGGATGCGGGAGGAGGTCAACGGAAAAGGTGGGAAAGAGATGCCGGGTTGGACATAGACCCTGAACTTTGAGGGAGAAATTGTAAAGGGGCCTCGCAGATCTCCATATCCAGTCAGTACAAACTACATGCCATTAAACTGCTTCATAGATGTCAATATGACCCAGTCAGGCTCTCGAAGATGTTTCAATCGGCCAACCCGGGTTGTTGGCACCTATGTGGAGAACGGGCAGACTATTGGCCTATGTGGTGGGGTTGTCCACATATCAAGGTGTTTTGGGATGAAGTCCTGGTCTGGATAAGAGACCTCGACGAGATCCAACGTGTTAAGTCGCCCTTTCTGATTCTATTTGGGATGGAGACAATAGAAGGCAAATTCATCAGATTGATTGGGCTCACGGCCCCCTTAATGCAGGCCGCAAGGACCTGCCTGGTTATGAACTGGAAGGGCTCCGAAATCCCAGGTAAGCATGAGTGGATTAATGTAGCTTTGATCATATGTGCGATAGTGAGTATAACAGCTGCGATCCATGGCAAAGCAGTGTCGCATGAAACAATGTGGGGTGAATTTATGGCTAAATATGTGGATAAGGATTAACGGAATGGGATGCTAGCAGGACCAAGGGGATCCTTTTGATTAATGTATCCCCATGTCGAGAGAGGGTCTAACCCAATCTACTTTGGACTTGTGAAAGCCTCCCGTGAGGCAGCCAAAGGTGGAGTTTCAAACAGCGGAATGACACCCCAAAATGCCACTATCGAACTTTGAGCAGAGTGATTTCAATGTATGCTGCAGAAGACCCTGTTCAATAGGGGGTAGGGGGAGGGAGGGTGAAAATCAGTATAATGACGGGGTGTGTATATGTGGGCGGGGGATAAGTAAAATAACCAGGAAGGGCCAATTGACAAATACCTCAAACCTGTGGCAACATCCATTGAAATCCTAGATATGAGTTCTTTGTCACTTCATTCAGAGATTAAAAGTATTGGAGAGCTGGCTGATACAAATAGGATATTGCTTGGGGAGACCTCACCCCTATCCTTGCTGGTGAGGATCTTCAAAGATTCTCCTGTTCATGTGTTTCCTCCTGTACCGGCCCCCAGAACAAAATCCACCCTATCAACTAAAACTCTGGCCTCTATCTTCCGGACCTGCAGATCGGTAGCTTTAAAGATTTCTCCTCCATTAAAGCCATCTTTGGAGGCAAGCCATAGTTCTGCTTATGGGGCTGCATCTTCCAAACAGGTTGACGAGAGGCAAACTACCATGGCTCTGCGATCTGGGGGAGGGTCCCAGACATACCTCTGCCTCTAGTATCATATTAAATGGCTTTTGTACTTTAGAAGAAAAAAGGAAGGGAGCGGGTACAGTTCTTTTAACCTCGAGGCCCCCTGTGTACCATCTATTTAAGGTTCCTGCCCAACCACCCATGGCCTCCGAAGTTAAGGTGGAAAAGGGTTACTTTAATTTAAACTCAGAAGCTTCCACCCTGGCCGATTACCGCAAGCCAGATGCCGTAAACCACACAAATTATGGGAACCAGGCCCTTATGCACTATGCAAGGGCCGGACAAACTAAGGCCTTTGGAGACAGAGGAAGAAAAATGTGCAGAATATTAGAAGCTGCTTTTCAGAGATCACATTTTGTCCTTGAAACAGGTTTTGTGAACTCAGAGTCTTACTCCTTACATTGTACTCATATTATGGCTCTGTTTTCATAAATCCCAAATTTACGCCTGCTGTCCTCAAAAGACTTTGCTCTTGTTGAGTGTGTTATTAAGGGTACATTTGATTGGGTCAAACTTTATACTTCCTCTCTGGAATAATCAGGTCATTAGTTATTTCGGAAATGAATACTTCTTGACTATGGGCTACGATGTAGTGTCACTTTCAGACCTGGAATTAAATCAAAGACCCCAAATGCCCAATAGAGGGGCGATGGGGAAAAGTATGGGTACATCATATATAGCCGATCCAGGAGCACCAGTCTACCTAAGTCACACAGATTGGAACCCCGGCATGTGGCCTCCTGGAATTGTAGAGGCCACAGCAGTTTGGCTTCTGACTTCGGTAGATTGGCGGCCTACACTCTTCGTTGCTTTCAGGAGACGTGGTTGACAGCCTTTGTATTCTAGATGGTTACACAGTCTGTAATATTGAGGCAGTACAGGGTGCATGGGGTCGGCCATCTGGGGGCTTAATTTGTACACTTAAGCATGGGCTGAATCTCACAATGACCAGACTCGAAACTTCTCGCAAAGACATTCCACTGCTAAATTTGCATCAGGATGGTGCTGTTAAATCTACCCCCTGTGTTATCTAGTGATACTCTCTCTTTTTTGAAAACCTTGTCCAACCTCATATCTGAGGCATTGCCAGGGTCCTTTGCAGAGGTGATTGTCGTGGGCAATTTTAACAGCAAATGCCTTGATCAGAAATGGTATGCAAAAAGAAATAGAATAGGCACTTCATTTCAATCTCGGAAAAGAGGCATACAGATACATTCTGAACTTAAAGCATGGGACCTAATCTTGGTCAACGGGCATCTGTTGCCAGATATGTCACCGGAATATAGCTGGAAAAATGGTTCATTGAAGTCCACCCTAGATGTCTTCTTATCGAAAGACCTGTACTAGAAATGTTCTAGTGACCATAACATGCTAACCTTGGTTTTGGACTTGAACATTTGCCAAACAAGTGAGCTCGAACCATTAATTGTGGTTGATGTAAACCCACAAAATCTCTCATTTGTTTGGAAACTATCCTTAGAATTGCGCCTTAATGACCGTACCTTTCACTTGAGGGAACGGGAAGAGGGGTTCTTGTTAAACCCTTCTACTTATGATAAAGCAGTCCAAGTAGCCTTGCGCAATTTATATATTGGCAAATCAGCTAGATCCTTTCAGACAAATAAGAATGCTACTTTTGCACATAAATATGATTCCCAGGTTGTGGAATAAAAGTGTTTCCTTAGTAGAATGCTACGGCTGTTGATGAAATCCTCGATCCATGTCGGCGAGCAGGTTAAGGTTCTAAAAAGAAATTATGAGAATTGGGTTAAGGGACAGCGCTTTAATCTATATATTAGAGATGCTGAAGCCATGCTTGGCTACATCTTATGTAAGGACGCAAGCTCCTTTTGGAGATTGGTAAAAGAACATTTACATCATCAATTCCTTCTGTTCCAGCCATTTAAAGCAGAATGCTGGGAGGCTCACTTTTCAGAATTCTACTGTGAATTAGGAACAGTCTCTGAGTCCCCATCGTACAAAACCTGTTGGTGGAGTGACATGAAGGTAGACCCGTTGGATGTTAAAAACATGATCAGAAAATGTAAAGCCTCAAATGCTCCAGGTTGGTCTGGCTAATGCCACGCCGAAATCCAACATTAATCTTTGGCGCACTTTTTTAAATGTTTTTTTCCAGGATATTCTGAAGTCCAATAATCTCCCTTCTTCTTGGAAGAAAGCATTGATTGTGGTCATATACAAGAAAGGCGATAGGTTACTTCCATCAAACTATCGGCCTATCTCATTGCTGGATTCCGCCAGTAAAATCTTTGGGGTGTTAATTTTGATGGAGCTGCAGCTTTGGGTATCAAAAAAGGGCTGCATTGATAAATTCTAATCTGGCTTTAGACCAAGCCTAAATACCTCTCGTAATTGCTTTGCAATCCATTTACTGCAATCAAAGTCAATTCAGGAAAAAAGGGTTGTTTATTGTGCCTTCATAAATACATCCCAAACTTTAAATCAAGTAAATTGCTTCATTCTCTGGCAAAAATTGCATGATTGACGGTGCCCCTCTGTACTGATTGCCATGCTAATTGCCTTACACTCGGACACCGAAGTGAAGATTTGTTTTGGATCAAAAGGGCAATTATTCCAGATGGATAAACACCCTCTGGCATTTGTGCCAGGGCTGTGTGTTAGCCCCATTTTTATTCAACTTTTACATAAAGGAGAAGACAAAGGCACTTTGGAAAATAACCAACTTCCCGCCTAAATTGGGAAGTCTGACAATTAACTATCTCGCTTATGCAGATGATATTGGGCCTCATTCCAACTTGGGTGGTAAGGGATAACGGTCACCAGTAAGGAGACCGTTGCCGGTAAACCCTTAACACCCAATTCCGAGGTCCCTTAGCGGGAGCCGCAAAGAACGTGTGGTCAGACCACATGTCCTTAGCGGGTCCCGCTAAGGGACCAGGGCGCTAATTATGGGCCCGCTATTTGCGGCCCCATAATTAGCGCCTTCCCCATTCCCATTGAGCCCTATAGGGGCTCAATGGGAATGGGGAGTGGTTGGTTGAATGGGGATTTACCGGGTCCTCCAAGGTCAGAATGACCCGGTAATTCCCCATTCAGCCAGACTGGACCCGGTATTGGAGGCAGCCATGGTGCTAATAGCACCATGGCTACCTCCAAACTCGGAATGGGGCCCATAGTCTTATTTGACATGACTCCAATCGGCCTTCACAGATCATTGACAGCAATTAATTCCTATTTTAAATCCTTAAATTTACCATTGAATGTGCCTAAATCCAAAATAGTTATGCTGAATTACACACAAAAAAAGGAGACAGCATCTGAAATGGTTAATAAACCACACACATTTGGAAGTGGTTCCTAATTTTAAATACTTAGGAGTTGAAATCTTTGAAATATGGTTAGGTCGAACAGACTTAATCAAGTTGAACAATAAAATTAGATTCAATTAAACTATCAGCTTTTGATAAAAAATATGGAATGTTTTCAGCTCTTCCGGTCTTGAAATATTACCAGCAAAAGTCAATTTCACGTCTGCTTTATGGGGCAGATACAGGGCTTCTCACAATCAATGGGATACACTTGTGTGCATGCTATTGAAGAGATTGCTTTGAGTGCCAAAGGGAACTCCTACTGCAGTTCTCCGTCACGAGATGGGCTTGATCTCTCTTCAGGCCATGGTGACTGCAGGAGACTGCACATTTTAAGAGTTATTATGTAGCCCCCTGAAAACTCTTTAATATCTGAACTTCGTATGGTATTGTTCACAACCCCTTACAAAGTTCTGAGAGACTGGGTATATGACACTTTGTTAATCATGAAAGAATACAATCTTGACCCATTAGCTCTGATGACTCCATCAATCAATATAAAAAAGCTCCTTTTTGAATTTGACTGTATTAGGAATAGAGACTTAGTTATGACCTATCAAAATAATAGCTTTTAACACTCTGCCTTTCTATCTAAGACAACATCCATCTAGACAACACAGATTTGATATGGTAGACTTTGAAATGAATCTTTTTCCAACTATGGAGGTTGCTGGTGCAAGACAGGGCATTCCTCGCTCGGAGAGGACTTGTAGGCATTGTGCATAGAGTGTTGAAACTCTTTTTTTCCTCTGATCATAGAATGCCCTGTCTTGGCAGATCTTCGCCGCCACCTCATTGGTCACTTTGTGCGTGATGTTTGTTTTTAAAACATTGAGTGGTTCTGAACTAGAATTTTAAATAGCAATGAAATTTCTTCTGATATTTCTATCCAAAAATGTATTATTGCATTAATGAAATTGCTATTGAATCACTGATTTAATATGATCAATCCCCTTTTTAACTTACCTTTTTATTGGTGTAATGTGCTGTGGCTTGTAAACTGAATTGTATGCACCGTTTTTTATTGCAAATATTTTGCATAATGAAAGCAATTAATAAAATAAATAAATATTAATAATCCTGCAATAGGAATGCTAGACCCAGTAAACCATACAACCCTACATAGTTATGATTGTCATGTGTCATGCTTTTGTTATGCACATTCTTTGTTATAGAGGCAGTGAGCCTTGTCCTCAACTGAGGATGTTCCTACTGGAGTGAGTGCCTCTCTAGGACTTTAAAATAGCACTAAATGGGAGGGGCCAAATGGACAATATCATGGTCTCCTCATGCGTGGTGTGAAACCGGGATACAAGGCCTTTTCATAAAGTTCCAGACGAAGATGGCAATGTGCTTTCACTCCCTTAAAGTTCCATGAGGAGAACAGTGAGCAAGTTACAAGCACAGAGAAGAAGCCTTGGCCTAGGGCCTAACTGATTAGAGATGGTAGGCGAATGAGCTAAGATGTCTGACATTGTTCCCCTGCACCTGCATTCCGTTTCTTATGTGCTGCTAAAGAGCAGAATGTCCAAGGGTGGAATAGTGTGCCAACCAATCATGAGGGCCTATGTAATGATGGACTATACATTGGACCTCATTCCGAGATTGGTGGTAGTCATGGCGCTATTTGCTCCATGACTGCCACCAATAACGGGTCCGGCACCGGTCTACTTCAATGGGGAGTTACCATTGTAGTCCGACCTTTGTGGGCAACTGGTAAGTCCCCATTGAAAATATCATTCGCCATTCCCATTTGAGCCCCCATAGGGCTCAATGGGAATGGGGAGGGCGCAAATAGCAGGCTTGCGCATGTCAAGCCCGTTATTTGCACCAAGGTCCCTTTGCGGGTCCCGTCCATAACGCCTGGTCAGACCAGGCGTTACTGGAGGGACCTGCTAAGGGTCCTTGTAGTAGGGCGGTAAGGGATTACCAGCACCAGTCTCCTTGCCGGTGTTCGGTATCTCTTACCAACCTACTCGGAATGAGACCCATTGTCACAGAAGCCTATACTGCTGGTATTGTGCTATTATCTGTATTTTATGTATTTAGAGGGTGTCTAAGGGGTGCCTACCAGACAAGGGGCAGCCAATGATGTTACTAATACTTTATATATTCAATAAAAAAACGTTGTTAAAGGACATTATGGTTCAAAGTAAAATCGAAAAACCCCTGAAATTCGGCAGTTATGGTAAGATAAGCAACCATAACTCGTGCCACCGTGCACTGCTAACACTTACACCCAGGACATCAAAGATGACATCACAAATGTCATTGATGACATCACTGATGACATCACATATCTGGCTCTAACTTTTTTCCCTTTACTGACATATCTAGGCCACATGGTTTTCTTCAGTAACAGTCAGGAAGTAAAAATTGAAAAGGTACTATATTTGTAGACTTAGGGTCAAGTCACATCATATGAAACATATACGTAGCGGAAGATGCAGGCTTGAAAGAGAGCAATCCTTTCTGTGCATGAAGATAATCATTAGGGTTATCAGCACTTTCTCATAGTTTTATTTTTATTACTCTACCTTCCCTGTATATGCTCATATTTGTATACATTATACTCACTCTCCTTTCCTTTGGGTGCAGTCACATCATGTGATACACATACATATGGTAAGTAGCAGCTTTGAAACAGAGCAATAGTTTCTCTGCATAAAGACAATCAGGTTATGAACTCTTTCTGCTACTACTTCTGCTTTTTGGTTTACTTCACTGTCCCTGTATATACTCATATTTGTATGTGTTGTTGTCTCTTTGTGTTTTGTCTGTAACAATTATGTATTAAGTGGGTTTTATTATCTACTTATTCCATGTTTCACAGTACGCAAAACTCTAATAAGAAAGCAGTTATCATTTCACTATTCAACATGCCAAGATTATGAATATGGCACCTTCATCATGTATGCTGCACACACTGCCTATGTTTCTGCATGAGTAGCTTAGTATACTGGATATAACTTCATAATAGAATGCTATTTATATCAATGCATTGCTTAATGCACTAATTAGCTCATGATATTTATCCCAATGATCCTTGACAGTTTTTGGTCAGCATTATAAGAATCCCTTGTACAGAGTTTTCATGAAAAGTAAATGCACATGTGATGTCATCAGTGATGTCCTGGGTGTTCGTGTTACCAGTGCACGGTGGCGCGCATTATGGTTGCTTATCGTACCATAACTGCTGAATTTCAGGTGTTTTTCGGTTTGACTTTGAACCATAACGTCCCTTTAACAAAGTTTTTTACTGAATTTCATAGGTTTTTAGTAGCACAACTTAACCATAATATCCCTGACTTTAAATACATGTAACATAGAACATACTGAACCCCTAGCTAGTGATTTCGATGTCCGCGGACTACCGCCATGTCCGCGGACATATCGAAAATCTGAGCGTGGTGAATGTAAATTTAAATAGTGTGCCCCACTTCCCCTTTCAGGTTGGCTCTGAAAAGAGCCTTTTTTTGTTTTTTTTGCAGATGCTTGACAGACACCTGTTATTTTGTATTTTTTTTTCTTTTTTTCTTACTTTACTCCTAAAATCTTCACATAACCTTCTCCAAAGCAACCCTTACATTCCAAAACAGCATGGCATTTCCCATAAAAGATAAGGAAATGCCATCTTCTTTAAAATAAACTGCATTACTGGAATCAATATTCTCATTATTACAGAAGAATATACCAGCTCTAAGCATGAAGGCACACAGGCCTCGGTTGATTACACACCTAGCATTGTTTTTCTGAGGACAAAAAACTGAACTATTGTCCCATATTGCCCTAGGTAGTAATCCAGAAAAAATTACTTTGCCATTTGGAAGGATGTTCATTACTGCTTGAACCAAGTGTTCCAAATCTGCCAACAAAGTAGGGGCACTGACATAGCCCAAGCAGAAAGCACCATAGTGCAGAACTACCACATGGGGACTGTTGATCCTGCCCATATCTTCACAAACTTGTACAATTCCCTGTACATTGCAATCAGGCACAGTGCTCCACACGATCTCCACTCCTTTAACATCAAAATTCTTTGCAACATGCCTGCATTGAACATACTGTTGTAAACCATGCACAAACATATCTCCGAGCACCAACACCCTGACTTTCTCAACTTCTGCCATCTTCACTACACACAGTCTCTTTCAACACAAATCCACAACCTCCATCTGATTGGCTGATCCCTACAGTCTTCTTTCCATGCTGGATTTGCTGGAAAACCCCGGATATAGCACGCCCTGTCCACGGACAGACGCGGTATCCGGAGACCGTGTAACTCTTGGACAGCCCTTCTACCATTTCCACTTCACTCTCTGTGCCATTCCCTCATTGCATACAGCTAAGCAGTCACACAATACGGAGAATGTCCTCAGAACACCCCCATTTTCTTTATGTACGAACATTTCAGTACACAGCGAGTGTTCTTCTGGCTCACACTTTTTTTTTTTCTTCTTTTGCTGACATATCTAGGCCACATGGTTTTCTTCATTAACAGTCAGAAACTAAAAATTGTATTTTATTTGTAGACGTATCCTACAAGTAGGTTCTTATAGTAATTCCCTTAGAGTCCAGTCACATCATATGAAACATATACATAGGGGAAGACACAAGCTTTAAAGACAGCATTATTTTCAAGCAAATAAATGATGATTTCTCTGTTTCAAAGCTGCTATTTACCCAATGTATATGTAAATTGGTATGTGTTCTTGTCTCTTTGTGTTTTCTCTATAGTAATGCAAGTATGTAATACATGGGTTTTATTAGCTACTTATTACATATTTCACAGTACACAAATCTATTAAGAAAACAATTATTTCATTATTTAACATATTAACATTACGAATATTATACCTTCATCTTGTACGCTGCACACAATGCTATGTTTCTGCATTAGTAGCTTAGTATACTAGATAGAACCCCATAATAGAATGCTATTTATATCAATGCATCGTTCAAAGCACTAATTAGGGTATGATATTTATTGCAATGATCCTTGGCACTTTTTTCACAACATTATAATAAGAATCCCTTGTACACATATTTCTTGAAAAGTACATACACATGTGATGTCATCAGTGATGTCATCAATGACGTTTTTGATGTCATCTTTGATGTCATGGGTGTTAGTCTTAGCAGTGCACGGTGGTGGCACGAGTTATGGTTGCTTAGCTTACCATAACTGGCGAATTTCAGGGGTTTTTCGGTTTTACTTGGAACCATAACGTCTCTTTAACAACGTTTTTTTGTTAGCACGCACACAATATACAAAGATGGAGTGTAAAAAGCAATTTCTCAGAGATGGCTGTACACAGAATGTTGCAAACTAAGAATTTATGCTCGTTTACAGCTGATCCATTTTTGGCTCGCGTGCCGGAGAGGCCCACTAATCGCACTATAAGGTTCTATTGTTTTTTTACCTTGACAGACAGGGATCGTGCTAAAAGACTTCTTTTGAAGGAGTGTTGCAAAAACGTAAGACACGATAAGGATGAAATTTCTGAAACAAAACCACTTTTATATATTATATCCCTATGAGAAAGATCGTTGGCACAGACAGAGTTGTATTTTGGGACTGCACTACGCTTAGACAATGGAAAATGCCAATATAATGTAAGTAACCCTTTAGATTATTTTATACCAGAATATAATAACAATAGCGTGGCGTTATAGCCCAGTTAAGTTGTACTTGTTCATTGAATGTGGCATAGTGATTTCTACCGCGCACTATCACCGCCGAATTGGTCCCCTGTCGCTTAGCGGGCTCTGAAAAAGGCAGAGGACAGAGGGTGGGTTAATGGGAATAAGTTAACATACTCCGTTGCACTATCCTTGCTAGCAAATAGTTTCACGGCCCAATAAATTAAAATGAATATTTTTAATGAAGATCGGCTGGTGAGACTAATTTATGTATTTTAAAACAGGTACGTCCTTCCGTACTGTCAATGCCACGATTTTCAGACCCCGGCCGATAGATTTTTTAACTGCCAGGTGCAGCTACTTCTAAACAACTTCATGACCCTCACCATTTTATGGGACAATCGCCAAGGACCAATATGCCCTTAGGCGGTACTAGCGGCTAGAAGCAACATAACAACCATTATGGTGGTCTAATGCCTCGTTGTTGGAACAGCCTTCCGATTATCAGTGCGACCATGGTGCTTCTTTTATCATAAACCAACACCCTGTGTACCGCAAAGGAACAGCGCGTGACTCAAGATGAACTTTTGCGGATCAACAGAAAAGACAAATGCAAATCGCTGAATATTCTCTAAACATTTGATATCAAATAAAAGTACTTTACAAAATGGACAATCTTGCTGTTTGCTTTTAAATCAGTTTCATATTCCGAATTGTGGCGTGCTGTGTTGTGAGATGATCTGTGTTGTTTTCCGGGTTCTGTGTAAAGTCGCGTAGGACTGGAGACGACTGGGCGCGTTTGGCTATGCACCCTGTACCGTCACGGAGACAGGAATGCTTTGATAATGTCAGGCTTAGGGGCGGGAGATATGATTAGTGTCGCAAAAGCAGGTCAGCCAGGTCGATGGGGCAAGTGATAGGATCATCACATAAAGTTGGCGCACAGCAGCCTGATTTATTTGTATTATTACAATTGTAATGTCAACGGACATAAGGAGGGTTCTTAGAACACTTTCAACCTAACAATACGAACAGCGTTCTCAGAACACCCCCATTTTGTTTAATTGCAAACATTACCTCCACGCCCACTCTTCCTCGTCCCAGTACTTACTTCATGAGGCCCCTGCCTCCGACACAGGACCTTCTTCTATTTCTTTAAATTCCTATAACTCCTCCCCCACATCCACATCACTCAGTTTCATATTACCAAGCCGGAGCATGGGACCTTCCCCGCAGGGAGGGTGAGGAGGGTCGTCAGTACTGCGACAAGCAAGAGTAGGACTAGGAGTAATGAAGATTACCGGTAACTAATCGGCGCATTTCAGGACACCGCGAGTGTTCTTGGAACACATTCAACAATACGGACAGCGTCCTCAGGACACCCCCATTTTGTTTATGTACGAACATTTAAGGACACCGCAAGTGTTCTTAGCTCAAATTTTAGCTTGCTTGCGAACAAAACGGACACATACTCCGTCCTCAGAACACCCCACCATTTAGTTTATATAGAACATTTCAGAACAGCCGTGTTGTCTGCAGACAAATCGAACACAACAAAAGTGTCTAGCATATAAAAAAAAACAGAACATTGAACCTATCTCATACTCCCCCACCCTCCCCAAACACTCTTACACACCAACACACTCCACTAAATACAATTTTTAATCCAAGTTTCACCGCGCTGTCTGCGGTTGCGAATGCAAGATGGCGGGCGCCACAGAAAATCTGACGCGCTTCACGCACCACGCCGTCCAATCAGCGAACATGTCGCATGTCCGTGGACATCACGCAAGCCGCTCGGCCAATCGGGGCACTGTCCGTGGAGCGAACCGGGAAGTCCGTCCGCGGAGCGAACGGAGATATCACTAATTGTTTTGCCTTACATTTTGGTCATTTTAATAAAAACTACTGGACGGATTTACACCAAATTTGCAAAAGCAAGCTTTCGGGACCAAGCCCCCGCTCCTGCCGCAAATCTGGTGTAAATCCGTCCATTGGTTTCTGCTGTAGGCGCGCGCAAAGTTTTTTTTTTTCCCCTTATGTCTATGGGAAAAAACAAAAGTTTTGGGACCCCCCTACAACTTTGCCCCCCCTGGACCAAACCTCTCCAAACTTTGCAAAACATTCAGAGTGGGCCATATACTTTTTGCAAAGTTTGGTGAGGATTCGTCCAGAGGGAGCGAAGTTATAAGCCACCCAAAATATGCTCTTCCTATGGAAACACCAATTTAACCATAATATAAATATACTATAGGTATATGTTCCCTTAACCAATCCCTCTATCCAATAGTTTTTTATCATTTGCCACGTAGAATGACGTCATAGCTGATGTACATTGAGGTACAATGTCTTTTGCATAATGGAAATGCGATGAGTGTGTGAGCTACAATCTGTTTGTTTGATGGGTTTCCCTACTTTATTGAGCTGATAAGGTAATATTTTGCCACATTCTTTGTCCAGTTATTTGGGCCTTACATCATTGATTTGGTAATCCTATTCCGCACCTGCAATGATCCAGGCGCTATGGCAAATAATGAATCCACACTGTCCCTGACAGGCATCTGCATATGTCATTCAGACAAAGTATGCTGTTTGGCTGGTCAGGCAGGATGCTGCTTGCTGTGTGCTGCGAGTCGCTGGTTCCGTCAGCAAGAAGAAGTTTAACAAAGTTCTCCTGGCGTAACTTTTGAGTGCTGTGATTGGCTTTTGGATTTGTGTGTCCCTGCCCCCAACTTACCCAGCTCCCATCACAAATACTGACCCTGCAGCGCACCTGCGCGCGCCCCGATGTAGCCCAAAGTAGGCTGTTTGGCTGGTCAGACTGGATGCTCTTGCTGTGGGCTGCAAAATGCCGGTGCCGATGGCATGAAGAAGGTTAAGAAAGTTCCCCTGCCGTAACCATTGAGTTAGCAAGATTCTTCTAAGAGGCCAAACGTTTATGCTTGGAACTTTAGCTGCAGTGAACTGTTACTCTGTTACACACGTTTTAACAAACGTTTGAATTCAGCGCTCTAACAGACTCTTCTCTCTTGTTTATTCAGTGCTGTGATTGGCTTTTGGATTCGTGCGTCCCCGACCCCCAATTTACCCAGCTACCTTCACAAATTCTGACCCTGCAGCGCATCCGCGCACGCACCCGAAGTAGCCCAAATTAGCCTGTTTGGCTGTTCGGTTGTGCAGGGGTGCGCGGGGCTGTTAAATCTCGATGGTTTAAGTGGTTTGCATGGTCTTTTTTTACGTGGAGTGCCAGAGGTACATGTTATACTGTGGGACACGGTAGTATCATTGTTCACTGATTACTGAAACGCTGTTGCTTTAAGAGGTTCACGTGGCTGTGTGTATTTATTTTGCCATGCGGTCTGCAATAGTCATAGCATTCAGATAGTAATTCAATAAGGAGGTATATGTTTAAATTAATTTACAGTTAATCTGCAGTTGGAATTTCATGCGCTTTTGGGTGCTGTTGCATGAAAGTCTTTTAAAAAGGCTTTTTAGGCAGTGTGGTGACTATCTTCATAATTGTAGAAATGTGTACATTTGTTGGAAGTGTTGCTATTGTTTAGTATGAAGAGAAAATCCAATATGGATAGGACCAATATAGTTCCTGGTATATTCAGGTCCATCAACACACGATGGTCGAGTTTAGCTAGAGCAGCTGCCCTTCCACTACCTACAATCAGTGATAACAAGGAGGAATTACTTGATTGTGCAATGTATTGCTCAAATGAATTTTAAAAAAATGACACAAATAGTGTGATTGAATTAAATCCTATCAATGAAGGTTCCTCCCACTCATTGTGGAAGATCCCAAAAAGCTTCTAGCTAATGAAAGCAATAAGTCATGTATTGACTAACTTGCTATTTTTCAAAAGGGTGATTCCTTGCGGGGGCTTTCGGTGCAAACTGACAAAAGTGGTGATATATAATCTTGCAACATTAACGTGCCCGAGTTATCGTCCCTACTAGGTTTTCATAATGGCCTTGTCATACAAGAGTTAAGGAAACAAACGGAAGTGTTTCATGGCATATTTCGGATGATTGGGCTTCTTCCGGATAAATTTAAAGAGGACATGACATTTGTGTTTCTGCTCTCTTAGACAACAAGATTAAGTTAAAGGAGAATGACCAAAGTAAGGGGTTGATTATGCATTACAACAAAGTTCTGAACGCTTCTATTCTGGAAGTAATAGACATCACTATTTCCATATCTAAGGAGATGTTTGCAAAAGCCTCCAATCATGTTCCTGCTGAGTTGGCCATATGTAAAATTCCTCCAGTCAGTGTGATCAACCTGGTAGAGGGGGCTCACAATTCAGATCGGGAACTCAAATAAGTGGGAGGTGTACCGTCCAAGGTTAAATGTGGAAGAACTCATCTAGGACATTTTTTGAGAGCTACAACCCTCAAGCATACTATCGAGGAAGCTTCTCATGAGATTATTTCTGAGAGGCAAGCCTTAGCTGATATGCATCAACCTCCTAAGGGTTTAATTGTGAATAAATTCCCAGTAGAGTTAGGGATACAGGTGGGGCATAAAACAACTACAGACCTAAATCTGGAAGTAGAAATATTGGGCCTGGATCAATATACCCAGAGCGAGTATCAAGAGGGGGAACAGAATCTCGCTGACATCTTGAAAAATAAAGACTCTACCAGTCTTGAACTACAGCTCAAAACGATTGAATATGGCATCAATAAAATCTTCAAGATTTTTAAAAACCCTAACGCTCTGTCTAGTACAGTTACACCCATATCAGCCCATAGGGAGCAAGTGGGTGCTGACAAGTTGTTAGAGAAAGTCCATCTCAAACTCTTGGATCAAGAAAAGGTTGATGGTAGTGTTCCTATAGATTCCGAAGCTGTGGTGAATTCAAAGGTATCAACTGGTGACATAATGATACCTCAGGGTGGGAGTGATAAGGGATGCAATGTGCCATTGGCTAAGGTAATTCATAAGAATTTGCTAGAAAATGGGGTAATCAACAAAGTGGTAACTAAGAAGGATGAGGGTCTATTGAGCCATGGTGGGGAACTGGTGTCTAATGTGGCTAGTAATATGTTATTGGATACGGAAGCTGTCAAACGTCTCATCTCCACCATGTTAGAAGACAATGAACCTCATTGTTCTCAAGGCCAGAATGAATATTTGGGTATTGGCCGGGAGAACTATAGACCTATCAATAACATTTATAAGGAGGGGGATAAAAGAACTTTATCCCAGGTTGAAGTCGATTTGAGAAAGCCGGTATTTCCAGATTACCCAAGTTTGATAATGTCATTTTTGTTTGAGGAGAGGGGTCCTAGAGCCTTGAATAGACCATATATTCTTTCGTTGTTGTCTGAGATCCCTGAATTAAGTCTAATTTCATCATCACACATAATATTGGTGGACTTCATCCACAACTTGAGGTTTGACTATGTATGGCTTGTTATCCCCTCTCCACTTGTGAGGGCCCTATTCCTAAAAGAAGCAGCAGCCATACAAAAAAGGGGCTTTGACATTGCTAATTTTGAACAACCAATGTGGTGTTATGGGAGAAAGGACTCCATGACAAGGAATTATTCTGATATCCATAGAAAAGGGTCGACGGCAAAGAAAGAAGAAGTGATTAAAGGAATGGAGACTCAGAATTGGCGATGGCTGACTTTATCTTTAAGAGACTCTATTAGTAATCTTCAAAATTTAAATAAGCCACTGTAGCAGTACTGAAAAATGAAGTGTATGTATTTGGGATGTGCGTGGCCATTCCCATTTGGTGAATCAAGTAGATCTAATTAAAGAGCTATCCGGATTTGATATCATCCTACTCCAGGAGACATGAGCGAGAGGGGAATTTATTTGGGATGGCTTTCATATAATCAATACTTTTGCGATCGTTGTGGAGAGAGGGAGGCCTAAAGGGGTCTCATGATTGGGTATTGTCAAGGTCGATCTATTAGGGAGTTGGATGAATGGAGAGTAGATAATTGTATGCTTATACTTACTATTCAGATTAAAGAATTGGCCTATGTGTTAAATATTATGGTTGTTAATGTCTATTGGAATCCATTGGAATACTGTGATGCCCGTTTGGAGAAAAATCTCTCCCAATTAGGGAACATTATGGATCTCTCAGATCGAAATGGACACAAAATAAAACAAAGACATTTATGACAGTTATCTTACATGATTTTGAGTTTTTAAAATTGGAATTGAAATTAGTAAGCTATTCTGTGTCAAACGATACACCTTATTTAAAGGAAACCATGATGAAGATGGTTAATAAGAATTCCAAATTGAAATTGCCTTTTAATAATCATTTGCATCAATTCAATCTGTTGACCCACGGCCGTAAAGCTTGTCTCCGTAAAGAAATTAGAGTTATACAAAAAAGTAAAGATATTGTGGGGGTCAAAATGCTGAAAATTAAAAAGCTTACACAAAGTTTCAAAAACTGGAATATTAGAGGAACCATACACCAAAAAGATTGTGAAAAACTACTTCTATCCGTTGGGTACAATGACTCCAAATCCTTCTGGCAGGTTTTAAACAATCTGGAAGCAAACCAAATAACAAGGTTCCTCAATCCAATAAATGAACAACTGTGGATTGACCACTTTTTAAAGATATTTAAAAAAGATGTGGAATGTGCAACTGCTGGTATAATTGAGTCATCTGGCTGGTGCATCAATTTGACGTGTACTGGGATCAATCGCCTTATTAAACTTTCAAAAACATCAAAAAATGTTGGTCCTAATAATATTTCGAATGTACTGTTAAAAGAGAACATTGGTGTATGGTCCAAAATTCTATACATTCTTATGACCCAGACCATTCCTGACTCTTGGAGTCTGTCCTATGTTCTTCCAATTCATAAAAAAGGTTTAAGGAGCAATCCGACAAGTTAAAGGCCAATTGCTATAAGTGATGCCAACTCTAAAATCTTTGCGTCCTTGGTATTAATTGATATCCAGAAATGGATAGATACAAATGACATCTTGAGTATCAACCAGACAGGATTTAAGAAAGGTATGGGAACAGATTGTGGGGGACTGATTCTCACTTCCTTTCAAAGAGACACTCTGAAAATAGGAGCTCAGCCTGTTTTTATGGCCTCAATGGATCTTAGTGTGGCATTTGATAGGGTTGATAGATCTACCCAATGGAGAATGTTAAATGCAATGGGTATGCCACACAGCTTGTTGAATATCATAATTGATATGTACTCACATACTAGTATTCAAGTGATATTGAACTCAGAAGGGATCTTAACAAGAACAATTTATATTCTTAATGGATTGAGGCTGGGGTGCATGTTAGCACCCATCCTTTGCAACCTTTACACTTCCAGTGCTGGAAGGGCTCTGAAAAATAAGGGATTAGTTTCCCCCAAATTTGGAGGCTCTTTGATTGAGTAGATCTCATACGCCGATGATTTTCTTTTACTAGACTGTACAAAAGTTGGGCTCCAACAAATAATAAATACATTTGTGGAATATATAAAAGTTCTAAAGCTTCAAATCAATCCGACTAAAACTGTCCTCTTGCGTTTAGGCCAAAGAACAAATACACATTCTAAATTATCCTGGTGTTGTGAAGGGAAGCTAGTTAAGCTATCCAATACCATGGGTTATTTGGGTTATGTAATTTCAGATATAGACTCAGTAAGTATGGCAAGAAATCTGATAAAGACGAAAGCCGAAACTGCACTCAGACAAATGAGAATAATTTAACACAAATTCGGAACATTTTCCTTAGTTCCTTTGAGAGAATTTTATAGGATGATCGTCCCTCGTCTTTTGAACGGTTCAGAGTTTTGCTCATATCAATGTCTAGAATATTTGAAGGGTATAGAAAGTTGAATTTGGAAAGGGGTATTATTTTTTCTGCCAAAAAGTGTGCCTATTGAAATGATTAGATATGAAATAAGTCAACAGTCATTGAAATCTTTAATCCTTTGGAAAAAAAGTGCAACTTCTTAGGAAGTGTTTAACTTCTAAGCAGAAGGATGTATATGCTATAGCTGGGGTGGATAAAAAAAGGTTTTATGTTGAAGTTGAACCAGGAGGTGGAATCTGTATTATGTACTTTGAGATTGTCCATTACCACACTTTTAAACAGACCATCAAAAGTGACAGATTTAATTAACTGTCAATATTGGTGTGTTAATCATGAAATAATTTACAATTCAAGGATCTTCAATCAAGTTTGCTCATCATGGAAATTCTATCCAGTTTTAGAAGTGTACTTGGTGAAATATGCTAGTAAGTCTGTTCAAAATCAACTCATGAGATTTAGAGCCAATGTTATGTTGACTAATGAAATTGAAACCATTAGAAAAAATAACTGTGATGACATTAAATGGTGTAGATTCTGTGAGGATGAAAGATAAGTGGAAATGTCACAACATCTATTATTAATTTGTCCAGTGCTTCTACCACAAAGAATTTTATATTTTTCACTGTTTGTGACATCAATTCATGGTATGAAATTATTCATTGTCAGAGTGTCACTGAAAATTAGATTAATAGCGTATCTCAAAAATATACCTGAAGTTAAAATGATTATATTGAGATTACTATTGAAGTATTGGTTCTATAGAAAGATGTTCTATGTCGTAGATAGTGTTTCATCAACAGAACTTCTAAGAATGTATAACACAAAGATCCTAAATGTGTTTTATATATAGTTTTTGTATTGATTTTGTTATTCATATGTAGATGTTTTTAAATTTTGAAGGAAGGGTGACATTGAGAGTATGGAGTTATTTTGTTAGGTTGGTTGTATAGGAATGGTAATAGATCTAAAGTTGAAATTTTAATATGCTTTGCTGTTGATATTTTTGTAATGAATTTCTGCTATGTGTATGTTGGTGTATGTACAATTAGAAAATTTAGGATTAGGCTTGTTTGCAATATGGTATTGTACTGTTTTGAATGAATTGTTTTTTTAATGAATTGTACAACAATGGAATTTTATTATGAATTGAATTGTTTTATGTTTTGTATATTTTGCAAAAGTTTGTATAAACTAAATGCAAATAAAAAAATAAATATATATGTCATTCACAACTGGTTTCAGGCTAACTAGAACCCCCCAGTCCTGGGGAACACACATACAGTGGCCAAAGTTGTCCACCTGCTCCATCTCACACACAAAAAGAAACAAAGGATAGTCATGTGGTCCCTCAGGTCTTGGAGGTGAATACCTACAACTTCCAATTTAATTAATAGATGAGGGGGTCAAAAAGAACCCAGCCAAGTCAAATGGATTCCACACAGTCAAACCATTTTACACAATCAAAAAAGCCACCACCAGCCTAGCTACATGACTAACAGAAAGAGAGCACTCTCTATGGGAGATTATGGGTACCTTTGGGCCACCCTTTTCCTAGGAGTCATGAGGACTCTTAAGGCAGAGCACAAAAAACACAGAGCTAAACTTTTAGTCAGGCTTCAGATTAAGCCTGCGCAATAGAAAACAAAGTTCAAAACCCAGAAAAGCAAGAAAAAAACACACAAGGGCTAACACATATGGTGAAAAGTGGCATTTCTTCCTAACAACGACTTCACACTATACCGTCTTGGGTTTCATGTCCCAGAAATCCTTCACATTGTTTTTCCTATGGAATCCATAACAGAACCCTTCTTAAACTGAGACTCAGCCAGTAGGCTGAAGGGAACTCTCTCAGATGCATGGGACTTTGCATAGAATCTTCAGTTGTAACCAATTCTGGTGCAGCCTAAGAACCACGAGTGACCAGGGATGGAATTGTAGGACCGCGCAGGTTTGGAGAGGGCCCACTGAAAACAGAAGAGCACTATCCTGATAACTTTACTTTGAGTTTGACAAGTTCCAATTTACTTTCAGTTGACCCACTGTGTACATGTTCCCCAAATATAACTGTGCCTTTCTTGATCCTACATTATAGGTGGCAAAGGTTTCATTTGGTTGACATCGGGACAGGCCTCAAAGCTGTTGCAAAAAACCAGGTGCTTTCTACAAATTGTATCTTTTTTGTCTCTTTAGTTCTCAGTCATAGGGTATATCCTTAGTTTCTCACAACCCATCTTTGTCTACCTCCTCAATGGTATGATTTCTGCAATCACTGCTTTGCCACTGGAACTTTCCCCTCCCCCATAAGCACTCTCTTGTGCACCCCTTCTAAAGAAGCCCTTGGCCGATCCTTTCTCTCCGGCTAACTATCGCCCGATCTCCATCACTCATTTCCTGGGCAAACTCTTGGAAAAGCTGGCCATCTCCCATCTTAATCTACATACTGGTTCTATTGATTGCCTCCATGACCACCAGTCTGGCTTCAGAGCTGCCAGAATCACGGAAACTGCTCTCATGAACACCTGTGAAGACCTGTTCTGCAATCTTGACTCTAGTCTCCCTTCTGTCCTCATTCTCCTTGATCTATCCTCTTCTTTTGACACAGTCAACCATGCCATCCTGCTCAATCGTCTCAGGGACAACCTTGGTATTACTGATCAGTCCCCAGCCTGGTTGATCTCCTTTCTCACTGACTGACCCTCTCAGGTCCAACTGGGGTTGTTCCTCTCTTCTATCTCTCTCTCTACTTTTGGTGTTCCCCAGTGGTCTAACCGCTCTCCCTGGCTCATCAACCACTGCCTGGCACCTTTGCCCACCACATTGCTACTGTCTGCTCCAATTTCAATGTTATGGGGATGATACTCAGGTCTCATTCAGTCTCTCCTTAGCCACCTCTGCTTCTTCTCTCATATCAGACTGTTTGGCCACAATTTAGAAATGGTGTGCCACCAATGATCTCTGCCTTAATGCCAGTAAGGCTGAGATCCTCCTCAATTGGACATCTGCTCCCTCCTTATCTCTCTCTCTCTGGCTGCCCACTCCCTGGGCCTTCTTCCTGCTCCTTCCTGTGAGGCTAAGAACCTCAGTGTCATCTTTGACTCCACCCTCTTCTCTGACGTCTCTAAGAAGTCAAACAGTCAGCTGCACCTCCTCAGAGGTATTCTTCTTTTTTTCACGTTCCCTCAGAAGCTCACTGTCTCCAGAGCTCTGGTCCTCTCTAGGCTGGACTATTGCAATAGCCTCTTTCTAAATCTTCCTGCCACTACTCTTCGGCCTTTACAACTTATCCAGAACAGGACTGCACGACTTGTCCTTGGCCGCAAGCCCAGGGATCGTCTCTCTCCAGGTCTGAAATCTTTTCTCTGGCTTCCTGTGGCTGCAAGGATCAACCCTCTGCATTGTCCACAAGGCTTTCTGGGGCACTAGACTGCTTTACCTGAAACATTCTCTTCCAAAACATCTTCTTTCTCAAGCTCTCTGCTCACCAGCCACCATCTCTCTGAGGGTCAAATGCTTCTCCAAGCAGAGAGTTGGGGGCAGATCTTATCTCCTTAGCTGGGGCCTCCCTCTGAAACAGCCTCCCTGCCTCTCTCAAACTTGAGCAGAACCACCTATGGTTCTGGAAGCAACTCAAGACCTTCCTTTTCACTTCTGCTTTCTCTCTTCCACTCCCCTGCTAATGCACATGACTGCTCCACGTACTTGTCACCTGGTCACCCTCTGAACTCGGGCACAGGCTCCTGCATGTCCAGTTGCCCTTGCACTGACTCCAGGCTCCCCAGTCTGTATCTGCAACCCTACAGTCCCTTCTCTCTGCACATATGAGCCACCTGCTGGCTGCACTTGTGAGTTAACTGCACTTCCCCCTTCTGCTCCCCCGGCACGTCTCCCCTTCCCTCTTCCCACACTTGCGCGATCTGAATGACGCAAGGCCTAGTAAGATCGCTATTTTGTCCTCCCTTGTTTCCGCCTCCTTGCCTCGTCGCGCCTAGAAACACTTGTGTACAGGCGCGTTATAAATGCCACCATGTCATATGCAATGATCGTGTAACTAAAGGGACCCTACTTCCTCTCTCAGCCTCTCCTCTCTCTCTCTCTCTCGCTCTCTTTCTCTCGCTCTCTTTCCTCTTCACCTCATTGTCACTTTGGAAGGTGCATGTACCTCCACCACTCTATTCACGCCCCATAAATGTAGGGTGAGTCTTCTTCACTTCCTTCACTTACTCATTCGGTCCCATTTCCATCAATTCTCACCACCCTTCCCCCACCTATCACGCTCCCATTTTCCTCCACTTCTTCTTTTACTCCAGCCTTTTCCTCTTGAGATGTCCTTAAAACATCTCCTCTGCCTTGATATTCCTTATTTGTCCTGTTAACTACCTCTTCACCACCTCCTCCCCTCTGCTATACTCCACTTCATCCTTTCCCTCTTGATTTCACCTGATATTTTCTGCCTCTTTCTTCCTCTTTACTTCTACCGCCTCATCCAGTTACCTCTCCTTCCTACTCCTTCCATTCCTCTCCTCTGCAACACACCAATGGATATTTTTTTACCCATCCCAAAACTATCTCAACTCTCATATAATCCTTCTAGCTTTTAAAGGGCATTGGTCCTGCTCTCGGGCCCATGTTTCCTGTAAGCATAAGCATGTACCTATCATAATGGGCTCTATGTTTATGATTGGTGAATTACCAATGTTCAGTTTGTAACAGGTGTGTTTCTGGTGGGTCACAGGGCTGCAGAGATGCATGGTCCACGACTTCAAAGGGCTTGGCCACCATCTTGTTACTGAGCTCTGCAGTGGCTACAGGAGCAGGTTAACCACTTCGATAATATTTTAATGTTGATAATATGTTGGGACTACCTCTTTGACCACTTATGTGAATTTTACTGTTGCAGCCCTCATTTTCTCTTACACACCTTGAGTTACAGTCTTGGGAATCCTTAGAAGGACAGCAGGCCAAAGGGTTACCTCCTGATTGATTTGCCCACTTTACATCAGTAAGTCCATTAGAGGGACCTAATTTCCTGGGGGACTATGTTGTGAGCCCCTGCCTCGTATAAGTGGCATGATGCGGTTGAACACACCTTGCCCACTTTGGAACCCTATCATCTACATCGATGGCGCGGCAGGCAACGTCATCATAACATGTGCACTCCTCAGCACGAACACACCTACATGTATACATGCATGTGCACAAACCTGCATATGCTCACACCGTCCTATGCATGCTCGCACACATCTTCACACTCAGTCATGGCCACACACACCTCCAAAGAGGCAGAGAGAGAGTGATACTCCTAGTAAGACACTTGTAGCAGTTATATTATCTACTGTACGTTTCATTGATACAATGTGGGCCTGTGTTTACTATCTGACAGGACATAGTCTGGTGAGAACAACGTCAGGTTTCTAGTAATCACTCTATTATTTTTTCTTTGTTACAGACGCAGTAGAGAGACAAAGGTGCATTCTAAAATGTTTTCCCCCATAAGTCAATTGCAGTACTCATTTAGTGACTAATTTATAAAGTTACAAGGTGTCTTCCTAATGATAATGCAACTTAATTATAGAAATTGTCTTGCCCTCCTATGCCAAGGACAGTTAATTAAGTAGCCTCTAACACTGATAGATACATCACTACAAATTAATCAAAACATGTTCTACACACGACATCATGTTAAAATGACTTTACATCACTAATAAACTAGATCCAAAGTGGCATTGGTCAGATTTCTAAGAGTATCTAACAAAGGGGCTACATTGTGGCTGGCTTAATGTTGTTCAATACTATTCCGCAATACATTTTGTTAGACAGGATATAGAGGCTAATTGCAAATAAATGGCCAGATACAGATAGATTGAGTCCTTCCTACAAGGAAAACAACATCGTGCACACATAGGACATTATTTATATCTTTTCATGATTAAGAATGTGAGGATCCTCCTGATGCTGCCCATTTCCCTGATCTTTTTCTGTAGTTATTTGAGATTGCTGGGAGAACTAATTTGCTCACTGCCGGTTCCCTAGCTATATGGATAAGATATGACACAATTCCCTGGTGATAAATTGGCTAGACAGACTTACAGAAAAATGGCTTTGCAGATGCTCAGTCGGGATATTGGGGTTTCCACTGAGAATCTTTGATGCAAGATAGCATGACCAGCCCCCACACATTAAGAATAATTCAGAAAACTGCTTACTGTAGTTTTCTCGGAGGCTGCTTATAGTCTTAAACCGATACTGCTGTCGTTTGAATTGAACACATCTGCAATGTTTTCAAAATTACTGCTTTAAAGAGAAAATAGCTTTATATGTTGCAGGGTGGTCAACTTAACATTAGTAATGCTGTTTTCTAAACCAACAATCTGAAAAAGCCAGTAGATTTCGCTTTTGTACAGACATTGTGTAATGCGTTAACATATGCACATTGTGTCGGTGGAATGAGCAGTGTGCAATTGGGTTTTGTGTGTGAGTGTGTATGCAGTGTGAGAGAGCACGTGCAATGCAAGGACAAATGTGTGGAACGGATGAAATTGTAGTGAAAGAAAACACTGTCTCACACTTAAGAAGATTCACAAATAAAACAAAAAAGAGACACATGGAAATGCATGAGCTTACACCTATTCACTGACAATTCCACTGGGTAAGGTTCTATTCCATTCTTTAATTGCTTTTTTTGTGTATTTCTCCATGATTTTTTGGCGAGTGAATGTGCAGTTTAAGGTTGCATGTCAATGTGAACATGCGTGTGCAGTGTGAGGGTGTCTTTGCAATGCGAGGTTAGTAACTTTCACTCTTGGGGTGACTCAAAAAACGTAATGGTGATCTCTGGAAGTGTGTTGTTTAGCTCATGTAGGCGTTTTCAACCATTACCTTTTTTGTTTTTTGTCATTCTGTTTCTCTGCACTATAGACAGGTTCTGGGAGTGGGATGGGTGAGTGGAGACACGTCATACAAGATTCATAGAGGAAGCCCACTGACTGCCCATCTCAGGAAACATTACTATTAACCATTAATTTCGGCAGGACAGTTTCAATCACAACTCTGTGTAAATGTATGCATTATGTGTAGTTACCATGAATGGCAGGTTCTGAGCATGCCTTAAGAACAGAAGTCCTAGAACATACATGAGACAAGCAGGGAAACTTCCTGCATGAAAGATGGTATGCAAAGCAGGATAGCTGGTACACAATAGCAGGTAATACATTAAAGTCACCAATTTTGCAAACTGTGTTGCTTTGGTGACTTTGTAATGTAACCTGCCAAATGTACGCAAGCTGTAAGAATTGTAACAATGTGCATTTAACTGCACTTGTGTTATTTGCTGAAAAGTTTCTCAAACTTAAAGTTCAGTTACTGAAAACAATGTTTTACATCTAATGTTGTGGAAGGATTAGAAAAATGTTCATTGCAGTTCAATATAAGAAAATCAGTTTTTCATTTACTATAGAATGCCAGATTAAACCAGCTTTTAACAATATCCTGTTTATAGTGGTGAAGTATTGAGACAGCTGTGGGTTTGAACTTGAAAAGTGTAGACTTGCTCTGAGTGCAAGTCAAGCACCTACATATGAGCTATTCACCCAGTAGTACAAACGATCGCACACCAGTGCTGGCAGTGAGCAAAGCTGACTCTTTGAACTACCTCTCCCTTCTTCATGCGAAGGGGTATAATAGTAATGTGGAGGATGGGTTTGAGGAGTGGAGCCCCAGCAAAATTTCGAGCAAGCAAGATCTCCTCAAAAAAAAAAAAAAAAGAAATCCAAATAAATTGCTGGAGGGACCAAGTCCTGTTGGTTTACCTAAAAGAGTATTTTGAGCAAATAAGAATGGCCACAACATTTTATATTTTAAATATGTCTGCATAGTAGTTAAAACAAGAAACCTTTCTGATGAAGTAATGCAAACTGGGCTCACTGCTCCTTTCATTATTTCCAAATAAAGATTTATAATGATGATGATGATGATGGTTATTATGATGAATTCAAATCTAGTCTTGGTTTTTTAATCGAACAAAGGTTCAAATAATTAGAATCAATAATGTATTTAAGTATGTGTTACTGTAAATGCATTTTGCTTCCACCGCTGAACATTACATTTTTGTGGATTCTTGTTAATAACAGAAAACATTTGCTGGAGCAGATATCCTGGAGAATCTCCTAAGAGAATGCATGTAAACGACAAGACATAGAAATTGATTTAGACCGTGGATGTCTATAGATGTGACACGTGGGCCTCTTCCATGCAAAGTCCTTCTTGCCGTCTTTGTCTGGCCAACTCCTCCCCTGCACACAACACCAATAACCGGCAACATAGCGAAACTTAATATGCAGCCCAAGAGGTGTGTAACATTCACTGAAAACAGTTGTCTTCCTCCACAGCAAGCATTTGAGTTAAAAAGACTGATGGGCCTTTGGTTGTACACAAACTGAAAAAAAGACCATGCTTCACTGACAGAAATTCAAAATAACAAAATATCACCACATGTGCATATGCTTCTGAATTAGCACAGATAGTTTTCAGACATGGTCAATCAGGAGCCTTTCTGATCAAAGCCAATGTTTGATCCGGGTGGCTAGTGTCTCACCGAGACTTCTACTTAATGCCCATCTCCATCACTACCCAGTGACTCTTGCCACTTCCACCCACCACCTGACCACTTCCTCACTTACCTGCTCCACCCCTCAGACACAGAGGCTCCTTTCCTGCTCCGCAGCCTTCGTTCCTCACCACCATCTAAGTCAGCTCCTATCAGGTCACTGCTCGCTCCAACACAACACATCAATGCCTCTGGATCCTTTTTGGGGCCCACGCCACAGATCATCTGCACTGTCCCACTACACTTCTATCAGGTCAGCACCACCCAAAAAGACAAGGGCCTCCACACAGAGCTGTTTCCTTGGTGACCCCGGTTTTAGTATGTTTATTTTGAATGAACATCTGACTTGTGTGCTTATTTCTTGCCAGCTTCCCATCTCCCAAAAAATGCACTTAGCACCTAGGTTAGGATAGTTACCCAGGCTGATAATAGATCAAAACTCCCAATCATTGGGCCCTATCTAGTGGTAATGACCTGACTGTCTGAATTCAAGGCCTCTTAGGTACAACCCACCAAATGTGGCATTATAGCTTAATTCACTAATTGCACATCTGCACTGTTTTATGCTTATTGATTGAAAGATCCCTCAGTAGAAGACAATGTATCTCAGGGTTCAAATGATCAAACTACCAAAGCTTGTATATTGCCTAAACGCACCAAATATATACACAATGCAGCTAATCAATTATAAATTTCATTATAAGGACTATAAATATCTCAGGGCCTTTTTACATGGTTTTTGTGATTTTTATGACTCTATTATTAATAGTGTTTTTGTTTACATATTATCAATGTTATTTTTATTACTGTAAGTAGATGAAAGTTCTTCTTTATGAAAATGGGTAATTTCCGAGTAAAGATTTACGATGATGATGATGATGGTGATGATGAATCAAATCTAGCTTTGGGATTTGAATGGAGCAAAGGGTTAACAGATTAGAATCAATGTATTTAATCATGTGTCACGTTAAATACATTTAATTTGTAATGCTGCACATTTCATTTTATTGAATTCTTGATGCTGATTCTTGATATTAACAGAATACATGTGCCGGAACAGATATCCTGGGAAACAAAGGAATCATTTTAATAGGATGGTTTTGATGTAGCAGACCTTATTGGTCTGCCACATCAAGGTTCAATGTTTATGTGGACATCTGTTCCTCTGATGTGGCCATTACTGGCTGACCATGCATCCACCAATGTCATTCCAATTAAGCCATCCAGCTAAACTTTAAAAAATAGGTTTTTGAAAGTTTGCAATTTGGACATGCTCAGCTTAGTTGTCTTGAATTTGCGAGAGAAGACTGTTATTCTCGGCAAGCACAGCCTTTCCTATTCATGTCTTTTAATGGCTTTGTCACAGATTAATACAGAGGTTGGTTGTACAGAAAGCTAGCCTTGTCTGAAGAGAGCTGAGCACAAGCACATCTTAGATTTAACCAGATGTCAACTATTTTATTTATTGTATTTTATGGGAATTTTTGTTCAGTACTAGCCCCACCTAGAGGGTCTGGAAGTGCCTCACAAAGTTCAAAATTTCATGAAGTGGAAGAAGATACAGGGTATGCATGTATTCGGTAAAGAATAGGACGATTGGGATAGACTGGTGATGGCAAGACAGGTGGTGTGGCTGTAGTAGGTGTGGGGAAAGAGGTATGTTTTGAAGCTTTTTCAGAAATTGGTGATGTACGATGTGGTGGGGATGTGAGAGGTAGGATGTGAGTGGTAGGGTATTCCAGGCTCTGAGAGCCCACTGGGTGAATGCTTGTTTGTGTGTGCATGTTAGTTTACAGAGTGGAATGCATAGAAGATTTTGGCAAACGTGCCTGGTGTTTGTGTGGGTGATGTGTGTCAGTTTGTTGTGAAGGTGGGATGTCATTTTGAGGTGGATCGATTTGTATACAATGCAGAGTCCTTTGAAAGCAATTCTCTGAGATATGCAGAGACAGTGGAGCTGGGCAAGATTGGGTACTAGCAGGATGACTCTTGCCACTACTTTCTGTAAGGATTGGACTGGATGAGGGTTCTGTTGTGGAGTCCAGTGAGTAGAGTATTTCTGTAGTCTTGCTTAGCCAGAACTAGTGCTTGAACACTGGTGCACAAAATGTCAGGGGAAAGGATGTGCCTTATCTTGTGGATGATGTGTGGTTATAGGTTGAATTTTTGGTAAAGGCAGCTATGTGGTGTGTGTGGAATGGTGGAGGTTGTCTGTGGTGAGTTCACAGATAGAACGGGTGAGTCATGTATGTGCCTGGGTAGCACATGAGGAGGCGATCTGCTTTGGAAGGGTTTAGTTTGAGGAAAGGTGAGGCCATCAAGGTGCTGATTCCAAAGAGAGACAGCTTTTCAGGGTATGGAGTTGTGAGGGGTTTGTGATTTGTAAATATACTTGTCGTCTCTATATTGGTGAAAATGGACATTGTTGTTTCTAAAGGTTTGTAAAAGGGATTTGGAATATAGGTTGAACAGTAGGGTGAGACAGTGGGAACCTTGACTGAGTTTGTTTTGGATCGATAGGGGGCCAAGGAGACAAAGTGTGTCCTGTCAGCGAGGAAGGGGGTTAAAGTCTAGAACAGTGACTGAAAGTTTCATTCTGTGGGATAAGATGTTTAGGAGAATGGTGTGTTCAATGGTGTTGAATGCTATGGGGAGGTCTAGGAGTGTGAGGCGTGTTGTGTGTCTCTTGTTAGTGTTGTTGTGGAGGTCCTCAAAGATACAAAGTGTTGCTGTCTGGGTGATGTGGTCTAGGCGATAGCCAGATTGGAAGAGAATGAGACTGTTGTTTGTGATGATGTGTTGTTGGAGGTGACTCATGTCATAGCATCCATGATTTTGGCAAGGTATGGCAGAGTAGTGATGGGGTGGTAATTTCCAGGGAGTGTGAGGCAGAGGGATGTACTCTTCAGGAGGGTGCCAATCAGTCCTATTTTGAGTCTGGATAGGATTGTCCCAGGTGTCAGACAGGAGTTGATGTTGGCCCAGTGTAGAACCAGGGTGGTGATGCAGTGTGAGGCAGCTTGACCTGGGCATGCATCTTCCAGGAAGATAAGGGTGTCTCACTTGATGGGGTGGAAAGTGTTGCATAGTGAAGAAGGATGTGTGTGGGGGAGGACGCAGCTTGCATGAGTGGTGCTAAGGTTGCATCTGTAATGTGTTTCCATTTTTTGGCTGTGGGATGAGGTAATTTGTGGCAGGTGGGGGTATTGTGTGATAGAGTGACTGTGAAGGGGATTGCAAATTGCTCAGACCATGATACCCATATTTGATTTTGTCCGAGATGTGTTTTTGCAAGAAATATGAAGATCAAGGATGTTGCCAGAGATGTGTGTTTGTTAGGTGAGGTGAGATTATAGGGGCGAATGGAGGTAGGATACTGTTTGTAATGGGGTTGTTGTCTGAGCGGTAACTACATGGTTAAAATCGCCATGGTAGATGTTGATGTAGTAAGAGCTGTGAAATTGTTAGCATTGAAATCAGACCAGTCAGTATGGAAGTAGTGATTGTGTGTTAGAATGCAGTAAATGAGGTGGATGAGTGTTTGATGTGGGATGTGGGCTTAATAGAGAGAGCAACTGAGACAGAGCTTCAAAGGATGTGTATAGAGGTGTGTGGGGTTGTCAAGTGTGGGTGAGTCTTTGCAAATGATGGCAATGTCACTACCTGCTTTGTGTGTGTGATCTTTGTGGTGGATTAGAAAGTGGGTGGGGGGCATGTCAGGGATGATAGGTATGTGGTGTAGTTTCTGCCTTGTGAGAAAGAGAATGTTTGGAGAGTGTGTGCTAATATAGCTATCACCCCGGCTTTGGTGTGTACCGGGATAGTGGCAGTCATCCACCCCGAGGCTATCCAGGTCTAAGCAAAGCAAGGGCTCAGGGCCGTTACCAGCCTAGTACACCTACCCGATACAGGGTGATAGCTGTTCGCACAACAAGGCTCTGTCCAATGTGCAAATTGTTTGCATTCATTTTTTCACAGGAGACGTACTTTATGCAAATTGCGTGATCCCAATCTCCTGTGAAAAAAACAAGATGGCTGCCTCCATAGCAAAGAGAAAGGGGACTGAGTCCCTTTCCTTTTTCTATGTCGATGGTCTGAAGAGAAGGAGCGGCAGAGCTGGGAGGCCAGGAGGTAAGTGGAATGGGGCTAAGGGGTGGTGGAGGTTGGAGGATGATGTGGGGGCTAAAGGGTAGGGAAAATGGGGCATCGGGCTGGCATGGGACAGAAGCACCAAATAAAAAGGCAGAACCCATGGAAGGGGCTCAGATGGCGGGTAGAATGTGGGCAGGACACTGGCAGTTCTCGCCTATGTTTCCAGCCACCTTCCTGGTGCAAATGGTCAACTAAAGTATCATTTTCAAGGTAACATGTAAAAGGAAAAATGTTTTTTTGTGTAATTCTTATTTGTAATGACAATGTTAATAAACTGTAGGCCGATCAAATAAATTCACTGTCTATATAACTTATTTTTTATTTTATTTATTGGACAGTTGTAAGGCGCCTATACAACAAAGGGTGTTGCAAGACACCACAAGACAAAAAAGGGGGGAACAAGGGAGAAAATAACAATAACAGTCCTACTAGGCCTTGTGATATTTAGATCATGCAAGTGCAGTAACAAGAAGTGTGAGGGAGAGGGGGGGAGGTGCAGGTCTGCACAAAATGTGAAATGCTAGGGTGGGAAGGGATGTGCAGGGGAAAGAGGAGAGAGTGCAAGTGAAAGGGGGAGTGTAGGAGGGGGAAGAGGACCACAGGCCTAGGAGGGTGCTAAGGGAAAGCCATGAGGGCAAGTGTTAGGGATTGCAAGGGGTGCAGGGGGTGCCGGTCCACACAAGATGCAAAGTGCTAGGGTAGGAAGAGAAGTGCAGGGTAAAGCTGGGCGGGTGCTAAGGGGAGGCCAGGAGGGCAAGTGTAGAGGGGGTGATGGTCAACATGCTAAGTGCATGGAGGGGATGGACTGGGCAGGGAGAATCTGGCACCCTGTAGAACTCAGAGGGAACCAGGCAGCCAGTGACTGCAGAAGACGGCAGTGTTAACAGGGGAAGGGGGAGGGAAGGAAGAAGGGAAAAGGAGGGTCTTGAAGAGCTTTCCAGAATTCAAGAAGATCCGGCTCAAACATGAGAGGGCCAGGGAGAGCATTCTAAAGAGAGGCTTCTGCAGAGGAGAGAGATCTTCTCCCCACTCTCTGCTTAGTGAAGTATCTGATCTGCAGAGAGTTGTAGCTAGAAGACTGAATGGCTCTAGTAGGGAGGTATTTAGAGAGAGAGAGCTGGATGTAGCACAGTTCCTGGCACCAGAAAGCCTTGTGGATGATGCAGTGGGCCTTGAACTTGATCCTGGCAGCAACTGGAAGCCAGTAGAGATTTTAGGGTTGGTGAGATGTGGTCCCTGGGCTTGAGGCCATGGATAAGTCTTGCAGTCCTATTATGGATTAGTTGAAGGGGGTGAAGGGAGGATAAAGGAAGATTGATGAAGAGGCTGTTGCAGTAGTCTAGCCTAGAGAGGACCACAGCTCTGGAGAAATTTGAGTTTCTGCTGGATGATGAGGAATGAGAGTATGCCTCTGAGGAGGTGCAGCTGATAGTGGGCCTTCTTGGCAAGGTCTGCAATGTCAGGAGAGAAGGAGAAGGGAAACTTGAAGGAGAGCTTTGTGTCATCTGCATAACACTGGAAGTGAGGAGAGAAAGAGGAGATCAGGTGGGCCAGAGGGGCAAGGTAGATGTTGAAGAGCCACAGCGAGAGGATTGAGCCTAGAGGGGCGCTGCAGGTGGACGGTGTAATAGGAGAAAGGAAGGGGCCCAGTTGAACCTGGGAAGGCCGCCTCGAGAGAAATGAGGTCAAGCAGTTCAGTGCCAGGCCCATGATGACAGGGGTGTCAAACATACGATTTGTCAGGGTGGCATAATTTACCATTTTGAAGGCAGAGGAAAGATCCAGAAGGATAAGAATGGATGGACATTTTTTCCATCATCTCACAGAATATTGTTTTAATGTTTTTGTAAGTCAGCATGATAAAGTCTTTAAAAATGCACCTTGTGCAAGGAAACACATTAAATGTAGTCAGTGATTAAACTGGTAACATCTTGAGCTTGTACCCAGTATCACTGGCTCCAATAACCAGGGTGACACAATGGCAATATTTAGTTTAGGGGCCAGAGCCAGAAATGGCAAACTATAATGATGGGGTGAATATCCACAGCTAATGAGGCGTACATTGTAAATATTTGCATGTGTCCAGGTATTTCCGATACTGGTCAGTATCAGCACTTAATGATTTAAACACTAAAACACAATGCATTCATCAAGGAAGCTAGGATACAACTCATGCTATCTAGTCACACAGTAGCCAATTTGAAATGTAAGCTTCAGCATTCATATGCAATAAATCGGACAGGGTTTGGTGCTTGGAGTCAGGGATATAGGGGTCGGCAGTTCATGAATGTTGAGAGCGATGGTTTGCCATTTATAGAGCTCTTCACAGAGGTAATGTGTATACCTGGTTTGGGAGCAGTAGGCTCCATACATTATGGCATCCGTGGCTTTGCTCACAACAGTGTCTGTTTAATGAGTACAAAGCAAGCCATGTTCTGCTGCAGATGGAGGGGAATTCCATATATAGTTTGCAATCTCAAGCACAATTGTAGAAAGTATGTGGGTCCTCTGAACCCATATCCTGCAGGTCGGATTTATCGTTGAGCCCTTCCAGTGATAAGATGTGGAAGCAAGTAGACATTGGACATAGTGCTGTTCTTGGGCGTAGATACATCTGACTTAGAGTAATGTGGCCCTATAGGAATCAAAAGAAGGCATCACAGAGACAAAAGTTTGACTTTGGGAGTTGCAGATTCCTAGAGTGCCCTAAAAACTGCTATCATGCAGTGGCTTGCACTAGTAAGATCCTGATTGCAGCATTGAGGCAAGCTGCATTAAGGACAATTCCTGGGTGAGAGTGTGAAAGTGCCCCAGCAGATATGGCCTAGGTCCTGTACAACCACCAATGACACGTCGTTACAAGTGTGGAGATGGTAGGGACATAGTGGAAGCACAATTATTCGTAGTGTTGACTACACATTGTGCCACTAAAGCACCACCTTCGTGCCAAACTAGAAATGTGAGTATGTTAAACAACCAATGAAAAAAGAACACTGGTTACCAGTACACCATCAATGTCATTGCAGCTATATGCTTCACATAAGATGTACTGCATATAGGCTATGTCACCTTTCATGTTCTTATGTCATCTGCCTAACTGACAAATACATTCAATATGGCAGATATTTAGGACGAAAAAATAACCACCAATATGAACGTAGCTTCTGGTAAAAAAAAAAAAAAAGAAATAACACATACGTAAAACGAGAAAAAAAAAACTGCTTTGCACGTTTTGTGGTCGCAGTCTTGGGCCAACCTCCCTTACAATTGCACATTGTTTTCCTTGTTGTTCTTTAAAAATATATATATATATATATATTCACAGGAAAAAACTTTGTTAAAGGGACGTTATGGTTAAGTTGCACTAATAAAAACCTATAAAATTCACTGAAAAAACTTTGTTAAAGGGTTGTTATGGTTAAGTTGCACTAATAAAAACCTGTGAAATTTGTAGGGTGTTATTCTTAGCAGTGCATGGTGGTAGCGAGAGTTATGGTTGCTTAGCTTACCATAACTGGCGAATTTCTGAGGTTTTTCGGTTTTACTTGTAACCATAACATCCCTTTAACAAGTTTTTCCAGTGAATATATATATATATATATCTATATATCTCTATCTGTTAAAAAACTTTGTTAAAGGGACGTTATGGTTCAAAGTAAAACCGAAAACCCCTGAAATTCGGCAGTTATGGTAACATAAGCAACCATAACTCGCGCCACCGTGCACTGCTAACACTAACACCCAGGACATCAAATATAACATCACAAATGTCATTGATGACATCACTGATGACATCACATGTGCATTTACTTTTCATAAAAACTCTGTACAAGGGATTCTTATAATGCTGACCAAAAACTGTCAAGGATGATTGGGATAAATATCATGAGCTAATTAGTGCATTAAGCAATGCATTGATAAATAGCATTCTATTATGAAGTTCTATCCAGTATACTAAGCTACTCATGCAGAAACATAGGCAGTGTGTGCAGCATACATGATGAAGGTGCCATATTCATAATCTTGCCATGTTGAATACTGAAATGATAACTGCTTTCTTATTAGAGTTTTGCGTACTGTGAAACATGTAATAAGTAGATAATAAAACCCACTTAATACATAATTATTACAGACAAAACACAAAGAGACAACAACACATACAAATATGAGTACATACAGGGACAGTGAAGTAAACAAAAAAGAAGAAGTAGTAGCAGAAAGAGTTCATAACCTAACTGATTGTCTTTATGCAGAGAAACTATTGCTCTGTTTTAAAGCTGCTACTTACCATATGTATGTGTATCACATGATGTGACTGCACCCAAAGGAAAGGAGAGTGAGTATAATGTATACAAATATGAGCATATACAGGGAAGGTAGAGTAATAAAAATAAAACTATGAGAAAGTTCTGATAACCCTAATGATTATCTTCATGCACAGAAAGGATTGTTCTCTTTCAAGCCTGTGTCTTCCGCTATGTATATGTTTCATATGATGTGACTTGACCCTAAGTCTACAAATATAGTACCTTTTCAATTTCTACTTCCTGACTGTTACTGAAGAAAACTATGTGGCTTCGATATGTCAGTAAAGTATAAAAAGGGAGAGCCAGCCATGTGATGTCATCAATGACATTTGTGATGTCATCTTTGATGTCCTGGGTGTTAGTGTTAGCAGTGCACGGTGGCGCGAGTTATGGTTGCTTATGTTACCATAACTGCCGAATTTCAGGGGTTTTTCGGTTTTACTTTGAACCATAACGTCCCTTTAACAAAGTTTATTTACTGAATTTCATAGGTTTTTAGTAGCGCAATTTAACCATAACGTCCCTGACTTCATATACATGTAACATAGAACATACTAACCCCCTCGTAGTGATTTTCATGTCCGCGGACTACCGCCATGTCCGCGGACATATCGAAAATCTGAGCGTGGTGAATGTAAATTGAAATAGTGTGCCCCATTTCCCCTTTGAAGTTGGCTCTGGAAAGAGACGTTTTTTTTTTTTTTAACAGATGCTTGACAGACACCTGTTATTTTGTATTTTTTTTCTTGTTTTTCTTTCTTACTTTACTCCTAAAATCTTCACATAACCTTCTGCAAAGCAACCCTTACATTCCAAAATAGAAAGGCATTTCCCGTAAAAGATAAAGAAATGCCATATTCTTTAAAATTAACAGTATTACTGGCATCATTATTCTCATTATTACAGAAGAACATACCAGCTTTAAGCATGAAGGCACACATGCCTTGGTTGATGACACACCTAGCAATGTTTTGCTGAGGACAAAAAACTGAACTATTGTCCCATATTGCCCTAGGTAGTAATCCAGAAAAAATTACTTTCGCATTTGGAAGGATCTTCATTACGGCTTGAACCAAGCGTTCCAAATCGGCAAACAAAGTAGGGGCACTGACGTTGCCCAAATGGAAAGCACCATAGTGCAAAACTACCACATGCGGACTGTTCATCGTGGCCATATCCTCACAAACTTGTACAATTCCCTGTACATTGCAATCAGGCACAGTGCTCCACACCACCTCCACTCCTTTCACATCAAAGTTCTTTGCAACATGCCTGCATTGAGCCTACTGTTGTGAACCATGTACAAACATATCTCTGAGCACCAACACCCTGACTTTCTTCACTTCTGCCATCTTCACTACACAGTGTCTCTTTCAACACAAATCCACAACCTCGACATCTGATTGGCTGATCCGTACAGTCTTCTTTCCATGTTGGATTTCCTGGAAAAACCCAGATGTAGCATGCCCTGTCCACGAACAGCCGCGGTGTCCGCGGACGGCGTCCACTTTACTCTCTGTGCCATTCCCTCATTGCATACAGCTAAGAAATCACACAATACGAATAACGTCCTCAGAACACCCCCTTTTTAGTGAATTTTCAAACATTTCAGGACAATTATCATTTCATTATTCAACATATTAACATTACAAATATTATACTTTCATCTTGTACTCTGCACACAATTCTATGTTTCTCCATTAGTAGCTCAGTATACTAGATAGAATCCCATAATACAATGCTATTTATATCAATGCATCGTTCAAAGCACTAATAACGGTTTGATATTTATTGCAATATCCTTGACACTTTTTTCGAAACATTATAATAAAAATCCCTAGTACACAAATTCCATGAAAAGTACATACACATGTGATGTCATCAGTGATTTCATCAATGACATTTGCGATGTCATCTTTGATGTCCTGGGTGTTAGTCTTAGCAGTGCACGGTGATGGCGTGAGTTATTTTTCATAGCTTACCAAAACTTGCGATTTTCAGGGGTCTTTCGGCTGTACTTAGAATCATAACGTCCCTTAAACAAACTTTTTTTTAATATCACGCAAACAATATACAAACATGGCGTGCAAAAACCAACTTCTCACAGATGGCTTTACACAGAATGTTGCAAAGTAAGAATTTATGCTTGTTCACAGTGAAGGTTAGCTGCTTCCATTTTTTTCTCGGGCCCCAGAGAGGCTCACGAAGCGGACTATAAGGTTGTATTGTGTTTTGACCTTGACAGACAGAGATTTTGATGAAAGACTTCTCCTGAAGGAGTGTTGCTAAAACGTAAGAGAAGATAAGGATGAAATTTCTGAAACTAAACCACTTTTATATATTATATCACTATGCGAAAGATCGTTCGCACACGCGGAGCCGTATTTTGGGACTGCACTACTCGTAGACAATGGAAATTGCAATTGTACTGTAAGTAGCCCTTTAGATTATTTTGTACCAAATATAATTACAATCGCGTCGCATTAAAGACCGCTCAAGTTGAACTTGTTTGTTGAAAGTGGCATAATGTTTTCTACCGTGCACTATCACCGCTGAATTGATCCCCTGTCGTTTAGAGGGCTATGAAAAAGGCAGACGACACAGGGTGGGTTAATAGAAATAAATTAACCAGTCTATAGGCGGTCAAGCACTCTACTCGCTGTGCCACTTCACTGTAGCCTGTCAAGTGGCACAGCGAGTGAAACGCTCGCTTTGACATCCGTGCACAGCTTGTTCAAATCCCGGCAAGGCCAAACTTCCGTGGTCGATAAATGAGCACCACACACCGTGGTTAATAATAAGCACTGCTTAGATACCTCACGGTTCTTAGCGCTATATGAATGGGAAAATATTATTATTTTATTATTAACATACTCCATTGCACTATCTTCAATAGCAAATAGTTTCACGCCCTAATAAATAAAATGATGATTTTTAATGAAGATCGGCTGGTGAGACTAATTTATGTTTTTTAAAATAGGTATGTGGCCCCATTTTGCCTATGTCACGATTTAGACTCCAGCGGATGGGGTCTTCAACTGCCAGGTGCAGGTCCAAATATGCAACTTCATGACGCTCAGCATTTTATGGGACAATCGCCAAGGACCAATATGCCCTTACGCAGTACTAGCGGCTACAAACAACAAGGGCTCGTTAGACCTTCCGATTATCAGAGCGACCATTTACTGCTTTTATCATAAACCAACAGCCTATCTACTGCAAAGGAACAACGCGTGGCTCAAAATAAACAATTGCTGATCGACAGCAGAGACAATAGCAAATCGCTGAATATTCACTAAACATTTCATGTGAAATAAATGTACTTTACCAAATGTACAATCCTGCTGTTTACTTTTAAACCACAGTTTCATATTCCGAATTGTGGCGCACTGAGTTGTAAGCTGATCTAACACCCTCTGTACCGCAAAGGAACATTGCGTGCCTCAACATGAACTTTTGCGGATCGACAACAAAGACAAATGCAAATTGTTGAATATTGTCTAAACATTTGATGTCAAATAAATGTACTTTACAAAATTTACAATCTTGCTGTTTGATTTCAAATCACTGTTTCATATTCCGGATTGTGGCGCGCTGTGTTGTGACATATGTGTTGTCTTCCGGGTTCTGTGTAAAGTCAATTAGCACTGGAGAGGACTGGGCGCGTTTGATGACGCACCCTGTAACGTTACGGAGAGAGGCGGGGAATATGAATGCTTTGATAATATCAGGCTTAGGGGCGGGAGATATGATTTATTGTCGCAAAAGCAAGTCAGCCAGGTCAATAGCCCCAGTCATAGGATTATCACATAATGTCGGCGCACACCAGCCAGATTTATCGTTTCTTTAGTGGACAAAAAGTCGGTTGACGCCCATAGGAAATTGGACTATTAGCAGACAAAAGGAGTGGTCTTAAAACACATTCACCCTGACAACGAACAATACAAACAACGTTCTCAGAACACCCCCATTTTGTGTAATTGCAACCATTTCGGGACAAAGTGAGTGTTCTTAGAACACATTCAACTAGACAGATTACAATACGGACAGCGTTCTGAGGACACCCCCAGTTTGTGTATTTACGAACAATTAAGTACACCGCGAGTGTTCATAGCTCATTTTTACCTTCCTTGCAAACAAAAATGACACATACTCCGTCCTCTAAACACCCCAGCATTTAGTTTATTTACAAAATGTCAGAACAGCCGTGTTCTCCGCGGACAAATCGAATGCAACAAAAACGTCTAGCACATAAAAAAACAAAACATTGAACCTATCTCATACTCCCCCACCCTCCCCAAACACTCTTACACACCAACACACGGCACTAAATACAATTTTTTATCCACGTTTCACCGCGCTGTACGCAGTCGACGGCGAATACAAGATGGTGGGTGCCACAGAAAATCTGACGTGCTCCACGCCCCTCGCCGTCCAATCAGCGAACACGTCGCATGTCCGCGGACATGATGCAAGGCCATGGGCCAATCGGGGTGCTGTCCGCAGAGCGAACAGGGAAGTCCGTCCGCGAAGCGAACACAGATATCACTATTTTTTTTGCCTTACGTTTTGGTCATTTTATAAAAAAAACTACTAGACGGATTTACACCAAATTTGCAAAAGCATGCTTTCGGGACCAAGCCCCTGCTCCTGCCGCAAATTTGGTGTAAATCCGTCCAGCGGTTTGGCCTGTGGCCGTGCGCAAAGTTTTTTCCCTTTATGTCTATAGGAAAAAAAAAAGTTTTGGGACCCCCCTTATAACTCCCCCCCCCCCCCCCCTGGACGAATCCTCACCAAACTTTGCAAAAAAAATCAAAGTGGGCAATATATAGTTTGGTGAGGATTCGTCCGGAGGGAGCGAAGTTATAAGCCACCCAAAAAATGCTCTTCCTATGGAAACACCAACTTAACCATAACTACATGGACGCTACCGCGTCCATGTAATATATATATATATATATATATATATATATATATATATATATATATATATATAATTTTAAAATACTTGCCACTGATTAACTTTATTTTCTCAACAGATAATAATTGATCAGCCTTTAAGATCCAGATTAGACTACATTTTCATACATGTTATGTGTGATCCTCCCAAGTGTGTTGCCCTTTTAAGATGGTCTGTCCCTCCCAAGTGTATTGTCCTTTTAATATGGTCTGTGACTGAGTTATGCCCAACCTAATAAATGGAGCCCATGCATGCACGTGCTTCAGACGGTTGCAGACTCCATGAATGGAATGACTGAGTTTGTGTCTCATTTAGGCCTGCAGGCCCACACCGTGTGAGCACGGGCCTGCAGGACATGGTGCCTTTGGACCCGCTTTCCAGAACGGTGGTCATGGGTCTGCATGGGTTGGGCATGGTCCGCCCTGCCCCTGCATAAGACCGGGTGTTCCCTGGCCAACGACCTAACTCCCCCGAGGCACTGAGCCTCCAACTAAGGTGCTGATGTCCACATCACCAATGGGGCCGGCTCGATGCCAATAGCTGGCCCCCATAACACATGTTATCGTATGCATCTTGTTAATGTTCGCAATTCCCTCATCACCTACAGGATTTATCATGTACCCTCTACATGTTTGCATTTGTATTGAAACAGATTTTGTTACTCTGTGAGGGGTACGTGGGTTTCACTCTTTGCTGCGAGTCTCTGAAGGAGGGGAGATGTTTCAATGTGTTATTTGGTATTTTTCAGCCAGGTAAACATGGCATCTATCACTATTGTTTTGTTGATCTATCAGTTTTGTTTTGTTCTGTTCTTCTCACATTAACATCACGAACTGCAAGCTCTTGTTTTGATGGTACATGGTGCACTTTCAGCACGGCCCATGACGAAGACATAAACCTGTTCTAAATCGAGGCTGCTTTTTACTAGTAAACAAACAAACATTGCCCTCACGCTGCTGTAAATGTAACTGCTCTTTAGCTGCTGTTTAGCGATCAGAACTAGGTAAACAAAATAAAAACAACTGTAAAAGGATTCACGGAAAAAATATCCACATAAGCATTTTAAATATAACTTTTTCTTTCATGTTTGTGAGAAAATATAATGCTACTCCTGCCCTCTGGATGCCATTTTGGCTGGATTCTTTTTGGTCAGTTGTATGGCACTCATTTTTGAAAAACAACTTACGTTGTACTTGTATTAGAAGCAACAAATAAAAATATGTTCAACAGGCATGACACTACCCATCACGTAGAACGCCGCTGTGGAAACCCTACCACTAAGCTGAAAAATGAGTTGGAACTTACTGGTTCTTTAATGACGTAACAAAGTAAGGTCTGTGAAAAGTCACATTTTGGGTTATTATATAAGTGGAAAATTCAGCTCAACCCATCATCTTCCATACACAAGATAAAATTGGCACCAATTTTAATCAAAAACGGACAAAATGTACAACTATTTCTCTAAGCACATTGATTTCCTATCAAGGATGTAAGGTTTAATCATGCTTCAAAGTGGAATTATCCAATCAGACCAGGTGATTGAGATTCTGGCATGCTTAAAGCTGTGTAAGTACATGATTTATTGCCTCAGATTGACACAAGCTAGTGTGGCACAAATGCGTAACCACATCATTATAATAAAACCTCAATTTATACTTTACTCAGAAATGCAACATTTATTTAATCACATTCAATGCATTTGTTTTAACTTCCAGCCTTTGAATGGCTGGAATGCTATATTTATCACATGTATATACCCCACACAGATATTGGCCCGCATTATAAGTTTGGTGGTCCAGAAATGAAGGTGCCAGTAGCAATGTACCGGCACCCTTCCGGACTGCCAAAATATTAGTCCATTACTAGTGGTGCCGGTGCTTCAGTGTCCCCATTCCATTTGAGATTTATTGTACCGCTGCCACTAGCACTGGGATGTGAGGTGGCGAAAACGGTAATACAGGGTTGGCTGCAACCCGTCGGTAGCACTGGCATGTTACCGCCAACCTCGTAATGAGGCCATTTGCCTATCTGCAGCTTCAGGGTACCTTTTACAGTGGGCTGGTTTGGAGGAGATTACAGTGAGGAAATAAAAAATTTGCCTTGAGGGATGATAGGCGAAGGCTAATCCATAAGCTTGATGCAAAAGATGGGTTTTAACTCCTTTGTGGTACTTGATGAAGTATTTCTGCAGGAGAAGTGGCGAGGGTTAAGCTAAGGATGGACTGGGGCAAAAAAATAATCCTAGGCAGCACAACAAAGTGGCCCACAATTGTCAATCAGAATTCATAACTTCTTACCACAAACTATTTCACTAATATCTGAGGGACACGTTTTTTTGTGAATATTTGTGACAAATAGCTTATTAAGTATATTGACCTGGTAACATATATAATATACGAGCTGCAATGCCCAGTAGGTAACTGAAACATTCCTCATTAGCCCTGAAAACTGGCCCACACTGGCATGTCAGGCCTTCCCCTCGGGACCTTTCCTGTTGCTACTTGTTTGTATAATGTTCTTTCTCTAAATATTTGTCTCCCGCCATAAAGAAAGGCACGTCAGCTTGGAGAGGCCGACCCAGTCGTCTAGCCAGTTGGCAGAGCTAATAGGGATACTTGAGGGAACACAGCAGTATCTAGTAATCAGTGTGGTGTTTGCCCCTTTAAGGGCGTACACACGCGATGGAGTGACGCAATTCTGCCGGGTGTGCTTTAAATAAAGGGCAAGTTCGACTGCAGCATTAGAGCGACCGCAGAGCCCGAACTGAACACACGCATCCTGTGTGTGGTCTTTGCAGTGGGGGGGGCTCACGGGGGTCAGGGAAGAGCCTGTGACTATGCAACAGTGGCGACAAGGCAGGGAACCGACCCGGGCATAGGCGGTGAAGGAACGGAGAATATGCGGTGAGCATGCGGTGACCATGCGTTTTGGCCACCATCTTGCACATGTGGTGGATAGGGATGCGGCTCCGTTCAGGAGTGCTTGTGCGCCCATCCCAGCAAAACCTTTGGATTCCCTGCAAGAAGCATGATGCTGTGCTTTTCTTCATTTTTAAGTTTTTTGGACATTTCTATCCCATCGAGTATGAGGTGAGGAGCTGGGGGAGGCCGACCATCTTTTGTCCTTTGTCCCCTGGGCCCACCCCACTCAATTTATGGAGCCATTATTTATGGAAGAGGAGTTCCTTCTTTGTTATTCCTGGCTATTTGGACATTGGTGAAGTGGGCCTGGTATGTTTAGTGCCCTGAGGTATTAGAGTGCCAAGTGGCTCTATGCCTGAATTTTTGGACAGTAGAATAAGATGCCTGCGAGGGAATTTGGCTGGCTGTGTGGTGGTGGAGGAAGATCAGTAGAAGTAGCTGCAAGTGGTGTGTCTTGCCAACATTATCACACTCAACATCTGGGTGCAGCCTTGCCCAGAGTAGCACGTCAGTGAGTTGCGGCCCCAGTGCTCTTGTAGGGTGCCTGTGTGCTCACTGCCATGGATGCCCAGGCTGCTGAAGTGGCCACTGCCACCCAAGCACTAGGGCCAGCTGGTCCAATTGCAGCACATGTGTTGAGAAAACAAGGGGCACTCGCACCAATGCCCGAGTTTATATCTCGGGGGGCCCCATCCAGCCTGGGATTGAGATGCAGAATGTTGATTGATAGGCTTGATATGTACTTCTGGGCCACTGGGGAGACAGATGAAGACATTGTGGTGGCTACACTCCTGTACTCAGCAGGACCGGCAGTACACAAGGTGTTTCAGTGCCTGCAACCGACAAATGTGACATACGCTGCAGCTAAAGACGCTCTGCAAGAGCATTTCATGCCGCTTGCCAATACAGACTATGAACGGTTTGTGATGTGCAGCACTAAGCAAAAGGATGATGAGTCCCTGGAGAATATCTACAGATGGCTGCACCACATGTCTCTGCCATGTGCCTCGGATAACCGTGATACGATGATTAGGAACCAGCTTATACAGGGATATTTGTCTCACAAACTGTGTAGGCAAGTGCTGCGAGAACTGGGAATCACACTGCCTCGCATATTGGAACTGGGATGCTGCCAAGAGGTGCGGGAGGTGCGGGCGTCAAGGATGAAGGCAGCTGTGCGCCCAGGGAAAGTGGACATTGTGTGTGCTGTGAGCCACAGTCAAGATGGCAGAGGGGCCCGGCATCCCAGCAGAGGCCAGCGGGACAGGGGTTCAAGGGCCTTTGATTTGTGTATAAAGTGTGGGAACGATCTCCCACACCCCGCTGAATGCCCTGCGCAAGAGAAGTCTTGTGGACGTTGCAGGGCACGGGATCACTATGCCCACATGTGCAGATCTCCAGTGCGGGTGGTGATACCACGGGGGCCTGTGAGGGCAGGGTTTTTCAGGCCACAGAGCCCACCAAATGCCTCCCAGATAGACCAAGGGGAGGAAGGTGCCCCTCATGCGGAGGATGACAAAGAGGAGAAAGAAAACATCTTCATATCAAGCATGAGTGCGCTACGAACCACCAACAGGAGACAGCCAGTGTCTGGTGAAAGTGAATGAGTCAACGGTGCCGGTGGACATAGGGGCATTTGTTAATGTGATGGCGAGGGTGCACTACGACACCATGGTGGTGCTGTCTAAACTACAGAAGCCAAGGGCGCGCATCTGGACAGACTGGAGAAGACCTTGGAACGGCTCCAGGCACCCGGGTTAACGCTGCATAAGGACAAGTGCAAGTTCCTCGAGAAGACCATTGAATTCTTCAGATTTGTGTTCAAAGAAGGGGGTGCGTCACCAGATATGTGTAAGGTGAAGGACACGGCCCCTATAGAACGTGTCGGAGGTCTGAAGCATCTTGGGGATGGTCACGTACTGTGGCCGATTCATCAGAAATATTGAATCCCAGTCAGAACCTCTGCGGGTGTTAACCAAGAAGGACGTGACATGGCAGTGAGGATCCCTTGAGCAGACTGCGTTTGAGGAATTGAAGGGGGCGCTGACGGCAGAAGATATGATGGCCTTTTTCAATCAGGCCTTGTCATCAGAAATTGTGGTGGATGCCAGTCCATTTGGTCTGGGGGCAGTACTTATCCAGATGGATGCAAACGGTGAGGTCCGGCTGATAGCATTTGCAAGCAAGTGCCTATCAGAAAAGGAACAGCAATATTACCAGATTGATAGAGAGGCCCTGGCAGTCGTGTGGGGGGCCTATCATGGCTGGGTCGTCGTCCAAACCTCCCGCCAGCATCGAGAGGTGGATGTTGTTGCTGTTGGAGTATGGGGTCTCTTTGTTGTACCGGCCAGGCAGAAATAATGCAGCCAACTACTTGTCCAGACACCCCAGGTGCGAGCCAGATGGACAAGGAAACATCAGCGCCGATGAGACTGATGAACATGTGAGACTGGTGGTGGAGGCGGAAACTCCAAACTATGTGCCCATGCACGAGCTACATCAGGCGGCGGCTGACAATGAATGGTTCAACATCCTGAAGGCAGCCTTTCGATAGGGTTTGTGGAGGTCAGTCGTGGATACGCTGCCGCAAAGGACCCAAGAGGCAAGGTCGGCGTTGGAACTGCTGTGGACGGTCAAGGACGAGCTGGTGTTTGTGGAGTCAGGACTGTTACTCGAGGGGACTGAATAGTAATACCACAATGCAAGGTCCCCTAGGTCATCGAGCTGGCACACCAGGGAATTGCCAAAACCAAGGCTTGCCTGTGACAGAATGAGTGGTTCCTAGACCTGGAGAGGCAGGTTGAGGAGTTTGTTGCTGCCTGTGTGTGGTGCCAGGCAGCGTCCCTGGCACAGAAGGAGCCTCTGATTGAGACCATGCCCAATGGGACGAAGCCCTGGGAGAACGTCCATGCTGGCTTCGGGTCCACAGGCCAGGGCACTCACTTCCTGGTGGTCATGGATGAGGGGTCCCGGTATCCGCCGGTTGAGTTTATTGACTCGGTATCTTTTGACAAGGTGGCTGTGGCATTGGAGAAGATCTTTGCTACACATGGCCTGCCTCAGACCTTGTGCTCGGAGCACGGACCACCATTCCAGGGGGACAGCTTTACCCGACTGATGGAGGAATATGCTTCCAGCGTCGGAAGATCACTTCTGTCTGGCCTTGGGCAAATGGCAAACCGGATAGATTCATAAGATTCATGAGGACGCTAAATAAGGTCTTTTACATCGCCCACGTCCAGGGACATTGCCTACAGAGAGCCCTGTATCAGGTTTTAAGGGAGTACAGGAACACCCTGCATGCGTCCGTCCACAGGAGTGGCCCCGGCAGAAGTTATGTTCCGGCGATGTCTGAGGGGGATGATTCCAGAAAGTGAGGGAGAGAGAACCCGCCTTCATTGGCAATGCTCAGGTGGAACGGGAGAGGAATCTCAGGACGGAACAGGATAACATCAGGAGAGGTCTCCAGCCCCATCAGTTAGCTCTGAGAGTTGAGGTGCTTGTAAAGTACCGGCACCCTCGAGGCAAGTTGTCGCGAACATACAAACCTGGTCCAATGGAAGTGGTGGCGGTGTACGGCTCCATGGTGACAGCTTGGGATGGGACTGTCACCCGCAATGCCAGCTTCTTAAAGAAGGTTGGAGAATTCAGGTCGGAGGCGATTCAAAGAAGGGACCATGGTGATGTACTGGACGAGGGCGGTGGCCTGGCCCATCTGCCGATTTACCCAGGTCGGAGGGGTCACAGGTGGGGAGGGCCCAATCTGGGAGGCGGGCAGGAGGTATCCCCAAAGGGTCGGGAGGGAGAAGCCTGCCCATCTCAATGACTATGTTTTGGACCCCTGAACTGGTGGGCCCAGCTCATGGACTGGAAAGTGACTGATGGGTCTGGGGTGGCATGTGAATAAAGGGGTGTTTATAATGGATGCAGTGTATTGTTGTTTGTATTTTACCTCTTTTGCTGTTTTGTTATGAAAACGGAGGAGTGTGGTGTTTGCCCCTGTAAGGGAGTACACACGCGGCAGAGTGACGCAACTCTGCCCCATGTGCTTTAAATAAAGGGGATGTTCCAAAGCCATGTCAGAGCAATCGTGGAGCCCGAACTGAACGCACACGTCCCGTGTTTGGTCTTTGCAGTGGGGGGCACACGGCGGTCATGGAGGAGCCTGTGACTATGCAACAATCATCACTGTTCGTAAAACACGTTCAGAATATGAAAATGCTGCAGTCAGAAACATGCAATCAGCTGCTTAAGGTTTGAGGTCTGATAATTGTCCTTGAATACATTATTGTAGGTAACAACTGTATGGATCTGAATGCATCCCAGCAGTCTTTCAAATTATTGTCCAACCTAACATCAGCTGTGAGCTAAACGCTCACCTGCTGATGCGGGCGAACAATCTGTTGCGTGGACTGCAAGCACTCAGGTATTGTTAGAGGAGTACTTTGTGTTGTAGGTACCCTTGGCCCGCCCTTCAAATTAGAATGCCTTGTTGTAGGAGACAGTCATACGGCTTGTTGTAAATATTTAGCCCCTGGTATTTAGACAGTTATCAGAAAAGCAAAATATACCAATGCCTGGGTTCTTCGCTTGCCTATAACCACGTGACCCTGTCCACATGCCTCTATAAAAATAACATTAGGACAACAAAGAGGAGCCACCAGCGCACCAGCTTATTAAGCAAATGGGCTGCAGCCTGGTTGCAAGTCCCACACAGTTGTGCTTCTTCTGTGCGTCTTGAGCAAGTAAAGAAAATACTTTCGTAGAAGTGGTTGCTGTTTATTTCAGACATGCATCCGACTTGAACAAATGGGCATTCTTGGTGACAGTTATTGTTTTGCAAGTGTGCAACCACTTATATTTGATTTTGGATGTAATCCTTCTCTTATGTTTGTTTAGTTTTTCAACACGGGTTTCACTGTTAACTGTTGCAGATGATTCAGGAGAAATGCATGTAGCATAGAATTGCATTCGTATCTGAATAATACTGGCAAGGCCAAGATTATTGTTCTGACCGGCATGATAACTAGGGCTGACATGTCCGAGAAAGACAATCGTTTGGTCTTTAACGGGAATGGTATGGACATTTGCCAGGTATTTATCGTTTGCCACCTGCCGCTAGCATATCTCTAATTACTTCCATCATTTGCTCTTGTACTCACATTAGTTGGCAGGCATTTGATCACATATCAATTTCCCAGGCACCCTCAACATTGACAGGTTTTGTTATAGAATTTTATGTGCTCATGCCATTGTCGGAGAGTGAAGTATTGCCAGCAAGTGCCACGTTTCGTGAGGCTATGGGGGGAAAGTGAAAAAGCGCCTCATGGATGCAATGCATCTTTACCATTTATAGTGTAAAGGAATAAGCCCCCCCCTCTCTCTCTCTGCCACAGGCAGAATGTACTGCAGAACATGCTCTTCTTTAACTGCATCCTTTTCCAATCCGCTTCTTTGCATGCAAAAGGATTCACACAGCATCGAAGGATTGGGAAGGATTGTTTACTCCAGTCAATGTGCCCAGCGCTCTACTATGTAGAAGACCAGAGTTGACTGTTTTTGGCCACTCCACCCATCTGCCACTACTAGAAATTAAGGTTTCATGGTGGATGAAGTTGACTCTGTAGTGTTTCAATACATTCTGGCGATCCTGTGTCAATGAATGAGTCCAGCTCTGGGGGCTCTCTTGGTGTTTTGGGTCCAGCTCTGGAAGTCTCACGTGAAGTATTGTGTTATCTCTGGTGCCCTTCTTGACTTATTTAATGCTAGGATGAAACTTCTGAAATATGATTCAGTGAGTTCCCTATTTCAATATTTTGCATTTTCTTTCACGGTTCAACAACATTTTTCCCCATGCAATTCTCCATCCAGGGCTTCACCAGTGATGTAAATCAATATTGTGTGTTCCTGGGAGTCCCAAGAGCATCCAAGTCAGGGTTTCCCAAAGGTTCTCTGTAGACTGTTCCCGAATCTGGTGCACTGTTCTGGGTGTGCCTCACTGACTAGTCGCAGTTCCTGAAAGCTTTTAGAAGGCTGTAAACATCAGCAGCCATTTTGTGGACAGGGAACAAGGGCTTGGTCCCAGAAGGTCCATATTAAAATTGTGACCTGCATTTATATATGGGCCTGACATTCCTGAGACTCCAGGTTGGGTGCTGAGAGCAGCCAGGACCAGAACTGGGAATACGGTGTGATGCTATTTGCGCTCAGCATGATTGTCCAATGGTAATAAGATACATTTTGCTGCTATTGTCCAAAAAATGTATCAACAATGTTCATATAAAATTTTGCTGGTTTTCTTTAATCTCAATTACAGCTGGCACATGTTTCAACATAAGTGTCGTTCTCAAGTCTCGGTCCTTTGACATGTGTGTTTTTGCAACATCCATGCAAATTATTGTAACCGCAACCATATGGCACATTTATTTTGCGTTAATTATGGCTACTGGCATCTTTGGGTCGGCGTTTGTTTAATGTTGTCATTTGGTTACCATGGGAATTAGCAGGATCACGTCACCGTTATGCGACTTACTCCTACTGTACGACAGTAGGCTGCAAAACGCATGCACGGAAGTGCTTTTCAGAACATCTGCATATACATAAACACGGGCCTCACTGGCATGCATTTCCAAAGCGTAGTGCGAGGGGTCTATCCCAGAGAATACTCACATTCACTGCTAAGTGGGGTGGCAATGCCACCAGCTGGATTCCCAGCGTTAATATGGTACGACCATACAACAACGGTTATGAATTTTTCATACTTTCTATACTTGAGCTTAGCCAGTTAGCCAATTGTTTCCCCGTTTTTCCTTCCGTAGGAACGTCAACTGGGACATAGACTATATTTGCAGATCTAATGGGGCATATACCAATTCCGTCTCAATATAATACTTTAGATAAGATTTATACCTTTTAAGGGTTCTGATTGGACTCCGTGTATACTGTTCCAACAAGCTCACTGTTATTTTCCTACACCTGCCTAACAGGTCATGATATAACGGACCTAGGAAAGGATTATCCATTTTCCTTTTCCTCACTTGGGGATAGCAAATATCCAATAGCAGCACTGGGGACGGTACTTCACATGTGTATATACATAAAGACTTTTACAAAAAAATCTTTATAGTATATAACCACTATTATTTATGGCTCACCATTGCCATTATTAATGTGCACGGGTTTGTGGTTGCTGCACACTCTTTGCTCTTAACATATTATTCCAATAGCATCTGCTTAATCACTGTAAACAAGCAAGAACATTTCAATAAGGCTATATCAGATTCATTTGGACTTGCTATATGTGTGCAATTCAGATATATCCTTATTGGGCACACTGCTCATGACAATGTCTGTTTATTTATTTTGATGATAGTCTCTCATTTGCTCCATCAATGGCCCATTATGGCATGTCTTGTTTCTTTTATTCTCTTTATTTCTGTTGTTTTACCAATTTTTCTTTGTGTTCTATGTGCGTGGTACCGATTATATTATGGGCTGTGGGGTGCCTTTAAAGGCCCCAGACAAAAGTCCCTTTCACATGAATAGCAAGATTTAAAACAAAAACGGCTTGGCTTTTGTTTTTGTTTTTCAAGTAAAGTTAAAGAGCAATGTGGAAAGGGGTTGACCTGTCATTACCAATGGACAAGCAGCATTTTAATTTACAAAAGAAGGAGGAATTAAAGATCCCTGTCACATGGAAAACAGAATTTGGAAACATTGAAAACAAAAACGGCCTGCACATGTGTGTGCAAATAAAAATGGCTTTCAAAAAAAGCAAAAGTGGAAAAAATATCACTGCTCACAGAAAAATGTTAGGAAAACAAAAACATAATGTGTGTGTTGACAAAAGCAATGTATATTATGTTTCACCAAAAAACTCCAATGACATTTGAGGAGCCACTTTGTCTTCATGGAAAATGTCAGCCTAAGGCAGACTCTGTTTCTGGCTGTGGTCAAAAATTCCCAAAGGAAATCATCCACTTCCAGCCTGAATGTCACATCTCCCATCTAAAGACCTCCCACAATAGAATTTCCTGCTGAAGGTGTCAAAATCCCATGTTCTCGAGACCTGCTGGCACTGAAAGCAGGGACTTCTAAGGAAAGTCATCCTTGGCTGGAGCATGACTAAAAGGTGTGAAGACTTGGGGCTGCAACTTCAAAGAGCAAACTACCAACTTCAGAGGCACTCATAAAAAATCCTCTGGTCACAGGCTGGCACAGGGAGACAGATAACTATGCTGGATGAGGCAGAAAACTGCCTTTTGTCCCACATGAACATTCACAATTAATTTAAAAGGACTATTATCATTTAGGCCTTTTTCTTAGCAACAATAATGTGGATTGATTTCCTTTATTTACAATGTTTTATGTCATTATGGGCGATTTTGGGGATATAAAATGCATCTACCTGTGACTTTGGGAACTGTAATGGCCAGTTAGACTAGGTTTCTGGCTGATCTGAGCATGTTCCAAATGTGAGAGTTGGTGAGTGGGTGTAAAATGAAATTAGGGATATGCTTAATAACTTACATCTTCATAACTGCTGTGCTTTTGATGGAAATGGCAGAAATGTGCCATGTTGCCATGCTACATCGTACAAATTTGGCGGTCGGCTTATCTAATTCTCCATGATCCGCTTAAACAGAAGATATGTTTAGTATGGCAGTTACTAGTAAAATTATGAAGTTGTAATACATAACTAGTTTTTGCCAAAAAGTTGAAAGCAGAACAAAGGATGATGACAAATGGGAATAGAAATATGTTGCTCCAGACCCCTAAACTAATCCTGACTTGGAGGCTGGGTTGGGGCGAGAGAGTGACTAACTGTCCAATCCTAGTGGCATGGATTATTGCACGGTACTTCCCCAAGATTGTAAAATTGGTGATGCCATTGCTGCTATATAAGGGGGACTGGGCTAGGACAGAGGACACAGAAAAGACAGAAAAAGGAGAAAGACAGAAGGACAGAGAGGAGAGACATAGGGCCTCATTACACGGTAGGCGGTAAACCATGGCCGGTACCAAACCGGTACCACCATGGAGGAAAGGGGAATTACCACCCCATTCCAAGGTTGGCGGGGCGGTAATTCCCCCTTCCTCCATCGCCCTTCCCCATTCCCATTTTTGCCCCATAGGGCATAATGGGAATGGGGAAGGAGCTAATTACAGTAGCGCAAATTGCGGTACCGTAATTAGCACCAAGGTCCCTTTGCGGGTCCCAATTTTAATGGCTGGTCTACACCAGCCATTAAGGTCGGGTCCCGCAAAGGGACCTCGTAGTAAGGCGGTAAGGGTTAACGGTCACTGGCACCCTTACCGGTGACCGTTGACCCTTACTGCCTTCGTGTAATGAGGCCCATAGCATGAGGAAGGTAAGGAGACACCAGCGGCGATTGCTCAGAGTGCATCTGGGTGGAGCTGTCTTTTTCTAGGAAGGCCTCAAAGCTGACTGGGCCCTGTGGTGGAGAGCAGGAGGCCATCTTTGAGAGTGCAGTGAGAAGACCCCTGCCCTATCTTTCCAGAGTGTCCTGAGATGCAGCTGGCTTTCCTGAACCTTATACAGAGGTTTTCTATGTAAGTTGACCTAAGCCCTGGAAAACCAAAAGGTGGGGGCAGTCTGCTTGCCTTGAACCATTTCCCTGTATAGGGGGTGGGAGGGGGGGTCTGTGTAGATCATTAGCCTATGTAACAATAAATATTAGTCTAATTAATTCCCTATTTGCAGAACACTATGGGTGAATTGTGTTAAAATTAAAAATTAACAAAGCTCACTTCTCAGTGTGTGCTGAAAACTATAGCCTATCATTTAATTAGGTAATCCTTGTTGTCCAGCTGACCCTGACTTCTTTAAGGAAGCGGGGTGTCTTTGTTCTTAAATCGGTCCAAACTTTTATCCAGCTTCCCCAACACAGGCCTTTCAGTAAGGGGGGTCTGAAATCCCAAATTACCCAAAGCATTCCATTTTTTCTGACTGATTTCCCAGTATAGACCAAAGCAAGGAGGGGTCTAAAAAAACAAAGCAATAAATCATCCTGTGTTTGTTTGAAACCAAATGTTTGGGCAAAATTATATTATAGATCAGTGTAATTATTTCGTGGAGTGAAATTGTCAGAAAGTGTACAATTGTTATTATTTTCTTGTTAACTCACTTGTGTGATTTATTTATGCTGAGAGAAGTTGATTGTGTTGTTCCACGGATAAAGTGGTGTTTTCAATATTTTCATCTTAATTTCTATTACTGTTAATTTAAATAAATACCAATATATTTCCCGTACACCGGCCTGGTTCTTGGCGGATTGTTAGTTCAGGGGAGAGGCATCCAAGGGGCATAATATGTGTCTGAGATAGGGCTAAAAAAATATTTTAAACAGTTTGTTGAATAACCACTTGAGTAGGGTGGAAAGGAACTCCCTGTGTTGAGGGTGGCTTCTCAATAAACCATTACAAAGTCTGGGCTCAGGCCGGGATTTAGCTTCCTATTCCTGACCAAGTCTATTAATTTTGATGCAATTGCATTAAGGATTGTGGGGATGTCATCTTTGTTTTGTTAAAGTGCCACAAGGACTTGACTCCTGAGTGAAGGGAGGTCTATGGGTAGATAATTAAGAGTGTGTAAGAATTTATTTGATTGAGGAAATCAAGCAGGAACAGGGTGAGTGCGCCCCTGCATAAAGAAAGTTTTATTAAAGTGAAAAAAGACAATTGTGAAAATGACTACTGTACAGATTAGCTAAGCCAGGGAGCATCTCCTAACTCAAATATTTCTCAAAGGAGAATGGATTGAGGACAATGCAGGAAACTGGCAAACCAGAATTGTGCGGGAGTTTACCTCAATAAGCAATGATATTTTGCTTAAAGCCGGGATATTGCACAAAGCACTTGAAGCATTTTATGTGACCACAACTGCAGATACAAATGGCTCAGCTAACTGCTCAGTTATATTGTGGACATCTTTTTCTTTTCTTTCATGATTATGATTCCAATTTTGTTCATTACTATCTGACCACTATATCATGTATATGTTACACAGCCTTGAGAACGAAGCTTATGTCGAAACACATGTCAATGTACCTAGCCTTGAGAACAATGATTATGTCGAAACATGTGTCGGCTGTAATCAAGATTAGGGAAAACCAGCTAAACTTTCTATGAACATTGTTGATACATTTTTTGGACAATAGCAACAAAATGTATTTCATTGGACAATCAGGCTGAGCGTGAATAGCATCACACCTTATTCCTTGTATCTTTTATTGAGGGTGGGTGGCGGTTTACCACCCTGTGACTGCGTCGCAGCCATCTGCCAAAATCAGAGTCGAGGCCTGAGTGCACTTCCACGGTCTCAACTCTTACTCGTCTTTCATGACCAGAACTGGCAGAATGTATGAATGGATGTCTTGGTTTTACTGGGCAGATCCTGGGCACATCCTGACTGTATACCCAGGGAGCAGCCCTTGAAGGTTTCAATGTCACAGCCAGCCATGAATTAGTGGTCGCCAAATATTTGAGTGGTGCTGTTTGCATTATTGGTATCTCAATCTGCATTCAGTTACCATAAACTCTATAAGAATAGGGATATCTGCACCATAGCCTTGTCAAACTCCGAGACTCATCTTGAAGCCTGAAAGAAAAAGACATACCCAACAAACAGGAAGACTCTGCTCATGCAATCTATAATCTAACCATGAAGTGGTGTGTTATGTACTTTCTTCCTGTCTTGTCTGCCTTGCATGAATGGTAATGTCATGAGAGTTCTGAAAGTGGAATGTGGTGTGAATGCTGACTGCTGAATGTTCTGTTGGGGAGAAGGTGCAATCGACCCAGGATCCAAGCAGTTTTGAATGAGGCACAGGCTGGAAGTTTACGATATGGGCCTAGGGAGGGTGCAGCAGAGAGGTGAGAGGCGGCAGGGGCTGCTATGTGAGAAAGGTAGTGCATGTTGTAGGTTTAGACCACACTGGAAATCAGACACCATCTTAAGTAGTAGTAGCCATACTGAAATCGAGGCCTAAAACTGCACCACAGCCGGGCTGCAAGCTTAGGATGCACACCCATGGAAATAAGTGTGAAATAGGTTGTGTCATGGGTGCTGGTGAGAAAGGCCAGAACGGTAGTGATTCATAGACTGTTCATTGTCTCATTTTGTCAACATTTCATATCCGAAGAACAATGTGTCCTGCAAGGCCACAAGGGAGTTTAGAGCTCCCTGCAAAAAGTGATTGCACAAGAAAGAAGGCACGAACATCCAACCTTCCCCAGTTCTAAGTACTAGCACCCAGCTGCCCCCATTCCACGACCAAAGCATTCCAAGGTACCAGTCAGTCCAAGACCACAGACCATAAAACTGTTAGCTCCCCCCCCCCCCCCAATCGATCGGAAAAGATCAGAAAGCAGGGACAGGCTGCCTTCACCATGGGTCACATTATTTGTGCTGTGAGGTTCCGGGAGGGATAAAACAGCAAATCTAAAATGAGGGTGAAAAACTTTGGAAGAGGCGTCCACATGTATGGAATCAAGTTAGGATGGCCTCAAAGTATCCTCTTAGCCCTTGTCTGCAGTTCCAGGTGCACATTAGGATAGAAATAATGATTGTATTGTTTTTTCTTCATCTAATGAGCCAGCAACTGTAGCCTCCTGTTGGATGAGTGAAGGAGAAGCCCACGTGGAATAAGATGGACAGACAGGGCTGGGACCAATGGCCTGGTCTCCCTTATGGAGCCGGTAACCTATGTATAGGGTCATGCCAACCAGCAACCCTTGTTTGTAGCATATGTAACTACGTCACTGATGATGCAGTATGCCTTTTTAAAGTGTTGCTTATGCTGATTTTGCTGTAACGTTCTGCGGCAGCAGAGTGCTTTGCTGGTGCATCTCCATTTTTGTGGAAATAAACTTTGTTTTCCTTGCAAGAGGTGTGCTGGGCCTTTTTCCCTAGTGGGTTGCATTGTTTCTGGTGTGAGCGTTGAAGGGTTTCTCTGCATTTTCATGGATGACAGTTTAAGAGAGGCTGGCTTTGAGAGATGGTGTGCCAGTTGATGATTGATTGATTGATTGTTTATTCATATAGCGCCGATAAACAATGTGTTTCAAAGTGCTTCAAGACAGGGAGGGAACAAGGGAGAATACAGTGACATTCTTACAAGACCTTGTTACATTCTGAATGTGTAATCAGCCTGGTGACATTTCAGATGGTGCAACAGCTTTTGACAATGATAGGAGGAGAGGGGGTGGGCAGGAGAATGAGACAGACAAGAGGATACATTACTATGCCTGACAACAATTATTATTATTCTTTTTTTTTAATATTTATTTTCATTTTATTCATAGAAACATGTAACATAAGCAAATCAAAGAAAAGGATAAGAAATGCCAAATTACAATAAATATTTCCATAACACAGTGTGGACTATAAACAATAGTCACAAAAATAATATACTATTCACTTTCAAACCTCCCCCCACGCCTAAACCAACCAACACAATATTACAAACAATAATGACATTAGTGCAGATCAAGAAAAGATAAAAATGTATAGTAACAATAAATCTTATCCATAGATCAGTGCAAGCTAAAAAAAAAAAACAACTTTAAAATGAAAACAGTTCCGATCCAACCCTAAATGATATATTGCAAATACAAAGAGACTAGTACAAATCCAAAAACCTTCCCCACATTGTCTCAAAAAGATTAACATTCCTGACCCTCCTGTAGATAGTCTTTTCCATGTTTGCAAGCTCATTTTTTTCATCGATCTAATCATCTATAAGATGGAGAGACCGTAGTTTTCCACCCACATAAAATCAATTTCTTGCCAATTGCAGCACTTCTGAGAAGCCATTTCTTCTGAGAAATGTTCAAGTCCCGCAACAACTCATCCCCACACAGGATCATCGTCTTAAAGTCAAAGTCAATTCTCTCACCAAGCATCTCCTCACAGATTACGTAAATCCCCTGCCAAAAATCATGCACTCTTATGCAATTCCACAACATATGTTACAGAGAACCAACCTGGTGTACACAGCCCCAGCATTCATCAGAGTCAGAAAGACCTCTTTAATACAAGCGTTCAGGACTCCATTAGACACGGGTACTGGGAGGGCGGCGGGTGGGCAAATGTTGAAGGAGACAATGAAGTGATCGTACCAGATGATACGGCTGGGGGGTTTAGATGTATCTGGTCGTGGGAGCTAAAGATGGCATCAAGGGTTTGTCCTTTATAGTGAGTTGGCCCTTTATGTGGGTATGGATGTTAATCGCGTCTAGGCAGTCGACCAGAGAGTGGGTCATAGGGTTGGTGGGGATGTCAAGCCAGATATTGAAATCTCCTAGAAGAGTGAGGCTGGGATGGTTTCATTGGATGGTAGCTATTGAATTGCAGAGGTAGTTTGAGAATTGTCTTTCGTAGCCAGGAGGTCTGTTGATGATTAGGAAGCTGTGGGAGAATGATGGGGGAGGGAAAGTTTGACGAGAAGCGGTTCGCAGAAAGGGAAGGTTGGTTGGCTGTTGATGATTGAGGCGGAGAAGTGTGACTTGAAGGCGATTGCTACTCCTCCTCCTCTAGAGGGTCGGTTGAGTGGAATGAGGGAGTAGTCTGGTGGGAAGGCTTCATTGGCGATAGGGGCAAAGTTGTCGCAGAACCAGGTTTCTGTGATAAAGGTTAGGCCTGGTTTGTCTGAGGCGAGGAGGGCGAAGATGCTGTGTCTATTTCTTGCTACAGATCGGGCATTAAAAAGGATGCATCTTACTTCGGTACAGGAGGATGATGTGGAGGTTGCAGAGGTGGTGGATGGGAGGAGAGGGGGAGTGGGTCAGGGGGGTGGTCAGGGGGTGGAGGTGGGTGAGGGGAGAGAGTGGTAACTGGGGTGTGAGAGAGGGGGATAGATGGTGGTCGATGGGAAGAGTAGGCGGGTGGTCATGGTGGTGGGTGTGGGGGGGGTGGGGTTGGTTGGATTTGTGTCAAGGGACTTGAAGGTGGGGTGTAGGGGGTTATGTCTTCCAGTTGAGGTTGGTGAGAATTTGAGGGAGAGGGGTTTCAGGCAGGGAGATGGAGGGGGGGTGGTAATGGTCGAGATTGGGAGATTGAGATGGCGGGTCAAGACAGGAGTGGCGAGGTGTATTGAGGGATTGAGGGAGACCAGGTACGTTTTATTTTCAGGGTTTTTGTTGCAGTTGGTGTGTGAGAGAGGGTTGGGGGGTCGGAGGGTGAAAGGAATGTGGCTACTGTTCTTGCCAGGGCGAGACGTGTAGTTTTTAGGGAGGGGAAGGAGTGGGGTCAGAGGAGGATGTTGGTGGGAGTTGATGAGAGGAAGGGGGACGGGGTGGTTGCGGGGCTGGGTGTGCCTGGGAGGCTGGGTGGGCCATTAGTTGGAGGGGCCGGGGGTGCATGCTTGATGATCGTGGGTGGGTGGGTGGAGGGGATGGGGATGGGGTCTTAGGATGGTCGGCTTGCCATCGGGCTCCTCTGGCTTGGTGTTTGGATATGGGATGGGATGGGGGCGAGGTGGTTCTTCTGGCTTGAGGGTTGGAGCGAGTGGGTTGAGAAAGTGGTGGCGGGTGGGCTGGTTTGGGATGGGTTGGTTCTTCTGTCTTGGGAATTGGATAGGGAGTGGGCTGAGGATGTGGTGGAGGGCAGGATAATTTGGGGGGGAGAGAAGTAGGGCGAGAGGGAAGGCAGGTGGGCGTGAACAGGTCTCTTTCGGAGGCTTTCGGTGGGTTGGGTGGACTCATGGCATAGCTAAGTTTGAACTGTGTTACAGTTGGCATAGGATGATTTTGTTCGCACATTCGAAGTTCAACTATACCACAGGATGTTAATTGTTCACACTTTCTAAGTTTATCTATACCACCAAGTTCAACATAAACCACAGCAAGATATTATTCACTCTTTCTAAGTTTGCTTATTCCACAGTTATGGACAATTTCTAAGTTCAACCAAGCCACAGGAAGATATTATTCACACTTTCTGAGTTCAACTATACCATAGGATGATGATATTCACATGTTCTAGGTTCAATTATACCATAGGGTGAGGTTACTCACACTTTCTAAGTTCAGCTATACTACAGGATGATATTATTGGTATCACCTAACTAAACCCCAGGGTGAGGTTATTCACACCTTCTAAATTCAACTTTACCACTGGGTGAGATTATTTCACATTTTCTAAGTTGGACTATACCACAGGATGATATTATTCACATCTTTTAAGTTCAAATGTACAACAGGAAGATATTATTCACACGTGTAAAGTGCAACTGTACCATAGGGTGAGATTATTCACACTTTCCACAGTTACCCAATTATAAGGCACACTTCCCAAGTTCAACTTTGGCACAATGATGTCATTAGGCACACTTTCCAAATTGAGCTAGACCACAATTATGCTATTAGGCACACTCTCTAAACTCAACTTTGGCACAATGAGGTCCCTAGGCACACTTTCTAAATTGAACTAGACCACAGCTGCGCTACATGCATACTTTCTAAATGCAACTTTGGCAGAATGAGGTTATTAGGCATACTTTCTAAATTGAACTAGACCACAGTTACGCTATTAGGCACACTTTCCAAGTTCAACCTTGGCACAATGAGGACTTTAGGCAGACTTTCTAAATTGAATTAGACCACAGTTGTGCTACAAACACACTTTCTAAATGCAACTTTGGCACAATGAGGTTATTAGGCAGACTTTCTAAATTGAATTAGACCACAGCTGCGCTACAGGCACACTTTCTAAATGCAACTTTGGCACAATGAGGTCATTAGGCATACTTTCTAAATTGAACTAGACCACAGTCATGCTATTAGGAACCCATTTTTTGAGTTCAACTTTGACACCATGAGGTTATTAGGCACACTTTCTAGGTTGAACTAGATCACAGTTACACTCTTAGGCACACTTTCCAAGTTCAACTTTGGCACAATGAGGTTATTAGGCACACTTTCTGAGTTTGTGAGGTTTTTGCAGACAATCTAGATGTGAGACTCAGCTCAATTAAACAAATCAGGCATGGTCAGTGTTGTTGGGAGTACAGTCTAGGTGCAGGAAATTACCATAGTAGGGCTTGTAGGTTTGAGTGGTAGGGTTGTATGGAATGAAGTAATTGCTTCATTCCCCATACTTGCCACATCTACTTTTTGGTGGGTGCTGGCTTCCTGCTTCTCCTCCGGATACCTGCAGATACAATCTGGAGCCGTCCTTTGCCTCCTTGGGGTCCTTAGCTGAAGGGGCTGCCAGGCAGAGGGCTGCCCTGGGAGGGTCAGTATTGACCAAGTGAGTCAGCCAATCAGGGTGATGGGTGGGCTGGGGGGGAGTTGGCTACAGGCAAAGCAGGAAGTGAGAGCAGGGAATGCAGGCACACCGGGGTTCAGCAGCACTTTTTAAATTTGAGAAAGGGCCAAATGGAGGTCTCAAAGGGCTGCACTCGCCTGCCTCAGATGGGTAGATGCGTGCGGCTTGAGCAGCAGGTTGCTAGGCCGGCAAGCCCCGGAGCGATCCACCAATCAGGGGAGGTGGGAGGGAACAGGGAAGTGGAAGCAGGGGGGTGGGATGGAGGAAATAGCAGCAACGGCGCTAGATGCGCTGAAACAAATACTTTGGCAACAAAAAATATAAGAAATAGAAATGGATTGCAAAATGGATTGTGACATGCGCCACCATATACATATATATGAGGAGTAAAGAATGGATGTTTCCACTACGTATGATAGCAGTGCTGGACAAGAAAGGAAGGCCTTTCAAGTGTGTCAGTTATAAAAGAAATTGGATTAACAAGAGTGAAACTCAGAAAGGCGAGGCTGGATGAGCCCCAAAAAGCCAAGGTCGTATCAGACTGGGATGAACAGGCATTGGATACAAATCGTGTGAAAAAACAAAACTCCTGTTCAGAAGGCATGGACAAAACAAGGAAGATGTCAGAGGTCTATTAGAAAATAGTATTTTAAATGCACCAGAAGGTCAATCTTGTGATCATCAGTCACGTGGAAGGATGAAGTTGGACAAGCATGACGACCACACCTATGCATGGAGGCAGCGCGTGCCTTCACTCCCCTGAAATTCTCCAGAGCAAAGAACACTCCCAAGGAAATGTTCTAAGCCTTAATTGACAGCAGACCACTCAGTGATGACAGATGATATGGTAATTGGTGGGAAGCTATGGTTATGACCAGCTCACCAACACCTGGAAGTCTAGCCTGCGTGCTGCTAACAGGTGGAAAAGTACTGACAGAGGTTAGAGTGCAAACCAATTGTAGGGGGCTGCGTGATTAAGGGTTCTATAGTTTGTGTAACCAATGGGACGTTGTGTATTTATTGACGTTTGAACAGAAATTACTAACTCCCCCTCTTAAACTGAATGTAGTGAGAAAGACCCCCTCCCCCTTAAAGTGAGTGGTAGGGTGATCCATGCGTTCAAATATGCAGAACACTAGAATTATACTGCTTTGTGTCTAAATAATGAAAGACTTATTGAGTAGTGCATGATAAGTATATTGTACTAAAAAACTAGGTTTGAAACGGACCAGGTGTCAAGATATGAACAGAAATAGGGTAATCCACCATTTTGTGATAGATCAGACATTTTGTAATATGGGCAGTCATCTAAAATGGATGCTGTGCATTTGAATAGTGAATAGTGAATTTCTGTGAAACCATGTTGAAATGAAAAAGAATTACCTCTTGGTGGTTCAATGAGAGTTCAGTAGCTAGAGGCGGGGTTTTCCGGACTCTTATCTCTAATCTTAACAGAGTACTGCGTGGGAGCAGTGTAGCAGTCAAGAGAAGATTGTGAATGTGCATTTGGCTGGTTTAATTAACAGGGAAAGCACAGCTGATGCCCATATTTTGGCCTCTGGGACAGGAAACCAGGTGGCTGGTGCTGAAATGACCTCAGAGTGGACGTCAGTAGCATCTCCAGTTGAAGGTCAAGTACAGCACGCACAAGTTTTAATTAGTTGTAGGTGTGGGTTTGACGTCAAAGAGTCTTTTTTATAAAGAGTGCATGCAAAGGACAAAGACAAAAGGTGGGGGCTAGGAGTGGCTAGAACGAGTTCAGACTAAGCTCGAGTGCCAGATGAGTCAGCCGAGTGGCAGAAAGGTCAGCCAATCACAAGCAACAATAAGAACAGCCCATAGATCAGGCCATATAAGTTAACGAATCAGAGATAGGAAGGGGTTGTCTTTATGACCAAACCACTAGCTCACCTCCCTAGGACTGTATATAAGGATGAGTGTATTCCGTGTTTTAGAGCAGAGTTCCAGAGATGTCCAAGATGTATGATGTGTACCTGCCTGCTGGAGAAATAAAGCCTGATGTCTTCTTGTAACCTGCCTCAGTCTCCTGTTTGTTCCAGTGCCTCTTCCTGATCCTAAGAGATTCCAAGGCCCAGCAGATGGGGTTTTTTGGGACCCTCAATACACGTTCATAGTGACCTGTTTTGGGGGAGGACTTAGTTGCCCCACCTGATGTTAAGGAGCCTATTACTCCCTTACATTAGCATGGAACATATACTTAGATGTTCCCTCCAGTCCTATCACTTTCTTCAATAGGTTTTTGTAGTTTGCCTTGAGACGTTGATGTCCGTTGTATTCCCTGTTTTAGATAATTGATATTAAAACAGTTAACCTTTTTACCAACTACCTGAGTTGTTTCGCTTATTGATGTTTGAGTAACTTCTGCATCCCCATTCATCTCAAGGGTATTGCTACCTCGTCTTAAAGGGCTGGGTGGAACCCCAGTTCAAACTTGTTGGGATCACCTCCTCATCCTTAGTCTTGTTGTGGCGGGGAGCATGTCAAGTTGAAAGTCCTAAACTGCGACTCAGAGTGAGTTCCCTTTTATTTATTTATCTGTTTGTTTGTTTGTTTATTTATTTAGCATTTTCTCTCATGGTTTTCCAACTTCCTTTTTTCAGTCGGTCACCATCCAGGGCCTATTTGGTGATGTAACACAAAGTGTTATGTCTCTGTGACAACACCCAAGTGATGGTCCTTCAAGATGGCATGTAGTTTGTTCCCCAAGCAGGTTGCCCTCACTCCCTTCCTGTTTCCTTCCTATGCTTGCTTACAACTCCTTTGTGGTTTGTAAAGCTGTAAACTGCTTCAGCCATTTTGTGTACAGGAAACAGTGTTCCCACCAGTTTGCATTGAAATGGCAACCTATATTCGGACATTCACTGAGAAACACTCCAGGGCAAGAGGAAGCACACTGGTGTTCCCTCCCGTTGCCTCGCTGGACTCAGCTGGGTTACTCACGACAGGACACCAGGTCTCTTTGGAGTAGCAACCAGCTTACCTTGTGTTTGAGACCTCAACTCTCCTACAACACAGCTGTTGTAGGTAGTGCCTTTGATGTACAATTACTAAATCATTTTCTAACTTGCTCTATTTTCACAGAGCCTTTTACCTTGGCGACAGAAGTAGATGCAGTGACCCTGAATCATCAGGATCACCTTTTGTCTGTCCAGCGACATTGTACACTGTCTTTTCTCCAGCTTCCTTGTCTGAGTGACACTACCTGCACACTGTGCTTCCTTCACTTCCACTACTAGACTGCAACTTTGACATCTCTTTTTCCTCCAAACCTATGCACGTTAGGCTAGCCTCACAACACCAGACTCCACAGCTGGGACTCAATAGAAGGGGTCAGAAGTGGCAATCTGGGAGTTTCTCCGGTGAAGAGAATAAGTGAAAAGCCTTCAAACCAGAGCGATGGAGGATGAATTGCTCTGTTACTGAGCTTCCCAGAAAGAGGAAGACCTTCTTGTAACATAGGTGAACTACATTCCTCTTCCCTGTGATTTGGACATCTCTTTACCTACGCTGGCTCTTTTTCTGTTCTGCAAATGGGAAAGGTGCACTCATTATTTATGTTTGTCCTCAGAAAGAGTAACCTCTCTTTCTGCCAGTGCATATACAAGGATATGGTCGATCAGAGGCAGAACTCCTAGTGCTTCGATTCTTAGTGAAAGGCTCCTCTTTAGTTGGGTCTGTGGAGAGGTACTCTTATCAGGGGCATGTCATTGTAATTAGAATTAAATAAGGAAGGACAGCTGTGAATAGATGAAAGGACTATGATGAAGGCCTGGGACTTTTGAACTGTGCAAGGTCTGAGGGGTCGTTTTGAGGGACTGTGAACTGGTACTGGGTCTCTAGAGTGGTAACAGTACAGTGGAGCGGTGACGGGACCATGAAGAGATCATGCGGCTATCGTGAGTTATGTGTGCTGCTGCAGTGGTCGTTGGGTGTGAGTTGGAGCCTTGTGAAAAGGTGCAGATACTCTGTATTGAGGTGATTGGATGTGGAGAGTTCCTGGGCTGTGGAAAGCTGCAGTGCTGTTGGAAGATGCAGGGCCTGTAAGAGATGCCCTAATTAGGGCAATGTTCTCCGGCAGTATATATTTAGGGTAGGAATGTGAAGATGAAATGGTTAAAGGGATGCTGCAGTTATAGAAAAATATTGATACTTTGGCGAGGCAAGCATTGAAAGGAGATGCTGGCCTGTGGAGAGAAACTGGGGCCATGGAGAGTTGACGGGGCTGTGGATGAATGAGGGGTATGTGAAAAGACAAGGGGCTGTGGATAGGTGAAATTACTTTTGAAAGATGCTGGATCTGCGATGTGATGCCTGAGATATGGACAGGTGACAGGCTGGTGTGATGAATTGCCATCTGGTAAGGGTATGAAAGACGGGGCGTTTTAAATTCTTATTAAATAATAAAATGACATGGGTAATTTCATTTCAGGAGGGGAAATCTGCAGCTCAGATTTCCTTTTCATAATATACCATGCCAAAAACATAGTGTACACCTGTGCACTTTTGCCTAAGTATATTGATGGCAGCATCTGTCCTACAGTGCAACATGGCAGTTTTAGGTGCCTGGCGCTCTCTTGACAGCTTCAGTGAGAGCCATGTCTCTGCAGCACAAGGGCTGCATTTAATGTCTGCACTCCTTTTCCGAAAACTGCACAATTCTGAGGATTGTTTCCTGGTGGAACGATCCATACATGAGTTAGGGTATGGTGGCCAGCATCTTTCATAGTTATCTCAGCCACATTCAATTACTGTCACACATGTGTGTCAGCCCTGTGGGCACAGTTCAGCTGTGGAATGGTTATGTGTATTTGTTCCAGACTAGGCTCCCCATACCCTTGACTGGACTGCAGCCTTAGGGAATTGCCCCTCTTTGTTCGTTTGTAATGGCAGGTAACACCTTTCCCCAGTGACAGCCACTTCAGTGGAAGCTGGCCTAGGAACAGGAATCAAAGGGGACACCTTTTCACAAAGGGTTAGGCCTCACACCAGGGTGATGCATTTATAAAGGCCTTTGATTCTTTTCAGAAGGGAAGGCGTGAATGTGGGTAGCCACGGATACATATGTACAGCGGAAGAAGTCATTCACCATCTTGTTTCTCTCTGCTCCTTTTTCTCTCCTTCCTGTCCCCTCTGCTTCCTCTAGAGCAAAGCAATTTTAGTGTGATGTCAGAAGAGAAATGGCCACTCATTTCAAGAACAGGGATTGGACCACTAAGGTAGGCTAGCTTTAGTCCAATCACAGGTGGGTGTTTGCATTTGAAAGAAAGGGCCTCATACAACTTCTTTGAATCATTTCTGGAATCCAACCGTGGAAGAAGATTTTGCTGGACCCTGCTGAAAGATCAGTGGTTTCTAAAGTCATCCAGTTGTGAGTTGAAAGCAGGTGTTGCAAGGCAGAGGAGAGCTCTCTCCCCTAACCATCCACAGGGACCATTGGGGTGAACTCTGTTGCTGGGCCAAGACCAGCATCTCTGCCAGCCACTGTGTTGTCTAGGACTTCCCTTTGTTGCAGGATCCCTGAAAGTGTGCCAGTCTCCCCCATGAGTGGAAGCCAGAGAAAAGGACTAACCTTGGCCCTTGAGACCCTGGAGTGAGGCTCACAGTTCTTGAAAGCCTGAACAGCCAAGGTCACTGGATTATCGACGTTGACCCGCTGCGAGCTGTGATTCAAGCGTATTCGATGCTGATCAAACCTCCAGGAGCCTTTAAAGCTTCCTTTGGGGTTCATTGTTCTGAGAACTGCCATTTGCTGTTCAACTCCATTCACTACTGCACTGCACCAGCTGAAGTGTGTCATTGCCTCCGGTCAAACCAATGAAGTACTGTTGCCTTGAAAATTCTCGAATCACCGTTCAAAGCACCCACATCTTCATCGCTGCTCCAATAAGTCGATCAACCCGACTCTGGTGTTTCCTGAACAGTGACCTCCGTGCATCCAAATCAAATTGACTCACCTGTGCATCCTGCTACCAGCTCAACCGCTGTCGATCCTTGACGCCAAACCAAGCCTGGTGACCGCCCAATCCGCACAGCTTGAGTAGATGATTTGAGACGGCAGCTCCTTATGTTCGACCCTCTATCGACATCAATTTGCTGCTGGACCATCATGAATATCACATCCTCAGAACAAGACGAGCCTGAGATTGATGCTGAGAATCCCAGTTCCACATCAAACCACCAAGTCATTTGCAAAGATATTGACTGATATCTGCACCCCTGGTCCATCTTTGTGCCCTAGAGACTGGATAGGGGTATTGTAATCCCTTTTACAACCCCAAGAAATATCCTTTTTGAACATTGTGGTTACCTTTTCTCACTTTCTCTCATCACCCAGAGTGCGGCATGTTTTCAATCTTTGCATATTCTCTGTTCTTTCTACAGGGTGGCTTTCTACAGTGTTTTCTAGGTGGTTATTATTGTACATGGTGTGCTTAATTAAAGTATACTTTATTGGCCATTCCTTTATTTTGGGCTGTTATACTTCGCTCTTTGCGTTGCTACTGAATCACATTCACACCCCTCTTGAGAGTGTAGCCTTTCCTCAACCCATGTCGCCACAAAAGGTGAAGGAGATATATCTCTTAACTGTGTTTATTTTACCTTTATGATTGTGTTGGCTCTTGGGTTGTGTAAGTGTTAGGGCTGAGAGGGTGTTTTAGCTTATACTCATCCTTGAACTTCTGTGGGGCAGAAGTCAATTTGTCACAGCTGGGCAGAGATGCTCGGCTGTGTAGAGATTCCGGTGCTGTGTTCAGGTGCTGGAGCAGTGGAGATGTGAGGGGGCTGTGGAAAGAAAAAGGAAGAGCAGAGAGATTAGTACATGTGGCGAGATGGTCAGTTGTGGTGAGAAGCTGTGGTGAGAAGACGGCATGTGAAAAGATAACTAGGCTGCCCAAGAGATCCCAAGGCTGTGGAGTTATGCTGGGGCTGTTGTCTCCTTGTCAATACTGCCTTTGGGATCTCGGGAGGAAGGCACTCACTTTGTGCAAAAGATTTTTTTTAAATGAATGCTTCATGTATGTCATCTCTTCATAGTCTGTTCTTTACAGGGTTATGACAATTGTGTCTAACCAAATTGAATGCCCCTCTGATGGCTGTATCTTACAACAGTGCCAGAGGAAAACATCTGCAACATTTTGTACAGGCTAGTTGTTGTCCTTTCCTATAAGAAACATATTTTGGCAGTACCAATGTTGTGAAACCTTTGAGGCAGCATTACTATATGGTCTCCCAATGCTATATCTTTGGAACAGCCCATCACATTTAGTTCACTCAGTACATCTCTTCCATCAGGCCAAGAAGAAACCAAATGGTAATCTAGTTCCTGGTCAAAGAAATTACCATAGCAATGTTTCCATAACGTTCAAGTTGTTTACATTCTGCATAGCATCAAAGTGGACTCCAAGGGTGCGTTCCTGCACTGATACAAGTGATTAAGTGTTGGTCCTGCTTCCCATAAGCAACGATATAAATGGCTGGTCAAACTCATTATTGTTATAGGGTGAGTAGAGAGCTGACGCATTGGCGCCGGTAAGTGGGGTAGGTGCAGATATAGGCTAAGGACACGTGCAGATGTTGTATACCTCCACAAGCGGCAGCTCTAACCGTTTACACACTGGATGTCAAGAACTGTGTTTCCACCGGCGGCACTTCTTTGAGCAAAACCTAAAAAGGCACTGATGTGGTGAGAATTAACGTTTCCAGAGGCACAATGGCAGTGCAGATATGGCATATGTGTTTTTCGGTGCTGTAAAGACTAGGGGGGGGTATCTGTACTCCTGCTCCCTATATGGCAAAGTAGAAGCACAGAGCACCCCAGCCAAGGTTCTCTATTCGGTAGCTTTCGATGAGCAACCAAGGCTAAAGCTCTCAGGAGGTGAAGCGTGCTGGTTCTTAAAGTACAGTGTAGTCCCCAAGCACCCACCAAGGAATGTCCACACACTATGTTAGTAAAAACAGTTCTTTATATAAATACGCCTTAGATTATGTACACATACAATAACACACTTTGTGCTCAGGCAATTCTAAAATGGTATATATATAGTCTCTATGTGGTACCACAATTACTTCTTTGATTCCATTAAAATGCATCAACTGTAGACAGTTTCAAATGGCATACAAATCAATTAATAAAGTGAACCAACAATAGACTTAGGAGGAATACAAGTTGGTTAAACAATTGGCAGAATACTGGGCCCCTACAACTAGGCACAGTACTGTATGAGGATCTCCCCACCTGGGCAATCTGTAAAATAAAGTATATTGACAAGCCCAGTCCATGTATTGTCTATTAGAGACTTATTTCCTTCTATACAAGTTCTACCACCCCAATGCTCCTGATTTAGCAGAGTTTGACACATGGTCATCGACGGATCCTTCTTGAGTGACTCCCTTTAAGGCAGAAGCCACGGATCATCGAGAACCCTCGAAGAAAAGGTGAACCAAGGCATTGCATTGAGGCAGCAGCTTCGTCCTAGCGGTGCGTATCGACGATCGGTCGTGGACGTCCTGGGAAGATTAGGCATGCGGTGCACCTCGACGATGATAGTTTGTTGCCGCAAAGAGTCAATGAAGAACTTTGGCCCAGCAAGGGCGTCGGTTCGTTGATGTCTTTGTGGTCTTTGGGTGGTGGGAAACCACCGGCAGATACTCCTCAGTACGTCAGTGGCCTTGGCTTTCTCCGGTGGGACAAAACGGTCGTCGATGATGAGTGAGGGAGTCCTTGTTTCAAAGTGTTCTTAGGAAATTTAGCGTTACGGATGTGATCGTCGGCGGAAAAGCATCAAGCTGTCCCTGCTTCTGGGCAACATGGCTTCAACGGGCTTCCAGCGGTTACAGCGATTCTCAGAACCCTGCTCGACGACATTGGAAGGAATGTCCAGGCACTTCTCTTCAGTTTCCTCGGCGGTCCCCACCTCCGGTCGACAGTCTTTCGAAGGCTGACTTCCAGGGAGCCTTGGTGAAGGTCAGCTGGTGCACGATGGTCCCTCATACCTCAGGAAGAGGTCTCCTAGCCAGGACCTCTTTTGGATCAGTTTCTTGAAGGCACAACAGCTTTCAGATTGCCTTGAAGGGAAACAGCAGTTAACCTTCTTCCAGCTCGGCTTCGAGAGTAAGCATCAACTTTTGACTTCAGCTTCTGAACAATTTCCATCAGCGAGAGGTCCCCAGATATACTGTTTGGTCTCTCATTCACTCTGCTGGGTCACACTCAGGCAACCAATCATTCAGAAGGGCATTCAGGCAACCAATCAGGCTCATAGTGCATTCAGGGCATTCTTATCCATCCAGACACTCACAACAAGGAATGTGGATTGGGACAAGTACCCAGCCTTTCAGCACTCCACACTGCATCCATACCAGTTTTGGGCAGGGCTGTCTCAGTCTTTGTGTCACATACCAGAAACCAGACATCCATAACATGAAACTTCTTGACATAAGATGCTTGTCATGTTATGTCACCTTAAGTTAATGGTATTTGTTGGGCATGCTTATTGTGACCAATGCAACTTTATGGCACTGGCTACAGAGTTGTGGTTATGCAGGATGATTACTGTGGCAATAACTTTTAGGCCTTCTTGAGTGCCAGAAGTGGTTTAATCGCCTTGAGATATATTGGAAAGAAGTTCCAGAGAGTAGGTGACTGGAAGGGAAAGGGCAGTCCTCCCATGCTTGCACGTTTAAAGGGAGAATACCGCAAGCTTCGCCCTACTGAATGGCAAAGCTCGGTTTGGGATCTACAGGGCAACTGAGGTCCTCGCTTGTCCATTGCTCTATCGACAATAGAAAGAATTGTACATGTGATGAATGTTTTCACCCTCAGTCGGTGCAGAGTGCTTACGACTGGGGAAATGAGGTGTAATATCGCTCAGTATTTGTCGGAAAGCATGCTGCCGCTTTTTGGAATCTCTAAGTCTCTAGATCATATACTTAAGAGCTCCCAAATAGATTCCACTTCCATGATATAGCCGTGACCAGAAGAAGGCGATCCCATCCTTTGTAGGGGTGGGGAAAGCCATGCAGGAATATAACTACCGAAATTGCAAAAGCATACAAAAACTTTTCGTTACAAGGCTTACCTGCTATTCTAGGGAGAGACAGTTCTAATCTAAAAGTACTCCTAGGATTTTGTACCACATCAGCTGTCTGAGGACAGGGGTCAAATGTGTCTGCACTAGAGTTAACATAGAAAGCGAAGGCAAAAGGAAGCATGGAATGGAGTGAGTTTAAGACAAAGTCAGGAGAAAACAAAGATGGCGGAGAGAAAGTATCGGCATGTTTAAAAAAAAACAACCAGGAGGAATTTCAATTTGAATTTTCACTTAAAGGGTTGCCATTTAAGTTGAAATGAAAGGTGGCGAGCAGAACGGGGAAGCTGAATGATGGTTCTGGCTGCAGAAGTAAGAACAGATTTTAAAGCAGAGAGAGAGAGGGTGTGTGAAGTGTGTCCAAGAAAATGTGAGCCTCAACCAAGGTGTGGAAACATGAGCATGTGAACCATTCCTTCAGTGGCAGGAGCAGGTGATGAGTGGATGGATTTTCCTGATATTGCAGGGAGGTGTCAGCTGCGGGTGCACCGAGGCTGTAACGCGAGCAGCCAAATACAGGGCGGGATCGAAATGATGTTGAAATTTTCATTCCCTGGAAGAAACAGGAGCAGAAACAAGAAAAAAAGATGCGGGCGCGGGAAAGAAAACAACGTATGGGTAACAAAATAGAAATGTAATGTTCTTAATGTTTGAGAAAATATGACCTACTGGAGGTTTGGCAGCATGCTAGTATCGCAGTGGGTGGCATTGGTTACACAGAGAGAATGAAAATAAATGTGTGCACTTCAGCAACAATCTGTGATTAAAAATAATATAATAAATACAAAATTAGAGGAACACAACTGATATCACAGTACAATGACAGGGAGCAAGGCATCTCTGTGACATTTCCAATATGCATCAGACTGGACAATAAATACATCTGGTAACCAGCTTGAAATCTCCGAGTGTATCTAACACACAATTCTGGATGAAGCAAAGAGGAGTGCAGACATAATGCTACTTGCACAGGCACCAATCGACACCTTCTCTTTGGCCTAGTGAAATCTAATTGACTCTCCCCAAGCCCAGTAAAGAAAGTCAAAATTCTATGGGTGCAGGCCCACCACAAACTGTCTTTCAGAGTTGTTTTAATGCAGAGGTCAAGGGGCCGATTTCCGACCGGCCATGCCAAGGAGGTTATCACAATTGCTCCAGATAAACCAAACTATACAATTCGTAGCGACTCATTTTAAACTGGTAGCAAATAACTTGTTTTGGACCATGGCCACTAGCACACGTGTGTTTGCGCCATCTCCATGCAGTTTTCATTATTTTGTTTTACGAAAAGCATACACTAAATGCATGGGAATTCGAGCAGTTCCGATTTTTCAGTGCCTGTTTACACTCATTGTTAATGCTGCCCACCATATACGTCAAATGCTGGTGGCCTTAACATTAATCCGTATGGATTCCATCTGGATCCATAGGGGTTCCTTCATCAGCTCTCTGGGAGAGGCGAAGGAGTACTTTCGGCATCGAGCTTGCAGAAGAAGCAAGAGCATCTGCCAGATCTGTGCTACCAATGCATTAAATTTCAGGGGTCGTAATTCACAGATGGCGGGCTTTCGTTGCCTCTAGCCTTTCATCTGTCAATTTTAAGGCGCAATTTAAAATAACCCCCATAATGTAACTTTGTGTAATGAGGTCATGTATCTCGTCCGCCTAGTTATTTTAAGGGTGGGACCTTTCTTGGCTGTATTGGAGGGAAGTGAGCTCACCGGTTAGGGAGGGGCACTAATGACAGGGAAGCAAGAGAATAAAGTGTTTTACCTTACCCCCTTCTCCACGTCTTTCTTGAAGGGAAGCACCATGATGATACCATGCAGCCGGAGCCCTGCTGGGACACAACACTAGCGGTGATCGTGGATGGTCTCCTCCATGCGCTGTCACCTGCTGTGCTTAAGGATGGTTACCCAGGCGACAAGCCGCCATTGAGATTGCCGAAGTGCCCATCTCCGTCTGTGCATATGGCTGATGCTGCTGACCTTTTGGCGCTGTCTATTGGTCACTCATTTTAGCCAGAGAGAGCGAGCGAGGTGCAGGGAAGTCCATGGCAACCCTGCTGTGACCTGTGTCTGATTTGCTGCACGGGTTTGTTGAAAGGAACTGCTAGAGGTCGCTACTCCACGACCCCTGGAGGGTTGGTGAGTGAACCAGGGTGGATTCCCTATTGGTAGCGGAACTTGGAATATGGGGAGAAACATTGGGGACTCACCCATTTTCACCGGGGGAAAATAATATGCAGAGGCGGTGCACTTTTAGCACACAGGGTGAAATTCACGGAGCCCAAGATGTCAGATGATGAAATCCACTCCCTGTTGTGATTGTGTCAACCTCACGCAATATGTTTCAAACACGACCCCAGGAGTTCCTGTCATTACAATTACCTTGCACATTGAATCTGATTGAAACCAGCAATCTAGGTCTCTGGTGGGAAAGGTGGTTACGTGGCTTTGATGTATACATTGATGCAGTAGGCCCACCTGATGACCACAAGGAGAAGAATCGACTTAGTCTGCAGTAGGTTTGACCTTTCAGAACCTAGTGTACCAACTACCGAAGGATACAACAGATGTATTCAGAGTTCTGAAAATGGCTTTAACTAAATAGTTCACACCCCACACGAATGTGGATTATGAAAAACACATTTTCCATTCAAAGTTCCAGATTAAAAGTGAAACAATTTACACTTTTGTTATGTGTTTACTTTCCTGCCTAACGCAGTGTGCATTTCACAGATACTCAAATGAGGAAGCTCTGCGATCACAAATCATTGTGGGATGCGAATCCTCCAACTTCATTAAAATGATCCTGCAAAAACTGTGTTCAGTAGAAAAAATCGTAATGTTGACTCCCACAGAAACGGCGGTAGAGATCCCAATCAAATCTATAAACAAGCTCAAAGTGCCCTCCACTCCTCCTTTGGGGGTGAATAAGATAACAGTGACGCAGCACTCAAACACACAGTTGGACAAATTCTGCTTCAGGTGTGGATATCAGTTCCTGCATGAAGGAACGTTCACAGTGATAGGTCAATTCTATTCTGCCATTTGGAGGAGGCAGTCACTTTAAAGTGTTATGCCGAATATCGAGAAACTCTAAAAACCATCTTCGAGACTCATAGAAAAAGCATCAATTACATCATTCTCGCAATATAGAGAAACTCCTTGTGGGCAACCAAATGACTGAATGTGGGTACAAAAAAAGAGATGGATCATCGGAGAGCAGGAGATGGCCAGAAAGGCCACCTCGCAATCATCTGATCATCGGCAGTACCAGCTCATCTCAAGACTGTCAGAGACAAAAGGGATATGTGTTTACATTGGGGAACCAAGCAGCACTGGAACACAGCCCAAAACTGTTGCTACAAATCAATGATTTACAGGCTGAATTTTTTTGTGAACACTGGCGCCAGGGTGAATGTTGGGAGTGAAGCCATCTATAACAGCATATGTCAGAATTAGACATATACCTCTACGGATCACAAACTGGATGCAAAACACAGCAGCCAAAGTCCTATTTAGACTAAACAGATGAGACCACATCACTCCAGCACTGAGAATCTTACACAGGTTACCAGTAAAAAAGTGCATCAAATTCAAAGCACTCTGCATCGCCCACAAAGCCTTCCACAGGCAAGAAGCAGCATTCCCCCAAAACAAGATTAGACGTATCGCCCAGGAAGGGAACTAAGATCCAGCAACGACTTACAAATAGAAGCAAAACACTATGAAAAAAGGAAATGTTGCAGAACAGCATTCTCACGTATAATTGCTAACATCTGGAAAAACATGCCCAAAGAAATTAGAACCACAGAAGACCACATCACCTTCAGGAAACAGCTCAAAACCTGGCTATTCAGCAAACAATGACAACCTCGAAGGGACACCAGCAACAACAACACCACAGACAACTAGAGAGTAGATGAGACAGGCCAAAGAACCACAAACCAGAACCTGTCTAGATGCCGTCAAGCGGCAACCAAATAGCCAGGCCAGCCAGAGGCTCCAACAAACTGATAGACTTACTAACTCATTTTCCCCTTCTTGCTCCTTCAACATAACTGACGCCAATACACCAGACCTTGGACTAGCCACACTACACATAAACAAACAGGAACTCAATACTATGCTCTCTAGATGCTGAAGCACACCCAGAGTGAACCACCCACATAGTCCATAAAACCATCAACAACGCAACTACACACCAAGATACCGTATTACTTTACAACTACAGAAACCCGTGACTCTGGATTCTTTATGGACACTATCTAACCAGTGCGCACAACCAAACCCACAACAACCCCACACAACACACTAAAACCAACACAAAGTACTACCACACACCCGAGGAACTGAATCATACCCATATGGTTAAAATGCATGAGAATTCTCGCACAAAATCCCACATGCAAAACAACACTCACAGAGGCCAGTTCCTCTTGGTTCTGAACATGTCCTCTCACCCTATCACCACTAACCTCCCTACCCCCTCTCTTGCAGATCCATGCAAGCGCCTTGGAGACTGCCCCCGGGGAGGGTAGCGGTGCGCTGTATAAATCAACAAAACATAACTCCACTACCATGCAAAGGGACTTTTGAAGCCATGTGTCAATATCCATCTTAATCTGCTACCTTGCAAGTACATGTTTTGGAGGTCACGGCTGAAAGTGGGTGGCTCCTCAGCTGCAAATCAGCTCCAGACATGGGGCTGATACATGTTCTATACAAACTGATGGCACACACGTATATCAACCCAGTGGAAAAGATGGACCACTTGTTCCTGTCTTTATTAAAGGGCTTTGGAAAACTGAAACATAGACAGGTACATCTGGGCATTGATCATACCTGGCAACATTCAATGGCAGGTGGAAGATGAACTCCAGAAACTCATAGATCATGATATTATAGAGCCTTAAACCAGGCCCACATCATAGGTATCGCCCATGCTTCGGGTGGCTAAGAAAGGATGAGACATCATTAGAGCGGGCATGGATAGGAGGTGCCCCAACCAGACCATCCAAAGGGAAAAGCATCAAGCCCCTTAAATCACAGATATGATTCTCATGCTAAATGGAGTGCAGTTGTTCTCGAGGTTGGAATTCAACAAGGGCTATCAGCGACTGGGGCTGGCAACTGAGACATCTTGTATCATAACCTTTGTGACTCATGTAGGTCTATACAAGTATTAATGCCTCAGTTTTGGGGTCTTGTCTGCGGTTGAGATTTTTCAAGAGGAGATTCACAACGTCATCAAACACATACTGAACAGACTTAATTACAGGAATGACATTCTCGCCTTTGGCACAGATATTGAGAGCCATGACGAAACACTGATCCAAGTTTGCATGGCTCTTGAAGTGGTGAACCTCACATTGTACAAAGAAAAATGTGAGTTTAGAAGACACACTCTGATTCTTTGGCCATATATTCTCAGAGTGGTATGGTATGGTATGGTATGGTAATGTTTATTTGTGGAGTGTTTCAAGGCGCTAGAAGAAACTTGCATCCAGAGTCCTAAATGAAGAGGAACAAATAGGTCACCAGTGTTTAAAGACGCTTTTTGAAAGGGATGGGTTTAAACTCCATGTCGGGGTAATATTAGAGTCAGAGGTCTATGTAACCGGCTGGAGTTTGTCTAGTCTGTTAACGTCTGTCGTATGTGTGTTTGTTGTGACATCATAAGTAAAAATAAATTCCTTTGAGGAACTAGTATAAAAATTACGCAATTTGATACTTTAAATGGTGTAGAATACAACCTGATGTTTATTGACTAAAATAGAAGATATCAAATTTTGTGGAAAAAACAGGATTGGAGCTTGCAACGATTGGTGCTCGCTCATATTGTTGGAATTGTTTAAGTAACAAAAGACATTAACAAGTGTTGTATGAGGAGGAAGTCAACAGATTTAAATATGGAAGGCATGACTCCATTAGTACACATGTGGAAACAGTTGCCAAAACATGCACCCAAGCTGAAAAGGTACAGTGCAGAATGGGTGAAAGGAACCGCAAACAAAATGTTTATGCCTTGGTCCCACGGTCGATCGTTATCTAAAACGGTCTTGCAACACAAGACTACATACTTGCACGCCACATACACGGGCAAAAAGTTAGACAAACACCTAGCTAGTCTAGAGTTGTGGAAAAGGTACCAACAAGATAAATAGGAGGAGCTGCCATTAGATTGGATACTTAATGTATGCACAGAGGGGGGTGAGATGCCCTCAGCGCCACCCACTCCATCTGAAACGAAAATTGAAGACATTAAGGACGAGGGTTATACCCGTTGAGAGAACTTAAAGCAGCCACAGGCTATAGCAACCCGGCATATGAGTCACCTATGCAAAGTGGCAAAGAAAATCTAGACAAAGATAGAAATAGAGATAGCACCTCCAAAGTCCTAAGGGACAAGGAGAGACGCGAGAACGAGAGAAAAAAACAGACGCAAGCAAGTACATCTCTCGATACAGAGAGAGAAGGCAAAATATGGAAAGGCAATGAGGATAGAACTGATGAGATTGCATTCACACAAAACGAATGGATGGGAGGGCAGATTTTATTGAAACTTGATGGTAAAGGCATAGATGACATGAAACAAAAAGAGAAGCTAGACGATTTACAGAGAAAAGAGAAGGAAAAAGAAAAAGGATTGAGAGATGAAAGAATAAGGAAAAAAGATAGGCAGAGACGAGAACAGTTATGTCATGAAGAGCAAGCAAGGCAACACGATCGCAAACAGAGAGTAGCCAATGATCAAGGCAAACAGGAACAGCAAAGGATAGAGGAAGAAGAAAGGATATGAGGGAAAAGAATAAAGAGATGAAGTGATGAGGAAATCCAAAATGCAAATGAACGTAGAGACGCAAAGAAAGAGGAAGAACGTAAGCGAAGACAGAGAGCATGTGATCTTGAATATCTGGAAAGAGAGGTTAAAAAATTTGAGCCAGTAGTAGACTGGGAAGATATAGAAGAGTTCTTTCCTGAGTATGATTCAGTACCCGGCAGGTCTAGGGCGAATATCGAGGACCACTTTGACACAAGAAGCATCGGAGAGACGATCAATAGAATATATGATGAAATGGGCCTAGAACAAGTACCCCAAGGGGAGGGGGAAGACGAGCGCCTAGAGAGCACTCAGCTGTACGATGCTGAGGATGTCTCCCGAAGTAGTGGGAATAGAGAACTGTCCCTAGATAGGTTGGAAATAAGTAGGAAGAAAGAGGATGCAAGAAGTTGCACGAGTTGGGCGCAGACAATGTCTGACACTGAAAGAGAAGAGCATAAGAAAAAAGAGGAAGAAAGGAGATGAGAAAAGTGATTCTCAGGAGGGACAGGGATAAGATGGCTAGATTCTAGTGGGACTGCACTGACGGCATCAGGATCAGCCATGCAGTCAGGCCGACTCGAAGAAGTATCTCGCGGTCAGAGGGGGGTGTTTCCACCACCCTATGTGAGCAGGCTAAGGACATTGCCATGTAGGCGGCAATAAAGGAATATTACTCCTGCAATAGACAAGAGAACAATGAGAGAAGAGAGAGAGGGCTATGCGTCCCAATTTCTGTTGCTCAAGCAAGGAAGAGCAAGACCACAGTATATTACATGGCCACACATGGATCGGGAAAACCTGAAAAATAAGCTTCCAGTGCTGACATTGAGAGCCGGAAAATGGATACACGAGTTAGAAAAAATGACAGGAGGGAACACGTTAGCTATAGGGGATATCAACATTCTCTTAATTGCTATACTCGGTGATAGAGCAGACGATGTGTGGGCGCAAGCAGGTTACCCTGGTGTGACCACAGTTAATACCACACATGACGGAGCTCCATTTAATAATTGCCCAGCCGCGGTGTGGAAAGCATTACGATTGCTATATCCAGATAATTCCAATATGGGAGCTATCATGACTCAGAAAATGAAGGAGTTGGAAGACCCGTTGATTTACATTCAGAATTTCCAAGATGCGTGTGTACTCAAGACTCGGGAATCTTGGGGGAAATCTATACCTGTGTTCTACCATATATTGTGCCAAGGGCTGCCAGAGCTGGTACAGAAACATCTCAAGAAATTGGTGCCAATCGAGGCCAAACCGTGGTGGGAAAATGCAGCTGACATCGCACATTATTGCAGGCTACTGCAAGACAAGAATCGCAAAAAAGAAGCTGCATGAAAAAGTGAAGAGGTAAAATTAGTGCAGAAGAAATTGTCAAAATATGCCCTTGAAGGAGCAATGATAACTAGCACAGACGGATCGAACATGCAACAAGCCAATAGTCCACAGCAGAATAACCAGGGCAATACTGGGTTTTACCCTAGGGGAAGAGAATTTAGAGGAAGAGGATGGCAGAGTAATCATGGAGGTTTTCGAGGTAATAAAGGAGGTTTTTAAAACATGCAAATTGGCAACCAACATATGTCAAATGGGCAAATAATCAGAACGCCGCCAGTATGTTGGTTGTGTGGGATGACAGGGCATCTAGCACGCACATGCAGAAGTCAAGGCATGATGCATAATGGCCAAGGAACAGGAGCAGTTATGGTGAATCCACCTGTGTTTTTACAATGGGGAGGAAATGGATTTGCACAGAATCACACAGTGCAACAACAAATGTCAGGAGCACAGCAAAGCTTGCAACCCCAGAATTCAATGAGTTTTCCACAAGGACAGTCTCAACAGTCGCCAATACAACTGTCACAGACAGTAAGTGCAGGACAGCTGCGAACCCTGGTGATGGGGGTAGTCATTTCGCACAGGGTGGGACAAAATTATATATGGACTAGGACAGCTCACTGGGAACCCTGATGTGTTATATCCTATCAGTGACACCAGACCCTCACCAGGAACTAAGGGTGGATGTTGTTGTAGGGGATAAAGAATATTCCCTCCTAGTTGAAAAGGATGCAACACGTTTGTGTATACATGAAGGCAAATTTTCCTTGTCCGGTGATGCTATAAATACTCAGAGTTTCACAGGAGCTACAAGTCATGTTCCTTTTACAAATACACTTCCAGTCTCTAGGAGAATGTGATATGAATGTACCTTTGTTATATTCGCGACAAACCCCAGTAAACATGTTGGGTCGATATCTAATGACAAAGTTAAATGTGACAATCTCATTCACGAAGGAGGGCATAGTATGTTCCACTTCAGGAATGCATTACCTGAACATATGCAAAATGATTAGAGCATACGCAGGACATACAGCTATGAGGGCTATAGCATTAGAGCCCAAAATATTTGAATATGGAGTGCGTGTGCGGACCCCAGGTGCATTTCCCTTTAGGCCAAGAATACCTATGCATGAGGAAAAGGGACAAGTATTTCCCTTGATGATACATAGGGAAACTGGCTTTGATCGATGGTTGTGAGGATGAAGGCCGACAATGGTGAACAGTAATCGCCATTGTGGATGGGTACAGATTGACTGACGTCACTGATGATGATCTGTTTGAAGAGCAAGCAGATGGGGGAGAAACAGCAGTTGAGGCAAACCTCACCTTTTGGGTGAAAATGATCAAAAGAGTTTCTGAGAATGATGCTGGCACAGAACCGCCCTGAATATTTCGAGGAAGACATGGCCCAAGGGCCTGTCTCAGTGTGGACCACAGGGCCCTATTAAGTAGGCTTATTGAAAGGAGTCGGGGAAGTGAAAATTAAACTGAAGCCAGGAGAAATGTTACCAAAAGCACGACAATATCCCATGTCCAGGGAGGCAGATGAAGGAATTTTTAAGACAATTTCAGCTATGATGGAGCAGGGCATCTTACTGACGTCAGAGTCGTCATGCAATACTGTGGTTTGCCCTATCAAAAAATCAAAGGGAGGGTCTTGGAGGCTAATTCAAGATCTGAGGCCAATAAATGATATTGTGGAGGCCGAGTTCCCTTTAGTCCCTAACCTGGCTACAATTCTATGTAATATACCTGTTGAGGAAAAATATTTCACGGTGATTGACTTGAAAAATGCCTTTTTCTCAATCCCATTGCACCGTGACTCACAAGATCTGACATCATTTACGTTCGGACAGATATGTCTGAAAAGCACGAGGCTACCCCAGTGGTACTGTAAGTCTCCTTCTATCATTAACAGAGTCCTGCAGATGGACATAAGAAATATTGCATTAGAAAGTGTTGTCGTGCAATATGTGGATGACATCTTAATTTGCAGCACGACAGAGGAGCAATGTAGACACAGTTCTGTTCAGCTATTGACTATTTGGGCTGGGAAAGGATACAAAGTTGACAAAGAGAAGTTACAATATTGTCAACAAAAAGTGCTATACATAGGTCAGCTTATCTCACATGAGGGGAAAAGAGTTACCCCAGAAAGAGCTGAAGCCATACTGAACACAGCTAAGCCACACACGGTAAAACAGATGCAGAGTTTTTTAGGCATTTGCAATTATGTCAGGGCAAGGGTCTTCGACTACAGCTCATATACCAAGCCTTTGCTTCAGGCCCTAAAGAAGGCACAAGTGAAGAAAGGAAAGATTGAATGGTCTGAGACCATGGAGGAAGGATTTGCTGAACTCAAAAGAGCCATTTGCACGGCACCAGTTTTAAGGATTCCCAATTATGCAGAGGAATTCTACCTGTTCTCCCACATGAATGGCAGTGTCATGACGGCAGTGCTCACACAGAGAACCACATTGGGGTACAAGCCTCTGGCATACTATGGTGGAAATTTGGACCCAGTGATGAGGGGCCATTTCCCGTGAAAAAAAAGTTTAGCTGCCACAGCGTTCCCCATCGAGAAGGCTACTACCATTGTAATGGGATGCTCAATGTACGTCGAGCACTCGCTATTTGCTATTTTAGAGAAACCGAAGGGCACACTGACATCTCAGAGAGCTTCTACTTATGAAGTTATCATATCAAATTCATGGATTATAATAGTCAGATGAAAAATAGTGAACCCAGCTATGTTCATAGCCGAGCCAGTCACTGAAGGAGAGCCAATACATGACTGAGGATTTCATCATAGAATTCTTCATATTTCGCACAGAGTGAAAGAAATTGCATTGGCAGAAGGAGAAATTGTCTTCATTGACAGTTCTTCGAGAATCGATCAAAACGACGGGCAAAGATATACAAGCGTTGTTGTGATGAAGCACACAGCAAATGGAGGATTTTGAGTGCTTCTTAGTGCACAAATACCATCACATTATTCAGCACAGGCTGCAGAATTATTAGCGTTGATACTCGCGATTGAGAATCACGCAGACCAGGATGTAACGCTGTACAGTGACTCCGCCTATGTGACGTCTACAGTGCACGCAGGCTTAGCGTGCTGGAAAAGGAGGGGCTACCTCTGAGCAGTGGAAATGCCAGTGGAGCACGCAGCCCTATTGGACAGGTTAATTAAGGCACTACAGCTCCCAGTGGGCATAGCGGTCGTGAAATGCGCCACCCACACGAAGGGGACACATTTTATCTCACCAGGAAATCAAGCAGCAGACACGGAAGCTAAGCGTATGGCACCCAAGAGTGAGACAATCATGGATGTGGAAGTCACTAACATAAATGAGAAAATGATTGTCGCACGGAGTGAACCTGAAAGCTACAATAATATTGGACAAACGCAGTTAATGGAACTCCAAGGGGAGGCACCACAGGAGAAGAACTTATGGAAGCGGCGAGGGTGTTCTTTAAACCCCTCCGAAAGCTGGTGGTGACAAGACAGCACTGGTAAACCAGTAATGCCTATAGCCCTGTTAAAAATAGCGCTGGAGCAGTTACACTATCGAGCACACATGACAAAAGAGAATCTACCGGCAACGCACGCTGAAGACGTGTTCATACCGAATTTAGCGGAGCATGTTGCATTTATTCTGGTGAACTGTATAATTTGCCAACAGTTCACAGCTGGGCACACACTAAAAGTAATTGGAGGAGTCATCCCAAGGCCCAATGGACCCTTTCAGCACTTGCATGTCAATTACATTGATATGATTCAAGTATGTAACGTGTACAGGTATCTAATTGTTGTGGTGTGTCCATTCCCTAGATGGATAGACGCAGGTCCATGTACACACACAGACTCTACCTGTGCGGCCACATTTCTAGTGAGAGAGGTATTTCCCAGGTGGGGGGTATGCCAAGTCATGCTATCAGATAACGGGACTCACTTTGTAAATGAAGTGTTTGAGCAGATTAGCTTGTTGCTTGGTATAAGGCACAAGTTCTCGTCGGTGTATCATCCACAGGATAATGGAATATGTGAGAAGCTCAATGGCTTGTTAAAGGAAAGTATAGCCAAGTTAAAGCTTACTCTAAGAAAGGGATGGTTAGACTGCCTTCCTTTGGCACTGTATGCGCTCAGGAACCAACCCCGTTCTGACCATCATCTTACACCACACGAAATAGCCACAGGAAGAAGAATGCGCACTCCACTGACACCCCAAGACAGAGCTAGATATGATGCCCAGTCGACAGGAGAAATCTTAGGGTCTGAAATGCGAAATTACTTGAATTGCATGACATCTTGCCTTAATGTAATTTCAGGCCAGCTGCATCAACGATGAAAAGTGTGCAGGGCAACACGGAACACAGAAGGAGATAGTACTGCAGACAAAGCTCAAGGACTACGTCTTCCATCCATCTTCCCTGGAGATACCGTCCTGGTAAAGAATCATACGATGAAAAGGTGGGAGGAGCCAAGGTTTAACGGTCCCTTTATAGTGGAAGACTGCACTCCCTCTGCAGTGAAGCTACAAGGAAGAAGAGCTTGGATCTTTTTGGGTGACATCAAACCATACATCGGAGAAGGCCCCCTGCCTGCACCCACTGCAAAGAAACTACAGACGACGGGGAAGAACCACAGCACGTGCAGACGCGATCCATGACGAGGAAGAAGGACGCATGACCAGCAGCAAAGTAAAGACAAAGAACTTTTGTGCAATAGTTGTTGCTTCATTTTGGACATTCGTCTGAGCAAAAAAAGGGGATAAGGACATTAAAAAAATGGACACTCTGTGCATCCTAGTTGCAGGGTGAAGAAGAGAATTGCATTTATAAACCACAACATAGTCTTTTGACTTTGAACTTTGGACGGAGGCGCATTGAAGCCTTGATGAGAAAAGAATATGCCAAAAATTTTTTGAGGACACATAAATTGGAAGAAAATACAGTATCCAGATTCTTTCCACACAGAGACCTTGTTCGGAATCACTTATGGTGTCCCACAGTAGCAACATCACCAAAGATGTGGTGACATATTTCGATCTAGTGTTAAGATCGTATCCGTCACTGGTGGGGAGGCTCACCAGCATCACTGACTTCCTTCAAGATCCTGAAAATGAAAAGACTATAAGAAGGCTGCTTACTGTAGTTGCCGAACAGTTCCTCCTACATCCGAAATACAGCAAGGAAAAACCAAATGACCTAAGCGGAGGAAGAAGGGAATAGGCTTATTAATGTACTGTTCTTCCGCCTAATTGAAGACTGTCCAGACCTTGTCGGAAGAACTACAGACATATTGACATTTCTTCGTGATCCAGCAAACACAGAACTTTTAAGTATAATCCTAAATGGAATGGTTATCCAAGTAGCTCTTCACGCACACTGAAATTGCAAAGACTGTTCACAGTAAGTGAGAGCCAACAGTCCCAAAATTCAGCAAAGGCAGGACAAATGTCCCTGTCACCAGAAGACAGCAGATTGGCGAGTAATGTGTTATTTTGCCTAATTGAGGATTTTCCAGAGCTTGTAGGGAGACCTGTCGATGTTGACATTCTCACAATCATCAGAGACCCAGCTAATTCTACGCAGATGGGCATACTCTTGCATGGTATTGTGATGCAAGTGGAATTCTCTAACCATCAACAGAACTATTTGTGAAGATTCTAAACTTTCCACCGAGGGACAGATCGAGAGAGCAGTGCCATAGATTTAATTTCTTATTTTTATATTGACAAGGACACAGCATTGGTAATGAAGCAGATCAGAGGTGGAGATTGGGAACTAATATATTTTGAACATGCACAAGAGACTTGCTGAATTGTTGCCGATTAGACACTACCCAGAGCCCAACAAGAGAACTGTGTCCAGAAATAATAGACAATCCAGTGTTCAGACAAAGGGAGACAATTGTGTAGTACCTAGAGCCCACAAACCGAATCAACAGAATCCATAGATAATATTGCTTAGTAGTTGTATTAAAAGTTAGCATATTTCAATAGATGATCGAGATGGGGATCCAGAGCAGCAATCTCATCCTCCCTCAGGAGGAAAGATGTCCTTACTTTTCTGGAAGTAAATGCTGCCGATTGACCTACAGGGGCATAATGGTTTTATGTATTATATTCATCATTGTTTTACTGTCACTGGCGATCAGAACTGCATTTTGTATTGGTGCACAAAGCATTCCAATTCCAGTGCACCCACCTAATATTGCATACATGAAACCTACAAAGGCACCCAGAACTTACATAGTCATTCCAGTCCCTAGAAAATCTGATGGTGGAGTGAGTTAACTTGAAATGGATGTGATTAGCAATGACACACACACTTATGATAACAAGCAAAGTGAAAAGCCGGAGACAGGGTCGACAGAGTGTGAATGCAAAAAGATTACTGATACCCACAAGCATGCAAACATTGAATGCACACATACCAGGCCTAGTGTCAACAACTGCAGAAACACAACCCAAAGCAGATGCTCACCAGAGGAAGAAGAGATCTGCGGAACTGCTGAATCGAATGAAGAAAGAGAATTACTTTTCTGCCAAATCAGAAGAAGCTGTTCATGCAATCTCATACGAACACAGGCTGTTCAGCCTTACCTCATCAGTGTTCACAACAATTTTCATGCCAAGATTTCAAGTTGGAGCAAATACTAAATGGTTACAGATAACCAGCTGGGAGTTACTGCAGACCATCAACATGACCATAAAGGGATTCACCGCAATCAAGGAAGAGTTAAGGGCAGTCCGCCTGATGACTCTCCAGAACAGATATGCAATTGACATGATCACAGCTATGGATGGAGGAGTTTGTGCAAAAATCAGAGAATCATGTTGCACATTTATACCTTCTCACGATGAACAAAATGGAACTCTAAAAGAAGCCATAGGTTTGCTGATAAAGCTGCAGAATCAGAAGATTGATGAAACTGATGAAGTTGATGATGACATTTGTTTTGGATCACTATTCTCGTGGGTTCCACAATGAATGGCAGATGCATTCAAATTCCTAGGTGCCCTGCTAGTGATGATATTGCTAGGATTCTGTGTTATCAAGATAATAATATCTCAGTGGCAGAAAACTGCAAAAAAAGCCATAGGGATGAGATCATGATTGATGTCGAGCCAGGATGGAAGCCCAAAGACCTGACTGATGAAGAAATAAGAGACTTTGTGAAGGCTAGCATACACGCACCAAAAGGAACAAAGTTTCTATATCCCAGGAAGCATAGAAATTGTGTGGGAAGATGGGTTTACTGTGGCCCAAATGAACTGTGTCAACTGATGACGTGGAACAAAGACGAACACGTGAGAACAGCAGGAAGTATAAAAGGAGTCATAAAGATATAGACCCCAAAAAGACATTTTTTCAGACCATCATGTATAGACCCAGAAGATGAAGAAAGAATGGAACCAGGCAATGAAGTAAAGGTGAATACAGAGGAACCAAAGAAGACGGATCCAAAGAAGGGGGTGAAAGTGAAAGGGGCCCCTAGGGGTCCCTAACGTCTATGGAAACAAGGCGAGTCACCACACATGATAGATACACCAGACACGAGGTTGTATTCCCAAAGCTAGGGTTTATTCCAAAGCAAAAGTCTCAGTTGGCCAACTCGGTCTCACGCCCCGCAACGTGTATCTCTAGACCTCGAGGGACGTAAGAGTGAATTACGTACATCAGTTACATATATACAAAATGCATATCAAACAATCAGCTATGACATGTTTAACACGCCCCTTTTATTGGGTTTCTTTGAACTTGGTGTGATGATGGACATCTCCGACAACTATGACACCTTCAAACATCTATTCTAGTAACAATTTGCAATTTGTGAGTGCAGAGGCATCTTTCAGTTGTTGAATAGAACACAGCGCTTCTGTTCTTGTAAGCGAGCTACATACGGGGGGGAGAGTTACATTCCAAATCTTGCTATCTATTAGGTGCTATTCGTGTCCTGGGAGCCGACACGCTCTAGCGGGCTCAGCAAAGGGTGGCCATAAGAAAAGCATAATTCAAGCCTTTAGCTATATTATTCAAACATATTCTACCATATAACGAGACTGGCTGGCAGCTGCGAAATGATTAAATGCCCTGCAGCTCTGCTTCAAGGCTACATTCGGGAGGGAGCCGGGCATTCTTCTGGCGCTGCCTAGGTTTGTGTTTCAATGAACTCTTGTTATCCTCTCGGCCCTGCGGCCTTGTCCTTTTTACGTACAGACAACAATGTTTTACAATCGAGCAGTGTAAGCGGAAAATATACTGCAAAGCAATAGGAACAGAAAGCAATGAGCAATGTTTGGACAACAAAATGGCGATTCTTGTTACATCAAAATGGCCGTTCATTGGCAAACTCGAAAACCTATATTCTGTCATATCGTGCATGAGACGGTTGGCCCACGGCCACCAAAATGCGTTTGCGGTCACAAAGTAGAGGTATCCATTTTTCTAGACTGACAAAATTGGTCGATGAATCGCCCAGAAGGGTGAGTGTAGAGGAGGTCCCAAATACAGCCCGCACTCCAACCGTCCATTTCGAAATACCAGGAACGTTCATGCCAAAGTATGTGACGTAGGATGAGCAAATAAACCAGCAGAGAGCTGCAGTAGGGCTCTGTCTAGTACCTATCAGAAGAACAGAACCTCTTGAAGTACTGATACCAAGGAAACCATGGACAGTAAGGTATCCATTGAGAAAACCATATCAACAAATGAAACGAAATGAAGATTGTCTAAGTACAGAGCCTCAAGAAACCAAAAAGGTCTTAATGGAAGACGAATAGTGACGTCACGAGAACCCGGACTGACTCACATATAAAAGAAACGACGACCAGAGAATGATGTAACGAAACGAGGTGCCATGGGCCAAATATATTGTGCACCTAGAGTGAAAGGACAATGTCAAATGTAAGAAGCTCAAGCCGTGAGCATGATGAAGATATTCGACCAGTTTACGCATGTACATATGCTTGGAACCGCAAGAAAGCTAAGAAAATCGTGCAGCTTGCTATGCTTAGTAGAAAGATAGTGCGGCAAGCGCCACATATACATATCTACCTCAAACGAAGCACATTATATAAGTGTATTTCCACTTTGCACAAGAAGCAGAATCAACCCAAGGTTACTAAAGGCCACACGAGAAGGGCTTCATATTTAGCAGAATCAAGAATAAGCGGCAGAAGCGAAACTCAGCAGAGACAAACTGTGCCAGGAAAACCAAGGTTGTAGCAGTAGAATAGACGAACAGTAGCTACAATTAATTGAAGCTAAGAACAGAATATCCTGCCTCTGAAAGGTCAAGATAAGAAGGCGAAGGCAGGTGGTGGGTGAAACGAAAATCAAATACACTAATTATTTGGAGAAGAGGCAAATTCACGGTGTCTGAATCACATGATCAGCCGAGCAAGAAGAAGCGATACACCTACGCATGGCAGCAGGCCAGTTGAAGATATCAGAACTTTTCCAGACAGGAGATGCAGTCTCGAGGCCAAGCATAGTGAAATAATTGACACATCGCCACTAAAGTGATGATTGATGTAACAATAATTGGAGGAAGGCCGGGAGAACTAAGGGGCACCCCACACCTGGCCAACCATTCTGTGTGCTGCTAAGCAAAGGGGAAAAGTATGCATGGGGTTGGTGCCAACCCAATCACAGTGGACCAAGTAATCTAGGGTCCTATAGTTAGTAGAACCAATAGGACGTCATACTTTTAGTGATGTGTGCAGTAGCCATTTTGAGGGAAGGGCTTAGATGCCCCACCTGGCAGTGTTTTCCCAATCCCCTTACTCCGTTACCATATACAGATATAGTACCGATGTTAAACTTACCTTTCCTGAAAAAAATAGAAGTACATGCCAATTTTTAAGTGCTACACACCAATGATGATGAGTTTTCAGTATAAATGTCATGTTTTTATGAAGTTAGTTGGAGTTGTGAAGCGAGAAGGAAGATCACGCATACGCTGATATTCATGAGACTCCCTGTTTTTTGTACCTAACATTAAATGGACTCCCTTTGCCAAACCGTCGAGTTGTCATTATTGATTTGGTGTTGGAGCATTTAATCTGCACCCCTATCCATCTCACGGGTGCTGCTATCTCGTCTTAAAGTACTTCTGGGCAAACCACGACTCTATGGGCCGGTTGGGGGTCTCAGATCAAAGAAGATAGATAGACGATCTACAAGGCATGGTATGTTCAGATCATGCAACTGCAAAGACATTGCTGGAGAGGGGGGACAAGTGCAGGGGGTGAGTCAAAGTGTACCCAGTCAGTCAGAAACTGGGGTAAGTGCTGAGAGATGCCACTCTCATGTCTCATTGACCAAGTGCAGTAGCGATGAGGCATGTGCAGGCCCGGAGGCAGTGTGAGAGGACTGGCGAGGGTGCACCTGTGAGACTCTGAGGTACACCCGGCGGCCAGTCAGCAAGCTGTGTGGAAAGGAGGGAGAGAGGGGTAGAGTGGAGAGAGAGGTTAGCAGGGTAGAGGGAGAGAGAAGGAAGAGGAGAAGAGAAATGTCTTAAGGAGTTTCCAGAACTTAAGGAGATCAGGCTCAAGACGGAGAGCGGCAGGGAGGTTATTCCAGAGGGAAGCCCTGCTGTGGAGAAAGATCTCCCTTCAAATCTCTGCTTGATGAACTGGCTCACTCACAGAAGGCTGGAGGTAGATGAGTGGAGGGCTCGGGAAGGGACAGTATTTAGGTAGGCATTGTTGTAGATAGGTAGGTCCCAGGCCCCAGAAAGCCTTGTGGACAATGCAGAGGGTCTTGAACTTGATCGTTGAAGCCATGGGTAGCCAGTGGAGGGATTTCAGCACCAGAGAGATGCGGTGCCTGGGCCTGAGGACAAGGATAGATCTTGCGGTTCTGTTCAGGATAAATTGCAGAGGGCGCAAAGCAGAGGCAGGGAGGTTGCGAAATAGGCTTTTGCAGTATTCCAGCCTTGAGAGAACCAGGGCTCTGGAGATAGTGAGCCACTGGGGGAAGGTGAGAAAAGGGAGAGTACCTCTCAGTAGGTGCAGCTGGTATTTGGACTTTTTAGAGATGTCCAAAATGTGAGTGGTGAAGGAGAGAGTGGAGTCAAAAATGACACCAAGGTTTTTTGCCTCAGAGGTGGGTGCGGGCACAGAGCCAAGGGAGGCCGGCCAGAGTGAGAGTGAGAAAGCGGGAGCAGGAGTCCCAATGCAAACGATCTCAGTCTTACAGGTGTTGAGGCAGAGGTCATTTGCAGCACACTATGACTGAATTGCAGACAGACAGTCCGATATGAGCGAAGGTAGTGGAGGTGGCTGAGGGTAGCCTGGAGGAGAGTTGCGTGTCATCCGCATAGCACTGGAAGTTAGAGATGAAAATGGCAATCACATGCCAGGGCGGCCACAGATTGAAAGCGTGATAGTAGAGAGAAAGAACCCACGTTCCACCTGGGATAGGCAGTTGGAAAAGAAGGAGGTTAACCACACCAGACCCTGACCTGTGATTCCCAGGGTTTCACAGAGATGTGCGATCAGGATGTTGTGGTTTACTGTGTCAAAGGCAGAGGAGAGATCAAGAAAAATGAGGACAGAGGGAGTGTTAGTGTCAAGATTTGAGAGCCGGTCTTCACAGGTATTCAGAAGAGCAGTTTCTGTGCCTCTGGATACTCTGATGCCAGACTGATGGTCGTGGAGACAGCCAACAGATTCAGTGTGGAGGGTGAGCTGAGAGATAGCCAGCTTCTTTCTCCAGGAGTTTGCCCAGGAAAGGGGTGATAGAGATGGGGCGGTAGTTTACCATAATGGAGGGGTTGGCAGAGGGTTTCTTAAGCAGAGAGTTCACATGGGAGTGCTTAAGAGAAGTTGGGAAAACAACAGTGGCAAAAGAGAGATTGCAGAGATCAGCCAAAGGTCCTGGGTTCGTCAGCTCGGGCATGAAACTGGACCCGAATAAAGGGGCCACTTTGAATGACATGCCTCAGCCCACAAACGTGTCAGATCTCTGGTCATTCTTAGGATTAGTAAGCTATTGTACAAGATATATTCAAAACTTTGATGCAGAATGCTGTACTGAATTGACCCTTGATGCGAGTCCGGTGGGTTTGGCAGTCATAATGGCCCAATTTGATTTGTCGGCCTCTCAACAGCGGCATAATGTCTTATGTACCAGTCATAGCCTGTCCTTAGCAGAGCAGGAATGCATATAGGCGTAGAAGGATGGAAGGGCAGTAGTGTGAGGTTGCAAACATATTCACCTTTTCCTTTATGGGAAACCCTTCACAGTTGTGATGGACCATCAGGTACTACTGACCATCTATGGAAATCCTCCAGGCCAGGGTACCCCTGAGGATGGCATGGTGGGGATTGACGCTGCAAGATTATGCCTTTAGATACTACTCACTGACCTGGAAAGGAGGACTACCCGGCAGATTTTCGCTCAAGTCATCTGATGGGATCTGCGCGTACAGGACCTTCCATTGCAGACAGGTATATCAACTATGTGATTCATCAGTTGAAGCCGAGAGGTTTGGTACTCCAAGTGCTTCAGAGGGAGCCAGAGAAGGACCCAGATTTGTGCGTCATTGCTGACTGATTGAGGCGATGTCGCTGGAAGCATTAAAAAAGGGCATTGGAGACCAGGAGATGGCTGACACTCAAAATGACATTTGGAAATCTATTGTTAGTGAAAGAGGAGCTATCCTTGTCCAAGGATGAATTACTCCTCAAAGGCACCAAGCTGATAATATCATCTATGTTGCGATGAAAAGTGATTTATCTAGCACATGAGGAGCACTGAGGGATTGTGACAACAAAATGCTTGCTAAGAGAGAAGATGTGCTTTTCTCAATTGGATACACAAGTCAAAGAGACTCTGATTGGATGTTCCAACTGCCATATCATAACTCCGCAAGCACAACAAGAACCCCTACAAATGACGACACTGCCAGTGGCCGTGTGGAAGGAAGTGGCCATTGATTTTTTGGGCCGAAAGTAGATCTTTACATCCTGGTGGCATTTTCCAGAGCTACAAATAGTAGCATCCAGAGCAGGCACTAGTCTCATACATGAATTAGACAACATATTCACAGCATATGGAGTTCCACGAATTGTCAAATCTGACAATGGGCTTCCATTCTCCAGCCAAGATTGTAAGGCCTTCACAGAATATATGGGATTCAAACATTGCAGAGTCACTGTGTTGTGGTCCCAAGCAAATGGGACAATTGAGCGATTCATGGGGAACATAAAAATAACATTACAAATCTCTCATTTAACTCCTTGGAGGAACTTCTATATCAACTCTTCAGAGACTACCGAAACATGCCCCATAGTACCACAGGGAGGTGTCAGTCAGAGGTAATGTTTGGAAGGAACATCAGAACAAAGATACCCCACGTAAATGGCCAGCATGAACAGAACAGAGAGGACCAGGTTACACAGGAGCTGGAGCAAAGAATAAAATGTAGTCATTTGTTGACGCCAGAAGGAAAGTAAAGTCGAAGAATCAACCCTGGCCATAGGCGACACAGTACTGGTCAAGCAACCAAGGACGCACAAATACACCATGTCATTTCACACATATCTGTTAGTAGTGGTTCAGAAAAAAGGATCATTGGTGATTGCACAAAGTGACAATCATCAAATCACAAGGAACCTGTCCCACTTCAAGAAAGTTGAGTGTGATGAAAAGATGATGGATCTGATATTCTCTCCACTACCCGCCCTCTCCACCTGTAGCTGCTTTTTCATGTAAATGGTGCCTAGATGCCTCTGGGTTGAGTGTGCTCCTACATATTTAAAAATAAATATAGACAGCTGACCACCATTCAAGAGACTTCAAATCGGACATTTCATACCTGGGTGATGGGCTGATACATCTGAAGAATATATCTTGGGGGTGCCTATTTCCGTGGAGAATATGATTGAAGAACGAGCTCATCATATGAGTACAAGGCCCAGGAGACTGATTGAAGAAATGGGATGAGAAGTATCTGTTAGTTTAAATTGGGGTCCATTGTAAAATTGTGTAATATGGTCATGTACCTTGTCTGCCTTGTTTTGTTGGGGTTGGGTTTTGTTGGGTGCATTGGAGAGAAGTGAGCATATGGGCTAGAGCGGGGTAGTAGTGACAGGGAAGCAAACAAATAAAGAAGTGTTTTACCCTGCTCCCGTCTCCGTGTCTTTCCCGACTAGCTTCCGAATCAAGGTTTACCCTTCTTCAATTGCTGTTTATACCAAGTTCCTTCTCTGCGTCATTTCTATTGGGCCTGGATGTTAGTTAGGTGCTAGGCCAAACAGTTGTGAGAGCAGTACTCGAATTCGGCTATATTGCACTGTATCGGAATCTGGCAAAAATTGGATTCCTGTATCTAGAGAATGTAAAAGGCCATGTCTGATGTACTATGCAACACCGTACCTGTATAGAACAGGTGTACCAAGGCACAGAGACAAGCATCAACACGTCTTGCTGAGTGGTTAATGGGGAATGGCAATGGTCTGCTGCATGTCCCTTTGCAGTCCTCCCTCTGAATAGTGGGTGACTGGAAATGGGAGCGGCGTATAAAGGGAAATACTGCGTGAAATAATAAATACAAGAAGAAAAATGAATCACACATTATTTTCTTTAATTGTGTTCCTTTCAGTGTTGCTAGAACAAATGTAAACCTCTGAGAAGATTGCCTTTGGTTCACATTACTTTGCATGTTAGTAATTGTAGTCATCCATTCAGCATGGGGAACATAAAGCTAAAATCAAATGTGTTCTACTAATCGTATTACTGCAATGCTTGAAATATTGCTAAATTGGTTTATTGTGTGCTTTGTCCATGTTACAATTCATATGTAAAAAAACAGTGCCATTGTATCCTCCACCTTGTTTTACAAGCCTACCACTTACATTCCATGACTATGCCCCTAGACCAGTTTCCATTTCTCCAGCCACTCCACATTAAGGGGGGTTTCCAAGAGTACATTTTGCCTATGTTGAGCACTGCCACAGAGGTATGGATTATGGTAAAACTGTAACATGTGTCTCTGTCCTGTATGCATTTTATTAGGCTCCCCAGTGCAAAGCCTCCAAGCAGACTAGTGAGTCTTGAGAAAAATGTAAATGCATTTAAAACCACTGTCCATATACTATGCAAGACTAGGACTCGAACATGTGTCATCAAAGACAATAGATATTTTTGTGATTATGAACATTTGCCAGGTATTCACTATTTGCCAGACATCATTAGCATGTTCAGGGGGTTGCCTCGGTATTCACCAGTAAAAATTATAAAAGTAGTAAAAAAACAGTGTGCAAGCCAGGCAAGCAGTAACGGCAGTTTTGGTCAGGGCCCCAGACGCAGCTGTGACAGCAATATTCAAACAGAATGCAGAACAGAACTGCATGAAAAGGCCCTGTCAAAGAAACACCCCTAAATCAAAAGCTTTTGTAATCATCTAAACTAAATAACATCAATCACTTTGCAACATTAAAACATCTCCCGACAAGAAGCTGATTGGCGAAAGCATTTCATTCCCCTATAGAAGGGCATTCATTATCTTTTATGATTGGGTCCCGCAAACCTTATCACACTACCCCTAGCTTCCCATTGTGACGTCACAATCCAACCCCCAATTCGCACATCATAGTGCCAATTCATTGAAACATTCGAGATTACCAGTGGATCTTTAGTCATCTGTCCCAATCTTCTCATCTACATTCTCATGAGAAAGTCTTCTACCATGACAATGTCAGAGCCTTGAACCAAGAACAAGTTACTCGGCCTCGTTATAAGTTTGCTGGTCCAGTACCTACAGTACCGGTAAGCTTTCCGGTACTGTAGTTACCTGACCGGCAAACTATGAGTTCTGCTCGCAGGTGCCTTTTCGCCCACCAGGTCTGACCTGGCGGGCGGACCGGCACCCGCGAGCAGACCATGTCGGATGCACTGGCACCCTTCACGAATGGTGCTGGTGCATCCGGCCTCCCCATTCCCATTGAGCCCTATGCGACTCAATGGGAATGGGGAGCATTTTTTACCGGTGTCTGGGAATGGGCAATTACTGGGTTCGGCGGGCCCGTAATGACCTGGTAATTGCCTATTCCCGGGCGCCAAAAAAAAATGATACTGGCGGCAGCTGTGCCGGTTTTACCAGCATGGCTACCGCCGGTCTCATAATAAGGCCCACTATGTTAATGTTGCACATTAGGAACTCTTTGAATTTCTTTCCAGGCAGAAATGTACTCCGGGGCAATTTGAAACTGCCATGGGCTTTCAGAAACCGACAGTAGTCCAGCCTTTGTAAATTAAAATGCCGAATTATAAAATTATTGTGCAGTCATTGCTTTTCTCCGGCACCCTGGAGCTCTGTTTTATGTCCTCCAAAGTAACAAAGATTGTTTGCTTCTACCGTGCGATCTTGGGATCGTGGGATTTGCAATGTGCTTCCAGCCGCAGCGGCTTCCAAGCAAGTTATTGAAACGAGCACTCCTTTCTGAAAAGCATGTTTTGAGGCCTATTTGCTGTGCCTCAGCCTAAGGCTAAACCTTGTATACTTACCTGTGACCCATCTTTACTATCTATGTTTCTTTAACATGAAATACTCCTATTTGTGAAATACTGTTATTTAGGGCATTCTCCAGCCTAGTTCAAATTACTGTGTGGATATCAAGGAAGCCCCCTCACCATTCAGAGTGCTACACACGCAGCTGATATGTTTGTGCCTTTTTACTCTGCTGACCTTGCATTTTTACCACAAGCATATGCACAAGTATTTCTTCCACTTGATCTGGTAATCATGTCTTATGACTGATATTGACATCATATGACAACCACTGAAATAAAAAGTGCATGTTCTCAACCCATGGACAGTTTTTGCAATCAAATGCCCAGGGATTAGTATAAAATACCCATTACGACAAAGTCAGGGGGTTTGGGAAGCTTTTGGGGCCAGGTAACGCTTCCCTCTCCATGATGCTGATGCCAGAGGTGGGATAGCTGGAATCTCCACTCTGTCTTTCACCTAGGCAACTCATGTTGTGGATCCCCATTGGGTACAAACAAACAAGGTACAGAGGAAAGTAGTAAAGCGGTAACAGTCCACAATTGTGTTTCTTCAGCTGGAGCTCTTAGCCCAGATAGAGACAAGGGATAACTTAGAGAGAGAACAAGAGAAAGGGAGAGAGAGAGAAGCGAGCATGAGGGAGAGAGAGATAGAGAGAGAGAGATACCTTCTCTCTCAGCTATATATTCTGACTCAAGGAGAGGGAAAAGTTACCCCCTTGTTCCATTATGCACCACCGTTGGCGGGGGTCATGACAAGAAAATAACTTCGGGCTGACACACAGAACAAACAGAACAGACAGAACGAGTGGGGAAGAAATATACTGTAAATAACTACACTATGGTCTGGCTGAGCTGGCAATCAGAGTAGGGTTAACCCTTAGCCCAGATGAGCCAATCACGATGGCCAATTGACAGGCCCAGGTGCGCCAAAAACAGGAGGGTCAATGATTTATGAAAATAAGTTGCCTGGAATGCATATTTAGAGGAACAGTGAGTGACTTTGTGATTTATTGATTTATACATTTATTAGGGAATTTTGGACCAGAATGTGGGGTCCTAATAGATTAGGATTTGCAATGCCTCTCCCATTTTATGTGTCCTCTTGGACAACTACAGTGTTGTACTTAGTCATATCTTTCTTCTCCTATTAGTACTCCCTGGCATTTACGACAAGGCCCAGCCTTAGGGCAGCAGATTGCCAGAGGAGCAGCATTTTATTGCAGTTTTTTTTTTTATTTACTGTTGTCAATTTTTTAAATATAAAGCCTACTTTGTTTCTCTGAATCTGCACTGTGAGTAATTTTCAGCTGTTAGCAGTCATTCTACTCTCCACACCTGTATATATGACACCTGTATATATGCTTGATATTTGCAAAAGCTTTATTGTTAGGGTGAATATTGTTTATATTTTTTTTAAAAGGAAACACGTACCAAATCCAGCATGCTTTAGGTATTTAATGGCTCAGTTATACAACTCTCACAGACATATATGACAGATACAAAAGCTCTTTGGTCATGCTTATCTTCCCAACATGCTCTTTCATATGCAAAACAGCCAAACCCTTGTTGGCTTTATTGGTGCCACTTCACATTATCTTTGGAGTTATTTCTGATCAATACACTGTGTTAAGAAATTACTTTTACATTCCAAGCACAGGGTTACCACAGGTTGCACTAAAATGATGTTGAGAAGCAAGCACTCATTTCCCTCCCTGTCCCCACATTTCATAGGTCTGTGACTGCCCAATAGGTGCAAGCATGAAATAGATCAGAGAGTAGTTAAAATGGCAGAAAGTAAATCTGAATGCGCAAGTGCATCAAGAAACCTGTGAAAGTATACACAAAGCCGTAGAAGGATGGAAAAAAAACTGGTCCAAAGGTACACACTGCTTCACAACTATAAAGGTGTCCGGTAAAGATTTCCATTCAGCCATCTTTACAGAAGCTGTTCAGTGCAAATGGCACCCCTGCCGGGTTTATCATGTACCGTTGATGACATTCGGCTTCACGCTCAGAACTGCCAAGAGAACCAACTGCAAAGTATGATGCACAATGCATAACTGTGATGCTTGTAAGTAATCTTTACATTATTTATATTTCCCTTCCCTCTTCGTCTTGAGCAGGACCTCCTAAAGTTACGGAATCGCCTCAAGACCTTCCTCTTTACCTCTTCCTTCCCTCCATCTCTGCCCTGCTAATCGCACAATAGCTTGATTGGTGTGTAGGTCCCTTATGCATCCTCAGGGCCCTGCCCTCCCACATCTTATCATCCCATCTGCTTCTACTCTCTTCACTTGCATCAGCTCACCCACCACCGCTAGAGGTTGGATTTAACTTTCGTCATAGCACTTCATCTGCTACTCTCTCTGAGCACAAAAGCACCTATCCCACACCCCGCTCCCCTCTGCAATTGCATGTTCTGAACACTCACAAGGCATAGTAGGTTTGTCCCCCCTCCTCATTGTCTCTTCTCATATTTTTGTATTTAATTATTTAATCATTGTTGTAATTATATTGTGTAACATCCCCTGCCCTCTCCCTGTTGCCCTGTGGGCGCTTTGAAACAGTATTTCCTTCCTGTATAAGCACCTAACAAGCAAACAATAAATAAATATATAAATAAAATAAATACATGGTAGGACTTTTACTGTGAAACAGTACTTCAAACGACAGCAGGAGATCTATATCTATAGCTACACACCTCAAAATGTTCTTATGTATTGGACAGTCCAAACAATTCTACAGAGTTAACAAACATTTTAAAGTACCTTAAATGCAAGCTGGCAATATTCATAGCCTAAACCACGCCAACAATGGTAATATTGTGCTGTAACGCCTGATCCATTGCTCAATTTTACTCTTGGAGTGTTTAGCTATGAGGAATGCTGTTGCTTCCCACACATGAATGTTCAGAGTTGCCCTTATCCATCACTACACCGCGAGAATACACAATCAAAGATTCCATGAACCTTCTCCAACTGTCTTTACTCTACTGAGGTGTTTATGTCAAGGCAGAGTTTACAAATTTCACTTGTGATTGTACCATATTCTAATGGGGTTCCAGCCCAAGAGATTAGAGGTACATAAGGTGCAGCCGGTAACTTGCCTTATTTCTCAATTGTAGAACACACTGCCTTCTCCAAATCTTGGGCAGCAGAGATCTGAAAAACTCTTGAAGAGGGAAGGTCAAAATACGCCTCCCATTCCGGAAGACCCTCCAACCGAAGAAGTACCAAAATAATATGTGCGCTGATCGTACACGCTCACATCAATCCCCACTGCTCCCACGATGGAGAACTACCAAGAGAAATATCCTCTTAGCAGACCCTACAACCCAGGAGCAGTGCGGACACTACCCAAAATGGGTGAATACACAAAAGAGGGAGCTGGAGACAGCTACATGGACAGAATTGACTAAAGCGCTGAGAAGCCATGCCTCAATTCGTTAGAGACACCATGACTATATAGCAGCGTCAGACATGAAGCACATGTTCCATCTGCACATCCGGGACACTCACACACCCAACTACACGAAGAACACATGCGTACAGTTCTATGAGCTATAGGACAGTGACATATACATACTGCCTGCACGTTTATTGTTTTGCCATTAGTTTGCCGCAGCAGCACAATAACGCAAGAAGCAAAAAGACAACGTGTGAATGCTTGCAGATGCTTACATGCAAATAACCCCATGGAATGGCAGGAGCACTCCAAGGACCTGACGGGACCGTAATGCACTAACCTATGGACACTATGGAAGGCACGTACAGTAGATGTCAGACTATGGCTTAGAAACTCATAGTAGGCCATAACCATTGTAGGAAAACCTGAAGCCATGCAGAGTGCTGTACAAGCAGATCTTCTGCGTCTGGAGAAGAGCAGCTGCCAAGGTCACAATGTTACAATAAACAAAGGGGTGCCTGGTATAAATCCCTGGGCCTCCAGGCTAAAAGCGTTGAAAACAAACAATAATGTACCCTTGGAATTGGGAGCAGCACATCTTATACATTTATCTTTTTTTAAAATACCAATAAATGTCACAATCTGAATTCAAATACATTTTTATTGTCACACACAAATAGATAATATAAATTCATAAAATACTAATATCAAACAATTTATTCAATACTCAACTCACATACAATCGATCCTACCATCTATTCAATATCACTTAAAAACATACATATAACATTTATCTCTCTGACCTCTTGGTCAAAACTAACAGACTGATTCATGGAATTATTTGCGTGAAAAACGCAGATTTGCGCGCCTTTCTGCCTGAAAATCCCTGTTTGAAATATCGGGATTTTCGGGCAGAAAGGCGCACAAATCTGTGTTTTTCATGCAAATAATTCCATGAATCGGGCAGTATATATGTTCACTTGTGAAATGTCCTCCACCCGATTTGCAAATGGTACTATCTGTATGTAACAATTTATACAGATATGATATGATTATATATAATCGTTGACATGTGTTTCAGGTTGTCTGTTTGGACTTCAACACATTCGTCCACTTGGTAATGCAACCTTCATCAGGACCACAACAGGGAACCCAATAATTCCCGTTTATCAGAGTAGGGTGAGTTACACACTCAAAAGCATATATCACAGTGTTTTTGATGTCGTCTTCGAATAATTTAGACGTATCCTTAGTTGGTCGAAAAGGATCCTTTGTTCCCTGAATCGTTTCCTGCACTGTTTACATCAATCAAATATGTAATTCATCTGATCATGTCTTAATTGGCATCATCAAAATCAACTCCTTGTGGATACATTCTATTGATCCTTTATAGTCAGATACTCAATGTGGTTTACCAGAGCTTATCATCAGTATAACATGTGTCGCCTCAGTCTCCTTTTACAGATTCTCCGATTTCCACCTCGCCGAATGTCGAGTGTTTTCTCTGTGACCGTCGCACAGGAATTCCGTTGATGATGCCTAATAAGACATTATCAGATGAATTACATATTTGATTGATGTAAACAGTGCAGGAAACGATTCGGGGAACGAAGGATCCTTTTCGACTAACTAAGGATACGTCTAGTGAAAATATATAGTTTTGACCAAGAGGTCAGAGAGATAGATGTTATATGTATGGTTTTAAGTGATATTAGATGGCAGGATTGATTGTATGCGAGTTGAATATTGAATACATTGTTTTGATATTACTATTTTATCAATTTATATTATCTATTTGTGTATGACAAAAAAAAAGAATTTGAATTAAGATTGTGACATTTATTGGTATTTTTAAAAAAGATAAATGTATAAGATGTGCCACTCCCTATCCCATGGGTCCATTATTGTTTGTTCTCAAGGTCACAATGTTGCAAGTGACATTCTTTACCCTAAACTAAAGTAACACCAACGGCAGAAGAACCTATATCCTTGTAAATACAGAACAATTCGCAGCTGCAGAGCTCATAAATGCAGTCTCCAAACACATGATTCGACCGAGCTGATGAGGAGCCAAGATTTGGTGGCTGGGAAAAGCAACTGCCTTACAGACCAGCCAATGGTCACAACAAAATTGTTACACTCCAGCTACAGCCATGTTATGGAAAAGGGAGCACTCTCACAGCAATGATGGTCCACACACAGTTAGGTCACAGACACATAGTTGCATATCACAGGCACATAGCACAATGAACAGGTGCATCCTGAGCTGGTAATTGATTTTATCCCAAGCCTGGGGGCTCACGGCTCAGCCAATCATAAATCATGGCACTAGGGGTGGGTAGCTGGGGTCACTGACCAATCATTGGGTATGCATATGGTAATAATTAGTAAGTATTAGTTTTCGGGGATGGTTCAGGCCTGACACCTGACATCGCCCTGTCCTATCCACTAACCTCTATATGGGCTCCTAAAGGGCAACTACCAATCAATAGCCTATCCAGAGTGAAGTTAGGTCTTGAAACGGGCCCGGGTGGTGACAATGTTGTGTGCCATCTGTCATCTAAACTGGCCTGCGAGCCAGAATTTGTTGAGTTGAGCCTGGACTCACCTCCATGCATTTGATCCCTGTGGTTTGTTGACTTTAATAAACCCAGTTGAACTTACTACTTGTCTGGACCCTTACGTTCTTTTGGGTTGGGAAGGAGTTAGGCCTTCCATGAGTTCGGCATCCGCTGACTTCTAGCACGTCACTCTGCCTGTCTGGGAGTTCTACCCTAACAAGTTGGTAGCAGAGCTGATGTTTCGAGGCGTCACCCCAGCAAGAAGCTGCCTCCTTAGCCATCTCACCTGAAAGCTGCAGGGCCCTCATGGGAATTGCGAGACAACCAGCAACCACAACCGGAGATAGGTCGTCGGAAGCCGTCTTGAAAAACTATCCCGCCCGCGATCATTGAGTTGTCCAAGCAGACCAGAAGGGCGAGACGAGCAATTCATAGGGAGCCAGCGGCTGAGCAGCATCAATGAACACGGAACATAAGTGTTGGTCCAAACAATCAGCAACAGTGTGAGGGTGGGTATCACATGCGCGGGAGGAGGGAAGTATTGATTGTAATATGTAGTTGTGAATAGTGTTCAGTGAATAGCGGTAACACGTGCAGTAGAAGGGACCTAAGCGGAGGTAGAAGTCCCTTTTCTATGTCTAGGGAACATTCGATCCTAGAGGTAAAAGGTTCCGGTGATAAACCAGTATTATAAACTTGATAGGCTTGGAGTATAGAAGTATGTAAATAAGGATTTTCTATGAATTGGGTGTTTTAGCTTGAAGCATAGCTGTTGGTATCCCTGTACGGGTTAGCTGGAGCAATCCTAGATTGCGGAAGGTGCTCTATCTGGTTAAGTCTCCTGGAGAGGTGTTTCACACGTTTGGCGACACAACGGATGCAGTTAGTCACGAGACATAAAAGTATACTCTGCCCCGGAGAGGCAGGAAGACAGCTGTAAGGTTTTGTGGGATTATTGTGGGGTTTGTGCAGGTTTAAAGAAACAGGTCACTGTGCTATGTGTACACAAATTATCTGCATACCTGTACAAACTTTAGCTTGGTGACGTCACCCATAGGTCAGTGCATAGAACGGAGTGTTGTGACGGAGAGGAGCTAGCATTATGGGTTTGGAATTAGGAGAGAGGTGAACGAGCGGCATTGCGTGGGAGGAGCATGGGCAGGATTGAGGTGGTGTGTCAGAGAATGGCGGCGCTGGTGAAGGAGGGGCTGTATGCGGAGTACGCCGTGTAAGGCGTAGAGCCACTGGGTCTTGTAGCAATTGAAGGTGATAACAATTGCATTTTAACGTTTTCCATTTGACAGCAAAGTATTGAAAACTTCGGTTAGAGGTCAGTTAAACAATTAATGACGTACCCTGCCACCATATAAAGATAAAATTATAACAGTGTAGTACAGTGGACAAAGGACACTGAGGGTAAAACAACCAACCCATGGCCACCTAATGCCAATTTCAACAACGACGTGCTGCTATCGCTGCTGACACACCTACAGAGCACATTCAAGGGGAAGAGACTAGCAAATCGAATGTCCATATTCCAGTTGTGGCGCATGTTCCAAGAGAGGGTTGGAGAAAGACAATGGATGATGAGCCAACAGGAGGTAAAGGAAGGATCCGACCCTTCTGCGCCTCCTCCACCCCAGTCTAGTGTAATATCGGATGAGGCAGAGGAGAAACATGACATGTATCCTTTAAGGGAACTAAAACTGGAGGAGGGGTATTCAAATCCTATGTGTAAACCACCACCACCATACACCAAAGAAGAACACCAGTGAAGTACAGGGCAGGCCGCCAGCAGCACCAAACTCGTTGAGGAGTGGCTGCAGTGCATGAAATAAGAATTTGGGGGAATAGGGGTGGATTAATTGATAGCAGCACAAATACTTCTGAAATTAAAGGGGTCAAAAAAAGGAGGGAGCAGCCGATGGGGCAACAAAAGCAATAGAGAGCTTGGAATTGTGACAAGGATGCTGTGGATGGGCAGGAGGAGGAGCAACAACAGGATAAAGAAGCCAGACCAGAACGTGAGGACAGGGAACAGAGAAGGGAGATAGAATTGGAATTGAAACAGTGGGAGCAGGGAAGGAAAGAGCACTTGACAATGTTGGAGAGGGAACGAAGGGATAACGTGGAGCGGGTCCATAATGAGATAGTGGAAATAGAAAGGAGGGAGAAAGAGATGGAAGAGTGGGAAAAAAGCAGGAAGAGGAGAATGAGGCAGAGATGGCAGCATGGAGGAAGAAAATATTACTGCAGAAAACACATACATATGAAGAGAAATGGCTAAAGCAGTTAAGGTTGGAAAGAATGGTAAGGGAATGTAACAGAGAGGATGAGGGTGCATGGGTAATAAGGCAGGTGAGTGAACAAATTACACTAGAATTGGATAGGAAGAGATGAGGAGAGGCAAAGGGAACGAGACAGCACAGTTGAAACTAAGGAACGTTCAGCAGGAACTGGCGCTGCACACCTAGAGGTACGGGAGGGAGAGCACACGTGTAAATTAACAGACATCGATCTTAATGTAGAGCAGAACTCCAACCTAATCACACAGAAGTTAAACTTTTCAGAAGGATTCTGTAGCAACATAGACAAAGGGTCTGGCAATGAAGACAAACACAGTGATGATGAGAGAGGGGGAACCAGCAAACTGTATCTCACATGTTCAGGTGAAGGAACATCATGGGAATGTATGTTACCGAACCAAAGGGAGGAAGGACAGCCCACAGAAAAGCAACAAACACACTACAAATGAGGATGTTGACACCACACCATACCTTGACAGATTAAGGGAACTTCCAGGGCGCAGGAGAGATGAGGCCAGTTTAGCACAATCCAGAGGACAACTGTCTAGAGCACACAACCTAATACAATGGAGACCTACATTCGAATGGACACCTGCATTAGAACCAATAGACATGTGCGCAGACGTAGAGGATGAAAGAGGACCTATCCAGATAGACAATATAGACGAACACCACAAGAAACACCAGCATACTCCTAGATGCCCCTGCTAGAAAGAGGAGGAACAAGGCCACAGTACGTGACTTGGAAGCACACAGACAAGGAAAACGTTAGATACAGGGTTCTACGTTATTTCGCCGCAGTATTTTTCATCGCAGGTTTTTTCATCACTGTTTATTTTTTATTCCCTTACACCCACAACCATATATTTAATTTTTTAACCCCCCAAAAAAAACAAAAAAACAATGAGGTTTTTTTTCCAAATAAAAACGGCGATGAAAAAACACGCGATGAAAAATACCGCGGTGAAATGTGTGTATACCAAATACAGATTGCTCTCACTTAGTGCAGGGGCTGACAAATGGATATATGAGATGGAGACGCTAACAGTAGGGCACAGGCTAGCAGTGGGTGACGTCAAGGGACTGCTGGTCTCCATATTGGGTGACGCAGCTGACGACATCTGGAAGAGGGTGGGGTTCCCAGAAGTGACCATACAAAATACAGCCCATGACGGGTCACCATTCACTAATTGCACAGCCGCAGTATGGCAAGCATTTTGGACACAATATCCTGACATGTCAGACATAGGAGGTAATACATCACACAAGATGCGTGACAGTGAGGATCCTGTTAATTACATTCAAGAGATTTGGCGGCTTGAAACTTGAGAGCCGTGGGACAAAAGGATAGCAATCTTTTATCACATCTTGATGCAGGGGTTACCAGAGCCTGTACAAAAAAATGTGAAGAAACTAGTGGGAATGGAAGCAAAGGCCTGGCCAGAGATACAGCTCACCATAGTACACCATTGCAGACTATGGCAGGAGAAAGCAAAACAAAAAGCAGAAGAGAGAAAAGCAGATGAGGCAAAGTTAGTGCAAAATAGATTGTCAAATTATACACTGGAAGGGGCATTGATAACGAGCCCCACCCCACAGGCACTTACACCTACAACACAGCCACAATACCAATCACAAATACCATACCACCCCATACAAGAATATACACCACCCATAAGAGGAGGATGCACAAGGAGGTGCGGGTACCAACAAAATTATCGAGGGACGGGGGTTTCCAGAGGGGGCAGGGTTTTGGGCCACAATCACACTAACCTCCAGGGGGGACTTGGGGTTATAACCAACAAGTGCCACAAGGACAAGGAGAATTATGGGGAGGTTTCCCATGGCAAGGAAGGGAACCACCCCAGTGCTGGACCAACGGGCAGCTGAGACACATTTCCCGCACATGGAGCAATAGGGGGATGCAACAAGGGTGGGGACACCAGGGGCAGCAGGGCTACCAAGGAGGACAGGACAGCTATTACACCCAAGACACACAACAACAAGGACAGGTGCAGAACATACAACAACAGAACCCACATTCAGAACAGACACAACCTCAGGCTGCACCTGTAACACCACCCATGACAGCACTCCAAACCATAGCACCACTACCCCAATATTTGCAACCAGTACAACAGCTAACATAACCAGAACCCATGGACACAATGGCAACAGTACCGGTCTGAAAAGTGGAGTTACCATAGTGGGGAACAATCCTGACATGGCGAACAGATTATCATTGTACCCTCAATAAGACAGCCCACAGAGGAACTTGTGTCCCATCCTGTCGATCACACCAAATACTGTGGACCTCGCATAAGGGTGGCGATAGATGACAAAAATGTTTCCTTTCTTTTTGACACTGGAGTGACTATGTCATGTATTCGGGAAGGGACATTTGCATTGTCAGGCGATGCCATTATCACTCAAGGATTCTCTGGGGCTTGAGAAATTGTTCTTTTTACTGATAACATGCCCCTATCTATAGGAGATCATGACTTAGCTTTACCCTTTCTTTACTCCAAACAAGCACCTGTGAACATATTGGCACCCGACATAATGAGCAGACTAAACATGACCATCTCATTCACAGACAAGGGCATAATATGTTCCACACCAGGAATTCACATGTTAACTGTAAGGCAGATTGTCCAAACATATTGTGGGAACACAGTACAGAGAGGGGTGCCATCAGACCCTGAGTTGTTCCAGTACGGGACAGACATGGCCCTCGCATGGATTGCAGGGATAGCAGGGAAGGTGTGGAGAATGCCAGGTGTGTACCTGTTCATCCCAGAGACACCATTGGATAGGAAGGATGGAAGAGTTGTGTCTATAGACATCGAGGCAGTTGTGGAAAGGGAAGATTGGATTGCAGTACATGCAACAAATGACCAAGGGAGAGCATGGAGGGCAATAATTGCAATGGCATTTGAATGTAGGTTGGCACAGGTTGCGGACGAGGAGTTGTTTTCCGAAGACAGATCAGAGACAGAGATGATGTTGGAAATGAGTGCGAGGTTCTGGTTGCAAATCACATACAGAGAGGGTGTGCAGAAAATACCCAACAGTTTATGGATCATAAGTCCCTATGATGTGGGGTGCATAAAAAGCATAGGGGGGTGAAGATAAAACTGAAAACTGGAGCAATACTGCCACAGGTGAAGCAATACCCCCTGACAAAGGAGGCAGATGAGGGCTTTTATGAAATGATCAATGCCCTTATTGAGAGAGGCATTTTGGTACCATCAGAATCTCCATGCAACACTGCAGTGCACCATGTATGCAAGGCAAACGGGGGGTCATGGCATTTTATGCAAGATGTACGCCCTCTCAACCACATTGTGGAGACAGAGTATCTGGTGGCAGCCAACCCTACAACAATTCTGTGTGGCATTCCAGCGGAAGCCACCTGCTTCGCCGTGATCGATCTCAAAAATGCGTTCTTCTCAGTACCATTACACCCAGACTCACAAGATTTGACAAGCTTTATGTACCACAACCAGAAGTGGAAACACACCAGACTACCACACTATCTTTTAACAGAGTAATCCAGATGTATTTGGGGAACATCCAGACAGAAAGCACAGTCTTACAGTATGCAGATGATATCCTCATTTGCAGCAAGACAGAAGAAGAGTGCAGGACAGATTCAGTACACATACTCAGAGTACTAGCAGACAATGGGTACAAGGTAGACAAGGCCAAACTCCAGTACTGTCAAAAGGAAGTACTATACATTGGACAGCTAATATCAAAGACGGTAGGCACATTGCCCCAAAGAGAGCCCAGACAATACAGAACACACCACAACCTAAAACAGTGATGGAGCTGCAGCAGTTCCTCGGCTTGTGCAACTATTGCAGAGCATGGGTTTTTGACTACAGCACATACACAGGACCACTTCTAACTGCCCTGAAGGAAGCACAGAGAGGAGCAAAACCACTAGCATGTATGTGAGAAATGACTGATGCATTCAACGAGCTGAAGGAAGCAATATGCATGGCCCCAGTGTTAGGGACCCCAGACTACAAAAAAGAATTCTTCCTGTTTCCGCACACCGACAGTGTAGTAATGAAGGCAGTACTGACACAAAAAACAAGCATGGGTCATAAGCCAATTGCTTACTACAGTGAACAACTTGACCCAGTGATGAAAGGACACTATCCGTGCGAACAATCACTGGCTGCTGCAGCCTTCGTAGTGGAACATGCCTCAACAATAACCATGTGGTGCACAACCACCCTCTACATGGAACACACTCTATTTGCGATACTGTACAAGCTTAAGAGCACATTGACAATACCGAAAGCATCAGGTTATGAGATAATACTGTCAAAAGCAGAATTGAAGATAATAAGAAACAAAACTGTAAATCCAGCCTTATTCATGGCAGACATCTATCAACCAGGAGATTGGGCTTATGACTGTACCAAAAACATAGAGCAATTTACTGAGACACGGCAGGTGGAGGAAGATGCAGTTGAGGGGGAGAGGTACTTTACATTGATGGGTCTTCCACTATTGATTAAAGTTATGGGATAACGAGAACTGGGGCTGTTGTAATAAAATTGAAGGAGGATTGGACAAGAGAGGTAGTGGCAAATGCTCAGTTACCGCCTCACTATTCAGCACAGGCAGCAGAACTGGTGGCACTCATACTGGCTCTATAAAACAGTGTAGAAAAGAGGGTGACAATCTACTCAGAAAGGGCCTATGTCACCTCAACTGTACATTCAGGATTGGCCAGATGGCTCAGGAGAAGTTACAGGAGGGCTGATGGAACTCCAGTGCAACATGCCCTATTGTTAGGAGAACTAATTGAAGTGATAACATACCCACAGGAGCAAGCATTAGTGAAGCGTCAAGCACATACAAAAGGGCAGGACACTGTTTCAAAGGGAAATGAAGCAGCAGTCTATGAGACAAAGTGTGCATCACATTTTGGAGAGATATGGCAATTGAAGGGGAAGCAAAAAGACAGAGGCAGGTGCTATTGAAAGATGGATACAATTACCCACCAGAAACTCAAATAATGGAACTACAGGTAGCTGCACCCAGGGATGAAAAGGAACTCTGGGTAAAGAGAGGATGTTCAATGTCCCTTACAGACGCCCTATGGTGACTAAACAACACAGGGAAAGTGGTCATGCCACTTGCGTTACTGAAAGCAGCACTAACACAGTTGCATCATCCTACACACACAGGAAAAGAAGTCATTGCTGCACGCATTGGAGAATCATGGTTCTGCCCCAACCTAAATGAACATGTGGCAAACTTTATCACTAACTGCTTGACGTGTCATCAGTTCACTGCTGGAAACACCCTGAGAGTTGTGAGAGGAGCCATACCTAGACCCAAAGACCCATTTATGTATCTCCATGTTGACTACGTGGACATGATCCATATATATCAAGGATACCATTACATGATAGTGGTTGTCTGTCCCTTCTCAAGATGGATAGAGGCTGCACCCTGTTCCCATGCTGACGCTCTCTGACCAGCTACATTTCTGGTCCGGGAACTATTTCCAAGATTGGGCATCTGTGAGGTCCTGAGGTATGACAATGGCCCTCACTTTGCCAATGAAATGTTCCAAAACATCACTACGCTGCTGGGACTAAAACACACATTTCCATTGTGCGTACCACCCACAAGCAAATGGGGTGTGTGCACTCCTCAATGGTCTCTTGAAGGAGCGAATTGCCAAAATTCAGCAAGCACCAAGAAAAAGTGACTTCACTGTCTGCCATTGGCACTATTCCAATTGCACAACAAGCCAGGGTCCAGCCACCATTTAACACCCCACGAGGTAGTAACAGGATGACTCATGCACCTGTCATTGGCTCCTCCCACTAGGGCACTAAAGGACTGTGAGAATGTGGCTGAAGTGTTGGGTCAAGAAATGTTTGAGTATGTCACTTCACTGGTTTCTAGCACTTCTTTTGATACAGCGGACACAGGGCAGGCCAGAAGACAATGTACAAGGATATACTAACGACAAAGAGCAGCAAACACACAAGGAACCAGCTGTGCAAATAGGAGACCATGTCCTTCTAAAGAACTTCATTAGGTGCTGTAACGTGTCCCGTTTTACAGGTCCCCACGTTGGCAAGGCAATTACCGACAGAGCAGTGAGGCTACAGGGGAAGACAATCTGGGACCACCTGCAGAACATCAAGTCATACAAAGCGCCAGCCTTGCCCAGGAGTACAACTGCAGAGATCGACAGGATCAATGCTGCAACCACTGACAATCCACAAGGAAGCACAAATGTCCCAAATACCTGTGAACTAGGAACTAGGAACTAGAAACTACCGGCACCCTATGGTAAGGCGCTCCCAAACAACTGAAATTCCCACAGCCATATTGGTACAAATTGACCAATGAGGACCACTATCCCTGCCCAGCCCAGAGCAACAGGTATACATTTACACATTGACAGCAGTAACACAATTTCACATTCTCTCATTTTTGGACACGCAGGCCATGCACATTATACAGCAATAAAACTGTCTGAACATGTCTCTTTTCTCGCACATGCATGGTGCTGCGACTGCGATATAAGTGTTACAAGAGGACTGTCTGATGTTACCTCCTATTGATCACCCAAAGCATTTTCCAACCAATTTGTCCATGCTATAAGAAGACTCTGACATTTTAGAGCACATTCCCCTGAGATTTACTTCCTAGTCATTCATAGAGTATTTGGCCCAGGCATACCCACAACTCGAACACAGTGCATAGCTTGTCCTGTCCACGTTACGAAACTTATCTATAAAGAAAATTTGGGAGGAGATTTTTGCATGGGCACTCAGTGATTACTTAGTACGCAGGAGCTTAAATATTACTTACAAATACTAATACAATAACGCCTTTACTCATGATTTTCAGGTGGGAAACTTTATCATCTCATCAGTTACTCAAAAGCGGCATAAGTGGTTATGGTACAAACAATAAATATTGTCATGATTGTTGTGTGGTTCCTATTATCCACTGGGCTCTTAGGTACTGCCTTCTGGCAGCTGTACTGCTTTGCATGTCACTGCTTTATCCCGCACTAACACTTCCCCGACCCAAGCAGCGAGGACTACCATGCCAGGTGGAAGTGAAGACACTGCTGATAAGGTAAGAAGAGGTAAGTGCAATGTTGCCACAGACATGAAGGGAGTTGACACATATCTCACAAACACAGCACAGGTTGAAAGGGGCCCCTCGCGCTATGGAAACAAGGCAATGACCATACACGAAAAGATGCGCCAGACACGAGGTTTCAAATTCCCAATGCTAGGGTTTATTGCAAGCAAAAGATAGTATCAATTGGCCAATTCTGATCTCACGCCCCGTGACGTGAGTTTCCTAGACCTCGAGGGACGCAAGAGAGCGAATTACGTACATCAGTTACATATATACAAAATGAATATCATACAATTAGCAAAGTCATGTTCAACACCCCTCTGTTTTAAGTTCCTTTGAACTCGGGATGACGATGGACATATCCGACGAGTATGACGATTATAATGCTTTCGATGTCTATTCTAGTAACAATGTGCAATTTAGAAAGTGCGGAGGCATCTTTTAGAACACAGTGGTTCTGTTCTTGGAAGCAATCTGTACACGGGGGAAGAGCCACATTCCAAGCTTTTCTATCTATGAGGTACCATTCGTGTCCTGGGAGCCAACACGTTCTAAAAGGTTTTGCGAAGGGGGGCCGTAAGAGAAGCATAATTCAATCCTTTAACTGTATTATTCTAACATATTCTACCATCGTACGAGACTGGCTGGCAGCTGTGAAGTGATTAAATGCCCTGCAGCTTCCTCCCAAGGCTACAGAGAGGGAGAGTGGGCATTCCTCTCTGGGCTACTCATGAGGAGTTTCAGCAAACTCTTCAGTCCCGCGACCTTGTCCTTTCATATTCAGACAACAATGTTAACAGTTGAGCAGAGTAAGCAGAATTCGCAAGAATTGCAAGCTGCAAAGCAGTTTTTAGACAGAAAGCAATGAGCAATGGTTAACAAGCAAAATGGCGATTCTTGCTACATTTAAAATGGCCGCTCGTCGGTCAAGCATAGCAGTTTATATTTCTATAATTTGGTGCATAAGACGGTTGGCCCACGGCCATCAAGTTACGTCTATCATTCAAATGAAGGGTATTCATTTTTCCAGATTGACAAACCCTCCTTTTGGCCGTGTGTCAAACGTCTTATTTATTCATTGTATCCTCCTCTTCTGAGGAGGAGTCTGGGGTATCTGCATCTGAATCATCTCCATCATTAATGTCTATCGCCATGAATTGTTTTACTATTTTTGTTTCCTCAGTGTCTCTGTTATTCCAGTCATGCGTTTGTTTTCCTCTCAACACCATGTGCATACATCCCTTAGTACATCCATCAGTTATTTCAATGCATTTTGTTGGTAAGCATTGTATGCAACAGCAGCATGTTATGAATATCCCGAGTACCATCATTAGTATCGAAATTAACTTCCATCCCCAAGACCGCAATAATCCCCATAACCAGGATTCTATCCCCCAACCCCCTGCTTCAGTAGAGAGTGTGGAACTTATGACATGTAATTTCTAGATCGCTTTAAATATCGTAAGGGAGTAGTCATCTATATACACACAGCATGCAGTTTTTACGAGCTTGCAAACTCCCCCACGATCAACTAATATTATATCGAGAGCCATCCTGTTTTGAAGGGCCATCAGTCTAATTCCTTTTTCTTCTAACGTCATATTCAATAAAATATCCGTTGTGGAATCTATTGTTTTTTGTAATATTCCAGACAGTTTTCTTATATTGTAAGAATTTTCTATTTGGGACAAGAACGGTATAAATGATTTGGCTATATCCATTGCTATCATTCCATCATCACTACTCCTTCGAGTTCTACCTTTTGTTCGTCTGGCTACTTCTGCTGTCTCCAAAAGGAACACGCCTGGAAACAGTAGACCTAGGTAGCATGTACCTCCCCAGTTCCTAGGTAACCATGGATATGCCTTTTCGCCACATATAAAATAACAGGATCTCCCACGTACACGGGTTCTATTTCATGTTTTAAAACCACTGTGTTCAGGCAGTTGCTAAACGTTCCTACTTTATAGGAACCCTTTTTCTGTAGACATAGGGGAGAAGTTTTGGGGCTGTGATCCACTGCATAGGCAGGGGGCACAGCATCTTTGTTCCATTCATCCCTCATCTGAAATGTCATTACTGATGTTCTTTCTGCTGGCAGGGTTGGTCTATTCTGCCTATGTAATCTATCTAGTCTTGTTATTTTTCGTGTATTCTTTCTCATGGGTTCTAGTGCAAACACGGGAGCTTTTTGGAATATGGAACAACCCACAGGTCTCATGATTACTTCCTCAAATTCATTCATATTGGTCTCATCTAGCTGACCCGTATTACTCTTGTTCCATTTCCCAAAGAACATTGCACTTAACGTTACTTCACAGGAATAAATCAATGGCAATGGTTGAGCATACCAGCCTATCCCTTTCCCAACGTGCTTTGGTAAATGAGCGCAAACCCAGCAATCTTTTTTCTTTAACACTGCATGGATGAGCAACAATGTATTGTTGCCGTAACCTTCTCTGTCTTTCTTCCATTGGGGGCAAAGTACCAGTGATTACATGAACCAGGCTTTCAGTAGCTGCTTTTGGTAAAAGTGTTTCTAATGGGTGTACATACTCCAGGAACCATAGTGTAATAGCTGTTATTGTTGGTACTATCATACTTAAGAAACATAGGACCAATGTCCAAATCAGTACCTTATTCCTTTTACCATGCTTTTTCCCTAAATTTACAGTCTCTAAATCTATTATTTTTTTAGCAGGGGTGCAGGAGGAGGCTGAAACGGTCTTGACTTGTTCTTCATCGTCCTTCTTCTTGCTGGCGAAGTTTGTCGTGAATGTCTCTCGTTCTTGATGCCAGAAAAGTTCAACGAAAAATGTCAGTTCAATTCTGCCAGCCTTTTTACAGCCGGGATCATTTATCCACTCCCGAGCAAGATTAGTTGTTCTTTCTCCTACTGCTCAGACGATTTCTGAACAGTTCTTTATTGATAGAGTATCATGTGCATCCAGCTTGTCCCGCTCTGGCTTAGGACACATGTACTCTATCAGCCTTAGTACTTATGTGCGTCCAGCTTGTCCTGCTCTGGCTTCTGACACATGTATTTTATAAGCGCACCGAGGAGCCGTGAGTTTTGAATTGTCCGACTTGCACAATTCTCACACTTCTCTCCTCTACGCCCCTGGTTCCTACTCCGTCCGTGAGTAGAACCAAAGGCCAAAAAGAAAAGCACCAAAGATCTGTGGATCACTTTGCCTGTCGAGGCCGCAGATTATATCGATTCACTCCTGCTATTGTATGATCCGTGAATGGTGCCCTTGCATTTCCAGTATCAGGCTCAGTGTCAGCCTGTGGCACAATGATGGGCAGTGATGGGCGTCGTGGCAATGATGTAGTTTCTTTCTCTGGCTTTGGTGCATTCGCGAGAACTGGTGGACGCCAAAGGGGTGCACGTATTGTTTCTGCTTGGGTTTGCAATGCAGGGTTTGTGTCGTTCGGCAGTGATGTTGTTTCCGCTGAGCAACGTTGGGGCACTTTTCGCCCTTCCCCCTTACTGGCAGCCTCCTCAGGCTCTGTTTCGAGTTTCACTTCTCGTTTGCGCTTTGTTTTAACTTTCACTTCTTGCTCAGGCTGATGCTGTGGTCCTGGACTGACAACAGTTTCTTTTGTTTCCGAGACCGTTGTCTTTTTCTCGTCATCTGGATCAGGCAAAGTTTTCAGTGACGCTGGGAACCTTTTGGCATGGGTAGCATGGATCCATGCCTTGCGTCCGTCCACTCGGATGGCCGTCTGTGTTGCCAAGAGTACTTGATAGGGGCCCCGCCACCTGGGTGCTAATGCTGTCTTCCGTTCAAAGTTTTTGATTAGCACCCAGCTCCCAGGCTCCAGTGAGTGCCCCGGTCCTGTCTATCGCATCGGCAATGCCTCCTGCACCTGCTGATGAATCAAACGCAACTTTTGTATTAAAAGTCCACAGTAAGTGCTTAACATAGGATGCTCGACCTCACATAATTTTCTGGGCTGCGGTGCGCACCATACATTTGCTGGTCTCCCCATTATAATCTCATAAGCGGAGAGCCCAGTCTTAGCCTGCACAGACGTGCGCATACACAACAGCGCTAGGGGTAATGCATCCACCCAACTCAACTTGCTCCCAGCGCAAATTTTCGCTATATTTGACTTCAGGATTCCGTTGCGTCTCTCCACAAGCCCGGCAGAACTGGGATGCCTGGAACTGTGGAATCGCTTCTCTATTTGCAGACCTGCACAGATCTGTAGCACTACTGCGCCCACAAAGTGGGGGCCGTTGTCTGACCACAGGACACGAGGCAACCCAAACCGGGAGAAATACTCCTTCAGCATTACTTTTGCTGTGGACATGGCAGTACAATCTTTTAAAGGATATGCCTCCACCCACTTGCTGAATGCACAGATTACCACTAACACGTACTTGTAGTTCTGGCACCTTTCCATTTCTATGAAATCAAAATGGACCACCTCAAACGGCATAGAGCGTGGGCCGAAACTACCTGCTGGAGTCACGGTTCCCTTTCCTACATTGTGTTGCAGGCACGTGATACAATTCTGCACTAGCCTTTCTGCAATCTTTTTTATGTGCTCATTCTTCCATACTGTGGATAAATGCTGTACCATTTTCTTTGCGCAAATGTGGGTAGGGCTATGTGCCATTATAACCATTGCAGTTACGTAACAATTTGGCAACATCCAGTTCTTTGTTTCCTTGTCCACCCAACATCCTTCCAAATCTAACGCAGCAGAGCCCATAGCCCACCCTTGAATCTCTTCGGTCGTGGCCTCAGCCTGCATTTCTTTGACTGTGGCAACTCCATTCTCTATCATACAAGGTACTTCCTCAGTCTGTACTGTCATCATTTTATTCCCCAAATCTGTGGTTGTTTGCTTTGCAATCCTGTCTGCAAACGCGTTTCCCTCTCCCACTCTGCATGTTACTTTCTTATGCGCCTCGCACTTTACTATAGCTAGGCGCTTTGGAAACGTGAGCGCAGACAACAATCGCACAATCAAAGGGCCATGCTGAATCCTGGCTCCATGTGATGTCAAGAAACCCCTCTCAGCCCAAAGTCGGCCAAAATTGTGAACCACGCCAAAGGCGTACTGGCTGTCAGTATAAATATTTACGTTCAGATTCTCAGAGAGTTCACAGGCTCGGGTCAGTGCTATTATTTCTGCGGCTTGTGCCGAATTGTAGGGGATCCTTCTGCTCTCTACAACTCTCTTAAGGGTAGTAATTGCATATGCAGCTGTTGATGTGCCATCAGGTAATTTAAAACAAGAGCCATTGCAAAATAACTCCCTATCTGGCTCTTTTTGTGGGATATCGCTCAAATCAATCCTTCCTATTGTTTCTTCTTCGGTGATCATTAAACAATCATGGGGTGGTGATTCGTTGTCACCAATTTCTGCTATGGGCAGTGGCATTAATTCTGCAGGATTCAATGCGCTACACCTCATAATTTGGATGTGGGGTGCAAACAAGATGAGCTCATATCTTGTCAGTCTAGCTGAGGTGAGGTGTTGCATCTGCGTCCTATTTAATAGAACGTCTATAGCATGTGGCACCATCAGAATTAAAGTGTGCCCCAATACCATTCCTTCCGTTTGTTTCACTGACGTAGCAGCCGCTGCGACGGATCGCAAACATCGTGGTAGTGGGTGCGCTACAGGGTCCAACGCGCAAGAAAAATAGCCGCACGGCCTATTTCTTCCACCTTGTTCCTGTGTCAAAACCGCCAATGCACATCCTTCACTCTCACTCACAAATAGTCTGAAGATCTTTTTATAGTTGGGAGTGCCTAAAACTGGCACAGCACACAATGCAACTTTCAATTGCTCAAACGCTTTCTGACATTACTCATCCCACTGTAAAGGCATCTTTGCATCCTTTTTAGTCAACTTTATCATCGGCTTCACAATCAACGCAAAATTACTGATCCACTGCCGACAATAAGAGGCCATGCCTATTACAGCTCTCACTCCTTTTTGAGTTTTTGAAATAGGCATACTAGAAATACTTTTTATGCGTTATGGTGTTAATCTTCTCCCTTCTTTCGAAAGTAGGTATCCCAAATAAGACACCTCCTTTTGATTATACTGGAATTTCTTCAAACTTGCCTTATGACCATGGGTCGCTAAATGTTTCAAGAGTAATACAGTACTTTCTTTGCAGATCTCTTTCGTGTCAGCAGCTAATAACAAGTCATCTATGTACTACAAGAGTACGCAACCTTCGGGTAGTTCTAGCATGTCTAGCTGCTCTTTTAGCGCTCTGCTGTAAATGCTCGGGCTTTCTGTATATCCTTGTGGAATGCGTGTGAATGTGAATGATCGACCTCCTAGAGTGAACGCGAACAGATATCTACTGCTTTTATCCACTGGGATGCTAAAGAATGCATTCTTCAAATCAACTACACTAAAGTATTCTGCAGTGGCCGGTATCATTGTCAGTATTGTTGTGACATCTGGGACCAAAGGGAATTGTGGGTCTACCACTTTGTTTAATGCGCGCAGATCAATTATGAAACGATAGGGTACTTCATTGCCTTCTTTCTTGTAAACTGGAAGAATCGGGCTGTTGCATGTGCTCCCTGCAATTTCCTCAACCACCCCCAATCTCACCAGGTCAGTAACAATGCTTTTCAATCCCTTCTCACCTTCAACAGAAATTTTATACTGGGGAATTCGTGGTAGTGTTACACCTTCTTTCAGAGTTATTTTTGCTGGCTCTATTTTCAAGCATCCTACATCATTATCATGCATTGCCCACAGACAGGTTGGTACTCCACTTAACTCTTCTGGCAACTCTTTTGACATGAATTCCGTCACCGGTGCATCGTGAGGCCACATCGTGAGGAACACCCCGCCTGCCGTACAATGTATGACTGCCCCCAATTTTCTCAACAAATTTAATCCTAGCAAGTTCTCTCCACAATTCTCTGTCAAAAGAAATGGACACTGCTCCATAAACGGTCCTATTGTAATTGGGACAGCTTCGGACATGGGGTTAATTACTGGTGCACCTGCGAACCCTACAGAAACATTCTTCTGCCCCGACAGTGGTATCTCCGGAACCAAGTGGTGGTCTATCGAACACTTCTGTGCCCCTGTATCTACAAGGAAACGGTGCTCCTTATTCCCGACTCTCATTTCTACGTAGGGTCCTCTCTGATTCACAGGAATAGACACTGGTTCCGACCCCTGTCGTGGGCTGTCCTATTGCGAAAATAACACATCGTCCGATGTGTAGACACCGCTACTGCTATAATACGTGTTTGGTTGTGTATCAAAAATATTCCCATTTCCCCCTCGATGTCCTCCACTCTGATCATTTCTCTGTTGGCCCTGCCCGCCCTGATTTTGGTTTGAAACACTTTGGTTCAATGTCTGGTTCTGTTGTGCTTAGTTTTGGCCATATGATTGGGTTTGAGTACCTCCATTGGTATATCCCTGCTGCTGCATGTTACTTCTGCTTGGGCCGTTAGACCCCTGATGTCCTCTATGAGACCTTCTCTGACCAATCCCACCTCTATTCTGTAGGTGCGGGCATTGCGCTCGCCAGTGTCCTTCCTCCTTACAGTACGCACATTGATTTAATCCCAATGACACCACATGCATATTATTCAAATTTCCCCGGCCTTGTGCATTACCTCTACCTCTATTGTATCCAATGACCTGCTGCAGTAACACCCCTACTATCGTTTGCATCACTTCCTTTCTCATCTCCAATGGGTACCCATTACATATCTCACTTACTTCTTTTACTGACGTTCTTTTGTTTAACATCCATCGCATTGTTTCCCCTACCCATACCTGCAATCTTTGTTTATCGCCTATCTGTCCCGGTACCGGCAAATGCTTTGTACCACCTGGAAAAACTCTCGGCCATGATTTTTTTATACTCAACCTTGACGCCTCCTTCCTACCTTTCTTAATAAACTCTCTGCTATACTCAGGTGTAGCAAACATTTCAGCATATCTGTCTTCCATTTCATTTTTTACTTCAATCAGTTTGTGCACATGTTTTCTTACATCCTCATCTCTTTGCTCACTGCGTGCTAACTTATTCAAATCTAACAACCGCTGTGGCGGTAAATTCCCAAGTATCTTTTTCCATTCTCCCACCAGAATTTCCCCCATGCATTCCAACACTACCTGTCTCTCGTCTCTTCTTCGGTACCCATACAATGAGGCCAATGCTGCCGTCCCATCATTTCCTTCTATGTAAATTTCTGCCTCTTGCCATAATTCAATCTTTCTCGCTTTGCTGATCGCGCTTCGAGTTACCCGTCCAAATCCTGTTCCTTTAGCCCCGCCTCTTGCTTCCCCACTCTCAATGTCGACTTCGGGAGGGGCGGATGGTGCTGAATCTGTCTCTAGAGCGGGAGGTGCGGATGGGACAAGTGACACAGGTGGCATCTGTTAAGGGCCTTGCTGGGTGCTGGGAAATTGTGTGTCCGTGGTCTGCGCTTGTGGGAGTGCTCGTGCTGTGGGCGGGGCTTGGGTTAACGCTTGCGTGAGGGGGAAGTGCTCGGGCTGCGGGAGGGGGTAAGAGAGATATTGGTTGGGCCCGCGCAGTCACTGCTGGCGTGTTTGGTTTCGATTCTGGTTTTGGGCCTCGACCCGTGTTAGTTAGCAGATGAATTAATGGAACATTTGTTATGTGTAGTTCCCGCTGTGGGTATATTCTGTCTATGTTCATCTGGTCCCGTCTCCCTTCCCATCTTAGACTCTCAGTCCACTCCTCCTCTTCCTTCTCTCCTGCTATCTCAAGCTTCATTTTATGCCTACGCGCATGCTTCTCTCTACTCCTTAGTCGGAGCATCGCTTCCCTCCTCTAATCTTTGACGGTCTCAAAAGCTGCAGGTCGCGCTTTCTTTCTAATCAGCACCCTCTCTAGGTTATCTATCCTCCCCATCTCATAACTACCATTAATTGGCCACTGATGGTCGGGTTGCTTTCTAGTTTGCCTATGCCAAATTTCACAAAATATTATATCGCATCCACACCATATTTCGCATACATATCATAAGCCGGCGTTCCCCCAGGCGGTGCACTTTGGCCATATTCCAAGGACTGTCTACCGCAGCTGCCCCGCTAAAGTGGACAGTACTCCAGGCATGTTTCTTTAACCTTCCCCTTTGGTTAGCCACTTTTACCTGGACGTTTGAGTTTGCAAAATCAACACTCTACCAAAAATCAGGTTTTTCTTTGAATCGGGGAATGACTCACCTGATAAAACAAGTCGCCTGTTCTAACGCAACCTCTCCCCACGTCGTGTCTGCGCTTCTCTGGCTTCTGCCTCATCTCGGGACGCTCGCCTCCTTTGCCCTCTGGCCCGGTACGTCGATCAGGGATCAGATGTGTGCAGATCTGCGGAAGGAATCTCTCCTCTCTTCTACAGGGCGCCCCGTACACTTCTTGATCCCGGCTCGACCGTCCCGTCCTTCCGCCTTTACTCCGTTACAACGTATACGATGGGGCAAGTGGGGGAGGGTCCCTATTCGGGCGCCATCTTGAAAGGGGCCCCTAGGGGTCCCTCGTGTTATGGAAACAAGGCAATGACCATACACGAAAAGATGCGCCAGACACGGGGTTTCAAATTCCCAATGCTAGGGTTTATTGCAAGCAAAAGATAGTATCAATTGGCCAATTCTGATCTCACGCCCCGTGACGTGAGTTTCCTAGACCTCGAGGGACGCAAGAGAGCGAATTACGTACATCAGTTACATATATACAAAATGAATATCATACAATTAGCAAAGTCATGTTCAACACCCCTCTGTTTTAAGTTCCTTTGAACTCGGGATGACGATGGACATATCCGACGAGTATGACGATTATAATGCTTTCGATGTCTATTCTAGTAACAATGTGCAATTTAGAAAGTGCGGAGGCATCTTTTAGAACACAGTGGTTCTGTTCTTGGAAGCAATCTGTACACGGGGGAAGAGCCACATTCCAAGCTTTTCTATCTATGAGGTACCATTCGTGTCCTGGGAGCCAACACGTTCTAAAAGGTTTTGCGAAGGGGGGCCGTAAGAGAAGCATAATTCAAGCCTTTAACTGTATTATTCTAACATATTCTACCATCGTACGAGACTGGCTGGCAGCTGTGAAGTGATTAAATGCCCTGCAGCTTCCTCCCAAGGCTACAGAGAGGGAGCATGGGCATTCCTCTCTGGGCTACTCATGAGGAGTTTCAGCAAACTCTTCAGTCCCGCGACCTTGTCCTTTCATATTCAGACAACATTGTTAACAGTTGAGCAGAGTAAGCAGAATTCGCAAGAATTGCAAGCTGCAAAGCAGTTTTTAGACAGAAAGCAATGAGCAATGGTTAACAAGCAAAATGGCGATTCTTGCTACATTTAAAATGGCCGCTCGTCGGTCAAGCATAGCAGTTTATATTTCTATAATTTGGTGCATAAAACGGTTGGCCCACGGCCATCAAGTTACGTCTATCATTCAAATGAAGGGTATTCATTTGTCCAGATTGACAAGCTAACAAACAACATGTGGTACATGCATATGACCAAAATTAGTAGGGATACCACCAGGGAGAGCTGCTATGTCTTTTCGTTAATCCCTTTTGCCATAAGTGGCTACAGAACCTTCACAGCAACAGAAATACGTGCAGCAACAGCGCAATGTTTGATGTACCTTGCAATCTTCCAAACGTGAGGAAGATTCCAAGGGAAAACAACAACGTTAACGTGTATGTCCAAAGTGACCTTTCCATATGAAGATAATTATATTAAGACTTGACCTATGCTGAACAAAACCTGCCATGCAATCGAGAGCAAAGGAAATAGGAGGAGACCCGGGGTGCTGGGAGAGGCCACAGATAATGATAATGATGGACAAGTATACACAAATGATGGCTGGGAGGACGGGGTGGTGGGAAGTAAGGCACTAACCTTAGCAAAGGCAGCAGTGAATAAAGTGCAAGAAGAAAATGACAAGAGCCCAAAGAGTGGGACAGAAGTGCAAAATGAGTGACATGGGTGGACAACGAAGCTGGACCTATGCCATTAATTCCCCTTACAACACCAACAATGTGTTATCAGCACAATGGAGAGGAAGAAGTAGGAGAAAACGTTGGATGCAAGAGAATAGAAACAATACCGGATATGGGAGCAGGAACAGCAGTACGGATGGACCACTATTGGGCTTGCGGATCCAATGCATATAACAATCTGCCACCAAATTGAGGAGGAGTATGCTCCCTAGCGAATATCAACATGCCCTCTTTAGTGGTACAGAGGAAGGACGTTCAGCTCGATGACTTTCCGAAAATGCAACCCAACGAGAGGAAGACAAGATTGCTGACCAGTGCAACAACTGTTCAACCAAACAACGCTGACCAGCACAAAACACTCAGCAAGGTGAGAAGAGAGGGGAATTACTCATGGGGAAGATCAGAAGCAGCAATGGATGAAGTAACGGCATCTCACAGATTGTTCAGCAGGGCACAAATGTTCTTTGCATCACTACTACCCGGAGTACAGACATATGCAAGCGCCATATGGTACAGGGCACTCGCTGGGAGTTGATGGTAACCATAAACTCAACGGTGAACAGGTTCAACGCAATAAAAGAAGAGCTCAGAGCGATAGATTTGGTGGTGCTCCAGAATAGATATGTTCTGGATCTCCTCACAGCTATCGAAGGAGGAGTTTGCGCAAAAATAGGGAGTTCCTGTTGCACATTCCTATCCGCCAACGACGAAGATAACAGAATACTTTCAGAAGCAGTCACCCAATTGACCCAGATGCACGCAAAAATGGAGGAAGAGATGAAGGGAACGGGGAAGGACAAGAGCTGGTTAGCCTATCACTGGTCATGGATGCCTTCCTGGCTGGCTGATGGATTGAAGGTTATAGTTGGAGGACTAGTACTGGGAGCAACATCTCTGTGTGGGATCAAAATATGTATTGGCAGGTGCCAGAAAATGGTGGACGAGGCAGTGGGGATGCAAGTACTAAAGGAGCTGGAAAGTGGAGAAGCAATGGATGACATTATGATGGAAAGAGAGAGACTAAGACAGAAGATAGCAGAATCTGACATATTCCCACCTTGAATGAAGGTAGCAAACCCACTCAACCCAAAGAAGTAAGTAGGAAAGTGGGTATGGTGCAAACCCGAAGGTGGATGCATCTACATGTACTGGTCATTTGAAGATCACATCAACTACTATGGACACTTGGCAGGGATAACAAAGGTGTGGTGTTTAGTAGACAATAGAAGAGATTGTGGTGGTGTGGTCATCAAGTCGACCGAGGGGGGCTGAAGAGGGAAGATCAGAATACACTTCCCATCCTGGAAGGCCCTCCAACAGGAAGAAGCACCAAAGACAATATGGCCAGCGATCGTACAAGCTCCTACCAATCCCCATTGCTCACACGATGGACAACTACCACAAGAAATATCCTCTTAGCAGAGGCTACAACCCAGGAGCAGTGCGGACACTACCCAAAGTGGATAAAGACACCCAAGAGGGAGCTGCAGACAGCTACATGGACAGAATTGACTAAAGCGCTGGGAAGTCATGCCTCAAGTCGTTAGAGACACCATGACAACATAGCAGCATCAGACATGAAGCAAACGTGCAATCCTCACATCCAGGACACTCACACACCCAACTAAATGAAGAACACATGCGTACAGTTCTATGAGCTAGAGGACAGTGACATATACATACTGTCATCTGCAAGTTTATTATTTTGCCATTAGCTTGCTGCAGCAGCACAGTAATGCAAGAAGACAATGTGTGAATGCTTGCAGATGCATACATGCAAATAACCCCATGGAATGGCAGGAGCACTTGAAGGACCTGACAAGACCATAACACACTAACCTATGGACGCTGTGGAAGGCACATACAGTAGATGTCAGACAATGGCTTAGGAATTCATAGTAGGCCATAACCATTGTAGGAAAACCTGAAGCCATGCAGAGTACTGTACAAGCAGATCTACCACAACGGGAGTAGAGCAGCTGCCAAGGTCACAATGTTGCAAGTGACATTCGTTACCCTGAACTAAAGTAACAGCAACAGCAGAAGAGCCTAATTCCTCATAAATACAAAACAATTTGGAGCTGCAGAGCTCACAAACGCGGTCTCCAAACACGTGATCAGGCCTAGCTGATGAGGAGCCAAGATTTGGTCACTGGGAAGAGCGACCGTCTCATGGACCAAATGTTCACAACAAAATTGTTACACTCAAGCTGCAGCCATGCGATGAGAAAGGAAGCACTCTCACAGCAATGATGGTCCACACACGGTTAGGTTGCATATCATAGTTGCACATAGCACCGTGAGCAGGTTCATCTCGAGCTGGGAATTGATTTTATCCCAGGCCTGGGGGCTCATGACTCAGCCAATCAGAAATCATGGCCTTAGGGGTGGGTAGCTGGGGTCACTGACCAATCATTTGGTCCGCATACTGTAACAATTAGTAAGTATCAGTTTTTGGTGATGGTGCAGGCCTGACACCTGACAACGCCGTGTCCTATCCAGTAACCTCTAAATGGGCTCCTATAGGGGAAGTACCACTAAATAGCCTATCCAGAGTGGAGTTAGGTCTGGAAACGGGCCTGAGTTGTGATGATGTTGTGATGCCATCCGTCATCAAAACTGGCCTTCTAGCCAGTATTCATTCAGAGTTGCCTGGACTCGCATTTGATCTCTGTGGTTTGTTGGCTGTAATAAACCCAGTTCAACTTGCTACTTATTGGACCATTACGTTCTTTTGGGTTGTGAAGGAGTTAGGCCTTCCATGAGTTTGGCATTCGCAGACTCCTAGCACATCACTCTTCCTGCCTGGGAGGTCCACCCTAACACTCTTTCAACTAACATAACATTGAAGATGACAGGCTTGAATTAATAGAGAGGAAGCAATAACCTTCTAATCCCTGCAACTTTAACAACGTCCTTATAATGTTATGGAGCCAAAATGGGGGATAAAATGGGGGTGTAGGGGCTTAACACGCGGGCAGAGTTTGTTGAAGGGGTGGAATCTGGTGAATGGCTGCTGCCATTGCAACAGGGACTTAGTCCCTTTTCCATTTACATGGTGGCCACAGTCAGGAGGAGGTAAGTGGGGGGAGGGCAGTAGGGGGAATGGTTCTAATGTCATTGAGGGGGAGAGGAAAGGGCATATGGGGCACGTGGGGACACAACATGGATAGGCTCCCTATTACCGCCCCACAATCAAGATGGCACCATCTGGAGAAGGGCCTCGGGTGGCTCGAAAGAGTGGGCGGTAAACACTTTATTTTCACCCGCTCTTTCAGCCACCTTATTCCCTGGTGGGAATATTTGTGTATCCCCTCAGCTTGTGACACCAGGCACTCACATCGTTAGTTAGCATTGTGAAACTGGTGTGTGAAGTGAAACAATGTTTTATGACAGCAGGGCATCTCCAAATTGTACACAGTGAGTACACTGACTCCTGCCCACTTGCCTCAGTGAGCATGCTGTCAAAGTTGGCAGCCCCACTACCTGGCATTGGAGAGATAAATGATGTCATGATCACCAGACCAGGGGAGGATAGGCCAAATGAACTTGTGCAGGGTTTACAGTCTTTAACTATGCTTTCCCCATTGGATGCATTCTCCACACCACTATATCACTGAATCAATTATTTATTGTTCTCCTTTTAAATCACAGACGGACATTGGTTAGGGATACCCCCTTTAACTATTGGCAGGTGGAAACACTTGCAAAAGACTGAGCAATATGCATGCACCAGAGAAAATGTTGAGGTGAACGTTTCTAGTGCTTCTTCAGTGACTGGGTGAAGGCCACTCAGCCGCCATGTTCATGATGTGCCGGTTTGATCTGGTCGAGACAATGGGGCTTTCTTCCACACCGGAAGTGCGTTGGGGAGGAGAGAACTGATGCCCCTGACCTGAGGAGGAATGGAAAAGGAAATCGACCTGGCTACCCAAATGAGCCAGAAGAGCTCCACCATGGGATATCTGATGAATCATGAAGATAGAAGATGGACTAAGGAGAGGAATGCAAGGGCATCATTTGTTCTGTGGAGGCGGGAACGGTGTGCCAGAAGGCCTTTCAAAGATACGGGTTGAGCATCTTGAGGGGTATTGTCATGATCTCTGCTTCCAAATGGTCAGGGTTTTTCCAACTCCCTTGGAAGCAGATCCATAACCCAGGTTCTGAGTGCCAACCAGTCCCAATTGGGACCTTTTGGACCCAGTCCTGGCGCCTGTGGCACCAGGCTCATAAATATGCCCAGTGCCAGCGCTGGAAGCGCCGGGCTCATAATGCTTGGGTGGACTTACCTGCAGCAGACCATGCTGCTTACTTGCCTGCCAGTTGAGTCTCTGATCCTCTTCTGTTTGGAACTACTTTTCCTGTTGGGTGGGGCAGGAGCCACTCCCTAGATTCAGAACACTGGAACTCTTCTGGAAAGCAGGAACTCTTTTCTTACCTAGGCATGGCTGTGGAAGGAGACACCTAAGCACTACAGGAGGCTATTTAAACCACACCCGATGGATGAATCTTGCTTTGCGTTATTCTGCATCCTCAGCAGCAGAACGCTCATCGTGTCTTCTGCATCTGATCCTGGGCCTAAGGAAAAAGGCTTACCATTCTGAATCCAGTCTTCAGCAACAACTATAAAGACAAGAGAACAGGTTAGCATTACGGTCTTCAGTGACAGCTCTTCACTTACCTGGTCCATCGGCTGTCACCAACGCCTCGCGCTGCATTTCGGCATCTGAAAGACAAAGGCTTACCTACTCTTCGTGCGCTCCGGAGGTCTTCACACTGCATTCCGGCATCTGAAAGACAAAAGCTTACCAACTCTTCGCACGCTCCGGAGGCCTTCGGCGCTGCATCCCGCATCTGAAAGACAAAACAAGGTGCGTTTAAAGACATTGGGGAACTTTAATACTCACGTGCCATTACTCCTTTCCACATCTAACCCAGTGGGTATTCCGGCACCCTGCAGCCGCCCCGAACTTGTACCTGCAAAATAAAAAGACAGTTAGAGCGCATCGTGAAGCAGGCAACAAGCGCTTACTTACGTGCTTCCAGGCGCTTCTATTCATCACACGGGCTCCATCTTCAACTCACTTCAGCCCGCCATCCGCCATCGCCGGAACCCTGCAAAACAAGCGGCATCATTACTAAAGACTTTAAAGACATTAGAATTACTCGAAACTTACCGTTCGTGCAGTAAACGACGGACAGCAGTCCTCTGAAGTCAAGAGGCCTGCTCCCCTTATCCAGTGAAGAAACTGGTTACAGCACCCTGCCTCGAGGCAGATGGAGAGCACGGCGTTCACTTACCTAAGGTGAGAGCATTAACCTTTGGGGTTCTACAGGAGAAGAGAAAGGGAAGAAGAGAGAGACATTCAATAACCCAGTTCATTAATCCCACATTTTCTATCTGCAGACATCTTACCCTTCGAGCCAGACATACAGTGCACAGAGGTCCAGCCCAAAGAGCCAGCCGTGTGTTACACATCACCTTTGAAGATACGGTATACGCCCAGTCAAGACCGGCGCCTCTACGGGAATCAGGTGAGCGTTACAGAACGCAAAGCCTACCACAAAACTCCCGTCCAGGCGCTATGGAAACCTCGGATACCGACCAGCTAGCCCAGTTACTTGGGGAACTAAGGGCAGAAGTGCATGCAGCCCGTCAGGAAACGAACGCTCTAAGAAGGGAACTGATTATTTCCAAGGAGCGAACAGATGATCTCGCTAGACAATTGCTACAGTCACAAGCCGGACAGACCCTGTTACCCGCATCTGGGGGAAATCTTCCTTCTACATCCTCTATGAATCCAGTGCAGATCAACCTACCTGGGAATGTACCTCTGGCTCCGCCCGAACGATTTTCTGGTGACCCAAAGAGGTTTGCAGTATTATCATCAGTGCCGGTTGCATTTCTTATGCCGGCCAGCAGCCTTTCCAACTGATCAAGCTAAAGTAGCTTTCGTGCTTTCATACCTTAGTGGCAATGTGGCAGACTGGTCGATCCCTCTAGTAAATCAAGATGATCCGGTCCTCCATGATTTTCAAGCTTTTCAGCTCAGTATGGAAAAACTGTTCGCAAGACATTCACAGGGGCAGGCCTTGGACAATGAGCTTCTTTCGTTGCAACAAGGTAATCAAGACCTTTTGGCTTATACTGCGTCTTTCAACAGACTGATAGTGGAAACTCACTGGCCTGAGGACAAAAGGATTACGCTGTTTTATAGAGGTCTACGCGGAGAGCTAAAAGATGTGTTAGCCCAAGTAGTGAATCCCCCACAAGATTGTTCAGACTATATAGACTTAGTCGCTCAAATAGGTCACAGACTGCAGAACAGGAAGGCCGATCGTTCCAAGTTTGATGCTCGAGTATTTTCCAAACCGCCAACTCCTTCCAAAGGAGTAGACTCCGGGGAACCCATGTAAAAAGGGGGTCTGAAAGGTCCTCTAACACAAAAGGAGCGGGAAAGGAGAAAACAGTTGCAATTATGCCTCTATTGCGGAAACTCAGGGCACTTTCTTCGAAACTGTCCGGTGAAACCTGCCAAGAAGGCAGTAGGAGCTGCAGTTACCAAAGTTACAAACTCTGAGCAGGGAAACGACCTCGCCCGACAAGAATAGAGGTCCTCTTGCCGAGCGTGAAAACCAGTTCTGTGACCTCGCATTTCGTGATACCTATGGTCCTCATTAGCCCTGATAATCCGGATCGATTACATGCAATTGAAGCTTACGTCGACAGCGGTGCCATCGGCAATTATGTGGATCATGAAATGGTTTTGAGGATGAATCTAACTCTTTGTCCCAAGGCTGTAAAGGACGTCATTACTACGGTGGATGGTACGGAGATAGCCTCTGGGCCAGTAACGCATACCACTCAAGAAGTGACGCTAGTAAGTCAAGATGGACACCATGAGAAGATCATGTTCGATGTGATCAAGGCCCCTCAGTTTCAGATTATTCTAGGAATACCTTGGTTAGAGAAACACAATCCTCTGATCGATTGGCGAGCAAGAACGGTCCAGTTTCCAGAATGTGTCTCTACTTATCACCCTCCACCTGGTGTTGCACTGGCAGCAATTTCTTCAGAGACTCCCCAATTACCTCCCGAATACCTAGAATACCAAGATGTTTTCCGGAAGGATCAGGCTAACTCTCTACCTCCTCATAGGTCTTATGACTGCCAGATCGACCTGATACCTGGATCTACTCCTCCTTGTAGTAGAATTTATGCCCTCACCGAGCCTGAGAACCTTCACCTTCGACAATACCTGGATCAATACCTGGCAAATGGGTTTATTCATCCTTCCAAGTCCCCTGCTTCTTCAGCTTTGTTCTTCGTTCCAAAAAAGGAAGGAGACCTTAGAACTTGTATAGATTATCGCTCCCTGAACCAGATCACCGTTAAGAATAGATATCCGTTACCTTTGATCCCTGAACTCCTGGACCAAGTCAGAAAAGCATGCATATATACAAAACTGGATCTTAGAGGAGCTTACCACTTGGTACGAGTAAAAGAGGGCGATGAATGGAAGATGGCCTTCCGCACCAAGTATGGGCTATTTGAATATCAGGTCATGCCCTTCGGACTTTGTAATGCCCTGGCCGCCTTTCAATATTTTATGAACGATGTCCTCAGAGAGCTCATAGATGTGTGTGTTGTTGTTTACATTGACGACATCCTCGTTTATTCTTCATCGGAATCTGAACATCGGAAACACGTGAAAATGGTCCTCGAAAGATTGCGTCAACACAAACTTTTCGCTAAGTTGGAAAAATGTGTTTTCAACGTGACTGAAGTTGAATTCTTGGGATTCATATTATCACCTGGCGGAGTGCGTATGGATTCAAAGAAGGTCGATGCAGTTCTCAAATGGCCATCACCATCCTCCGTAAAAGGTGTGCAAAGCATGTTAGGCTTCGCTAACTTTTACCCCAGGTTTATCCCCGAATTCTCTCGAATAGTCCAGCCCATCACTGCCTTGTTAAAGAAAAACAAACGTTTTGAATGGTCTACCGAGGCGGAACAAGCTTTCCAGGATTTGAAGACTAAATTTATCTCTGCACCAATCTTAAAACACCCTCGCCCCGAACTCCCCTACATCGTGGAAACTGATGCTTCAAGCCTTGCCATGGGGGCAGTTCTATCACAAAAGGACCCGGTAACCAATCAGTTGCATCCCGTGGCATTTTGGTCCCGCAAATTCTCGCCTCCTGAAATCAATTACACTATTACTGACAAGGAACTTCTGGCTATCAAGTCTGCCTTTAAGGCTTGGCGGCATTATCTGCTGGGGGCCCGACACACCGTTACTGTGATTACGGATCACCGAAACCTGCAATATTTGAAAACCGCAAAAGCCCAATCCTCTAGACAACTCTGTTGGGCATTATTCTTTGCCGAGCTTGACTTCATAATTACCTATCGACCTGGTACAAAAAACGGTAAAGCTGATGCCCTTTCTCGGATGGGAGTGGAAGAACACTTGATCAACCCTAAACCTGTACCAATCGTTCCCGAACAAAGAATTCTGGGTGTAATCGCCACAGAATCCATAGAGGAAGTTAAGGATAAAGCCAGGCAACTTGTAACTCCAGCAGACATACAGAATTGGCATCTGCAGGGAAAGGACTTTGCAGTAAAGGACAACTTATTGTATTTCCAAGAACGATTATACCTACCCAGCACAGATTTACAGAAAAAAGTAATCTCTTGTTATCACGATTCTTTAATGGAAGGACATCCCGGTATAGCCAAGACCTCAGAAAAGATCAAGCGCTACTTCTGGTGGCCGTCGTGGAAAAAAGATGTCAGAGACTTTATAATGTCCTGTGGAGTATGCGCCCAAAACAAGAGTCAAAAGGAAAGACCAGCAGGCCTCTTACGCCCTATTGACATCCCACCTCGCCCTTGGCATACGCTTTCTATGGACTTCATCACCGATCTACCTCCATGCTCCGGATACAATACGGTTCTAGTAATCGTGGACTTATTCTCCAAGATGGCGCATTTCATTCCGCTCAAAGGCTTGCCAACAGCAGCAACTCTGGCCCAAGAATTTCTCGAAAACATCGTCCGACTGCACGGTTTTCCTTCGGTTCTAATTTCGGATCGAGGTAGTCAATTTATTTCTCATTTTTGGCGAAGTTGCTGTCGGTCGGCTCAAATTGATGTGAGACTATCGACCAGTCACCACCCTCAGACCGACGGACAAACCGAGAGGACCAATCAAACTCTGGAACAGTATTTACGCTGCATGCTGCAACAAACTGAAAAAACTTGGAAAGACATCCTTTGGATAGCCGAATATGCCTACAATAACTCTGTCCATTTGGGAACTGGGAAAACCCCGTTTTTTCTTTTGTACGGCAGTCACCCTCGAACCTCGGAGTTGGATCCCCTCCAAGATCTTGAAACACCAGCAGTAGACTACCTGCATTCTACAATCACCCAAGCCTTTAAGGAAGCTGTTTCTCACCTTCAAAGGGCTAAAGAACAATACAAGAAAGGAGCAGATCAACATCGGAAGGAAGCCCCTCAATATCAAGTAGGGGATCAAGTCTGGTTATCCACCAAATATCTACCTCTAAAAGGGCCACGCACATTCAACCCAAGATACCTTGGTCCCTATTCCATCACTACCATAGTAAACCCAGTAGCGGTCAAGTTGGACTTGCCCCCGCACATGAAGATACATCCGGTCTTCCACGTCTCTCTATTAAAACCCGTGCAACCTCAAACCCGACTAACCAAATCTCCAAAACCTATCCTATTTGATGGAGAACTCGAGTTTGAAGTCAAAAGCATTTTGGACTCCAAGATCTCCAAATCTAAACTATTCTACCTAATTGACTGGAAAGGCTAAGGCCCCCAAGAGAGATCCTGGGAACCTGCTGAATATGTCCACGCTCCTCGCCTAATCAAAAGATTTCACTGAACATTTCCTGACAAGCCAAAACCCCCGGAGAAGCCCGGTTTGTGAGGGGCCTTGAGGGGGGGTACTGTCATGAACTCTGCTTCCAAAAGGTCAGGGTTTTCCCAACTCCCTTGGAAGCAGATCCATAACCCAGGTTCCGAGTGCCAACCAGTCCCAATTGGGACCTTTTGGACCCAGTCCTGGCGCCAGTGGCACCAGGCTCATAAATATGCCCAGTCCCAGCGCTGGAAGCACCGGGCTCATAATGCTTGGGTGGACTTACCTGCAGCAGACCATGCTGCTTACTTGCCTGCCAGTTGAGTCTCTGATCCTCTTCTGTTTGGAACTACTTTTCCTGTTCGGTGGGGCAGGAGCCACTCCCTAGATTCAGAACACTGGAACTCTTCTGGAAAGCAGGAACTCTTTTCTTACCTAGGCGTGGCTGTGGAAGGAGACACCTAAGCACTACAGGAGGCTAATTAAACCACACCGATGGATGAATCTTGCTTTGCGTTATTCTGCATCCTCAGCAGCAGAACGCTCATCGTGTCTTCTGCATCTGATCCTGGGCCTAAGGAAAAAGGCTTACCATTCTGAATCCAGTCTTCAGCAACAACTATAAAGACAAGAAAGAACAGGTTAGCATTACGGTCTTCAGTGACAGCTCTTCACTTACCTGGTCCATCGGCTGTCACCAACGCCCCGCGCTGCATTCCGGCATCTGAAAGACAAAGGCTTACCTACTCTTCGTGCGCTCCGGAGGTCTTCACACTGCATTCCGGCATCTGAAAGACAAAAGCTTACCAACTCTTCGCACGCTCCGGAGGCCTTCGGCGCTGCATCCCGCATCTGAAAGACAAAACAAGGTGCGTTTAAAGACATTGGGGAACTTTAATACTCACGTGCCATTACTCCTTTCCACATCTAACCCAGTGGGTATTCCGGCACCCTGCAGCCGCCCCGAACTTGTACCTGCAAAATAAAAAGACAGTTAGAGCGCATCGTGAAGCAGGCAACAAGCGCTTACTTACGTGCTTCCAGGCGCTTCTATTCATCACACGGGCTCCATCTTCAACTCACTTCAGCCCGCCATCCGCCATCGCCGGAACCCTGCAAAACAAGAGACATCATTACTAAAGACTTTAAAGACATTAGAATTACTCGAAACTTACCGTTCGTGCAGTAAACGACGGACAGCAGTCCTCTGAAGTCAAGAGGCCTGCTCCCCTTATCCAGTGAAGAAACTGGTTACAGCACCCTGCCTCGAGGCAGATGGAGAGCACGGCGTTCACTTACCTAAGGTGAGAGCGTTAACCTTTGGGGTTCTACAGAAGAAGAGAAAGGGAAGAGGAGATAGACATTCAATAACCCAGTTCATTAATCCCACATTTTCTATCTGCAGACATCTTACCCTTCGAGCCAGACATACAGTGCACAGAGGTCCAGCCCAAAGAGCCAGCCGTGTGTTACACATCACCTTTGAAGATACGGTATACGCCCAGTCAAGACCGCCGCCTCTACGGGAATCAGGTGAGCGTTACAGGTATAATGGCAGCCAACCTGGAGGATGGAGTTGGTCAACTAGGGGTAGAATGGGATGCTGTTTGATCTCTTAAGAGATCTTGTAGATAGTAAACCTTTGCCTGTTAATTCTCTGCATCCTAACTTGACTGTTTTTCTGTCACATTCATAGATGGTGCTCCTGACTCGGTACTGTAGAAAAACGCAGTACAACATCTTAGGAGGCGCTTCCTACTTCCGAAGACCTACTTCTGTGCATTGAATAGGAGGTAGGAGTCTTTATTTAAAACTCCAGGGGATTGGGCTGGTGTGACACGCTTACCAGGGATGGTGAGCATGCATGCAGGACCACATAGGGAAACCAAAGGTCTTTTTATAGACATGGGAATCGATATGCAAAGCAGGGATTTCTTTAGGGGTTATGCAAAGATGGAATGGAGATTCTGTGTTAGATATATTGGGCCTCATTACGAGTTAGCCGGTCCAGATTTAACGGTGCCGGTAAAACCATACCGACACCATTTTCCAGACCAGCTAACTCCAAGTTATGTGGCTGTGTGGTGTTACACTCGCCAGGTCTGACCTGCAATGCGTAACGCTACCGGCCGCACACGGACGTGGAAACACTGGGACGGTTAGTGCATGGTGCCAGTGTTTCCAACGCCCCCATTCCCATGGAGTCCTATGGGTAAATCCCCATGAATCTGTGGCAGCCTGCCAGTTTTACCGGCACGGCTACCGCCGGACTCGTAATGAGGCCCATTGTTTTCGTTATTTTTGTGTTGCCTGTTTTACTGCAGTGGTTTTGGCATTCTATATTACTTCCATCCTGGAATAAATTTGTCTAAATATTTGGATTAGGAGAAAAGTAGGCTGGTTGGTCTTAATTTGTTTTTTTATTTGACCAAACACATTTAACCTAGACAAGGTGGAGGACCCTAGATGGGCACTAGAAAATAAAAAGGAAAAATAACACCAAATCAGTGGGGAGTGTTTGCGATGTAGTTACAGGAAGTGATAGCAAGAAGAAAGCACTGTAAGGTTAGAGGGTTGAGGGAAGATAACGATAGGTTGAACTGAATGGTCAAATGAAGTATTTGAGAGCAAGAGGGGCAACAGGCAAGGACATGCACGTATGCCCCCAAATAATAGAGGAGAAGAACAAGGAGAAGGAGGAGGAGAAGGAAAAAGAGGAAGCAGAAGATAAGTAGAAAAAAGAGGACAGTGAATCAGATGACGATATTATTGAGTGTTTTACTAGTATGGGGGCAGCAGTCATAGCCAGACAGAGAAAGGCCATGCAGGAGGTGCTAGAACTGGAGGGGGCTCTACTGCCAATTCAACCCATTGCACTCAAGTGTCAGGCTCAACAAACAGAGGAATATATGCCAAGTGGTGCACCTCCCTCCTACAGCCTGTCGATATATAGAGGAGGCACAATGTATGGAAGATCAGGTAAGGAAGACAAAGGGCAGCAGCAGCTAAAGTTCATTACAGTACATATTCCATGGACGCAGGGAAATTTGTGCAACCTGGCAAAGGAACTCCTGGACATTAGAGAGAAGTCACAGTCGTTTGTGTAAGAGCTGCAAATGGTTTTTTAATGCTATACAATTTCATAGGCAGGTATAAACAAGCTCATTAAAATAATCATGGCACCTGAGGTGAGGCAAAGACTTGTAAAATGTACCATGTGGCCAGCCCTGGACCTGGGTCAAACTGACCCATTGGTTCCACCTAGAGAGAGAATAATTGTTGTGATCTTTGAGATCTGCCCACATAAGACTGGTTGGGCTAAGATAGGAAATTGCAAACAGAAAACAAAGGAGAATCACTGTTAGACTATTTGAATAGGTTAAAGGTAGTATTCAATCAACATTTCAGTATCGCAAAACCAGATGAAACAGTGCAGAAAGGCATAGCTAATTCCTTTCTGGCTGGATTTTTACCTAAGATCCAGGTACATCTTAAAAATGAATGCATTGGGTTACATACTAAACCCTTAGCAGAGCTAGTGGTGGTTACATATTAATGTGTTGCACGAGAAGAGAAAAAGAAGGAAACATTTGAAAGTAAACTCATGACTTAACATATGAAGGCAAGTGCAAGAACAAATGCAGAAAGTGCAGATGAAAACCCAATGGGTGCAAAATAAGAAAGGGGGGCTGTGGAGGCCCTTCCTTGGATCAGGCTACACAAGGGGGGTGGGAGTGGGGAATGAATGGCTATCCAGGACCACAGATCCAAAAAAGACAGTGGGGCACACTATATCAACAGGGATAGTAGGGTCTGAAGGCCAACAGAGACCAGGGAACGCCCAAACCCACATGGGGACCCCCACCAGGCCCCTTGGTTTGCAATTATAGTAATAAAAGGATATTGGAAGAATGAGTGCCTGTAAAGACTGCAGAGACCATACCCTCATAGAAATATGTGGCCGGGTGAAGTTCAAGTTCCCCCACCAAAAGGGATGGCTCCCATTCCAAAGGCTCCACAAGTAGCCCCAGCTCCTTACCGCAATTCTAATGCTAATCCTTTTGTTCCTAGATTACCAAATACCACGCTGATTGACAAAGATCCTATTTGACTACCAGAAGGGGGGATTCTGGAAACTCCTGTAGTGCCTTAATCCCTCTGGTAAGGCTGTATGGCCAATGCCATGTGGAGGGAATGCCAGTACCATGTTTGGTAGATACAGGAGCCAACAGATCTACTCTAAGAATGGACACCTTCTCTGACATTCCTATGTCTAAAAATGCTGTGAAAGATGTAGGTATCACAAACACCCCTATCATACATCCAGTTACAGAGTCCCTTATTATGCTGGGACCTATTACTGACCAACACACATTTCTTTTGAGCACCACATCACCTGTGAATTTTTTATGTAGGAATCTCCTATGTAAATTTAAAAAGAACATTGTATTGTATCCTGATTAAGTATTTCTCAGGCATGACAGCGAGGTAGGCTATATTCATATAGCTGAACCTGTTAAGATTAAGATAGATCCATTTAAGAGACTGCTACCAATTCCCCAATATCTCTTGAGGCCCACAGTTGTGCTAGGCATTATCCCAGTCATTGAATCACTCCTGAATCAGGGAATCATTGTCTCTATTAGGATCCTGTGTAATACTTTGATTTTACCTATGAAGAAACCAGGGAAGTCCACTTACCATTTTGCCCAGGATCGTAGAGCTTTTAGTGCAGTTGTAGATCCTTCCTTCCCTGTTGTTCCAAATCCTTCCGCCATCCTCTCGTGCATTCCTCCCGAGGCCACTCATTTTAGAGTGCTGTACCTTTTTCTCTGTCCCCATGAATGTAGATAACCAGCACATGTTCACATTCTTGCATAAAGTGACCCAATACACATAGCCCAGACTACCCCTGGGATACACAGAGTGCCCTACTCTCTTCTCAGAACAATTCAAAAAGAACTGGGAGGATATAAGATTACCTTGGAAGTCAGTGATGGTTCAGTATGTGGATGACCTGTTAATAGTGTCACCCTCATATGAGGCATGTACACAGGATATCAAAGTGTTATAGACTGCCTTGGAAGATAAAGGGCATAAAGCTTCCAATCAGAAGCTACATACATTCACAGAGTCATTTCCTTAGGTCATGTGAAGGATGAGGGACACTCAGTGAGTTGAACTGTGAGTTTATTTACTCATATATAAAGATAAAGTATATTTATATATATAACTTATTGCTAAGTAAAGTGGACATGAGCTGGATCGCTTCTTTCTTCTCCTCTTCTCCAACTGACCTCCGCTCTCCGCATTCCAAATTGGAATCCTCCTTTGCGTCCTCGTTCTCCACGGCTCGCGCATTCATTGCGTGCTGGATGCACGCACATATGTGAAACCCAGGACACTACACATCCCCCTTCTTTATGGACAAAGTAAACTTGATATAGTTTGAGGTTGATTAGTCTGTATAGTCAGAAACATATTTCGGTGGTCTGTAATTCCTTCCTGTTCTAGCCCTCATCTTGTCTCCTCCTTCAGGATGGTTATCTGTGCAGGTAGGCAAGGAAGACACGCTCGAGGAAATTCTACTTCTACCACCATTCTCTCCCCATGCACTCTCCTCATCTCTGTTTCTGACTTCCCGCTCTCTCTTTATTTCTCTACTAACTTCCAGCATTCCATCAGGATTATTCTCCACATCCTCATTTCTCGAGATCATTGCTCTTTCGTTATTCCAGACTCTACCAACCTGCGTCTTCACGGCATGGGAATATACCTCTACCACTCTGAATGGTTTTGACCATTGACATCCATCTTGCATCAGATTTGCAGGAAGTTTTATTCTGACCCAACTCCCCACTTGAAACTCAGGCCTTTTCCTGAAACACTTTCTGTCATGCAATCTTTTATTATTCAATTGTCTCTGCATAATACACTCTTTCACCCCTTCTATGTTGACTTCATTTCTCACCAGAACACTCATCCAGCCTGGGAATATTTTTGTATTACCTTTCCTGCCCCTACTCAGTTCAAAGGGGGTAACACCTGTGGTGCTGAGAGGGGTGAATCTGTGTGCTATTAAGGTTTCCCTAACAGCTTCTTTCCACTCTCTTCCATTCACCCATGCCAACTTGATAGCATCCTTTATCACTCTGTTAAATCGCTCCACAATACCGTTGGTCTGTGGGTGGTAAATGGCACAAAACTTATGATCAATGGCTCTGTCATAAAAATATTTTTCCATTTCCCTGGATCTAAACTTGGATCCATTGTCTGTGAGTACTTCTTTCGGATACCCCTCTCTTTCACACAATTCTTCCAAGAAATTGATAACATTACCTGTAGTAACCTGGGGCAAGAAAGTAATCTCGACCCATCTGGTTAGCATATCACTGACCACTAAACAATAAGTTGAAAAACCATCGCTCCAAACTGGGACAATCACATACATAGCAATTTTACTCCACGGACTTCCGGGAACATCTCTCAACACCATCGGATAACTAGCACCCATGCATACTTTATCACTTTTGGAGCAAAGGATACATTTTCTGACTTGGTCTTCAATCTGGCGATCACATCCGGGCCACCAATATGTATTCCTAATCCTCCTCTTTGTCTTTACAATGCCTTGGTGTCCTTCATAGCCCATTTCCATAATCTTCTCTCTCAAATTGGTAGGAGGAATTATTTTATCACCTTTCATTAGATATCCGCTTTGTAGATACAAATCTTCTCGTACATCCCAAAATGCTTTGACACTTGTACATATCATCTCATTTTTCCTCCATCTTCCTTCCTTGACATTTTTCACGACTTCTAGTAAAGTCTCATCTTTCTCCATCTCATCATTCCATTCCTTTTCAGATAAAGCCTGACTTGATACAACACAAACTGATTCTTGTTCTTCAGAATTGTCTTCAACATCATTCAAGCCAGTCAGTCTTGAGAGACAATCCGCTGTGACATTTCTCGAACCAGGAATATGTTCAATTTTGAAGTTGTATTCTTGTAGTCTCAAAACCCATCTCCTGATTCTACTAGGCACTTTATCAAGACCCTTGGTACTGAAGATCTCTACTAGGGGCTTGTGGTCCGTGTGAATAGTAAATTGCACTCCCCAGACAAAAGACCGAAACTTCTCGGTGGCCCATTTAATTGCTAAAGCTTCCTTCTCAATGGTAGCATAGTTCTTTTCTGCTCCCTTTAACAATCTGGACGCAAATGCAATAACTAATTCTTGTCCATTATGATATTGTGATAAGAATGCACCCAGACCTACTTCACTTGCGTCTGTCGTTATTATAGTTTTCCTACCCCTAACGTAGCTTTGAAGTGCTGGGGCTCAGGCTAAAGCTTCTTTAATAAAATGAAATTCCTTCTCACATTTCTTGTGCCACACACATTTCTTGTTCATCTTTAGTAAGCTCCTCATCTCGACTGTATGGTCTGAAAAATGTTCTATGAACCTAGCATAGTATTCTGCCATTCCAAGGAATGTTCTGAGCTGTTCTTTGTTGTCTGGTACATTCATGGATTTGATGGAGTCTGCCAGATCCTTCTTCAGTTTGATACCTTCTCCAGATATCACATGTCCTAAGTATTCTATTTCCTTTCTGTTTATCTTTGATTTGGCTTTACTCAACACCATCCCTGCTTGGTACAATTCCCTCAGAACCCTATTCAATCTCATATTGTGCTCATCTTGATCATTAGCATAAATTAATACGTCGTCTTGAAAGAATACTACTCCTTCCATGTCTCCAAGGATCCTTTGCATTACTCTTTGGAAAACTGAAGCTGCCGAGATTAACCCAAATGTCGTCCACCAAAATTGGTAGAGTCCTTCTGGCATGATGAAAGCAGTTAGGCACTTGGATTCCTCATGTAATTTGATTTTGTGATATGCTGCCGTGAGATCTAAAGTAGAAAAAACTTTCGCCGGTCCTAGAGTGGATATCAATTCTTGTATATTGGGCAACGGATGTCTGTCTGGGATCACGCACTTGTTTAATTCCCTCATATCGACGCACAATCTCACTTTTCTTGTAGCTTTCCTTACTATAACTAACGGCGAAACCCATTCTGCAGCATCGACCTTCTCGATAATGCCTTGTGTCTCCAATTTGTTCAGTCTTCTTTGACTTCAAAGAAGTCTTGAGAGCCAAAGGTACACTCCTGAGTTTCTGGGCTATGGCTCTTGAACTCGTCTGGAGTAATATGTTTTGTGAAAAACCTTTTAGACAACCAATTACATCATCTCTGAATATTTCATCCTTGATTTTCTGAATATCTTCATTGTGTGTCCCATCAACTTGATAAACTGCTTCATCGGCATTTGGGTCCAATCGCACTTTGAGCAGTTTCTGATGGGTCCACCTAAGTAGGGCAGTCTCCCCTCTTTTTGAGACATACATGCGGCCACTCGCCTGTCTGCCTTTAAATTCTAAATTGGTGATGAACCATCCAATTAAATCTATTCTGGCTCCACTATACGCTTTAAGTCTTATGTCTACTTCGTGGAGGTATTCTGGTCCACATTTCCTCCACATTTCTTCTGGTATAAGTGTATACTTGGCTCCTGAGTCTGCCATCATAATGACCGGGAAACCATTCACAGCAATTTTCGTCCTGGGACTCTCAACATGTTCATCTACATCTGTGACCATGAACACACATCCTCATCTCCAATCCAATTCAAATTTTGTTCTTCACTTGGGTTGCTCCTGCAACATTTGGCTATGTGTCCTTTACCTCCACATCTCCTGCAAATCATTTTGAGAGTGGGACACTCCTTGTTATTAGCCCAGTGACTTGGACTACCACACCTGTAACAACCTCTTTGTCTGGTTCTCCCTCTTCCATTCTGGGTAAACTGTTCTTTGTTTTGACGCTCACCTCCCGATGTGGGCACTCTGGTTGTCTAGAATCTATTACTTTTTCTGACTCCTACTCTGTCAGGTCTCCTCGCCATCGTGCGATTCCTGTATACTTCTCCACTATCGGAGTTTCTGCGTTGGAAATTGTTGGTATTACATTTCATTCCACTGTGATATGGTACCATTTTCTTCTTCTTGTTGCCTCTTACCACTCCTATTTCTTCATCTTGATCAGATTGTACAGAACTGATCGATGATTTGACAGATATGTCCTTCACTCTGTTTTCCAAAGTGGACACACACGTCTCGATGTGCTCTACTTCTTTGGTTAGTCTCAACACTGTATCAAGAGTGGGATCATCTTCGGACCACAGTCTCTCCCTAACTTTGCTGCTCCTACACTCAAGCATAAACTGGTCCCTGATCCTTTTGTCAAGTTGCTGATTGAATTTACAATTACGGGCCATTTTCCTCAAAGCAGTGACATATTGTTCCACAGATTCATCCTTCTCTTGGGCCCTTTTTCCAAATTTATATCTTTCTAGGATAGTACTCATCTTCTTGTCGTAGTGCTTGTTAAGCTTAGCGATGGCTATTTCGTATTCGTTCATGTCCACTATCTCATCATCTGTTAAGTTAGGTAAGTCTTCAAATTTCTCTTGTCCGGCTGGACCTAAACAATGTAACAATAAGGATTTCTTCCTCTCTGTACTGTAATTTGCTCCACACACTACATGTGTGTAATGCTCAAAAGCTTTAAGCCAGCGTTTTCATGGGAGCGTAGGTTCTCCTACTTCTGGTAGGAACATGTGAGGAGGTTGGACTCCTTGCATGGCCATGTCGTACTGAGTACTTGTAGATATTTATAGTAAAAACACTGTGAAGAAAAAGAGGATTGAGATTGATGAGGATTATCAATGCAGGGTTTAGAAGTAACCACTGCGAGGAGGAAGAGCAGTGGGAGTAGTGAGGATCACCATGCAGAGATGAGAGGCAACCACTGCGAGGAGGAAGAGCAGTGGAAGTAGTGAGGATCACCAGGTGAATGTATTTTTTTTTTACCATTCTTCTTTGTTGCACCTTTTATCCTTTTCAATGCAGAGCTGAAAGGTAACCACTGTGAGGAGGAAGAGCAGTGGGAGTAGTGAGGATTACCAGGTGAATGTTTTTTTTCCTCTTGTTGTGCAATTTTTTTTTTTTTGTTTTTATGTGCGTGGCTCCCTTGATGATTGATACACGGAATGTGATCAATTGAGTGAATACGCTCTCGAGCGCACAGAAAACTGACAGGTGCGTGTTTATTAACAACACGTAGCAGGCGTAGCAGGGTATGTCTCAATAAGCAACTCGACACCGGACCCGCCTCCTTCCTCGCTCACTTCTGGGATTGGGAAATGAGTCGTAACGTGGGCGGTCGCTGAGACTCCCAAAAGGAAGCAACCAACATGCACAGACTGCAGGCAACAGAAAGGGAGCACTCGGAAGATTCAAGATCCACGGAACAGTTTGACGGAACTATACAGGAAGATGACAGATGACACGCTATAGCAAATGCGTGAAAGGCACTCCTACCTAATGTGCGGCCGGAGATCCTTCTCAACGGCAACAATGGGTTTTCCTCGTCGCCATTGAAGGATGAGGGACACTCAGTGAGTTGAACTGTGAGTTTATTTACTCATACATAAAGATAAAGTATATTTATATATATAACTTATTGCTAAGTAAAGGGGACATGAGCTGGATCGCTTCTTTCTTATCCTCTTCTCCAACTGACCTCTGCTCTCCTCATTCCAAATTGGAATCCTCCTTCGCGTCCTTGTTCCCCACGGCTCGCGCATTCATTGCCTGCTGGATACACGCACATATGTGAAACCCAGGACACTACACATCATGATATCATAAAAGGTTACCGGCTGATATCTGCATCCCAAAAAGAGACTGTCTACAAAATTACTTGACCTCAGACTGTTACTCAAATGAGAGCATTTTTAAGTGTAGTCTGATACTGTTGATAGTGTTTACTAGAGTCTGCTGAGATAGTCATACCCCTTCAAGCGTACACTCGACTTAATACAGTGGAGCCCTTATGGAGGGCTCCCGAAGCAGAGGAAGCCTTCACAGAGATAAAAGCATTTTTGGCTTAGGCACCGCCTTTGGGGCTTCTGGATTACAAAAAGGGATTTACTCTGTACTTCCTTGAGAGGGATGGATTGCCACTTCTGTATTTACTCAAAACATAGCATCCATTACAGACCTATTTCCAACTATAGCAAATAATTATATCCTGTAGCTGCTGGAATATTGTCTTGTTTGAGATTTGTGGCTGCAGCGACTTCAGCAGTGGAACAAAGTGAAAACATTGTGTTATGGCGTCCCTTGGAATTATCAGTGCCTCATGCCTTTGGCCCTTAATACCAGTTTGCCCTTATCCCACTGGAAATTCTGGCAGGATACCGCAAAACTGTCCCTACCATTACCAGTGATTGATATCCCAATATTACCGGGATATTCAAAGTGCCAGCAATGGCAGGAAATCCCCATTCCATGGAGTCGTTTCCATGGAGGTAATTGCAGCATTTTTTTGCCAGTGGGAACCTGTTAGGCAGAATTCTCATAAATGTAACAACTTTGCTGGATTTTGAGGACTTGATTTTTTTACCTGGAAAGAGTGTGAGCCTTCTTTCCCACTCTTTTATGTATTTTGATGTTTGTTTGTTTTATTATTTATAATGCACGAGCGTACCCAGAGGTATCAGGGCGCAGCCTTTACAAGAATTTTCGAAGCTTAGTTACAATAAACATAGAATATACATAATGAAAATGAGGTAAACCAATGTTATATACATAGCAGCAGTGAGGCAAACAGGCCATTATATACATGCAAACAGGTAGGCACACGTGTTTACAGTGTGTGCGGGTAGCGCGGAAGGGAGAGACTAGGCATTTAGTTGTCTTAATGGGCCTCCATTTGCAGCCATGAAATTACCTTGGATCGGAAGTTCTGATAGGGCGGGTCCACTCTGAGACTTGGAGGCAGGGAGTTCCACAGTTTGGCTGCTTTTACCAGGAAGCTGTTGCCCCCTATGGTGGCACGTTTGTAGTTGGGAACGAATAGGCAGTCTTTATATGCAGTTCTAACGGGTCTTAAGGAGGACTGTCTGTGGAATCTATTAATCAGGTAGGTTGGGGCAGCATTATTAAGAGATTTGTAAGTGAGTGATGCCGTTTCTAAGAGAATTTTATCTCTGGTGGAGAGCCAATTGTTCTGTTGGCTAAGTCCTGTTATATGTTCTCTTCTGGAGATGCCCAGAGCTGCTCTAAGAGCATTGTTCTGGATAGTTTGTAGTTTTCTGGTGGTGGCCTTGGAAGATCCCAGGTAAAGAGCGTTGCAATAGTGGAGGCGGGACAATATGAGGGCTCTGGCGAGTGTCAGGCAGCTAGTGTCCGACAGGAATGGTTTGGCTGCGCGGATTAATTTGCACGTATATGCTGTGGAAGATGCCAGGGAGCTCACTTGTTTTATGAAGGAAAAATTAGAGTCCCGGCAAAATCCCAATAATTTGACCTCCTGTCCGACTTTGATGTTGTTCCCGTCAATCATGAAGGAATTGTAGGCTGGGCCAAGTTTCTTTAGGCTGGACATGGTACCTAGGATGATAAGTTCTCTTTTATCATCATTCAGACATAGTCCATGAGTGGCCATCCATGCCTGGATGATGATGTACACCCTATTTAGCAAGGCCAAATCCTTTCCATAATCTCCAAAAAGCGGAAGGAGGGTCTGGGTATCATCTGCGTAATTAGTGTAGGTGATAACGAGATGATCCAAATCATCGAAAAGGGGCTTGGTAAATATGTTGTACAGTGTAGGGGAGACACAGGAGCCCTGTGGTACACCACAGGTGATGGGTATAGGGTCTGCTGCAGCAGTGGGAGAAAAGACCCTCATAGTTCTACCGTTAAGGAAAGATGTGATCCAGGTGATGGCCTTAGTAGAGAAGTGCACTGAAGTGTGGCGGTGTGAGCATAGGACAGAATGATCGACCAGATCGAAAGCTGCAGATAGGTCGAGGAGGAGAAGTAGGGCAACTTGCCCAATGTCTCTGAGCGTGTCGATCTGCGCTTTCAGGTCAATGAGTGCCGTTTCAGTCCCGTGTTGAGGACGGAACCCTGATTGTCTGGATCCTAAGAGGTGGTGTTCTTCCAGGTGCTTCTGTATTTGTACATAGGCAACCTTGTCCAGGATTTTTAGTAGCAAGGCAACAGTCATTATGGGTCGGTAATTTGTGGGTGTGGCTGGGTCAAGTGTGGGTTTTTTCAGTAGTGGAAGTACCCAGGATTGTTTTAAATTGGTAGGGATGGAGCCAGTGGCGAAGGAGGCATTAATCAATTTCGTAATGAAAAGGGAGGGGTCGCGGGCAGCGTCTTTAATGAGCTGTGCTGGGCACAGATCTCCCTGGCAGTTAGATGATTTCAAGGACCGGATAATTTTTTCTACTTCAAGTGTATTGACTTTGGAAAACTTGAAGCGGGTGAGATCTATGGACATGAGCTTGTCTGGAATTTTTGAAGAGAGCATGTCATTAAGGGAAGCTTTTTTGCTGGAGATTTTACTTTGAAGGGTCGCAATCTTATTTGCTAAGGCACTTTGAATTTCTGAGCACCAGTTTTTATCTTTGGTGCAGGTGTCAAGGGGTACTATGGGGGTTTCTATTTCTTTAAGGATGGAGAAGAGTTCTTTCATGTTGGATTTTACTTGGGATATGGAAGAGTCAAAGGAGGCTCGTTTAGCGAGGTAAATTTATTTTTTGTAAAGTGCGGCTAGTTTGGAGAGTCTGAGTTTGTTCGAGACTGAGGGGGATTTTTTCCAAGTGGCCTCACAGTTTCTTTTTTGCTTCCTTAGGTTTTTGAGGAATGGAGTGTACCATTTGTTGAGGTGCGTTTTCGGTTTGCTAGGTCTGAGTTTGAGGGGGGCGATAAGGTCCAGCGAGGTGGCCATGATCTTGTTATATTATTTAACCAAGGTCTCTGGGTCCAGGTTGTCACGGAGTGTGTTGAGTAGGTTTGGGATGAGTCTTTCTACTGTCATATTCTTCTTATTTCTAGTGAGAGTAGGTGGGGCCCTAATGGCAGACGGAGGTGGAGGTCTGTCAGTAGAAAGCATGAACGATACTAGGTGGTGGTCGGTCCAGGCTAGGGGTGAGATATTTGTGATATTCACTAGGCAATTGTAATCGGCCACCAAGTCAAGTGTTCTACCTTTCGAGTGAGGGCTGCCGTACATCGTTGCGTGAAGCCTAATTCAGTAAGAGTGTTAACTATAGTGCTGGCGATATGGTCTTCCGGGTCATTGTAGTCCAAATTAAAGTCTCCCAAGGTGAGAACTTGAGTAGACCTTTTAAGGTTGCTGGATAGAATAGAGTTGAGGTGCCAATGGGGCCAATGGGGCCTGGCGGGCGGTAGATCAGATAGATTTTAAGGGTTTGGGTATTGGTGAGTGGCACTTTGACTGATAGTGTTTCCCATGAGAAGACATTGGTAAAAGTTGCTAGTCTCATTTTAAGACTGCACTTATGGATAATGGTGACAGCCACTCCTCTAGAGTTGGGGCGATCTTGTCTCAGGATAGAATAGTTATCTGGGACTGCCAACATGAGCATAGGGCCAGCAGCTGGGTGTAGCCAAGTCTCGGTGATGGCGAGGAAGTCAAGGTCTTCTATAAGGATTAAGTCTGCAATTTCTGTAGCATGAGCTACTAGCGATCTGGCGTTGATCAAGGCTCCCTTAATTTTGGGGCTAGCTTTATTTTTAGAAGCAGTAGTATGGTGCTTGTCCTGTGTTGATTCAGGAGTGCCCTGAATGAAGGAGTTATGAGGGGGGGTCTAGGGTTGAAGTTTTGGGGTGAGTTGGAGGTTTTTGTAGAAGAATTTGGTTGAGGCGGCAGCGCTCTGGAATTCTGTGTGGTGGGCTGTGAGCGGGCAAGGGGCTCATAAATTTTGGCTAGTCTGGCTCTAAATCCTAGGTTCCTATCTATGGTGGTGCAAGGGAGACTGGTGGGTAACAGTAGCTGAGGATCGTTTATATCTAAGTATGATGCTTGGTTGCTAAGTCTGGTTAGAGATGACGTATTGGGTAGGTGTGGAGCCATCTTAAACTGTATTTCAGTGTTTAAGATGATCAAGAAGCAGGCAAGCAGGTTGGTAGTGAATGGACACATACTAAGTGGTGATGGCAGGAATGTTGGGAAGCCGGGGAATAGGCTTGGTTAACTCCAATTAGACCAGTGTGCATTTGTATAATGGCCTGGGTTGGAGGTATAGCAGTTAGGCTGAGATGCGCTAGGGTTATGGCTAAATTAGGACTGAATTATTTGGCTGAAAGCACTGAGCGACACCTGTATTTGTGCTATCACCATGTAGCTAGGGAGCGCTAAGTAATATCTGGGTTTAAATGACAGAGTGGTTGAGATACGCTACATAGCAGCTGGATATGAGGTCGGATGATATGGCTAAGATGTCTAGAGTGACACCTAGATTTGAAATACGGGGGAAGTGTTGCTAAAAATACTTCAGTAGCACCTAAATTAGAGATAAAACAAGTAAGGCAGGATGGCTAAAGTACATAGATCAACAACTAGATTTGAAATATGGCAATTTGGCTAAAATGCATTGAGTAGCAACTAGAATAAGTAGAACAACGAAGTAGAACACCGTTGCTAGTATGCATTGCGTAACACCTAGATTCGAAATCTGGCAATGTGGCTAAAATGAAATGAATAGCAGCTCGGTCCGAAAAGGGCAATGTGGCTAAAGTACATTGAAAAATAGCTGGATTATAATAAGGCAACACGGCTGGAGTGCATTGAGTAATACCACGATTTGAGGTAAGGCAGTTTGTCTGGAGTGCACTGAGCAGTGTCTGCCTTTGAGTGCTGCAGTTTGACTAAAGTATTCTTTATAGGTTGCAGTCCACCGGGCAGGACCTACATTGGGGAGGCACATATGACAAGGTATGATAGACTAAATTAATAGGCACACGGTTGCGCACAGGCAATTATGTTACAATTGCGTAGGGACTAGCGTCAGGAGCATAATTGACTGTGGGTGACATGTGGCTCACATCAGAGTAATGCAATGTAGGTAATGACAGTTATATTTATGGAAGGCTTAGTGTTCGGTGTGGAGACAGTGGTAGTAGCTGGAGATGCCAGAGAGGCGGCAGGGGCATAAAAGTTACCTTAGTAGTATTCGAGCCTAGGGCCAGGGGGTCTGGCAGACGGGACGGCAGAGGCGGCAAGAACAGGCAAAGAACAGGCGATGGCCTTGTTCTCGTGGCCCTTGCTGGGAGTGGGCCGGCTATGCCTGGCGGCATCCAATCCCTAGATGAAGGTCGCGGCAGCCAATTAGGATTAGGTATAGGCTGCAAGGCGCCTGAATATGCAATGGAGATTTCCGGGATCAGGTCTGAATATGCAATGGAGATTTCCGGGATCAGGTGGGCGGCCATCTTTGGCAGGCTGGGTACCTCATGTACTTTAATGGCGGGCGTGATGGTTTGCTACGGCAATTTCATGCTGTGGTGGTCTGCGGGGATATTAAGTCATCCGTGATGTTGCAGATGGATTGGATAAAATATACAGAGCTTCGGGTGCATTCGCATTCAAGCACAATGCTTACCGCGTTCAGGCTGCAGCAGGCAGGGATCTGCTGGACTCCATGCTGGGCGCCTTCTGCTCCTGCAGTTCGGCTCGACGTGGAACGGGAGGGCGAAAGGAGCTCCTGCTCCAATACCAGCTGATGGAAGAGGACTACAGGCGAAAGGAGCTCCTGCTCCAATGCCAGCTGATGGAAGAGGACCACAGGACCACAGATGTGTGTTTTACCTTTGTGTTCTTTGACTTTGGAGTTTTAAGATAACTTCATAGGCATCTGTTCATGAGTGTTACACAGCACCCTCAGTGTAGTGACACAGGGATGTTTTTTTAGACTTCACAAAGTTTTCAATACCTTCTCTGGGGTTACTACTGTTTCCCAGAGAATGTAAAGTGAAATTGACTTTACTGGTCTTTCCAAATTCTGAGACCCAGCACACACCATCTTACAATGGAGTGCTGGAGGGGTTACATAGTATCCCCTGTGTCTAAAATACGCATGTAGCAGTGTAATGCTACCCTTTCCTATTGAAAGGCTGGTGGCAGTGGTTTTACAACAAACTACCATGATTTTTCCCGACCGCGAACACCAGTAGCTAAAAATCACGGGAGCCATGTTTTTCAAGATGGCGCCTGAAGCTCCTTTGTTTAAACGGGTCCAGGTCTTCTTTTTTCACCGTTTCTTTTTGGAAAAGTCCTTCTAGTGTTTGTCTCTGCGTGCAAAACCAGGTTTGGTCCCTTTCTTTGTGTGCCTTTGGCGGGCTTCAGGACTGAAGACCGCCTCTGGCGTCTGAGTGTCTGGGGTGGGCAGGAAGTGAGGGAGGTGCCCGAAACTCCCGGTGCTTAGTCTCCTAGGAGACCCAAATGCACTCTGGCGTGATTGGCTGGCTGAATGTCCGGTAAGGACAGTCACCCTGTTGGGTGAGTGACAGCTATGCTGGAATGAATGGTAGAAAACTCTTTAAAAGGCGAGTCTCTAGGACTGGAAAGCAGAGTCGACCACAGGAACGAAAGAACCGAAGATGAGCTGGAAGAGGACGGCTGCTGCAACTCCTGGACCGTTGGTTTGCCGGGTGAAGGCTTGCTGCAGGTCTGATTGGCCAAACTCCATTCGACAGAGAAGCTCCTTCAAGGACAGCTTCTTCCTATGAGTTGGTGGGATCAATCAACTCATAAGAGACCTGGATACCATTTGCAAGGCTGGTTAGGATTAACCGGGGAGAGGGACACCAGTTTGTGTTCTTGAAACTACAGCTACTGGCATTGAAGTGACTCCATTTTGTTTGCTTTCTTCTACGATCCCGTGCAGTTCAGGAGTGCCCCGACATCCTCCCTCTTGTCCCGACGACTGAGGCTCAGGAACAGTGAGATCTGCAGGACCTGCCAGGAACCACAACTTCAGCAACATTTGTTTTCTTCATACAAAGGTAATGTGCCAACCCGATTGAGAGAACGCCACTCTTGCGGTGAAAGTTTGTAAAACTTTCCCAATTTACAGGCCTAATCAGCTTGTGACCCATCGTATGATTCTTTTTTGCCTAAACTACTTCTAAGAACTTTCGCAAAGACTTTACCGTTTCATACCAGAACTGCTCTTTCCTATGCAGAACACTAGCCAATTGACTTTGGCCGGGCCTATTGACTTGAATTGAACTCTTCTGGTGAAGGTGTCCTTTTTGGTCACTGCTAAGTAATTGAACTGCCATTTTGCTCCTATTTCAGGGGAGCTCAAACTGCCTCAAAAGCTTACAGTTTCGTATTGGAGTGTATTTGTTTATATTATCAATTTGCCTTCTTCTAGTGAAATGTTTTCTAAATGATTGTGTAATAAATTAATACGTTTTTTTTACCAAGAAACCTTGAGTATAAGTGTTTACTTGAACCACTGTGATTGAAAGTCCTTTGTGTAACTACTTGTACTGCTCACATTCACTCTTGAGATATCCCTGGCTGTTCAGCTTGCTACCAAAAACTGTGTGGTACAGACTTATACCAAAGGTTGGTTTGGCCAACACCTGTAGTCCTAATTGTGGCTGGTGGTCCCAGAGGGTACTGACTGCAATTCTGCCTAACAGGACCTGATTTATCGGGAGATCGGGCCGGAAGGTAGATCCGTGGCCCCCACCGGCAAACCTGTGTTTCCCTGGTATGGTAAAAATGCCGGTGGCAGACTCAACAGCAATTTTACAGCCATTTTTACCATACCGGGAAAACTGTAATGAGGCTCTCTGTCTCTTTCATGCTGAAAACTAAGATTCAACATGGTTTATAGTCATTTTTTCGACTGCAATAATGTCGAAAGTCATTTTTTTGAAAAAGAAATGTTGAAAAAAAATGTAGAATTTTTTTTTCAATGCATTTTTTTTCGAAATGGGGGGTCCTCTCCCCCCAACCCCCCTTTTTTATTTTTTTTTGTTTTACCCATTTTTTTTTAATCCCGAACCCCAAAATAAATATATAAATTTAAAAAACGGAATTCGACATTTTTTTTTGTGACATTATTTTTTCAAAAAAATTGTCATTCCACAATTTTTTTTCAAAAAAATGACCGACCACCATTCAACATATGTCTCTAGGTCAAGTAAATATGAGATCCTCCTCTTAAATTCCTCCAATATTACTTTGGCTAAGTGCCCTGTGTTAAATCCATCTTCGTAACTCCCTGCCCACATTAAAGAGAACCACATGATACAAACAACACGATTGTGTACCTGATTGTTCGCTGATGCCACCGCCTGACCTTAATGGCATACCTTTATCTGAAATAGATTTTATATACTTTTGGTATCCTACATGAGTAACCAATGACGACAGGTGATACCTATTATTTTGATGATAAAGGGTTTGTGGGTGGATCGATCTGTAAGTATAAATAAGCTAAAGTAAAAATAATGTGAAGTGACCTATCATGGTTAAGATAAATGATCCGTAGAAGCAAGTGTGGTTATGGTACTTTGGTTATTCCATAAAATGATGTTATGAAGTCACATATGGTCTACTGCTGTGAGAATACGAGAGCAGGTGCAAACTCTCCCTGACAATGCTCAACTCATACGAGCAAGAAAAGTAGGAAGAAGAGGGGAATCCTTGCCATGGCCAACAAAAATCACCTCATCTTCTCATCAGCACCATCAACCAACATCCAAGTTTACAAACCCCTTTTCATTAATTTCAAACTCAGCCACCAAAATGACTTATTTTTCCAACCTCCCACGTACAATTCCAGTTTTGCAGAGTACATTGCAGATGCATCATCCAATCTAGTAGTGAGAACATCCTCATACTAGGAGATTTTAACATTCGGTTCAAGGAAGGAACTGAAACCTCAACCAATGCCCTCACTGCTTTCCTGACAAGCCTTCATCTCAGACAAATGGACAATGTAGACACTCCAGAAACAACAGGCAGAGCTTATAAAGCTAAGCACGGTACAACATTGTTTGTCCTTTTAACCGTTAACAAAATCACATAGGGTAACACAAAAACAACGGTTTTATAGGAAAAAATGGTATTCAAGGTGCATCAAATGTATGCCAAACAAATAAGTGAGTTGAAGTGCTCACACTCAATTACATGAAAAGAAGGGCCACCTGACTCGGCGTACCTAGCCCTAAGGAAGAACACCCTGACGGGGTGCCTTTCCCTGGGTTACGCGTGATGTATCGCCTACTAAAAAGATATAGAGGAGAGTACTGTCCCTCAACCTTCTATACTGGTGGCGGTGTCTGAGAACAGACACGAGTAGTCCAACAGGGACATCTAAAAAGTGGTAGACTTCAGCAGGTTAGGCAGCGTGCAACAAAACTGTATATTAGATCTTGAGGCTGCTAAAATGTGTGGATACAACCTGCGAAAAAGGTCAACTGCTTATATTCCATCCAGAATGTATAACTTTAATGATTCCCGTAGGACATTGTGGTTGGAGTGTAAAGCAGTACTGCTGGAGACACCACTAGAGGGTGCAATAAAAACAAACCCAGCCTCAGGGCTGTAGGGCTAAAAAATGGCTCTTGTAAAAAGGTGTAGCTCGCTCTGTGAGGGTGAGTGTGCTACAATAAGCAATTTTCTAAAGAATACAGTCTCTTAAGTTGGTGTGGAAGAGATCACGGGTAGGTCATGAGAGCCCTCATGACCGAAAAAGGTCGACCGGTTTCGATGGCATGGGAGATTCAAACCATCTTCTTCAGGACCGTGACTTGAAATGCAAACAAGTTTGCCAAATGTTCAGGTAAATGCTGAACAAGGGGATGCTGGTGTCTCCTGTAGGGAGACAGAAGGGAGGGGGAAAGGAAGAGAAGGGCAATCAAACAATGATGAAAAGCAAGCACCAATAGTGTGCAGACATACAGGTGGTGCTTGTCATGCGTAAAGTAGAGCATGTCTAGACAACAGAACTACAGCGGTCAGAAGTTTACAGGAATGGTGGAGGTGCCTGGACACCTGTGTAGGGTCTCAACGCCAAGTGTGAAGGAATGCGAGGACAAGGAGGTGAGGGAGAGGTGGGCCGTGAAAAAACGAGTCTCTCCAGGTGACAGACGAGCTGCTGCCTGGGTAGTGAGGGGCAGCGAGTGTGCTAGTGTGGGAAATGGTGCAGTACAGAGTAGGAAGGTCGTGAGCCTCTGTGTGGTCCACAAGGAAGGGGGGGAGCTATCCCAAAGTGGTGCAAGTAAAATGGAGGGGGCTGAACCTACCTCTACGCTGAAATCTCTAGGCATAAGGTCTGTTTGGGAGGCGAGGGATGACACTGGTTTGTTTAGAGCATCATGCTGGTGAGGAAGGATCAAAAACCCGCACAATCGGGTGAAGATGTGCCTGAAGGAAAACAAAAAGACCACAAAGTGTGGGTGGAAAGGGCTCAAAAAAACATGGCTTTATGAGTTAGAGTATAAAGCCAAAGTATCTAGGGGTGTGCCATACCTTTTAAGCTGTAACTGCTGGGCTCCGTAAAATCTGTGTGCTGTATCGAGCTGGTACAGCTCGAGACAGGCGTTCTACAGAAAAAAGGCCCATCGCCTATAAAAAGGAGCGAGCAGCGCGCTCACACTAATTGAGGCGGCGGCGGCGGCGTCGGCGTGACGCGGCTGGCTCCAGGGAAACGCCTTGAGCGTTCGGAGCCAGCAAAAGAAGCCCGAACGCCTCTCGACAGAGTGGCAGAGCGCGCTTGGGTGACGAAGGATCGGGCGCTGAAGCCCGATCTCATGTGGCAGAGACTCGATGGGAGGGGGGGAAGAGGGAGGAGAAAGGGGGGGGTTATGGGAGTGCAAAGAAGGGGGGGTGGGAAAGATAAAATAAATAAATAAATAATTAGAGGGCAGATAATGGCACCAGAGGGACTGAAGAAAAGGGGGGGCTGGGGGGGGAAGGTGGGACTGTGTGGCAGCAGGGGGTTTAGAAGGGGGGAGGGGAGGTGGGGAGAGGGGACAAAAGACCGGATGGGATGGTCAAAATAGCTCCTGAGCCCTGGGCAATATGAGGAGCGTATGTCTCATAGGACAATTGCTTACTGTAGCACCCTCACAGAGCGAGCTACACCTTTTTACAAGAGCCATTTTTTAGCCCTACAGCCCTTAGGCTGGGTTTGTTTTTATTGCACCCTCTAGTGGTGTCTCCAGCAGTACTGCTTTACACTCCAACCACAATGTCCTACGGGAATCATTAAAGTTATACATTCTGGATGGAATATAAGCAGTTGACCTTTTTCGCAGGTTGTATCCACACATTTTAGCAGCCTCAAGATCTAATATACAGTTTTGTTGCACGCTGCCTAACCTGCTGAAGTCTACCACTTTTTAGATGTCCCTGTTGGACTACTCGTGTCTGTTCTCAGACACCGCCACCAGTATAGAAGGTTGAGGGACAGTACTCTCCTCTATATCTTTTTAGTAGGTGATACATCACGCGTAACCCAAGGAAAAAGGCACCCCGTCAGGGTCAGGGTGTTCTTCCTTAGGGCTAGGTACGCCGAGTCAGGTGGCCCTTCTTTTCATGTAATTGAGTGTGAGCACTTCAACTCACTTATTTGTTTGGCATACATTTGATGCACCTTGAATACCATTTTTTCCTATAAAAGCGTTTGTTTTTGTGTTACCCAATGTAGACACTCATCTGGGGAGCCATACACTACAATCAATTTTATGCAGGGAAGAACTTCCCATTACGACCCCTTCATGTCAGTGATCTGCAGCAACCACCACAAGATCTCTTTTGCAATCTACAGATATGCTTGCTCGCCTGATGCACCAGAAACCTAGCAACTACAGCCAACAAAAACTGGGAAAACACTAATCTAAAACACGTAACACAGTTAAAGGAGAACCCCAACCCCAAAATCCTGTGGTTGAATAAAATGATGTCTGATACCTTTGCAAATGAACTCCATAACTGGATGACAAAAATCCTGGATTGTGCTGTCCATAAAACCGTTCATCCCATCACATAAACGCTGCAACTTACAGTTCTCAAGAAAACAAATTGAAAATTAGAGCAAGCTTGGAGAAAACACTACAACCAGGCCAGCAAATTTCAATAACAATATCAATTTGTCTATGCAAAGAATTTCACTAAAATAAACAAATCAGAACAGAGGCTAACCCACAAAATGAAATGTTCAAAATCGTCAATAAAATTAAAAACCCTTCCCCCTGCAACAACATTGCATACCTTCCCAGAAGCTCTCCAGTGGCATCTCAGACCATTTCAGAAACAAAATTAACGACATCCAGCATGCCATCGACACAGCTACGTCAGATACAATGAACAACCTACCCAATACAGAAAACCCAACAGCACCAATAGAACTGATTCAAATCAAACCAAATATGACAGAAACGTTTCTCAGACTAGTGAAAGAGAGTACCATCATGGACATTTAAAAAGAAATACTTAGCAAAGAAACACCAGTTTACTATTTCAAAAAAGTGATGAATCAATCATTGGAAACCGAAATAGTACCAAAGGCATTTAAAGCCTATCTTGAAGAATAGTGCAGGATGAACGGACGACTTGACTAGCTACAGGCTGATATGCAACTTGACCTACTCAGCCAAAATCCCGGAGAGCTGCGTATACAAAAAAAGCTGAAAACATGTGAATCAAATGGAGTAATGGACCAATCTCAAGTAGGATTCCTGACCAATGAGAGGAACCGAATGTACACTACTATCCAGTTGGTACAACCTAAAAACGAATCCTGACAATAACATATTTTCAGGGCTCATTCTGCTGAACATAGGGGCAGCTTTCCACACCAACAGCAAGAGAGGGTATTGTCTTAAACAACACCCTCACAAGCTTCCTTAGCGAATGTCTGGATGTCCCATAACAACTTCAAGAAACTAAATCCAAATACAATGGGAATCATGATCACCCTGCACAACAACAGTGTGCCATGCACACCGTTTCCTTTACGTGGTAAAATGGGAATAGGACCATATACCTCAACAGTGATAATAGTTCTTAGAATTCTCGGGGACAGTGGACTCACAGTAGAACCACAAGTCAACACAACACTATACGATATAAATGCATCTACCACCAACCATCAATCAGGTGTATCAGGCCGTATCTCAGTGTTCTACCCAGGACCCTAACCATAATTTCACTTATTTTGGCAAGAATGACTAGACAAACAGCTTATACACATGTATGCCAAACTACCTCACCAAGAAATGACAACGTATCCAAATCATGACAGCAAGACTTCTACTGGAACAGAATAGGATGGAACACATCACCCCAGCCCTGAGAAGCCTCACTGGCTACTGCTGGAGAAAATGAAACCTTTTTAAAGAACTCTGCATTGCACACGGAGCACTGCATGGTCAATAATTTAATCGAAAATCACCCTGCACCAACCTCGAAGGATCCTTAGATCTAGCAAGGACATTCTTACAAAAACCCAGGTGCCATGAGAAAAACAAATACAGAGGCACAGCTTTCTCCCCACTATTAGCAAAAGTGTAGAACTGCGTCCAAAGAAAACTCTGGGCAATAGAAGATCGAAAACTGTTAGAAATCTGTCTTTTTAATACACCACGATAAAGCTCACAACCAAACGAGAGATGATGACACTAAAACACATCGGTACAAAATCGTCCCCATCAAATGGCCTGGCAACAACCCAAATAGCATAACACCAGAATGAACATAATGCCCAAAGACTCAATAAGCATAGAGATAAATCCATATTGCAGCAAACCCAATTGTGTCGGTCTAACATGTCGTCAGGGTTGCTAGATTGGGTTATTTACAGCACAATTGGGCTACTTCAAATCCATTTGTGCAGTAAATTTCGGGAGAGTGTGGGTTGTTTTTTTGGGCTGGTAAACACAGCAGTACTTTGTAAATTAAATGTTTTTTGTATATCTATGGCCGGAATTGTTGTACAAAGCATTGGAAGTCGGTAAAACTAGTTCATTTTCATTTTTAAGTGCACACCTTTAATCAAAGCGTCACGAAAAGAGAGCCAAGTTTATAATCAGCCATGTTCGTTGAGCAAGCACTGCCCACTTCCCAAGTCATGGCCTGAGACACACACACACACACACAACAATTTGGGACTGTAGCCAGCACTATAACGACCTGTAAACACATGTCTTTTGTCATCAGTAAAACCTTTCCCGTGCATTCTTTGTTATCAGAATCTCCTTTCTTATACATGATGGCCGGGGCATTTCCCATTGAAACCGAAACAGCACCAGCTAACTAGAATACTTACCAATTTCTAAATAACAAATTGTTCCACCAAATAAATGCGCTGCTAGCACCACAAAAGTTCAAAACTTTCAATGATAAGGTTCAATGTTGCCAATGAAGCAAAGTCCTCAAAGATGCAGCTCATAGGGATCTCAAAATTGTTTTATATATAATATTTAATAGTGTCCATATTCAGGAGCCAGAGTTGTATGCCAACACGTGTTTCGACCTCCACAGGTCTTTTTCAAGGCAAAGCTCAATTAATACTCATTTCTAAATGCATTCAGGCGTAACCGCACTCGTAAATCTGACGTCCCCGAAAAGAGGAATGAACTGCCGTCTGATTCTGAGATCCCTATGAGCTGCATCTTTGAGGACTTTGCTTCATTGGCAACATTGAACCTTATCATTGAAAGTTTTGAACTTTTGTGGTGCTAGCAGCGCATTTATTTGGTGGAACAATTTCTGTTTCTTCTCTGCGTGTAGTAGGTTTTGAGGTGCCTACCTGTTTCATCAGAGTGCAGCAGCTAGTTGTGGTACATTATCAAGCGGTTTGTACGTGATTTGCTTGCTCAAGTGCTTCCATTCCCTTGCACACCTCAGTTATACTGTTTTTCAATTTCTAAATAAGTTAAAGTGAATGGAACAAAATCCCCTTGACATGGGTGTCGGGGGGCAAGGAGGACGGGTATGGTTTACTTTATGTCAACATTGAAATGTTGTTCTTTACAAAATAGATGACAAGGAGCTGGAAGTTTGTGACAAAGAATCTGCATACCTAATACGTTTATTAAACATCTTCTTTTGGTCTGAGTGGACGGGGTGAAGGTATAGTTCTGTTAGAAAGCACACGCTTTTTAAAAATTATTTGCATTCTGGTGCTTAGAGTTTTCTTTTCAGGATGTGAAAAATAAAGCTACAGTGATACTCCTTTAGCTTAACATTTTTCTAGAAGGAATTACATGTTTTCGGGTTTCTGCAATATGTGTATTTTGCAAGAAAACTGTGTAAGGTATTGTGGCCCTTTGGAATCGAAACCTTACATATGTTTACCAAATAAAACCTGGAATGTGTGGTCAAGTGCTTATTTATTTTATTTATTTATTGTGCATTTATAAAGTGCTTATACAACACGTAAATTGTGTTTCAAAACACCCACAGGGAAACAGGGAGGGAACATGGAGTAAAATAGATATAACACTGTAAGATAGAGGCAGGCCTTGTGAGCATTCAGAACGTGCAAGTGTAGAGAGAAAGACGTGGGGGATTAGAGGCTAAGTGCTAGGTGAATCAAGTGGGAACTGCTAGGGAGTGAGCAGTTGTAAGTGCCTAGGTGGAATGGTATACTACCAATAAATAGGTAAGTGCAAGCCTGCGATGGCACAGGACAGTGAAAGTGCTGGGAGGGGCAGGCTGATTGGGTGTGGGAGGCCAGGACCCAGGAGAACACAGAAGGGTCCTGGTCACCAATCTCAGCAACTGTCAGGTTTAGCAGAGGAGGGAGGAAGCGAAGGAGGAGGTGAAAAGGAAAGTCGTGAGAAGCTTCTGGGAACTTGAGGAGGTCCGGCTCAAGATGAAGAGGAAGGGGGAGGCTGTTCCATAGGAGGGAGCCTGCAGAGGAAAGAGATCAGCCACCAGCTTGCTGTTTGGAAAAGTGTTTAACACACAGAGAGTTGGTACTGGAGGAACATAGAGATCTGGAGGGAGAGTATTTAGTGAGAGCAAGTTGCAGATAGCCTGGTCCCCAGCCCGAGACAGCCTTGTGGATGATGCAGAGGGATTTGAATTTGATCCTTGCAGCAACCGGGATCCAGTAGAGAGTTTTTAGCACTGGAGAGATGCAGTCCCTGGGCTTGAGGCCAAGGATAAGTCTTGCAACCCTATTCTGGATTAGCTGGAATGGTTGTATAGAGGAAGAAGGTAGATTAAGGAAAAGGCTATTGCAGTAGTCTAGCATAGGGAGAACCAGAGCTCTGAAGACATTGAACTTCTGGTTGAAAGTGAGAAAAGGAAGAATTCCTTTGAGGAGCTGGACTTGAAAGTGGGAATGATTGGCAAGGTCCTGAATGAGAGGAATAAAAGAGAGAGCGAGGAGTTCAAAATGACTCCAAGGTTTCTGGCTTCAGATGAAGGAGAAGGGGGAGAGCCCAAGGAGGATGGCCAGAGTGAAGGAGAGAAAGAGGGAGCAGGAGACCGGATAGGAAGGATGTCAGTCTTGCTGGCGTTAAGGCAGAGATCATTGGAAGTACACCAGAACTGGATGGCAGATAGACAGTCGGGAATGATATATGAAGTAAGAAGAAGATCAGAGGGAAGTTTGAAGAAGAGTTGTGTGTCATATGCAAAACACTGGAAGTTTGGGGAGGGTGGAAATGTTGTGTGCAAGCGGAGCAAGATAGTTGTTAAAAAGCCAAGGAGAAGGGTTGGATTCCTGGGGAACACTGTAGGTGGAGATAGAGGTGGGGGAGGAGAAAGATCCCAGAATGACCTGGGATTAACAGTCACTTAGGAAGGAGGTCAGCCAATCTAGTGCTCGCTCTGAGTTACCTAGGGTATTGTGGGGCCATTTTATGAGGATGGAGTGGTTTACCATATCAAATGCAGAGGAGAGATCAAGTAAGACGAGAACAGCTGGAGAGTTGCAATCAAGAGATACGAGCAGATCCTCATGGGCGTTGGAAGAGCAGTTTCCGTGCCTCTGGATGCTCAGAATCAATTGATGCTCATGGAGGCAACCAACGAGTTCAGTGTGCTGGGTAAATTGGGGGAAGACCAATTTCTCCAAGGGTTTGCCAAGGAAGGGGGTTATAGATAAGGGGGGGGTAGTTGGCTGGTCAAGATAGGTCTGCAGAAGGTTTTTTCAGCAGGGGGCGCACAAGGGAGTGCTTCAGGTAGGAGGGGAAAGATCCAGTAGGAAAAGAGTGGTTGCAGAAATCAGCAAGTGCAGGGGCAAGAGAGCCAATGTTGTCCTTAATGGTTCTGGAGGAGCAGGCGGAGACCTGTTTGGAGGAGACCTTCATGGAGCAGACAACTCTGTTGACCTCATCAGGTGGGACAGGAGAGAAGGCAAATGGGGGGTGCAAGGGTGCTCAGATTGTCCTGAGTTTTTGGAGTGAAGTGTGAGGCCCGTGCTTTGCAGAGGGCTTGGGAGAGTAGAGATGAAGAGGAGACTGCAGAAGGGTTGGCTAGTTCCCAGCAGATTTGAGAGTTCAGCCATGTCGTTAGATGCACCAGAGACATGAGCCTAGATGTGGGCCCTTTTCTTGGCATGGACAGATAGTCTGTATTGCCTTTGAGCAGGCAACAGGCATGTTTGTCAGAGAGTGAGCCTGAGGTCTCCCCCTTCCGTTCTGCAGCTCTGCACTTCCGTTTCAGGGCTGAAAGTTTGGAGTCATACCAAATGTTATGCTTGGAGGCATCTTTCAGGTGGATCCTCATGACTGGGGCAAGAATGTCAAGGTTATTAGTAATGGCAAGTTGGAGGTTTCTGAGAGCAGAGTCAGAAGTAGAGTCTGTAGTGGGGACAGCGGGGGGATGAAGGTAGATGCGAAGGCAGCAGCGGACACTCATTTCATCGGACAGATGTTCGTGAACGGGGTTGTCAGGAGTGGAGAGGTGCAGTCAGAGGGCCGAGAAGACCCAGGTGAGAGGAGAGAGTGCGCACACTCAACCATTTACTCTCCAGGTACCCACTTCCAATATCTGTAAAGACCTGTCTGGAAGTTGCGCTGACAAGGTGTCTGCAATGGGTAAGGCAGGGTTCTTGTCAGGATGTCTTTTATGCTTTTTTCTTCCAGACTTCGTGAGGGAGGGAGGATAGGCGATATGTAGCAGTTAGAGAAGATAGGGGAGATGTTGAGTGCCATAGAAGCGGCAGATGATAGTTAAAGGAAAGAGGAGTGGCTGCACAGCACAGTTCTAGCACAAACTCACCAAGCAGCCTGGTAATTGCAAAAAGGACACAAAATGCAATGCAAAATGGGGTGCAAAGATGTTAAAAAACACGCACCTAAATTCGAATTTAAAAAATGACACAAAATGCAATACAAAATGGGGTGCAAAGATGTTAAAAAACACACACCTAAGTTCGAATTTCAAAAGGCATAATGAGGTGGGCACAGTTGTTCAAAGTTGTTAGTGGAGGAAGCTTAAAGTGCAGAATTTGTTAAAATCCCTGTTTCACTTTATAGACAAAGGGGGGTTATCCAGGGCTAATAATTTAATCTCACTTTGATTTAACTACACAAATTGGAGTCTTTAATAAGAAATTAATTTCACACTATATGAAAAGATGCCCTACTACAGATAAGAATGATTTTAGGGACAAAATGGTCTACCCACATGCCATTGTTAGTGGCCCCCAATTCCGCCGCCTAAAATGCCATTATTGTTTCATTGGCCCTCCCTCAGTCCAATACCATTTGATTTGACAGAAAGATATATAATAGTCTCACCAGTAATTCGGTGCACCAGAGATTTGTGTAGCACAGTGCTAGGAGGGAGTAGGGGGTGGAAAAGGGTCTGTGGCAGAACCAATGATAATTTCCTCCTCTGGTGTCAGTCACTGAATGGTCAGTCCTAAGATGTGTCCCAAAGGCAAATACATGAAACATTTCTATGCCCTGGTATGCTATGGTATTGAATCTTGCATGGCGTGCATTCTGCCATTTTCATGGTTTCTAGGAGCTTCAGAAAGAGAAAGAGGACTAATTTAGAAGCAGTGGGAGCAATACACGTTTACTTTAATACAATGGTGATGTGTACACATTTGAAAAGATAGGTCTCTCTGTAGGGTGTTATTTTTAGATGTTTTGTGAGCTATCTGTAGCAGTGGTTAATGTGCACTCCAAGTTATTAAGGTAATTGTGTGGTTGGCTGTGGTGTCAGAGCAGTGCTTAATGGGCGATTAGGGTGTTGGTGCATCTGTGGTGGATTACTGTGACTTTTAGGGAAATGTAGTGCTTCTGCTATTGTACATTCCATTGTGTAATCTGTGTTTCGGTAGAGTTGTGTGTCGATATGTGCAACCGCTCACATGAAAGCATAAACTACACAACTAGCAAAACCTTCTAATAATCTTATCAACATATATCAGGACCTGCCAGATCCTTGCCCAACTATCCAATAAAGCACAAAGCTTGCTTTTTACAACAAAAGGCAAAGCAAACATCCTAACATTCTGTATGTTGTCCAATAAGCATAACTCCACTGAACTACAAGGAAACCATAAATATGAAGACACACCACAACATCATCTCCTCAAAGGAACATAGAAAAGTAGGAAAATGATAGAAAAGTTACTTACAAGACAAAGATCACACAAAACAAAAACAACAACACAAAATAGTGTCACCTAAAGAAATACTATAGATAACCACCAGAACAAACAGTTAGCTATGCCTTAAGTACTTATGATAACTAAGAAAATCAGATAGACATGTTATCAATAGTAGCACTTACACTGTTCCATAACTCCACTAAACACTGCTATAAGGGCTCTACATATAACCCAAAATCCATAACCAGCTTCCAAAATATTAAGAACAAACATTTTAGTGGAACGTGTACTGCTACATCAAACTTGCTGGAATAGGTGCTCCAACCATATTATCAATTTAATGTTACCAGACTTCCACTTAATTGCTGGCCAGGAACAACACATTACAAGCTGTATCCAAAACCAGACATCCAAATGTCCTCAATAGATAGGTGCACCATTTTCCAAATCACGAAGCAGGAACCACTCCAGACCAGGTTTGGTAGAAAAGGAATGCTGCTTTATTAAATCTTAGCTACAGGTAAGTTAGATGTAGGAGAGAGGTAAATGATTATCCTTCCGGTTCCTGTATCTCTACAATAGTGACCAACCATCATCAGGAGACCTCTCATCATACCATCATTCTTCATACATCATCACATTCCATTCAGCCTGCATGCTGACATACACAGACCTAGTATCAGAGGATACAACACTAGTATCTCCTGAATGTAGTGGCACATGTTGTCTATTATATTATATGATTCCCTCACAGTGTGCCTGGATGGCTTGGCTACATGCAATCGGCGATGTTCTCGTTCCATTAAATCCTTCTTTTGATTGTTTTTGTTTGTAACTGATTTGCAGTTTTAATATATCATCCAAAACTATTAGTGTTTCATGCATGCACATCATATTTTGAACAGAACACTAAGACCCATGCACAACCATGTGATTGGGCTACATTTGGGCTAGTCCATAACTCCATTTGAGCTATAGATGGGTTTCCTTTTCTGGCAACCTTAACCCAGTGGGGCACACCAACCACTCTCTAACTGCAGCTGGTCTCCTTTTATTAACTGTGGTTGACTTGGCTGCTTACTTACAGGATGTTGTGGCCAGGCCCAAAAACACCTGCTACATGTGAAGAACATAGTAAATCAATCCTGTGATAGAAAAGCACTAAGTCAATTCAGTATTTAGAAGCAGTTCCTTCCACTCCAAAAATAGATTAGGATCATGTTCCTATATTATCTCAAAGATAAGATATTCCATTTGCAAATGTAAAATTGTTAATAGTCTTAGTTCGACTGGTGAAAAGCACAACAGCCAACACGTGTTTCAACCCATGGGGTTGGAAGGGAGCAGAAGGAACTGCTTTGAAATATTGAATTGACTTAGTGCTTTTCTGAAGCAGGATTGATTTACTATATCCTTTTCTGGCAACCCTGCATGCCATACAGGTGTGCGCCTTCTTACACCAACCACCACCACCAGATAATCTAGGAATTACACATGGAAATAATGAACAACACAAAACAAAATTACAGGAAAACAGAAATGGAAGCCAATCAAAAGATTTGGGCTAATATACCCCAAAGAAACCAGGATAAAGGACAGCTCAAGCGAGATATAGCAAATTAAAGCACACACCAACAAAGCTGCCCATGAGATGACCTGCCAGAGTCCATTTGCAGAATTAATTTTGGTGCAAGAAGCCAAACAGCACTTAGAGGCCAAACTCAAAGGCCATATTGATATTCACAATCAGTGTCTGCTGGCACATGCGTTATTACAGGCCAAAATAACTAAAAAAGCCATTTATACTGTAGGCTTACTAGATGACATACTGAATATAAAAACATGATTGAAACAGAGTCATGAAGAAAATGTAACACTTATAATCTGGTAATCTGTAGCCATCCTGCACAACAACCACTTGCACCGCTAACAGGACAGCCTTGCCCTTCCCTAGGGAGCCTACCATCCCTGTGTCCCTTTTCACCTGGCGCCCTAGCCCTCCAACATGCCTCGCTATCCATCTACAGCTACTTCCAGGTAAGGGATGTCTTCAATTAATCTTACCTCTGGTATATTTTGCCACACTTACATAGTGATAGTGCTTCCAAAGGTGTTCCAACAGGGGGCTTGTTACTTTAAATCTTACCACTTTTTACATTTTGCCCACCAGGGTGTCCCAAACGTAGTGCACCCCATTTTGAATTATGTCACTGTGTGGGTAGCACCATATTTGAATGTTGCTGCTGCATAAGTTGGTTAAAGAAGTTTTTTTAATGTAGCCACACTAGAATTGCAGCCTGCTGCTTTTGACTTTAGCCACACTAGAATTGTAGGCTGCTACTTTTGACTTTAGCCACACTAGAATTGAACTGAGTTGGCTAGCGCTACTTTTGAATTTATCCACACTAGAATTGCACTTATTCAGCTGCACTAGGATTGCAACCCACTGATTTTGAATTTAGCCACACTACAATTGAAATGAGTATGTTAACGCGGCATCGAAATTTAGCCATACTACAATCGTAACCCATTGCTTTTGAATTTAGCCACACTAGACTTGTAACCTGCTGCTTTTGAATTAAGCCACACTAGAATTGCACTGAGTTAGTTAACGCTGCTGCTGAATTCAGCTGCATTAGGATTGCAACCCACTGATTTTGAATTTAGCTACACTACAATTGAAATGAGTTGGTTAACGCGGCATCTAAATTTAGCCATACTACAATCGAAACCCATTGCTTTTGAATTTAGCCACACTAGACTTGTAACCTGCTGCTTTTGAATTAAGCCACACTAGAATTGCACTGAGTTAGTTAACGCTGCTGCTGAATTCAGCTGCATTAGGATTGCAACCCACTGATTTTGAATTTAGCTACACTACAATTGAAATGAGTTGGTTAACGCGGCATCTAAATTTAGCCATACTACAATCGTAACCCATTGCTTTTGAATTTAGCCACACTAGACTTGTAACCTGCTGCTTTTGAATTAAGCCACACTAGAATTGCACTGAGTTAGTTAACGCTGCTGCTGAATTCAGCTGCACTAGGATTGCAACCCACTGATTTTGAATTTAGCTACACTACAATTGAAATGAGTTGGTTAACGCTGTATCTAAATTTAGCCATACTAGAATTGTAACCCGTTGCTTTGGAACTTAGCTATACTAGAATTGTAACCCGTTGCTTTAGAATTTAGCCATACTAGAATTTCAACCCGCTGCTTTCGAATTTAGCCAAACTAGGATTTCAACCCGCTGCTTTTGAATGTACCCACATTAGAATTGTAACCCGCTGCTTTTTAATTTAGCCACACTAGAATTGCAACCCGCTGCTTTTGAATTCAGCCGCACTAGAATTGAACTGAGTTGGTTAACACTACTATTGAATTTATCCACACTAGAATTGCAACTTGCTGCTTTTGAATTTAGCCACACTAGAATTGCACTGATTTAGTTAATTCTGCTTCTGGAGGCAGCTGCACTAGGATTGCAACCCACTGATTTTGAATTTAGCCACACTACAATTGAAATGAGTTGGTTAACGGTGCATCTAAATTTAGCCATACTAGAATTGTAGCCCGTTGCTTTTGAATTTAGCCATACTAGAATTGTAAACCGTTGTTTCCGAATTCAGCCATACTAGTATTGTAACATGCTGCTTTTGAATTTAGCCAAAATAGTATTTCATCCTGCTGCTTTTGAATATACCCACATTAGAATTGTAACCCGCTGCTTTTTTATTTATCCAATCGAATTGTAACCTGCTGCTTTTGAATTCAGCCACACTAGAATTCTAACCTGCTGCTTTTGAATTTAGCCACACTAGAATTGCACTGACTTGGTTGACGCTGCTGATGAATTCATCTGCACTAGGATTGCAACCCACTGGTTATGAATTTAGCCACAATAGGATTGTAACCTGCTTCTTTTGTATTCAGCCACACTAGAATTGTAACCTGCTGCTTTTGAATTTAGCCACACTAGAATTGTAACCCGCTGCTTTTGAATTTACCCACCTTAGAATTGCAACCTGCTGCTTTTAAATTCCGCCCACTAGAATTGTAACCTACTGCTTTTGAATTTAGCCACACTAGAATTGAACTGAGTTGGTTAATGCTGCTTTTGAATTTAGCCACACTAGAATTGCAATCCGCTGCTTTTGATAACAGTCAAAAGAAGACCTCATCAAACAGATTAAGGCCATAAACAGATGTATGACCCTTACAATAAAAAATGAGACATTTTCTGTTTGGGAATATCCAGAAAGGTACAAACAGATGATGGTATTAAATGGATTGAAACATTTTCAAAATAAAAAAGAATTTGTAAAACAGATGTTCTCTCCAGAGTTGTCAATTTATTATTGCTGGCCTGGAAGATCAAGGTCATTACAAATGGTCCTCTCAGATGGCGACCATTTTGAAATATTTTTCAATTTACAGAAATCTTCAAGAAGCCTGCAATTTAATGTGTGCTGCGGGACCAATCTTCTTGGGAGTTTGCTCAAGAGCTCATTTGGCCAGGTTTCTTAACATATCGATAACAAAAGATAAGAGTTGAAAACCACATTCTTCCATGTCCTTCCAAAATACATAGGGCCTCATTAGGACCCTGGCGGAGAGGGTGTTACGCCAGCGTAGTGCATGGCGTACCTCTCCGCCATACTACGAGTTCCCGTAGCGCCATGGAGGTTTTCTCCGCCTGGTTTTACCAGCCGGAGAAAACCATGGCGCTACGGGACCTCGTTGTTAATTACGCCACCGTATTTTACGGTGGCGTAATTAACTCCTTCCCCACTCCCATTATACCCTATGGGGCGAAAATGGGAATGGGGAAGGGCAGAATGGGGATTGGGGATTTACCGCTCCGCCGAGGTCGGAATGGGGCGGTAAATCCGCCAACCCCCATGGCGCTATCGGCGGCTTTCCGCCATGCTTCGCGGTGCATTTAGCACCGCGAAGTCCGCCTGGGTCGTAATGAGGCCCATAGTGACTTAGTGCATGACTGATGACTCGAGAACCCTTCAGTAGACAATCACGCATGGTACAATCACGCATGGTACAAGGAACTAGGAAGTACAGACCCCAAATACACCAAAAAACAAGAACCCCAAAGAAATGCCTGCTCCTGCCACCATTAAGATAGCTGATATAAAAAATACTCTTCAGTTGGATTTAGAAACAGAGGCAAAGACATATTCCTCTGAAGTTAAAGAACCTAACAGACAGTGAAGACCCTGTATTGAAAGCCAATCAACTAGGCATCCACCTAGCATGCAGAAAACAAACCCTAAACACAATCAGAGACTTATGCAAGCCCTCCGTATCTTGGTTTAAAACCTATATGTTGGCTCTAAGAATGTTCCTCTGACCAAGAGAAATTCTCAGAACCCAGGATCAAACTCGCAAGAACATTTTAATCATAATGTTTCCAAGGAGAGAAGTCAATCACCACTTTCTAGGATCAACTGCAAAGAAAATTGCACTCCTCCTCCTAGGTTCCAGGATAACAGATCGTAGTACCAGGGGGAGTGGAGAGCCAACAATACATACAACAATAGTCCCCAGAACTATCAAAATGATCCCCCTAGAAGAGACAGTTGCCCAAATAGAGAAGAACAGAGATAGGAACAAAAAAGGCTAGGTAGTCGAGTAAGTGGAGAGAGATTCTCACAACTGGAGCGGCTGATCATGCAACTGACAGGCAGCATTGTTCACCACATGAGATCCCAAAAGGGAAATCCTGATTCTGATGCTCATAGAAATCCCAGCTAGAATGAATCAACAGGTCAGGATGGACAATTACAAGAGGACATTATTGAAGTTCGAAATACACAAGGAGAAGAGGAAAGGGGAGGTGACAGGAAAGATATGCCAAGACTTACAAGAACATTATTTTACCCTCTGTAAAAATACCTGTGTTTTCTGAAAAATTGGCAAATGCCAATGGTGATCCCTCTATATTTCTTGAAATAAAATCAAAGAAAAATAGGAAAACGAAATTCAGTTAAGAAAAAAATGTCACTATTACCTTTGAACAGAAGAGAACTCTGAGGAGATAAAACCCAGTGTAGCTTCTTTCCCATATGCAATACCTCCTCCAAAAAACAGAGAATCTGAGAGAAAAGAAGTCTGACAAACAACTCAAAAGAAAAGAGGAAGCAAAGAAACCCCTTGAGACGGGACCCAAGATGAACAGAATCCAATAATGTTGACAGAAACCCCAAGCCAAAAGGATAGTCCTCCCATTTTAGGTGTTTCTCTCAGTAAATGTTTGAACATCGGACTTAATGGTATGCCCAGCAATATGGTGTAACAATAACAATCAGAATCCTACCTTTTGGATCAAAAAGTAGAATGGTTTGAATATTTGGCAATTACTTTTACCAACAATCTGTCGGGAAAGTGCCAGGTTGGGAATGGTGCAAGCACCCTTATCGGGGGAATATGGCATTTTGTTAAATCATATAAGACCCAAACAGTCCAGATGTGCCTGAAAATATATGATGCAAAGGACAAAGCAGAGGCCATATATATGGCACAGGAACATAGGGATTTACATACTGTGGGCAATGGATACCTAAAACACAGATTGGGTTTACCGCTTTCGGCATCTAAATTGGCAGTTCATGCAAAACTGAATATGCCTGTAATTGAGGACAAGCTTGCTTTAGGACTGGCTATGCTATGGTTAAGAATATGGGTGAACAAGAAAGCAACCCTCATAAAATGAATCTTGAATCTCATTTTTGCTTCTGATGCAAGCTCATCCTCAATCCCTTGGTTGCATCATATTAAGAACACTTTTAGTAATTTTGGCACACTTTTTTATTGTGACCCTCAAAATATTAGCTGTTACCCCTCATTAAAATCAAAACGGCCCTGAAAATAAAAATGTTGTCAGACTGGGAAGAATGGAAGAGATAGAACTAAGGAAGCCACACAATAGGAAACTTCTTTTATAGGCTAACAGTCTTATACAGGCTACTTATTATGGCCAAAATTGAAATTTGAACCTGGTTATATTACGAGAGCCCATTGGATGCCCTACAATTGAGAGATATTACAGCATCCTGGGCTCTTGAGAATCAGCATAATCGTAATTGTTTATGTTGTGGTGCCCCTTGGAGGATTTGCTGCATTTATGTTTTTTTTGTCCAGCATATGTATCCTCGAGAAGACATTTTTTAACCCTGTGTTACAATCACTATACTCTGATCAATGTAAACCTTTGTTTTATTTATTGCTTGTCGAACCGCAGTTGATTGTCATTTTTTTACATTTTTAGGATACACACGAAAAATCAGGAAAGCTTTGATAAAATAATTATATTGTAAAGTTTACTTAAATATAAGGAAGATTATTGATCTCTTTTAATGTTTATGATGTTTTTATTTTTGTTTTTAAACATGAAATTTGTAGCATATGTTTTGTTTTTGTTGTTCATTGTTGTTAGATTTATGGAATTTATTTCTGAAAAAAATGTATGAACTGAGGCAGTGTTTCTATGTCTCACAGTCCAAATGGAAGAAGTGACTTGGAACCTGCAGTAAAGGGAAAAGTCCCCATTCCTTAGTAATCATAAAAAGTTGTTTTAATCCTACAGCAACCTTGACCAACCCACATGAACTTAACCCTGAGGTAAATGACCCTGTGGGGACTGCTCATGGTCAAACTTATGAAATCCCAAATATTCTGAAAACTGGAGATAAAAGATGAAAGGTGTTTCACACCCCTCCAAGTTCAAGGACAGTGTGACCTTCCAGCTCTCATAGATACCGAGTCAAAAGCCACTTTGATTTCTAGAAAAGTACTTGAAACTATCAACCAATGAAGAGGGAAACGTCAACCCTTTTTTCTCAAACCCCTCTTTCAAGAGCTTCACATTTACGACAGGAACCTGATCCGAGTAGACAGGGTTACTGAAATCAAGATCAAAATAGGGCGACATAGACTCACCAACCCAGTGATGTATGTGGCTCCCCGGTACACACCTGTTTTACTAGGAAAAGATTTTATATAGAGGCTTTTGCCACTGATAGTGAACATGTGAACACGTGAACCAGGTTGCCTGGACTTAATTTCACCGTCCGAATAAACTAAAAAGATGTGGCAACTATGTGAGTTTGAATGGCAATTGCCATTTGATTGAAAAACATCCTGTTCGAGTAGAAATCCATTTTTGAAATATTTAAGTCCCAGACATCACTGTCATATCTGTGAAAGATCAGGATGGAAGTGAAGGGACTTCTATTTAACCCTTGAGGATAAATCTTCCTCCAAACAATGAGTAGTTCTCCACGCTGGAAGGAAATACCCTAAAATGTTATCGATGGTGCTCCGCTACAAAGAAAAGGAGAACTCCTGTACTTCCATATTCAAATGAATGAAGGTAAGGAAACAGTTCTCATCAAAATTGTTTAACTCAAGAAATAAGTTTTATCAGCAAAATATTATTCAGGAAACTACAAAAGCATCAGAAGATTAATCTGAATAGAAAGTGGGAGTCTGGATTTGATGTGATTCATTCAAAACACATGGTTACCAACAGGTGCTTGCTGGAGTTCCAAATAAAAAAGTAAATCATAATTGTTGGGTTGTCAAAGATGCCATGCCTGATTTTTATATCAGCAATGACATACTACATTAACCAACAATTAATTTGGAACTTATTACTAGCAAAGTGTGGTGCCGAACCGGGGAAAACCAGGGGAACTTCAATGATCTCACAAAGGAATTTCAGTCAGCCCAATTGCTGCCCTATTCTGCTGAAGTTCAAATTACAAAATAATAATAATCTTCCCTGAAATATACGTTAATACAAGTTACCAGAAAAGCACAGACCCTGTTTAATAAAGAAGCTTTTATTAACTTAAATAATATTCGTCAGCGACAAGGGCTGTCTCTCCATTAGTATATCTTAAAGATGGCTCAATATGAATTCTAGTGGATATTAATGACCCCCAAAGCATCATCTCATCCCCAGATACCAAAATTGGAATTTCTGTTGAGTCTAAACACCTTTCCATGGATTTAGCCAACCCTATAATTTGTCCCATACTCAGAGATTAATACTGATGGTGATAGACCAGAACTGAATCATACTCTCCAAGGAAGGAATTATTATTTTATTTTATTGCATTTTTAAAGTGCCCACACAGCCCGCAGGCATTGAGGCGCTGTTACAAGAATTGTTTGTTTTTTAGTTGCGTAATTGTTTATTGTCTTAGTTGCATATTTATAACGTGCTTAAATACCCAGATGTTTCTAAGCACGGACTCGGGGATCGAACCTGTGTTGCTTCGTGACGTCTTGCTTCCAAAGCGAGCATGTTTCCGCTGAGCTATCCACCTGGGATTATGTATTACTTTTAACACACTGCACACCGCTGAGCTTCAGGAAGCACAAATAACAGACAGACAAAACATGCAATAAAAGAGCCAGATGATAAGAGATAGGTGCAGAATAAGAGTAAATACAACCTCATGATGTAAGAAAATGATGAACCGACATGAGAAAAAAGAGGTTTCATTGAAAAGTCAGAATCGAGATAGACTCCCAATGTCTTGACCTATTTTATCACTAAAATAAAAAAACTGCTGCATTGGGGGTCCAGTTTATTTATTTATGTAGTGCACCAAGCCCAAGGGCAACTAGGTGCTGGTTACATTGAGAAACACTACAGAGCCGTTGAGACAAAGTAATGGGTCAGTAGTCAGTTGAAAAGTTGGGTTTTTAGTTTCTTCCTGAAGGAGTTGCAAGAAGGTTCATTGCACAAGTGTGCGGGTATCTCGTTCCAGGGGGTCCGGACTGGGGAGCTTACACCGCCTGCTCTTTTCCGGTTCAATATCAGGTTGATAAGTCAATAATTGTAGGCAGTTCTTAAGGGTCTTGTCACAGAGTGTTATTTGAGTTTTCTAATGAGATAGGGCAGAGCATTGTTTGAGAGGCAGCGGTGAGCGATGGAGAGGATTTTGAAGTTGATCCTATCTTTGGGAGCCAACAGGTGTTTTTTATGGCTTCAGAGATGTGCTCTCTTTTACTGATGTCAAGGGCTGCCCTCAGGCTGTCGTTCTGTATCATTTGGAGCTTGCTCTGTTTTTTTTCTGGGTGTACTACTTAGTAGGGAGTTGCAGTAGTCTAGTTTCAAACAAATGAGGGCTCGGGTTACTTCTAGCGGTTCTGTGGTGTGAGGAAGGGTTTGCTGGCTGTGGTCAGTTTGGTGGCATAGCCTGATGTGGTGGCGATGTGATTGACGTGGCGTGACATGTTTAGTGAGGAGTCCAGATAGAGTTCTAGGGCTTTCACAGAGGAGGCCACTGAGATGATCAATCATCAGTGGTGAAGGATTTGTAGGAGGGTTGCAGCTTGGCTAGCCGCATTGGGGGCCAATTAGGGACAGCACAGTCTTTTCATCATTGAGGCAGTGGCTGTGTGAGGCCATCCAGGACTGGACTATTTCATAGATGGCGTTCACCTTGATGACGTCTTGGCCATAAATGCCAGAGAGGGGGTTAAGGATATGTGTGTTGTCAGTGTAGTTGGTATGTGAGATAGCGAACGAGTCCAGGTGGTCAAAGAGTGGCTTGGTGTTCCATTTATATAGTGTGGGGGAGATGCAGGAGCCTTGCTGCACACCACACAGCGTGGGTGAAGGGTGTGTGGCAGCTTTGCCTGTGAAGACTGGAGAGGTTGTATCTGCTAGGAAGGCTGCTATCAACTTTGCTGCTGCCGGGGAGAAGTTGGGTGAGGAGGTGAGGTGGTGGCATAGAGTTTGATGGTTGGACAGGTCGAAAAGGAGGAGGAAGGAGAGGTTGCCTTGGTCATTGGCTTCGTCTACCTTATTTTTTAGGTCTAGGAGGGCAGTTTCTATACCATGACTGTGTCGGAAGCCCGTCTGACGTCATGGCCCTGAACCAATAACAGAATTTATGTTTTATTATCATTGAGAGCCATTTTTACAGGCTATCCATGATTGAATCACAGAGTGCACTCTGTTCAACGCCTCAGAGTCTTGTGAATAGTTACCTACAACTCGAAGAGGATCTGAGTATAGTCGGTGTAGTTTGTATACCCCACGTCAGGGCTATCTAGAAGGTTAAACAAGGATCTGATGTAAATATTGAATAGAGAGAGCAATTGTGAGGCATTCAACGAAACTGCACAGTGGGTGTGCGCTCGCCTGGGCTTTTTTTAAATGAAATTGAATGATGGTAGATCAGCCTCCGGAATATGTGTGGGGCTTATCCACACACAATTTCCTATGCTCATTGCATGATCTACGCATGGACATGTGTACTCTGGGTGGACACAACCTACAAGCGCAGTCACCTCAATCATATTTAGTTGGGATATGACAGCCAGGAGTACACCATGTCATCTCAGAAGGGGTGGGGGGCAAACCTTCCCCCTGCCATTGCCAGCCTTATTAACTAACAAATGCTCAATGGATTTGATCTGTCCTTTTTTTTAGCCCTGTCACTAATGGCAGCATTCACACACTAATCAGAGTGTTAGTATTAAACAATAATACAATTGCAACAAACACTAAGTTAGAACCTGTTTGTTCTTTGTAGTGTCTTTTCTTTGTGGTGTCTTTTACTTGTGGTGTCTCTTCTTCGTAGAAGTCCAGTCCTGGGTTTCCGATGGGAGCGCAACGAGACGCCAGAAACGTCTTCTGTGCCCCGATAATGTAAAGGAGCAGAGGAGGTGCTCCTCGGACCAAGCCCAATTTTGGAGAAAACCCCCCAAGGGGGAAAGAACCCAGTGGTGTATCCAATGTAGACAATTAGATCCAGTTAATAGGCAGAGAGCAAGATTCCAGTGGAAATTATGGAATCCAGTAATGATCCATTAAGAGAAATGTAGCACAAGCTCCAGAAGTACCAAGCGCCGTGTCTTGGAGGCACTGGAAGTATCACAGCCAAACAGTAGAATGTTCCTATTAGCCAAAAAGGAAACAATAGGAAACACAATCTGAGCGGTCAGGATAACACTGAGCAGCACAGCATAGAAAGAAATGTCCCACACCGAGTGAACCGGCTGTTGATCCCCACGGGCACAGATAACAGGAGTGCCGGGGAGCTGCGGGAAGGGGCGGCAATTGAAACAACTGTAAATACTGGCAGAGAGATCCATGGAGAACAGAAAGCAAGATCTGACGGTTTCCGCACCTGTTTAGAAAACAAAGATTGCCGAAGAGAGCCAAGCCCCTCTTTTGGCAGATCATCTGATGGCCTCACCAGAAGCAGAAGGAAGAACTTATCATTGGACAATATCTGAGGGTATAGTCTGCCTTACATCTTCCACCAGTGAAGGAAGGCCAGGACCTCCAAGAGGGAAGCAAGATCCCCCCTAAACATCTCCCAGAGAATAGAGGGAAATACCAAATCCAGAGGACCTCCAGCAGCTCAACGTGCTAGGCTGCACAGCAACTTCCTACGTGGAAAGTGCCAGAGAGTCTCTCAACCAAGCCAAGGACGTCTTGAATTTGATCCGTGCGGCCACCAGGACCCAGTGGAGAGATTTTAGGGCTGGAGAGATACAGACTGTAGGCTTGAGGCCAAGGATAAGTCGTGCAGCCCTATTCTGTATTAGCTGAAGGGGGCGTAGGGAGGAAAGGGGAAGATTGAGGAAGAGGCTGTTTCAGTAGTCCAGCCTAGAGAGGACCAGGGCTCTGGAGCTATTGAGCTTCTGGGGGAAGGTGAGGAAGGGAAGAATGCTTCTTAGAAGGTGACGCTGGAAGTGGGCTTTCTTGGTAATGGTTGTGTTGTGCTCACACTAGTTCTGTTGTCTTCTTCCCTTGGTCCACAGAATGTGTTTAAACGTCTACAGTGGAGATGTTCCCCTCTTCACCATAATTTAGCAGTATTTGCATTGGCAAAACTAATACCGGTGAGTCTCACATAGGTTATTTGTAGCCTTGTGAGTTGATTTGAGGTATATTGTTAACACAGATCTCTTTTCTCTTTTTTCTCCCTTTTTGTTTCTCTTGCTCTTTCCCTCTCCCCTCTCTTATTTAGCGGGTTGTATATACTAAAGGTCTTCATTTACTTGGAAGCAACCCTGACGTTGAGTTATACTTCAGCTTCTCTGACAGTTCTAACAACGTGTCTTGGATTATGTTTAGCTATTGTTTATAGTGGGAGTTGTTTTGGATCCCCTGATGAAGATCATGCAATTTGTTTCCAAATGTATTTTGAACGAAACATGTCAGGCATATGAGCACCTTAAATTGTAGGGTGCGGTTTATTGACCAATTCAGTTGTTACAGTCACTCTAGTAGCAGTTTCAAAGGGTAGACAATCAACAGACAGGTGATTAACAACACACCTCCAACAAACAAAGATTAGTAGTTGTTTGGAGGTGCTACCTGCCAAAACGTAACTATACACTAGGGATGTATTTTTTGTGTCGCTCTGTTTAGATTTGCATAGGCAGGAGCTTTTCTGCGTGTTTAGGTGACACTTAGGCAGGTTGGTGCTGTTTTTATCAGTTTTTTTATATATTTAATTTAAAACTGATTTAGAAATTGTATCGTGGTTTTGTACTTGATGTTTTAGTAAAAGTGCACTATGTTTTACATTTTTTTTACAATGTTCTGATTGTATTTAAAGATAATTGCACATTGTGTTTTTTTCTCTTTAATAAAATTGTATTCTGTTACATTCATTTTTCAAAACCTGAGACTCAGTCCTTGTTTGGTCCATGGACCGTGAGTGGGAGTATAGGTAGAGCTTTAAGAGGAGATATACAGTTGGTTCCTTTTTTGTCTGGTATTGTCCATAAGGCTTCAATAGGAGTGTGGAACAGGCGTCTTTAAACTACTCTGTTAGTCTCTCATTGTTATTAGTTGTATTGGCGTGGGTGTTTCCTGTGAGACTTGTGTCCAGAGGGTCATAGATTACACATTTAGGGCCATTGAGACTGAGGATTTTTATGGACAGAGTTGAGCACATAGATTGACATACCCTTTCTGGTGATTCCTGGGATAGACCCTCACTTGTTAGTGAGTTGAGTCTTTCAGAATGGGATTGGATAAAACTAAAAGTTACGACAACAAATATGTTGAAGACCTACTGGCCCAAGCTTCTCTATTTCTGGAAGGAGAAGGTCCTCTGATTACCAATTTGAGTAATTGGGGTGAGTTAGTTCAATTAAAAAAAGACTTATCAGAACGGAATAACACGGCTCCATCATGATTGAATATTTAAGATCAGACACCTTACCACAAAGACTTGTAGTTTGCAATGAACCCCGTTTATTCTTGGATGACAAACATTTCATACTACAATGGAGCTACATAGCTAATAAATGTGGGCGTGATTGGGTTATTCTGATAATTGATACAGCACGCGCTATGACCATTAAACTTACAGGAAATTTAGAAACAATGGAAGACGCCATCAAAAAATTGGTCCCGCTGGAAACTTACAAAAGAAGATTAGACGAAATCACGCGAGAAATGGTTGAGTTCAAAAGTTTTTGCACAACAAGAACGCATTACGAGGATGCGTAAGGACTTGGTTCAATTTTCTCATGAAAATGCATTCCAATACACTAAAGAGGGGTATATTTCCCCCTATATGTCTCAACAAGGACAACAAGGACAAAGGGCAAACACCACTTTCAGCTCTGGAAGTTCAAATGGAGGAGGGTTCAACAGAGGTAATGGACAAAGACCTTACAGAAACCGTAGTCGTCAACAACGAGGCTGCAATCGCAATAGGAGACCCCAAAGAAGGGGTGGAGCCTATAATCAGTTTACCTCCGGACAACAACTACCACCGCCACAACAACAACAACGCACGGGCAGCCTACCCACGGTCTCTTTTTTGGACGAGCGCGCGATAGGAGACAATTGGGACCTTGACGAGAGGAGAACAAGGAGCAATCATCCCTATTAGTCAACTTGTCAACATATCAACCTGAACCTGTGGAAGAATTGATCTTGAATAAGGGGTTGGGTTTTGTTCCCACAGCACAGTATGACAGCTTTTGGACACATGTGGAAATTGAACAACTACTGCGTAAGATTCATTTGAAACAATTTTTTGCTGACGAACGCTGTGTCAAAGAAAGCAATGAGAGTGGGTTACGCAACAGATCCTCTTTCAACCCTCCTACAGCAAGCCACACTCCCAAAGCCATAGTCTTTGCGAAAAGAGTATGGAAAGATTTGAAGCTCCTTGAGAGCACACCTCCAGGTTCTACATTTCAAAATCTCAGTAATGCCGAAACGGCAGCTGTGAAAAGATTGGCTAGCAATAAGAACATAGTGATACGCAAAGCGGACAAGGGTGGAGCAGTTGTAATTCAAGACAAGACAGCATACATTACAGAATGCAACAGCCAATTAGAAGATACTACCTTTTATGCTCCCATAGAAACGGATCCCACTATGAGATTGTCAGACTTGATACGCAATAAAGTAGACAGAGCTTTTGAGAGAGACTGGATTTGTAAGCAGGAACATGATTACTTGTGTGTATCCAAACCATCCATCCCGAAATTTTACACTCTACCCAAAATACACATGACAAACCCTCTGGGCCGACCGATTGTGTCAGGCACCGGCTCTGTATTGGAACCTCTTTCCAAACTAGCCAATAAGTACCTCAAACCGTTTGTTCTCACCATGTACTCATATATACAGGACACTACAGAAGCTATTAATTGTGTGGAGAATATGAGCTTTGACTCCAATAAACAACTATTAGCAAGTCTTGATATTAAAGCTTTGTACACGTGTATCCCACAGAAAGAGACTCTTGATGTTCTTGAACACGTTCTTTCATCTAAAAGAACCACAGGCTCCACACCAAACAGCTTTATTTTATGGTGTGCCGAGACGGTGCTTACCAAAAAATTATTTTTATTTTAACAGTAAATTGTACCATCAAGTCCATGGGACGGCTATGGGCTCACCTGTAGCCCCTACAGCAGCCAATCTTTATGTCGAACATTTTGAACTTGACCATATTTATCCTCATTCTAACCCTTTTTTCACCAGGATTGCCTTATGGAGGAGGTTTATAGATGACATTCTCATTGTTTGGGATAGCACAGAAGAATCATTTGCAGAATTTTTCCAATGGATTAATCAGAGGAATCAGTTCCTCAAGTTTACTTACACCTGCAGTAGAAAGAAAATAGACTTCTTGGATATTACCATTGAGGTGGATGAAACTAGTACCACTCTTAAGGTCAGTCCATTTAATAAACCTACGGACTGTTATGCTCTGTTAAAATTCGATAGTTGCCACCCCAGACATACGCAGGAAAATTTACCATTCGGGCAGTTTCTACGCCTCAAGAGAAATAGCACCCTCAATCTCACGTTCCTGACAGAAGCAGCACAATTGAAATCGAAATTAGAGGCCAGGGGTTACCCCCCGAGAATAGTCAAAAGGGTTTTCAAAAGAGCTAAACACACCAATAGGGAGGCCCTTTTGGAATACCATCAGAAGGATCCCATTACAAACAAAATTGTTTTTGTTAGCACTTTTTGCCCAAGATCTAACCAGGTTACTAAAATAATACGAATGAACTGGCACATTTTGGCTGGAGGTGAATGTCCTTTAGATTTCCCCATGTTTGCACATAAAATAACTTTTAATTTGAAAGAATTGCTTACAAGGAATGACATCACAACAAAACAAGGACATGTGACTAGTGTTACAGAAACCTGGGGTCTACCTACCCTCAAGGGACATTCTCCTTGCGGCCATTGTGTTAATTGCAAATACACCAAACGTACACAAGAAATGGACATAGGTTTAAAACGACCATGGACACAAAATCAATTCACTAATTGCGATTCCACCAATGTGGTATATGCTGTATGGCGCCCTTGTCATAGGCTCTATGTGGGGATGACAGAAAGGAAAGTGAAGAGTCGGATTAGCGAACACAGGAGTTGCATTAAAAGGAAGAATATTGCAGCCCCGTTAGTTAATCACTTTATCATCATGGAACATAGCCCAGATGATATACAATGGACTTTTGTATGGCAACTAGATAGGTCCAAAGTAAATGACAACAAAACAGATAAACTTCTGTTCAAAGAAAAATGGCAATATTTCTCACCAAGTCAGCAATAATCGGACTTAATGAACAATAAGACTGACATTGCAATATGCTTGTTGCTTCTAAATTATTAATGTCTGATGACATTTTTAGCTCACACCATTAGGATGGTCATTCCTTTCATGTGTTAGTCTGGGTCAGCGAGTCTGACATCTGCTTAATTCGTTCCAGTCTTCACGTTCCAGTTAACATTACATTGCTTCCTTTCCTAACACGTGGCGCCACGGTTTTCATCCATGCAATTGATCATGCCTTACCCACAATGTCGGGTGGTTGTATCTCCATCTTGTTGTTTGCATGGACCGATATTTTGATCGGAATCCCCTACGCTCTATTTTGTTACACGCAATAGTAGCGGTCACCTGACTCATCACGTGATCAGCAGGCCACATCCCCTGCCCCTACTTACACTTCCAGGTGCGTCATAGGAACGACACTGAGGGGACAGCGGATACGAGAGGAAGCGGTTGGGAGTTTCTTCTCCCTGTGAATAACCGAGTTCGGGTAAGCTGCGGATGTTGCTCGGTATTGCCGCCTTCTACTTTAAAAATTTTCTAAGCAGGAGTCGGCACTTAGACCATGAGGGCGAGTTGACTCTGTGTTTCTCTGCTACTGTTTTTCCATAGAGCTGTGACATATGTGAATGGCAGTAAGGTGCTCTAAAATTTTCCAATACGAGGCACGGCCAAAACGTGGGCAAGACATAGCGCTCCAATGATTGTTTTGTACGCTTACCTTCTCTGAGGGTAGGTGGCTTTGATGATGTTAGCTGCATCTTTTCATTATTTATCACACGATTGTGGCAGTTTGGCAAACAACACTTTAGAGGTAGTGCATGAGAGTGCATGCCCCCAGTGCATTTTTTGCTTTGGTCTCACATGGTTTCCTCATTGCATGGTTAACAACACAGTTCCTCAGCTAATGGGGATAGGGTCGTGAGAAGTCACAGGGTGTTGATTCAACATGCAGCAATAATGTTTTCAGTCACCTAACTTGGTAGTCACTATGGGGATGTTATAAGAGCAGCTATAATATGACCCCTTGTTATGTCAGAAGAATAGCGAATGGTTGTGTTGTGCTCACACTAGTTCCGTTGTCTTCTTCTCTTGGTCCACAGAATGTGTTTAAATGTCTACAGTGGAGATGTTGCCCTCTTCACCATAATTTAGCAGTATTTGCATTGGCAAAACTGATACCGGTGAGTCTCACATAGGTTATTTGTAGCCTTGTGAGTTGATTTGAGGTATATTAACTCAGATCTCTTTTCTCTTTGTTCTCCCTTTTTGTTTCTCTGGCTCCTTTCCCTCTCCCCTCTCATTTAGCGGGTTGTATATGCTAAAGGTTTTCATTTACTTGGAAGCAACCCAGACGTCGTGTTATACTTCAGCTTCTCCGATAGTTCTAACAACGTGTCTTGGATTATGTTTAGCTATTGTGTATAGTGGGAGTTGTTTTGGATCCCCCTGATGAAGTTCATGCAATTTGTTTCCAAATGTATTTTGAACGAAACATGTCGGGCATATGAGCACCTTAAATTGTAGGGTGCAGTTTATTGACCAATTCAGTTGTTACAGTCACCCTAGTAGCAGTTTCAAAGGGTAGACAATCAACAGACAGGTGATTAACAACATACCTCCAACAAACAAAGATAAGTGGTTGTTTGAAGGTGCTACCTACCAAAACGTAACTATACTCTAGGGATATATTTTTTGTGTCGCTCTATTTAGATTTGTATAGGCAGGAGCTTTTTTGAGTGTATAGGTGACACTTAGGCAGGTTGGTGCTGTTTTTTATCAGTTTTTTATATATTTCATTTAAAACTGATGTAGAAATTGTATCATGGTTTTGTACTTAATGTTTTAGTAAAAGTGCACCATGGTTTACATTTTTTTACAATGTTCTGATTGTATTTTAAGATAATTGCATATTGTGTGTTTTTCTCTTTAATAAAATTGTATTCTGTTACATTCATTTTTCAAAACCTGAGACTCGGTCCTTATTTGGTCCATGGTCTGTGAGTGGGAGTATAGGTAGAGCTTTAAGAGGAGATAGATGGTTGGTTCCTTTTTGTTTGGTATTGTCCATAAGGCTTCAATAGGAGTGTGGAACAGGCGTCTTTAAACTACTCTGTTAGTCTCTCATTGTTATTAGTTGCTTTCTTGGCAAGGTCCATAATGTGAGAGGTAAAGGAGAGAGCATGGTCGAAGATGACCTTGAGGTTTTTGGCCTCGCAGGATGGTGAGGGAAGCGGGCACAAGGAGGGCAGCCAGAGGGTAGGAGGAAAATAGCGCACACGTGTCCCAATGAGATGGATCTCCGTCTTACTGGCATTACGACAGAGATCAATAGCTGCACACCATGCCTGGATGGCGATCAGACAATCAAGGATGAGAGAAGAGTAAGAGGAGGTAGTAGAGGGAAGTTTGAAGGAAAGCTGTTTGTCATCAGTATGGAAATGAGGAGAGAAGAAGGAGATCGGGTGGGCAAAGGGCGCAAGATAGATATTGAAGAGCCACAGCAATAGGATAGAGCCTTGGGGACACCACCGGTACAGAGTGTGGTGGGGGAGGAGAAAGGGCCAAGTTGCAACTGGGAAGGGTGGTTAGTGAGGAAAGAGGTCAGCCATTCCAGTGCCCGGTAAATGGTGCTGAGGGTGTCAGTCATTTTATGAGGATGAGTGGTTGACTGTGTCAAAGACGGCAGAGAGATCAAGGAATATGAGAACAGCAGGAGAATTAGAATCACAATTTGCCAGAATGTCTTCACTGGTGTTCAGGAGAACATTCTCCGTGCCTATGGACACCAGATTGATGATCATCGAGGTAATCAACAAGTTCAGTGTGGATGGTCTGTTGGGGGAAGACCAACTTCTCCAGGAGTTTACCCAGGAAGGAGTTTACCCAGGAAGGAAGTGCATCCCTTTTCCTTCTCTGAAACGGTCTGTCGTCTGCATTCCTTTACAGGGTGGATTGTATTTCGTAGTGTGCTAGAAATTTCTGTTGTGATAATAAGAAAGTAGATATTTTTATACAACCTTGACTGGACAGTCCCTTTTATCATTGGTTAATAATTGTATTTTCGCTGTGTTGCAACTAACCAACAATCCACAACCTTTCGGAGATGAGCCTACTGTTCCATCCACGTTACCAAAATTAGACAACAAGGTTTATCATTTTCCTGTGTTTCCAATCTGTTTGGATCCCTTCTGGTGTACTAGAGGTGTGGGACTGATTGATGGTTTAGAAACTGATATTCATCCCTGAACCACTAGTACCCCGGAAGTTGATTATCGCCTTGGTGGCAGGTGGTCGTACAGAGTTGGTAACATGCGCACAGCTTAGTCACCCAGCGATTAAAGTACTGTTGCAGGCAATGTTTAGACACTGCTAGGTATTGTTAAATAATCATGGCTCTTGATATAGAGACTGTGAAATGCATGAGCAAGGATGCCCTATGCGTTCTATGTCAAGAGAGGGGATTTCCACACAGCACTAAGGTTAATAATGTTAAGTTGCTGACCAGCCTCCATGCTTGGGTAGAAGCGAGGGTGGTTGGGGAGAAGACCGCAGGAGACAGGTTAGACCTTGTGCACCTGAAGGAAGAAGACCTTCCAGGAGGGGTATTGGTAGATGATGCAGAAGACGGCATGGGGCAGTGTTTTTTGCCAACCATCCTGCTGGGGGGCAAGCATGGGTTCTCAACACTTTATAGTGTCAAGGAGGTCAGGGGCTAGTGCGGCATCCCACAGTTCCCAGGCCTCAGCACAGTCTCTAAGTGTCCCACTAATTGTCCCGGCTGTTAACAATACAGTGGCTAGTGCAAGAAACTCATGGTGACACAAGTAAGACAGATACAAATGATCACAGTTCAAGGGTGTTTATTGAGCAATGAAAATGGTGTGTGGGTTGGAAAAATGCCTAATCTACCTAAACATGAGATTTGGACAGGTGTCGACCATCAAAGGAAAAATAAGGCAGTCCTAGTGGCGTTGTGTCAAAATAAAAGGGCCTATACTAAGAAACCTACTGGCAAACCTTACAACTGCTACTGTGGGATATCTCTCAAGAAAAGAATCGTTCTCAGTGGTTTGGGTCTCCTTTCCCCACGTTTTAGCACGTGGTAGGATAGGATAGGTAGGATAGGATCTTGGAGCACTGTACTGTCCTTGCCTTCTCCAGCCTTCTCCAGCACGAGACAACAGTTCCAATGGCAGTTCTCAGGACCGCCAATGGCCAAGTCTTGTTTCCTCTGAAAGTCTCTTGGCTTCGGGCCTGATGTGTTTCAATAACAAAAACAAACACAAAGTTCTCTTTCACAGTTCACATTGGGTGACGACTTCACCCTTGGCCCCTCTCTTCTGGGCGCCAACCCTTCGCTCACAAATATCAATGTCTTTTCAAACAGTTCCTGTGCACATGCCTTGTTCAGGTTCACCTTTGCCAACACTCTGTTTTTCGGCACTTTAGACTTTGTCACCATTTCGTTAGCAACAATTTTCTGGGTTCAGTCTCTCCAATTTCACATTCACTTTGACTCTCAATGTTCATGGGATTCACTTCCATTTTACTTTCATCATGCTTGATTCACTTCCCTTACTTTCTCAGATTTGTAGATCAAAGTCTTTTGATTGTACGAGGATTTTACTAGACCTGAAGTATGACCACTTTGACCTCTTCTGCGACTCTGCTACATTCACTCAAACGGGTTTGACCAGAGTCTTTCGGAGTTTCACCCACGTGGTGTTGGCTCCCTCTGCAGCTGGTCTCCCCTCCATACTGTTTACAGTTCCTTTCAATAGTTTCAAATTTGCCACTTCGCGTTTCTCATTCAACACAGTCCAGTTCTAATAGGTTATCCCCTCAACTCACTGGCTGTGATGACCTGCTTGGTTTTCGTCTTTTCTGGAGTCAAGGCCAGTACCACGGTATCAGGACTTTCCTTCACTCCCGCTTATCAGCATCGACACGCTATATGTACCATTGACATGTATTGCAATACACTTGTGCTATTGTCTGCAGTCTTAGGGTCTCCTCCACGAAGTTTCTGCGCTTCTAAATCGAAAAGGGCAAGGTCACTTCTCACCTCGCCAACGTCTCACTTTCCCCTGCCTTTCTCCTTCTCTTGAACAGCCGCGCCGCATTAGCCATCTCATCATGCTGTCTGCTGTGCTTGTGGTGGGCTTTCTCGCTCCACCCTTTATCTCTGTAGAGGAAGGAAAGGGCCGGCAGGTGTGTGCGATTTTGCTTAATTGCCTGACTTTGCCTGACCCTTTTATCGGGACATGCGAGGTAAACAACATTAACATTAGTCTGTTTTCTATCACAGAATAAAAAGTATTCATATTGGAAAAAGAGGGTGTTAGAGGTTTCAAGTGTCCTACGGGGTAGGATGGGGAAAAGGTGTCCCAAAAAAAAAAATGGTTGGTAGACTGAGAAAGATGAGATGGTAGGATTTGTGGGGCAAACGACCTACATGCTAGGATGGGGAAAAGGCGGTAAACGAAGGGGAACACTTCGTCTCACCCATCGGTGTCCCACCCCCCGAGGACCCCTCATCCAGATGACCCTCCCCCACTGGTCCACCTCCAGGAACCGGATCCAATAGTGAAGGCTGTGTCCGGGCCACCTGGACGACAGATCCCCAGAGACTAGCCAGGGAAACACCCTTAGGTTTCCCACACTAGAAAGCGTCTGTTGGAGGAGAGGAGATTAGTGCTGGAGGAACAAAAACAGCTGGACAAGGTCGCAATGGAGCATGACAGGGCTGCCATACAGCAGCGCGGACTGGCACTTGACAAGAAGAAGGAGGCCCAGAGACCCATCTCTAGGGAAAGCAGCTGTAGTGGCTCAAACCAAGGTGCCCGGGATGAACCCCGGCACCACATCCCCAAAGACTTAGTGCAGGCTTATGTTGGGATGCATGTGCAGATTGTCACCCCTCCCAGGCGATTTAGATTGCAAAACAATATTTTAAAACCTGGAGAATATGTGCAGGATGATGTAGGGGGGAGGGAGTGCATCATGGGTGGGACTAACTGGTGAGAGCGGGGAATCACATAGGGGGAACTAACTAGACGTTTTTACAATAGAATTATGCAAGATACATAACGTACATACAAACATGGTAATCACAACATAAAGTAGTGTTGCATTTTGGAGTAGGCCTGGATCCTCGCAGGCCGTGTTGAAAACACAGACCAACGAGGCCTCATTCTTTGTCTGACCATTACATTTTGATTCCCAGGCACGGCAAAAAACACACACGTACACCCACACCAGCTAGGCCTTTGATCAATTAGGCATGAATATGTGTAGCTGATCAGGCTGCAGCCTGGCACGAAGGTCATATTCTTGGGAAGTGAGGCAGAGGTCCAGTAGTGCCAAAGCATGAACTTAGATTTAACACACTAGCACCCCCCGGAATGATCGGCATTCTATTTGAACTACTGGATGTGAAGTAAATGGTACCTGCATTTTTCAGGAACCGGATTGATTAGTGGGACACTAAGTCTACTCTTGGGGAGGGGAACTGATAAAGGGGAAAGTGGAGAACAACATGACCTATGCTTTGTGCCACGGAGAGCCAAGTATGATGTCCATACAGTGGGGATGGCACAATTGGGTTGCCAACGTGTTTGGGATGTGAAAAGGGCTGCTTTGTTAGCCGGTACCAGACTGACCTCATAATTGGCTGCTGAGTTGATGTTGATAACCAGGTGTATATCACTTGGTTAGGATTGAAGGTAGGGTGGTGCCAGTTGAATGATATGATGTGATATTATAAGTCAATTATGACGCATGTTTACACAGTGGTTCAGCGCAACAAGACAAAGAAGGGGAGACAAAGGGAGGACAAAACAAACGATCTTACAAGGCCTTGTGTCATTTAGATCATGCATGTGCAAGTGGGAAGGAGAGAAGTGCCAGGGGGAGTGAGGGGGAAGTGCAGTAGGGAAAAACTCAAGTAAGTGCCGCCAATGTGGCCGGCCCTGAGTAAGTACAAGGAGACTTGGGACTGTAGGGTGGCAGATACAGTCTCTAAGTGTACTGTAAACCCAGAGGCAGTGCATGGGGTTACTGGTCATGTAGGAGCTTGGTGCCCATTAAGATTCAGAGGATGGACTGGTAACCCGTTAGCGCAGCAGACAGGTTTATCAGCAGGGTAGAGAGAGTGAAATCAGAAGCAAAAGGGAAGGTCTTGAGTTACTTCTGGAACCCTGGGTGGTCCTGATAAAGTTTGAGAGAGGCAGGGAGGCTGTTCCAGAGGGAGGTAGCAGTCGAGGAGAGAGATCAACACCCCACTCTCTGCCTGGGGAAGTCTCTGACACTCAGAGGGATTGAGGTGGATGAGTGAAGGGCTCGAGAAGGAAAGTGCTTAGGAAGAGGGAGATTTGGATGTAGTGTATTCTCCAGCCCCAGAAAGCCTTGTGGACAATGCAGAGGGTCTTGAACTTGATCCTTTCAGCCACCGGGAGCCAGAGGAGAGATTCCAGAGCTGGAGAGTTACAATCCCTACGGTTGAGGCCAAGGACAAGTCTCACAGTCCTGTTTTGGATTAGTTGCAGATGGCGAAGATTAAAGGCAGGTAGATTTAGAAACAGGCTGTTGCAGTAGACCAGGACTCTGGAGACAGTTAGCTTCTGGGGGAAAGTGGGAAAAGGAAGAATACCTTTGATGAGGTGCAGCTGCTAGTGGGATGTCTTAGAGAGGTTTGTGATATGAGGACAGAAGGAGATGGTCGAGTCAAAGTTGACATCAAGGTTTTTTGCCTGGCAGGAAGGCGCTGTGAGAGGGCCCATGGAGGGCGGCCAGAGTGTAAGAAGGAAAGCAGGAGCAGGGGTACCAATGTGAAAGATCTTGGTCTTGCTGGCATAAAGGCAGAGATCGCTTGAGGCGCACCATTCCTGAATCACGGAAAGACAGACAGGAATGAGTGAGAGAGGAGAGGAGGCTGAAGGGAGCCTGAAGGAGAACAGAGTGTCATGTGCATAACACTGAAAGTTAGAGGAGAAGATAGAGATGAGATAGACCAGAGGTGCCAATCAAAGTTTGAAAAGCCAGGGTGAGAGGTTAGAGCCTTGGGGGACACTGCATGTGGAGAGAGAGGTGGTAGAGAGCAAGAACCCAAGTTGGACCTGGGAGGGTCGATCCAGGAGCAAGGAGGGCCTGATCCATGATGCCCAGGTTGTCACAGAGATGATTGATCAGGATGGCCTGGTTGACCGTGTCAAAAGCAGAGGAAAGATCAAAGAGTATATGGACAGAAGGAAGGCTAGAGTTGAGATTAGAGAGCAGGTCTCAATTTTCTTGCAGTGTCTCAAGATGGAAAAGGACGCTACCCACTTGTGGTGAAGATGGGCAAGAAAACATCAGAAACAATTGGAAAATGGGCTATATGTCATCATTAGCATGCATACAGGCGGTAGACAATGCGTGCAGGGGATTAAGACTGTATATCGAGTGCATCATATGTGACAATTTTTGTGTTTATAAGGAGGACGAGAGCTCTGTGGCAGTGGACTTATAATACGATTGTCGCCATTTTTCTTTTGTATACAAAATAAAGCTCTTGTCTTTCTCGAAAAAAAGGGTGCACCTACCTTTTCCCTAGTGGGTTGTATTCTCTTGGTGTGATCTCTAGGGAGTTAACCTACACACACAAGGTGGGGAAGGATATTTTGGACTGGTTTGAAGCGCGCAAGCTTGCTTTTCAGCTACAGGCGGTGGACATGGTACTATGGGATGCAGCCCTGATGAGTTGCTTACCGACACATGGGACTTATGCAATCCTTCAGTTAACTCCAGAGGAAAGGCCCATTTATGAGGGCAAGAAGGCAGCCCTCCTCAGGAAGTTCTGTAAAACCCCTGAACAGTATCCCAAGAGCTTCAGAAAGCTTGAAAAGAAACGTGGGCAGCCATTTGAAGTGTTCACACACTTGTCGTTGAAATATCTGAGCTGGTGGGTGGCTGGTTACAAAGCTGACACATTTAGAGGGATGTACAATTTGATTGCGTGTGAGCATGTATTGATGAATTGTGAGGTTGACCTACACCAGCATCTTGTGGACAAGACTATCACAGACCCCAGGGAGCTGCTAACAGGTTTGTGAGTGCTCGAGTCCAGAAAAAGGCTTAGGCGGGCACACCCAAACCGGAAGAGAAGTTTTCTGACAAAAAAGATTACAAGGTTGGGAAGGACAAAGGTCCAACACAATCATCTTTGAAGTTAGGTCCCCAAAAGAATTAAAGGTAATCCCAAAACTTTAGTTCAGCCGTAAACACGAAAAGGAAGAGAGCAGGCATCCCTAACACATGGGCACCTGCGTTCTCACCACTCAAAGTTTGTTTCATTTATAAGGAACAAGGCCCATATAAAGGGGGTTCTGCTTGCAAGGGTTTACCCAAGCAAGCCATAGTGAATGTTGCACTCACAGAGGAGGCCATCATTAGTGTGGGCCTCCTATAGGAGGACTTCCCACTTGGCCAAAAAGGGGCCGAATGTAGATTGGTTACAGTGAGCGGGGATGCCACTGAGTCTCCAGAAGAGCTCCAAGTTCCCAATAATTCTCAACTCTATTTAGAACATGTGTATATCAATGGACACAAAACTCCTGCTCTTTGAGTCACCACAGCTAGCCTCACTGCTGTCACCCAGCAGTGGGTACAGCCAGGCCAGTATATTGATGTGCCTGATTGTAGCATCAGTGGGTTTGAAAGACTCCATCCCTGTCCAATGTCTGTTGGGTAATGATCTTCCCGAGATTGTCACAGAGGCTACCCAATCGAGGGCCAAAGAGATCGCCAGATTGAACACTCTCAGAGCGTTAGAACCTGGAGTGCGTTCGGAAGGCGTGTTGGAGGGACCGGCAAGACCAGTAGCCCCTATTCCAGTTCCACACACTGCTGAGTAGCCTATTTCTGCGGGAGAGGGTCCAGTAGCCAATGAGGACCCTACTTTGATAGCAAGGGACTCAGTGACTTCAGAGTTGCCTGCCGCAGTGTAGGAACCTGAGGTGGAGGACCAGGTGAGCGCAAATCTGAAGGGTTGCCCAAGCTGGATGAGTTTACATCAGCTGGGGCCGGATCACACTGACTGCTTTAAAGCACAGAAAGAGTGTCCCACTCTGGCCGGTCTGTGGAAGCACGCGGAGGAGCAGGCTAAGGGCGAGGCCCCTGGACTGTTCAAAGTGTACTGGGAGGATGGACACCTGTACAGTGAGTCAAAAGACTTTGAGGGTGAGGGAACCAGAAGGTTGGTGATTCCCAGTGCCACTGAAAGTTCCCTTTGGATTTGGCCTGCCAAATTCCTTTAGCGTGTCACTTGGGAGTGGCTGCAACATCAGGCCTGTTTTCTGTGCACTTTTACTGGCCAAAGTTTGGGATAAAAGTTAAGGAATTTATCTGGTCCTGTTCTACTTGCCAAGCTTCTGGCAAGTCAGGTGATGCCACAAAGGCACCCTTAATGCTACCACCCATGATTGGGTGTCCATTCAAGAGAATAGGCATTGACATTGTGGGTCCTTTAGATCCTCAAACCAGCTCAGGGAACATATACATATTGGTGGTGGTACACCATGCCACAAGGTAACCTGAGGTTTTCCCTCTGAGGAGCATCAAAGCCCCAGTAGTTGCAAAGGCTCTGATTGGTATATTCCCCCATGTTGGATTGCCCAAGGAAATTGTTACTTACATGGTATCAAACTTCATATCGGCATATATGAAGGCTATGTAGGAAGAGTGTGGAGTCACCTACTGGTTCTCTACATCCTTCCATCCACAAAGAAATGAGCTTCTTGAGTGTTTCAACAAGACCCTGAAAGGCATGATTGATGGCTTGGAGGAGCACCTCAGGAGAAAAGGACATATTCTTCTGTCATGCCTTCTATTCACCTACATGGAGGTGCTACAGAACAGATTAGGGTTCAGCCCCTTTGAGCTTTTGTTTGGACACCCTGTATGAGGTCCCCTCAGTCTAGTGAAAAAGGGATGGGAGGGCAACCTACGTGAGATATTATGTACTATGTACTATGTACTTAGCCTTCGGTGTAGAATGGCAAAGTACATGGAACAGTCAACAAAAAACCTAAAGGCCTGTCAGGAGCTGATGAAGCACTGGCCCCAGCGACAGTCTATTCTCCAGGACAGTGGGTGTGGATTATGGAGCCTGTAAAACCCAATGCCTTTCAGGACAAGTGGACTGAGCCTTACTGTGTGCTGGAAACAGTCAGTGAGGTGAATTACCTCATTGGCGTGAAAAGACCTAAACAGATGTGCAGGGTCTTTCAGGTCAACTGACTAAAACCCCATTATAGCCGGGATGACTTGGTCATGGCATTAGTGACTGCAGAGAAACTGAGGAGGAGACCAATCCCCTCCAAAACCTCCTTCTCACTAAAGCCACAGATTGGTCTGTTGAAGGTGTCAACCTGCAACAGACCTGTCAGAACAGCAACTGACAGACTGAAGTTTGCTTTTTTATGGACTACAGGGGGCTCAATTCTGTCACGAAGACAGATGCTCGTCCCATTCCTTGGGCAGATGAGCTCATTGACAAGCTTGGCGCTGCAAAGTACACGAGTACCTTTCACCTCACAACAGGGTAATAGTAGGTCGACTTGACAGATGGAGCGAGAGAGGTCAGCATTCTCAACCCCAGAAGGACATTTTCAGTTCACTGTGATGCCCTTCAGATTAAAGAATGCCCCAGCAACTTTTCAGAGGTTGGTTAACCAAGTTTTGTCTGGGCTGGAAAACTCCAGGATCACCTATTTAGATGACTTTGCTGTGTTCAGCCACACTTGGGAGGATCACATATCCCACCTGAAACAAGTTCTTCAGGCGCTGCAGAATGCAGGTCTGACTATCAAGGCCATGAAGAGCAAGATCTTACAGGGCACATTGGCTTACCTCGGCCACCTGGTCGGTGGAGGTAAGAAACAACCTCTTGAAACAAAGGTACACGCTGTGAAGGATTGGGCTCTCTCCACCATACAGATGCAGGTGAGAACCTTTCTAGGTCTCAACGGGTACTACCGGTCATTCATCAAGGGATATGGGACAATTGCCATGCCCCTGAATGATTTAAATTCCAAGAAAATGATGAAGAAGGTAACTTGAAACCCTGCCTGTCAAACCTCCTTTCAGGATGTAAAGGATGGATTGTGCAGATCCCGAGTTCTGACAGTTCCAGACTATGGTCAGGAGTTCATTATCCAGACAAACGCCTGTGATTTTGGGATTGGAACATTGTTAGCTAAGATGACCTCTCAAGGGGTAGGGCAAACTATCACCTACATTAGCAGACGATTGCCAAAAAGGGAAAGGAACTGGGTCATCATTGACAGAGAAGTTTACACGGTTGTGTGGGTGGTCCATAAAGAAGCTGAAACCCTACATCTTTGGTCAAACTTTATGATCCCGACAGACCACTGGCCTCTTTGATGGTTAATGGCCATGCAAGGATAGAACCTTAAGCTTTTCCGTTGGGCCGAATCCCTAGAGGGATTAGATAAGGACATCCAGCACAAGCCAGGCTCCAGCACGGAAATGGAGATGGCCTCAGCAGGAACTTTAGCTTTGATGGTTAACCAGACTCTCAGTAAGTTGGTGGTGCACATGCTGAGGCTTGGGGAAATGTGAGGAATTCAGCAATGGGCACGGTGGATGTGCACTCACCTGATCTTTTTTGAAATTTTAAATGAAATTGAATGATGGTAGAAAAATGTGTAGGGATAATACGCACACATTTTCCCATGTTCACTGCACAATTTATGCATAGACCTGTGTTCTCTGGTTGGACACAGCCTACAGGCACAGTTCCCCCTGTCATATTTATTTTGTATATGACAGCCAGGAGTACACCTGTCATCTCAGCAGGTGGAAGGCCAAACTTTCACGCTGCAATGGCCAGCCTAATTAACTTACAAAGGCTCCAAGAATCTGTCCTGTCTTTTTAATGGGCCCTCTAGCTGGTGGCAGAATTCAAATACTAATCACAGTTTAATTCAAATAGGCCCACATGGGGTCTGACTGCAAAGGTTAACAAAGGAGACGGGAAACCCCAACACCCTTTAATATGCACTGTGTTAACCTGATGCCTGCTCCTGCCCTCAGTATCGATATACAGTGAAATTACATGTTTGGTACTGCGTGTTTACAATAGTCATCCCCGCAGAGAGTCCCCATTCAGAAGGTACGAGTATGTGGATTGGCGGAGCCAGAAAGTCTGGTCTTGCCACAGCTTCAAGGGAGACCTGACGCTTTAATCAGGAAACACAGAGAGCTCCATTAACCAGAGGGACCCTTTGATCCACAACAAATAGGAAGATGGGTGGGACTTAGTATTACATGTTTTCAACCCTTTACATTTTCTGTTGCAAAGCACTCTGGTTATGACCTCACGCATTCAGGAGATTGTTGGTGAGCCCCAGCATTAGTTAATTATGGTAAGCTTAGCCAACACCAATCACTGTGGTCCATGCGGCTTTAAAATAGGGCCAAGCCCTTCTTTTGGCAGATCATCTGAAGACTTCACCAGAAGCAGAAGGAAGAACTCATCATTGGAGCCTAGCGGAAGGTACACTCTGCCTTACATCTTCCACCAGTGAAGGAAGGCCCAGACCTCCAAGAGGCAAGCAAGAACCATCCCCTAAACATCTCCCAGGGAACAAAGGGAGATACCACATCCAGAGAACCCTCCAGCAGCTCCAGACTCGGTACGCAGCCAGCACACAGCTTGGCTTGCTTGGCTCTGCAGCAAGCTTCCTAGGTGGGTAGTACCAGAGAGTCTCTAAACCAAACCAAGGACAGGGCAGATGCCTGCAACACTCTCCTCAGCTTTGGGCTGTCCACCTTAAAGGACGGCATGTGCTCAGTGAAGAAGCTAGGAGGAGTGCATCGACAAGTATCTACTCACGTCCACTTTAAAGGAAATTTTTGAGCCAGTCGAGCCACTCAAACTGCAACCGACTGCACTACTGACTGTTGTCATGCCGCAGTTGCTAAAGCCATCCAAGATGCCTCGACCAGTGCTTCAGATCTGCCAACCAGCACTGAGACAATGATTCCTGACCCTGAGCCATTGTGTAGGCCAGCCTGCAGCCGAAGGTCACCGAACTGCCTGCCGCCTGATACCCCGCAGCTGTCACTCATCTTGAACTCTGTCGCAGAAGCTGCAAAGAGCCCTGAAACTGACTCGACCTTGTCGAGCACCGAAAACTCCTACAGCACAAGGTACATTTTGGTTCTGTCTCCCTGGTCCTTCTCCAAATGCCCCTAGTGACATTCTTCAACCCATTGCTCCCTTTCTTTTCACAGCAAGTATCACCAAACTATTGGGATTATTTACTATACCGACTACACTCCTGTCAGTATCCAGAGTGCATCTCTTTTCATTCTTTGAAACTGTCTGTCCTCTGCATTCCTTTACAGGGAGGGTTGTATTGTGTAGTGTTATAGAACTGTCTGTTGTGATGATAATAATAAAGTAGATATTGTTATTCAAACTTGGCTGGACAGTCCCTTTTATCATTGGGTAATAGTTGTACTTTTGCTGTGTTGCAGCTAACCAACAATCCACAACCTTTCTGAGAGAAGCCTGCCGTCCCGTCATTGTTACCAAAATAGGACAAGGAGGTTAATAATTCTCTTGTGTTTTCAATCTGTTGAGATCCCTTCTGGAGTACTAGAGCTGCGAGACTGATTTATGGTTTAGAAACCGAAATTCATTTCTGGACCACTGGTGCCCCTGTGGTTTGTTACAGCGATAAACAAGAGCCCTGGGGCACTCCAAAGGTTGTATGCAGGGGGAGTGCTTGAAAGTTGTCCACCACCACCCTTGAGTATCGTGGGCCATGGAAGGACTTAATCCAGTCTGCAGCGTTCATAGAAAATTGTGCTATTTCCACTAGCGGGATCACAAGGAGAGCATGTTCAACCAAATCGAATGCTGCTGGATGCTCCTTTTTCGATAATGCTCGAAATATTGGACTTTGAGTCCTGCAGTGTTTTCTCTGTACCATGGCTGGCCCTGAACCCTGATTGGCGAATTCCAAGAATGTTGATTTTTTTTCAACAAACTCCTGAAACTGATGGTATGCAATACAATCAAGAATCTTCAGGAGGAAGGGCGTTTTAGTTATTGGGCAATAGTTGTTAGCTACTGCAGTGTCCAGGCTACTTTTCATTGGGAGGATGTGATCCAAGCTTCTTTGAGAAACGATGGCACTAGAAATTCCCTAATGGAAACGTTGGCAATCTTAGTGACCCATGTTACTAGCAGGTCGAATGAATCCTTAAAGATACTAGCTGAACAAATATCCCTGATACAAGAAGTCGGTTTCAAACCTGCAATGATCTTTGAAATTTCTGCTTCAGTAATCTGCTGAAAGACAAATTTAGGCAGATCTACCTTGGCACCAAGACCGAGCATGACGAGGGAGTCCCGACAGCCAAAAGGTTATCTTTCAATAAGGCCTGTCGTGATTTACTCGACTGGTGATGCAAAAAGATGTTCTTGGTGAATTCATCCTGTATTGTTTGACACTAAGAGGGAATACATCTCTACTGTGGTGGACTGAGTGGTTTTACCCTCAAAATCCTTTAAGAATCTAAAGAGCACACTAGAGCTTGACCTAGCATTATCGATTTATTAAAATCGTTGCATTTAGCCAGATATATATTTCATTTTAAGCTCATCACGGCCTTCTTAAAAACTGAAAGTGTCAGGAGACAGGTTTGTATGATCTTTTATGTTTTCTCTCACAGATAACATCATCTTTGAACCAGGTGTTCTTTGATGTCTCTGGTTTGATTGTTTTACTGGAATAGAATATTTTAACCAAAAAACCCCACAAAACAAACCTGCCGATGCAAGAACATAGAATGTTTTACTATGCTCCGGAGCCAGATGATTTATGGTGATCACAATGGCGTGTTGAAAATGTGTCACTAGATCCGTTGAATCTTCAATGGAATCAAGCTTAACTAGCTTTGGAGCCAATGATGATGCAAAATCAAGAGGCACAGTCCTACTCTTTTTAACTAACCTCAGCAGTTTGTGCAAACACAGCGGTTTGGATGGCAACAGAAGTAAGAAGGATCCTATTGTATGTTCAGACCATGGGCAAAGATTGACCGTAATAGAAGAGATGGGAGAATTATATAACAAGACCCAATCCAGGGTATGTCCATCTCTATGTGTCAACAGGATGATTCATTGCGAGTAACCAACTGCTTCTAGGGCTGACAATAAGGAGACTTGAGGGTCATTGTTCTTCTCTGCCCAAAGATTACAGTCACCCAATACAATCACGTGACTGAGATTTGGTAATTTCATTGAGAAGAGCAAGGAATTGTTCTACAAACAGCAGTGTATTATTAGGTGGTCTATGCAGAATAAGAATGCTCATTGTGGTATTGGGGTCAACCCTTAATTTAACAAACGTAAGTTCACTGTCATTAAGGTTTCAAATGTTAACAGAATGACAATCAAGGTTTTCTTTAACCATAAGGGCATCCCCTCCACCCTGGCTCCAATCTGATCGATCAGTTCTAAACATCTTAAATCCCACAGGAGATACCCGAGAGGCTGCTTGGGCAGCCGCTTCATGCAGCCATGTTCCTGTAATAGCTAGCATACCTGTGCTGGATTATGTTAATATGTCAGCAATCTCCAGTCCATATTGTACTAGGGAACGTGTGTTCAATATTACAACTTTAAGGTGTGCTGTGGCTCCTTGTGATTTGCAACTCGGGTCAGCGATGATCGTTTGGCCAATAGGCGACCCAGGACTATTCCCAGAAACCGGAGGGCTAAGCAATGTCAAGTTGGTTTGTGATAGTAAAGGGCTTGAAGTAGGTGCTTCTGCACGTAGTTTTTTCTCTGCTTGTATGTTCTCGGTGAGTTCCAGGCTGTTTCAAAAACTCACCGAGTATGGTACACTGCAGTCCAAACATGACGTTTGTGTGACTATGAATCATCATATCAGACTTTAGTAGTTGGCTAAATGAAACAGTATTATTGAGGCATCACATCTGAGGACTCAGAGGCATCCTAACAGTAGGTAGGCTTTGACAAATTGCTTTTATTAAGGAAATGGGATCAGGGACTTCATCATGTGTATCCATCGGCACAGTGAGAAAGGGGAAGTTCAGAGGAACATAGATGGGAGATTTCAAGTTTTCAGAGTGGTCACAGAAGTTGCGATCACAATGAAATTGCTCAGTATGTCAGCAAAGAAAGTAACAGCACCTCCTTTTATTTAAAAAAAAATAGATTAAAGCGAAATTCTTACTAGTAACTAAGAAGGAAAAAACCCTAGCCATTGCCAAGGACCTCACACAGCAATGGAGCTAGGCCCCCGCCACACGGTCGCGAACCAACCTCTCGCACCAAAGCTCACATGTCTGATAATGTAGTTAAATACACTGGGAAATGTAGTCCCAGTGGCGGTCAAGCATAAAATCAATTACAAAACATTTAAAACAATTCCCTTCAGTTTCCAAATGAATGTAACAGCGTGTACCTGCAAATTACTATTACTAAACCAAATTTAAAGCAATAAACGACTAAATTCACTAAAATAAAATGAAACTGACAAGCAGAGTGACAAAATGTCAGTGTGTGTTAGGCTCTAATTTGGGAGGTACTGAAGATGCAAGGCTTATATGTCGGGGCACACGCACCTGATAATGTAATTAAATACATTGGGAAGCTTTGAAATGTAGTCCCAGTGGCGGTCGAGCATAACAATCAATTACAATACGATTAAAACAATTCCCTTCAGTTTCCAAATGAATATAGCAGCGTCTACCTGCAAAGTACTATTACTAAACCAAATTTAAAGAAGTAAACACTAAAATCAGTGAAATAAAATGGCAATGGCAAGCAGAGTGGCACAACGTCTATGCGCAGTAGGCTCTCATGTTATGGTCTACTGCATGTGCCCCTATAAAACAGAGGAGGTTACCTGTGAGATGCTAGAAGATGAGATCGTGTTTAAAGTCAGAAGTAACTATCTCAATGGTAAGGAATCAATTGCCAAGGTAGATGACATAAATAAAGATCTCTTCACACAGTTAGAAGATACTTCAGAAATATCCACCCCTGAAATATTTCCAGGCTTCTGCCAGATAGTAGGAAAACAGATGTGATTGCCTGATGCCTCTGAGACAACAGAACAGAAACAAAATTGAGACAAATATTGATGGATTTTCAGAATGTTTTCTCTGTAGATGCGTGTGATTGTGGGAATACTTCTCTTCACTACGCAACTATACCTATGGACCCTAATATGGTGCCAGTAGTAAAACAATACTGGTTACCTCTCACGTCTGTGGAATCCCTCACAGAGATTATCAAGAATTTGGTATCACAATGGATTATTTAACAATCTACAGTACCTTTTAATAATTCAGTACCAGGAATATGAAAACCCAATGGACAATGAAGGTTGTGTTTAGAGCTAAGGGAACTGAAGAAGAGGGGACACATGTCAAGTTCGCCTCTTCCTTATATTGGCCAGGACCTTACACAGAGCCATGGTTTAAAAGTATATACTGCCCTTGATTTGGCTAATGGATATAGGAATGTCTTATAACTCTCTGAACACCAGCAAAAACTTGCCTTTAACTTTTCAGGGCAGCAGTATGCATAGATCAGATCTCCATTTGGATGCATTAATAGCAGAAATTAGTTCCACGCTTCCTACATAAGGTTTAAGACCTGAAGAGCATGCAAAAGCTGAGGAGTGGTCTTCCTCTGGAGACCTAGGCCAGATTAATGTTTTGTCATAAGCAGGGGGACTGTCCTACTCTGGTGAGTGTGTTGAAGCAGACAGAGGAGGAGGTGCAGGGTGGATGCCCTGAATCATTCCTAAAAGGGAAACAGGAGCAGAACGAAAGCCCTGGCCTATTTCAAAACTAGGAACTGGTGCAACAAGTGGAAGGCAAAAGCTCAGGCCTGTTAAAAGACAAGGATCCCAAGAATTCTGGGGCTGGGCACAGCCAGGCATTGGTCGTTCACCCAGGCTCCAGGTGTTTCCGACCAGACTTGGTTCCTGACAAAACTGCTGTTCACTTAGATGTGACTGGAATATATGATAGCTTGTCAGATCCATTGTGTAATCCTGTGTGGATTCAGAAATGGGAATTATGCACTCAGTCAAGTCTTGCCTAGGCAATGACAGGACAGGAAAACCCAAACCCCTTAGATCCTCTACCTGTGGTTGGGTAGTCTTGTTAGAGGAACAGTAACTTCTCTCAGATGGGATCCCACCAAGATGGCATAACTGACAAGGGACCCTCATGTCATTTTTGTGGCTGTGCAGACACGACAGAAATGTCAACATGTGTCTCCCTATCAAACCGCTTTCCGGTGCTGGAAAGCTAGCTTTAGCAGGGCCTCATTTCTAGAACTCCCAGACTATGGGCATGGAAATAAAAGCCAGGCAGGCACCTGTAAAGTTGTAATTCGATTGCAGCTGAGCTTAGATGTTGTTTATCAGCCCATTACCCGCCTTCACAGGTGGCTGATGGGATTAGAGAGAAACTGGGCCATGGTTAAGAAGAGTCCAGAGCTTGGGCATTCGGACATTTCTCTAGAGAGAGTTAAAATGGGCATGCTATTTAAATCTGGACCTCAACATGCTAGTGCAGATGGCATTCAGTTATTTTCTCACCTTGAGGAAGAGCCTGACGCTTTTTTGGCTGGGGCGTGCGATAAATTGCCATCTGGCAAGGGACTGAAAGCCCTGTTTTTTTTAATTTTTATTTTGTTAATGTCATCTCTAAAAGGGTAATCTGCTGATCAGATTCCCCTTTCATAAACTCTTTGCCAAAAGCATAGTGTTTATCTGTGTCCTGCTACATCAGTATCTTGATTTGCAGCACCTACTCTACCAGTGGCACATAGCAGGTTCAGAGGTCACAGCTACCCATTTCACAGTTGCATTGACAGCCACATCTCTGCAGTGCAGAAGCTGCATTTAAGATATGTACAGCTGTAACATAACTATGATGATCATAAGTAGCCAAGCTGGCCGCAGGGTAAACTCTACATATAAGGAATGCCTCGGTTAGGGCATAGAGAACCACACTACATATGATCATTATAGCCAGCAGCCACATCCAGGTTGATATCACACATATGTCAGGAAGGTGATGTGCATTCTGGCCAGACAGACTGAGCCTACCAAATGACAGGACAGGAAACTGAATGGCCATGCCTCTTTGTTGATCTTTTTGTGAGGGCAGGTAACACCCTCCTCTAGAGACAGCTGCACAACAGGCTGCTGTACTGGGCCCAGGCATCAAAGAAGAACACCTATTTGAAAGGAGTAGCTGCACACAATGGAGCTGCATTTCTAAAAGCCTTTGTTCCTATTGAGAAGGGGAAAGGGTAGGGCTAGAGAAGACAAGAGGGCTCTGTATAGTGGAGGAAGACTTCCACAATCTTGTTTCTCTCTGCCTCACTCTCTCTTTCCCGTCCACTCCACTTCCTCTGGAGAACAGTACTTTGGGTGTGATAGCTGAAGGGAAAAATCCACTTCTTTCAAGAACAGGTATTGGACCACCAAGTGTGCGGGCTAGCTGTATTCCAATCACCTGATGACTTTTACCTTTAAAAGAGGGATCTCCCACCACTTCTTTGTAAAATATTTAAATACTCTTTTAGACACCAACCCTTTGAAACCTGGTGGGAGAGCAGTCTTTTCCAGAGTCCTCCAGTTGTGAGGTGAAGGCTGGTGTTCCAAAGCAGAGGTGAGCTGTATGCCCCAGCCATCCACAGGAACCACTGTGGGTGACCTTGCTGCTGGAACAAAACCTACTTCTCAGCCAGTCACAGTGGTACCCAGGGTCTCATCACGTTGAAGGACCTCTGCAGTTGTGTACTAGCCTCACCATGTTTGGAGCTTGAGAAAAGTACTCATCTTGTCCCCCAGTCCCTGGAGTGGGACTCACAGCAACCTGAGGAGGGACCTGCTTCAGTAGCATGACCTGCCTCTTTGCCAGCCATAGCAGAACCCAGAAGCTCACTGTGTTGAAGGACCCCTGCAGTTGTGTGCCAGCTTCCCCCGTGTTTTGGAGCATGAAATAATGACCTATCTGCTCCTTGAGCTCTTGGATTGGGACTCACAGCACCCTGAGGGCCAAGACATCTGATTTGGTGCCGCTGGACCAACAAGAACCGCAAAAAGGTACTATTGACTGCTAACTGTCCCCCTTGTTCGATTTTTGGGCCCTAGAGACTGGTTAGGTCACTTTTATCCCCTTTACACACACAAACATATCTTTTTTGAACGTTGTGGTCTGTAACTGCCTTTTCTCCCCATCTTATTACCCAGAGTGCTGTATCTGCTCTCTTTGCATATTCTGTGTTCTTTCTACAGGGGTGTTTGGTTTAGTATGTTCTAGTTAGTTAATACTGTTCGAATGGTGTGTTTGAATAAAGTTTATACATTATTATAGAACCTTGATTGAACCATACTATATTTTGGTCTGTTATACTTCACTGTTTGGGTAGGTACTGAACCACATTCACGGCCCTCTTGAGAGTATATTCTTCCCTCGGCCCACATTATCACAAAAGGCAAAGGAGATACATCTCTCAACTGAGCCTTTGTTACCTTTATACTTCTGTTGGCTCTTGATTTGTAGATAAATGAGGGTTGGGTGGGAGCTACACACTATTCATCCTAGTACTCCTGCAGGGTAAAAGTCTATTGTTCACACAGGATTCTTGCAAATCTGCTGGAGAATTATGAAGTGTGCACCCCACAAGTTCAGTCATCTTCTAGAGTTCTGCATTCACCACCAGATCAAGCACCTTCTCCCATCATGTAATCCCTTGCAGGCAAGTCCAGATCATGCCTTCACAGTGATAAGGGTAGCTATCACCTTCTAGGTAGATGGCCAGGCGTCCTTCTGGTGGTTGTAACCGTGATAGCCCTTCAGCTGATGTTCCTTTAGCCAAAAAGTATGCCTGACCTCCTGGTGACATTATCCTATGGACTAGCCTTCACTAATGGTTGGATCCTGGCTGCACTCGTACACAAGAACCGACCAAGCATCTTTGTTTTCAACCCCAAGTACAGCTATTGTACCCCCACGTTTCACTTGATCAAGTCTTCTCTTCCGCCTCCCTGGTGATAGGTAATAGGTTTTGCTCAGATGCCCTACAAATCTACGCATTCAGAATAAGGATGTTGATTGGGCCACCAATCGTCAACATACCTTGTTGGTCCATCCTCAATCCGTTTTGATTTTTGGAATTCAGTTTCTGAGCTGGTTGCCAAGGACCAAGCAGTTTTGACCAAAACAGAACAGCCTAATGTAAATATTGCTGTACCAACTGAGTGGAGCTGAGCAAGCTGTCTATTGTTCAAGCCTAACATTTGTCACACATGATCAATAAGAATTAGCAAGTGGTGAATTATCCTTTGCCAAATGCTAAAGCATTTGGTCTTCATCCAGTTCATAGCATTTGGTCTCTACTTTACTAAATGCCACCTTCATAAGTACCACTAATTGTCATTCCTGTGAATCCACATCGTAGAGCGTAGAGCGTGAAACAGCAAAGGGCCATATGAACTCTCGAAACAAAAACAGACCTTTATGGGAGATAATCTAAAGTGTTCGGCGTGCAGCCCATGTTCTACAGTTCAATGGGACAAGCAAGGGTTTCATTTCCCAGTTCTTCCCTGCCACTGGCATATCCAGCCAGTAATGAACATAGAAGCCAATAGATGGAGGATTATGTGGTGCACACCCCACAGGTCCAGTCATCTTCTAGGGTTCTGCGCGCCCAGCCGCGGGCACCAATGTCATGGGCAAGGGTCTCATTTCTTTTCCCGTAAAAGTTGTCACACCTAGGAACAAACGACTGCAACTTTTCAGTGAGTTTATGATTAACAGCCCAGACGTGTTACCTTAAACTGGGAACGGAGAACCGAAATATCGTTTACAAAGTACCGTGTGAAATTAAACACTCGCGCTGCAGCTATTTCGGTAGAATTTCTAGCACCTTGTCAAACCAAGCCGTTAATTTCTTATCTGAACATTTACTTGAACAGTATTTTGTGTCTCCACTTAAGCTTGAAATTCCCTCTTTGTTTCCTGAGAATAATCGGAGCTGACTCTGGTCCATTAGCTGTTACGCTCTTAGCCACAGGCCTGCCTTTCGCATTACCCTGGAGTGCGCCCTGCCAAAAAAGTTCCTTCCTTCTGTCAGTAATAGCAGGCCCTTGCTACAGAACTGCCTGCTTGAGGTTCACGAGCTTTCGCGGCAAGTTGTTTCCAATTTCCTGCCTTGTTCCCATTCCTCTGCTGCTGCTGCTGCTGTTCCTACAGTTTTACGGAAAGTGTGAAAGCCTCACGGGGACGCTGAGCTGGAATTCACCCTGCAGCGGTTCCATGTTTGCCTCCACACAGTAATACCGTGTGCATCAAAGTACGCACTTCCTTCCGTTCTAGTCCCATCTAATGTTAGATTTTTTACACTATCTTTTTATGTATTCGTCGCTTTTGTTGGGCATTTATATTATGTTATGTCGACAAAGGTTATTTTACAGGGAACGCACAAGAACAAGAAAGAAACCCGCCTCAAAAGCCAAGAGGTATCTTCTATGAAAAGTAGCAAGGTTTCTCTGCCACCACCTGGCACTGGACTGCATGCCAGAGACGGCGTCAATGGAAGAAGAGTGTCTGGGCACACGGTCGTGGGAGTAGCGTACAGATGATGTGTTCCTGCCTGGTCACGTATCATTTCTCCTGTTTGAGCCATTGCTTGGGCTGTGGAGGGCACACACCTGGCACCTGATATACACAGATTTGGCCTGGAGCAAAGGAGCAGATGCACGTGAGCATCACATATGCACACCTGCTCCCTGCTGCCAGATTCACAAAACCCACAACTGGAGCTAATATGAAGATGTCCTTGAGCAAATATGTGTGATTCGTATTTCCTCAGGAGTACCTCAGAAATGCTACAGCCATCTCCAGGTTTGCTCCAGTTTTAGGCCTTTTCAATCAGGCATAACATAGTAGATGCACAACTGAGATGCTTACAGGCCAGTACTTGATTGCTGCAGCACAGAGCTTTGAGAATTAGACCCCATTTGTCACATGACCCATTCCTACATGTGGGAACAACGGATAATGGGACACGAACACAACGTGTCGACATATTTCGCAGTTCCTTAAGAGCACAGATGCTACAAGGATAGCATTTTCTGGTGATGATCACACATGTCCCAATTTTAAATTTTGAGAGGTATTTCATACGCACTCAAGGAATACAGAGCTTAGGGGCTCTATTCCGCCAAGGCAAGCACATTTCACACCACCACAAGGCTTTTTTATTTTGCTTGGAAGATCATAGAGAGTATCATTAAAATTACCACCACATTGACTCTTACAACCTATTATGTGTGTCTACACGGGCTTCTTTCATGCTTACACCACGGAGCCTGGTGACTCTTCAAGCCAAAATGATATTGCAATTGATGAGGGGTAAACTGTGATTGTGACATTGTTTGAATTCTCTGCTGCGTTTAACATAGCTGACCAACAGGTGCTGTGGATGGACTTGGAAAAATGGTTGGGAAATGAAGTTTACTGTGTTTGAAAGATTTGGCTCTTTTTTTCTAAAATAGGTCGGATCAAGCCAAAATGTTACAACTGAAAAAGCCCCATTGGCATCAGTAGTTTCTCACTCTCCCCCTCCTCTCCAATATAACTCCATCCCTTGTAAGATTTAGACTGCCTGCTCATTGTACAATTTTGGATATAACCGTATTGGCTATCATGAAACTGCTATAAAGCAAAAGTTATGGTGGTCCACTACTCAATACCCGCCTAATATAACTCCTCCCCCATGGCCAGCCTCCCTCTGAGATCAACCAGCACCAGTGACATCAGTCAGGAATTACAATGGAATACAAGCTTTCATTTCCATCACCCACAAAACAACTGCATAGGGAGATAATCCTACTTTAATTGTTGCATTGCACCACATGCATGGCATGCTAACAAAACCACACAGGAGCTTCAGGTGGTCCATAACAAAAGTGGTATGAACCCTGCTCAGCCTCAATCACATCTCCTCTTACATTCCGGCTTTATTGGTTGCTTGTTCAGAGATAGGCTGGTCTGAGTACCTCTGTTTCAGCATCACTCTTTGCAAAACTAGTGTCCTAGATTTTAGAGACCTCGGCAGCCGTTATATACACTAAATTCACCCTTTCTTAGCTCAATTTGTACTATTACGGAACAGATCATTAGTGGTGGATGGGAATCTAGTATTTGGAATGGTCCAGCTCCATCCAACTGATATCAAACCTGACTTTGAGGAATCTTCTTCACACATATTTACTTCACAAGGGATTGTTTCTAGGATTCTGTAAAAACACAATAATTTATTAAGAAAAAGTCTGGTTAGTTTTGGGTAACTCACACTCTGAAGCCGAATTTTGGTGGCATTGGCTGCCATGTAAAACAACAATTAACATTATTATTTTGGGTTAGGAGCAGAATGTGTGTGTCTGCCATGCAGTGGTAGCAGTGTACCAAAATAAATAGTGGAACTGTGGTCTCGGCAGGCAGAGGGTAGATGGAAGCACAGTGCAACATATGACAAGAAGAACACTCCATCTGCTTGATGGATCACTTTTCATCCATCAGTCATTCCTCAGTGTGTACTGGTAGAAGCAAATCAGTCAAGCTCCTGAGAATTCTCAGCTTGGAGCTCAGCCTATCCTTAACTAGGGCCAGGAGCTATTAAATTCCACATGAACCACCAACTCTTTTTCTGCAAAGGGCTCAAATTAAGATTATCTCTCCTCGCAGAACAGCACCTTCTCCTAGTCTTGGCTGTAAATTGACCCACACTTAATCAAACCTCACAGATGTCTGCTCGGGATCCCTGAATATCTTTGCAGACAAAATGAAAGCCATTCTTCTACAGCAAGGCATCCCTATTTTTGCCAGGCTCAAAGGTTGCAAACACCTGGCTGATTTTTCTCTCCACCTCCCAGTGTGCATTCTTTGTTCCAAGTGTATCTCCTGTACTGACAAACGGATTTTCAAAAGGAAAAAGGGGGGTGGGTCTGTTTGCCAGCGGTATTTAGGCCTTTTTAGGTATTTAGGCCTTTAGGTATTTAGGCCTCAGCCATTTAACATAGTAATTGTCTGCCGAGCTATTCTACATCCTTTGCAGGTCTCACAGGCATGTTTTGAGGTACAAGGACATCCCCCGAAAATAACTGCAGGAGGCAGATGTGTTTTCTGAAGGCGTGCATACTTCCACATGTTTCAAGGTGATGAACACAAAACCATATAAACGAAATCTCCATAATATAAGTCTTTCCCACACCACCACCATTTTACACGAAATAAGCAGCACCAAGTAAAGGTGTCCGTCCAGCCCTGCCGAACCAGACCAATATTACATTCCATCACCAGTCCTCTTCTGCCTCCCCACGCCATTAGTGTTTCAAAACATAATAATGAGAACAACCCTGTTTTCTAATGTTGCCTCATAACTAGTAGACTCTGATGGACAGAACAGTGTCTACCCCTCCCTCAAAATCTTAACTCATTATTTTCTAGTCAACAATGATTTCCCTTTCCAGTTAGACGTTCACGCAGGGGACAGTTTTGCTTAATGAGCTTATGGGTCCCTCTAACTTTGTGCCTGCAAGTTAATATATCCTCTCCATTTTGCACTGGCTGCCTGCCCTCCGGGCCCACTAATTTGGATATAAGTTTCTTTATCTGCCACAGGCTCCCCGCTCAGGACCAACAACGCTAGAATGCAGCTATCCCCACGATTATTTTGGCTGAGCTGCACACATAATTATACACCACCTTTCACACCACAATGACCATACTACCTGACTCACACACCATGCACACTGCTTCCAGCATTAGAATGCACCTATCCACCACAAAGAATGCAGTGTAGCAGCACACATTTAGAGTGCACACGCACACGGTTGACTGCTCTGACCATCTCCACTTACCTGGACTCCGGTCCGCCAGGGCGTTCAACCTACAGCACGTTGAGACCATGCCAATGGTGAAAGGCGTTATACAAATGCCCATTGACATATAGGTGTACTTCATTAAGTGGCAATCTCTAATTTAATTCCCCTTGGTATAGAATCCCACCCCACCCAACGAAACAGCCTGTATTTGGAATCAATGTTATATTTTCTTAAAGTTAAAAACAACTCTAAGGTGGTACCCTAAGTTTACGACAGAAATGTAAATACACACACACATTGGTAGCTTGTATATAGAAGAACCTGATGCTACCAATGAAATTCCCACTAAGGTCCAATAGACACACATTTGTTCCATGAATCTACTCATTATGTTTCTGAATATCCAATTCTAATAGGACAAACTACTTTTTTTAACAAAACACTCTAATTAATGTCTTAGTAAACCCCTTATCAGCCAGCGTTTTCAAATATGTTGCACAACATATACATACAACTGTCCTTCCTTCTTTCATAAATGACAAATTTCAAAAGACACGTTATTTTCTCCAATGTTAAACACAAGCATTGGTATCAAATGTTAGGCAGGAAATGCATTTGTTGGAGAATTCCTGTTAATAATGTGCTCCATGTGAAATCTGTTGTGTCACAATCTACAGTCTTGGGTTTCTGAAAGCTTTGCTGGAACTTACAGAATATTGGTTTTATCTACCCAATGTATCCATCCAAGAACTTGATTTTCTGGAAGAGAAACAACTATCGCATGGATGAATTGACTGTATCTAATTTGGGTTCCTAGTATCACAACACAATATCATTGGCAACATTTTACTGTTCATTTGAAATTGTATCTTTTCTATAAAATTGGAATCTTCCCTGCTAAACTCCCTTTCACCGCAATATATCTTTTAAAATATCTATGGCTTTCACGGGTCAAAATGTATAATTTGTGAAAATGTGTAAGTCACACGCTCTTTCACAAATCCAGTGTCAGACTACAACTGTGAAAATGCTCAGGGTTGTATCTTGTTGGATGTGGTTTTCAAAATGGTTTGTGCTCTGCGCTGGCATGTACAATGTATTGTACACTGTGCACACAGCACAGAGAAATGTAGAAACATGCTATTTGTTCTTATTTATCATGCTCAGATTTGAATATGTTCAGAAAGCAGGTTACATTTCACACTAGCATGCAACTACATTCTATTCACATTCTATTGATTAGAGTTTATCAGCCACTGCATGCTGTGCACACAAAAACATATTTTTGTTCTACAATAAATCATATTTGATTTGGCTTTGAACATAGCAAGAAAGCAACGTTCCAATTCACACTAACATGTTAAAGCATTCTATTTGCGATCAATTTCTATTAGTGGCATAGCCCCCCAGCTTCCACAGTCTGTTCTACTCCAGGGACATAACAGGAAATTGATTCTAGGGCATCAATATCTAATTACACTGGAGAATGTATATACTCGCTTTGAATAATTCTTTAAAAAGTCACAGAGTCAGCATAGATCCTCAGAGTTTAAAGACACTTCTCAGTCTACTTGGTCCCTCTGGTCTGTTTCACCCACTTCTAGGAAACCAGCTATGCCTCAGGGACAGTCTGTTTCAGGTTTCCTCATGGCCAAGGCCATTTAACCTGCAGATATTATCCAAGCTCGGCAATCATCCATCTTGGACAGTGGTTCCTCTTTCTGAAGCCTTCACAAACCCAGAACTACTCCTTTTTAATTAACTGTGTGTTTCTGATTATATAATGTGTAATATTTCCTTGGTACGTCATAGTGATATAACACTTTTTTAATTGATCAAGACTTTCTATTGGCTTGGTTAACAGGTGAACACCCTCAGGGACTATACCTCTTATTTCATAAATTGATTGTATTTCTACACATGTTATAGGTTGGTGATGTATACTTTGGACTCAAAATCATACATACTTCCATATCTCCTGACAGGAATTGTACCCATTAATAAAATATGAATTTCCAGATGTTGATGGTCAAGGTGAGTTCAGGCATGAATCTGTGTGAAGCAATATGAGGTTGTTATTAAATAATATGATTTTTTAAATTACTGATACACATAAAAATATGTTGTCAAGTCTTCTAATGTACAGGGGAGTCTCACAATGTCAGATCATATTTTAATTAGGCTCTAAGCTATATTTTTTGAAGTTATGTCAAAATCATATTTAAATACATCAAATAATGCTAATTTTAAAAAGTCAGCAGTATAAGCATGGAAACCGTGTGCTAGCATAATAAATTATGTAAACTGCTCTCAGAGACCCTTTTGTGAAGCCTTCAGTCAATGATGAATATGGCAGAAGGGATGCAGAAGTGTTTGGTTGTATCCCAGAGGAGACGCTGTTTATATAGCGGCGTGACAATGTGGAGAAGGTTATTTGTCTTGGATGTATTGTGCTGCTTGGAGCAGGGGAAACATATTGGCTCCTTTAAGGATCTGGACTCTTTCACTTCAAAAAATTTCCGGCTATGCGCAGCATAGCGTAAGTGTTGCAGAAGTGTCTGGTTGTGTTTGGTGATGGCTCGGTGAGGCGTATACACGCAAGTGCTCCACAACCTGTTTCCCCCGGTTATTTGATCTGATACACTAACTGTTTGATCCTTTACCAAGCTCCCCGGCCTGTGGATACGGTGCACAGCTCAACAACCATAGTAAGGAACTTAAAGGTAAGCCATTCAAGAGCGCTGGATATTGTTTGATGCAGAAGCAAATGTAGGCTGTACCGTTACAATGAACCCGGCTAAAGAAGCTGAATAGGCACGGCCTGTAGGTGGGCACTGGCAGTGTCTTAGATGATTACTAGATAGCTGGTCAGCCTGCATCTGTACCCAAGAGACTTAATTTGGGTGACTGTTGGCTAATTGCCTTGGAGCCCAAGAGTAAGCCAGCAAACAGAATTTAATGCGGCAAACACAAAGGTTGAAGTACTGATACATTGACATTTTACCTGCCCCAGTGGGGTCCCCCGCAACTGTGGAAACCTCCACCCAGTTATTCTTAGTGCAGAGGTGCAATCGGTTCTTTGTTAGGTGGAAATGGATTTTTTGATTAAACACCACATGAGCGGGGTGATAACAAAGTTGGAAAGCAAATTATCCCTGTGCAAAACGGTCAGAGAAATGAAAACAAGAGGAAAACACATCAGAAGTCCAACTCTGAATAAATCTGGAGTGATGACAGTGCCTTGCAAAAAGAAGGCAGTAAATACCTCCTCTTTATCAATATCCTCAAATGAGCCAAAAATCCAATCTTATTTCACAACCGATAAACAGGGAGGTGAACTCCCGGGAAAAGGGGATAATCTCCCCCTATCTGGAATTATGGAGCAGGACTCAATTATATTCATTGATAACAACGGCTCACTTTTGAAATTATGCTGCGTGGCCAAAAGGAATTCCATAGCTCCAGCGGACTTTGAGGTGGATAATCTGATGTCCTCGGACCTTTCACTCATGCCAAATTTTGAACATTTCATGACCTCATCTGAGTCGGCGCCTGGGGAAAGTGAGAATGAAGATGGAACAGGCGAGGGGGGAGAAGAAGAAAGCGAGCCTGTCAAGGAGGGGAGCCGCTGCCCCAGTAAGAACAAGGGCTTTGATGTTGCAGAAACAAAAATCAATGCTTTGTTTCAGCTGTGTGCTAGGATGGCCACGGAACAAAAATTTGAAAGTTCCAGTTTTTGAGGAACTGTTAGTTCAAAAGATGAATCACACAATAAGTTCTACGTCTTCTCCCAGAAGGAAAGAGGCATCCCAAGAAAGGGCCTTCGTGATGGCAGAGTCAGACAGTGGCACTTTGGTAGCTATCTGTGCCGAATTATCCCTTGTTAAATGCCCCTGAGTAGCCACCTAGAAAGCTTAGGCGTATTAAGAGGGGCCTTAAGAGCAGCGGGAGTACCTCTCAGCTAGTATAAGGAGCAAACCAGGAAGCCAGACCTAGGCAGAGACAGTAAACCAAAAGAAAGGGTCCTTTTATTGTCACGAATAGCTTACCAGATGGACAAACTAGACCAGTGCTACTCAAGGGCCCTATGGATGACTGGGTTGCAAAATCTCTTATTCCACCCTCAAAAAAAGGAAATGGTAGGTACGAAGGGTTGGCCCGTGTGGACCAAAGATCACAGAACAACAGCAAGAAGCAGAAGCCCAGCCGTACGGGGGAGCCGAATGCTGGTCACCTAGTGAGAAACCCAGTACCGATAGTGAAGCCGGTTAAACGCTTGGTGTCCCCAAGCCCTAAAATGGCAAATAAGGAGATATTTCAAGCCCCAATACTTGTGAAGGAGGCAGCTCCTTTAAACTGGGTGGGCAGGGTGAAGCAGCTAAGACTGCAGAACAAGATTAAGGAAACCCAAATGAGTGATTCAGCCTGGTGCACAGAACTGACCCTCATTAGGTTTGTGCAGAAAAACATGACGATAAATAGCCCTTTTCTGAATCGATCATGGTTGTTGGAACTGTTGCACATGATACCCGACCTAGGCCCAATCACGTCCACGGATCTTCTAAGACTGGAACTGCCGAAATTCGATAGTTTGGACAAATGGGCAGTGGTGACTTTTGTGTCCCCTATGGTGGTTGAGAGAATTTGTAAAAATGCGGGGCTCTTAACCAGTTAGGTTTTGATATCCAGGTTTTCCTTTCAGATCAGTAGAAAACCTGGGCCACGGAGGGAAGGTTTTCCAAGGAATATTATCCTGGCCACAGAAATCTGGTTGCTTCCTCTGTCTGTAGGAGGCAACAGGGAAGATGGGTGGATATACATACTTACACCCAGTGACAGGTCAAAGGGTCAAGTGCTAAATGTTTCTCAATTTTGTCATGGAATTCAAGAGGGCATGGATCTTTTCTTTGCAATTATGAAACAATGAATACTTTGAGAGCTATGTACTGTTTCTGCCTACAGGAGACATGGCTGTGTGCTCCATTTTGCTTAATGATTATACCCATTCAACTTGGCTGATTTCACACAGGGCCATCCTCACCTGAATTTTTTGGAGGACATTCTGACGAACCACGGCATGCTCTCATCTCCAATCCTGGTAGCAACACTCTATTATCTGCCAGGGGGGTGCTTTTCATCAGAAATTATGAACGCAGTGATAGAAACTTTTAGATACTAGGTGACTAAATATCCCGGAGCAATTGTGTTTATCACAAGGGACCTTAACGTGTGCAAGCCCAATTGGGAAGTCAAGGATACAGCATGAGTAACAGACCAAGGGGGAGTGCGAGGGCTGAGGAATGGTGAAGAGCAGTGGCGGAGTTTGACCTTGTGCCCATGAAGATGGCCCAGGGAATGGATCACACTACGTGGTCAAATGGTCAAGTCAGCACTTGCATAGATTTTATATATATTAATACCCAGGCGGGCTGTCTAACCCCTCTATTAGAGATTAGACCAACAGAAGCAAGTGATCATGTAATGTTGATTATGTCTGTGGAGAAGCTTGCACAAACACCTAGAGATAGGTTGGCTGAAGGTTAACCCTGGAGACAATCCTCTACGTTGGTCAGTAAGCAGGATAGGAAAATTGAATGCTTGGCTGAGAAGACACGAATGGCTGGGGAGTGGTACTCAGATCCAGGCTTGTCTAGGGACAATGATGGGGCAAGTACTGTTGAACAAGAGATCAGCTAGACAATCGAGTATCCAAAACAGCTGTTATAGATTGGGCCGCCGACATGACCCGGAGATTGCCAGAAGGAAGAGAGAGTTAAACTCTGCACTGCAAAAGGTAGGAAAAAACATCTCCTGGTTGGAAAAGAGTTCCAACCTGAAGAAAAGATATGAAAACTGAGTGAGAATTCACTGGTTTTCACTAAATGATGAGGGTTGGAAATTCATAAATAGATTAATCAGGACAAATGATAGCAGGACATTTTGGCATTGGTTGCGGAGTTCCCAGGCAAATCCTTATCAGATCAGGGAGTTAGTCACTGTCACAGAAAAGAAATGGCTAAACTATATAAAGAAAAGCTTTGATGGCCCCATCATTATTTCTGAGAATGCCAGACCTATGATAAATACGAAGGTCAGTGAATATATAAAAATGATCGACATGGAGGCAAAAATTTATCAATTAAAGGCATCCTCCGCAGTGGGCCCCAATGGCCTATCTAATCTGGTGTTGAATATGGGAATACGGTCTATCCTGCATCTCATATGTGGATGATATGGTGGTCTTAGATAGAACAAAATTGGGTTACAAAGGTCATTGCGGGCCCTGTCGGAGTACGTGAGTGCCCTTGGTTTGAAACCAAATATTAAGAAAACTAAAATCACACTTTTTTTGGGAAAGGGGCCCGCTCTAGTAAAAAGCTTGAGTGGTTTCTTGGGGGCCAAAGAGTGGAAACGACTCCTGGATACAAATATCTAGGGATTGTTATCAGGACTCAAATCTCTGGGGCCGGTTTACTGAAAAGTATGGAATAAATGGATCATGCTAAGGAAATCTATTGACATTCAAGGAGGGAGATCCATAGAGGCCAGGATTCTGGCTTATAAGACCTCAATAGTCCCTGCCATGCTATATGCTTTGGAAGTCTTCCCATGGAAGTGGGTCACCGCCGTAGGCAAGCTATAAGGAAAAATACTACGCGCAATGCTAAACTTAGCACTGTCTACTCCGGTTCAGGCCATCAGACTGGAGTTAGGAGTGACCTCCTTGTTTTTGTCATGGTCAATGGCATCTTGCAATATATGGGCTAGGATAAAGTTTGAGATAGGAGAGCCAGACTCCTTTCACATACACTCCTGCATGCTCGTCAATACTCTAAGAGCGAATGTTTCACCAATTTTGATATAAGGACAACGGGTTATCTGGAGGATATTGGTGTGACACCTATCCCGACGTCATGGTTGGAATATAATTTGGCAAGGTTCCCGGTCAAAGACAGGGCACATGATATTGAGCTTGAATTGAGGCATCTGAATTCTTTGAGGAAATTTCAGCAATACACACACCAGGCATTTGTGATAGGGCGACCTAAATCGTACCTAACAAAAAGACGATAACCGGGTCTGATAAGATTCACTCTGTCAGTAAGGTGGCAGACTATCCCAGCATTGGAAAACACTGGGGCCTGGTTGGGGATCCCACATGATAGCAGGTTATGCAGATTCTGTGGGGAAAACATTGAAACCGCCCGACATATCCTCACGCAGTGACAAGAACTATAAATATTTTATGAGTGGTCATATGCTAATTTTCAAAATTATGCATCCAAGCAGGATTGCTGTATATTGTTTGGGGCGGAATCACTAGTGAGTACCGCTGCCGCCATGCATGTCAGGGGAATAACCTCTGGGAAACGTATTGCTAGAGTTGTATAATAGAGAAACCAATAGGTCCAACGCACTCTCATTTTGCACACTGAGACCGCTTACCACTCTATTAGGCACAGCTGTCCACAATTTCCTTTAATCCCCTATTCCCAAACCTTTCTATTTACGATGCACCCATTTTACGGCATTCCGGATGACCGTCCACACTCTCATAACTCGGATACCTGCTATCTCATCGGTCCAGCATATCTAATTCGCTTTGCCCATATCTATGGCCTACTCGTGTCCTCCTTTTGCCAACGTGATGACTCTATGCCTGTGACTACTGTCTCACACTGCCTCCATTATTGCTGCATCATGCACTGTGCCAACGTGATGCCACTGTATTGGTGACCACTGAGCAGCTATTTCCATATACTGCCCTCAGTACAGCCGCATTTATGCACTCTGCTAATGTGTTGCCTGTGACTACTGCCTCATTATTTCTGCATCATGCACTCTGCTAATGTGTTGCCTATGACTACTGCCTCATTATTGCTGCATCATGCACTCTGCTAACTTGATGCCACTGTATTTGTGACCATTGAGCAGCTATTGCCTTATACTGCACTCAGTACTGCCACATTCATGCACTCTGCTAACATGTTGCCTGTGACCACTGCCTCATTATTGCTGCATCATGCACTCTGCTAACGTGTTGCCTGGGACTACTGCCTCATTATTGCTGCATCATGCGCTCTGCCAACGTGTTGCCTGTCACTACTGTCTCATACTGCCTCGTTATTGCTGCATCATGCACTCTGCTAACGTGATGCCAATGTATTTGTGACCATTGAGCAGCTATTGCCTTATACTGCCCTCAGTATTGCTGTTACTATGATGGACCAACGCACTCCCATTGTCTGCACCTACCGCGCTCTTTGCCTCTCCCTCATTTTATTAGCTTTGCTAGGACTTCTCCTAAGTTGTATTTACACCTCACTTGCAACCTCATCACTGACCTGCCTTCACGCAAACCCTTCACACGCCTGCGTGCCACAACTCTCCACTATCATATATCCCACCACACACGCTCCTTGCTTTAGTGGCACCTTCTGCCTCACACGGCAGCAAAACCCCCCTCTGGCTACTGCTACTACTACCTTTCACAGCAACCCTTACCTCAACTCCCCTTCCCTCTGGCTTGAACATTTTGTATCCAAACCAACTCCTAACCAACCCTGCCCTGGGCCCCTGAGGAATCTCAGACTAGGATCTAGACTACCTCATGCCTCCCACCACCTCATTAATATTCACCAGCAGACCAACCAATCTCACTCAGAGTCATCAGCCCTCACCCCCCACCACTTACCCACACCCACAGTGGGCACTAATCCTGATGTGAGTACCCAACCCCATACTCCCACAGCACCTCTCAAGGCTGCCCTGATCAATACCAGATCACTTACAGCACACACACTTGATGTGGCCGACCTTATCACCACTCACGACCTTTACTTCGTAGCCGTTACTGAAACCTGGCTCCATGCAGCTTCAAGACCACTACTATCTCTACCGATCCATGAAGGTTATACTATTATAAGAAGTGACCGCACACTGGTCAATCTAAAGGAGGCGGGATTGCCTTCAAACACAAAAATACCATTACTCTTTGCCTCTCTGCTGCGCTCCAAATCAGATCAGCTGAACTACTCTCAGTGAAGCTAGCCATCACCCCTATTCAGACTATTGCACTCCACCTTATCTACAGACCCCCTGGTCCCTTATCCACGTTTGCTGAAGATCTCTCCCACATCCTTACTGATAACACCAAGACGAAGTCCCAAATCATCGTACTTGGTGACTTCAATCTAGGCTACCAAGACTCTAATGATGCCTCTGCACACAACTTCAACAACCTGCTACTTAATTTAGGCTTCAAACAACAGATCAACTTGCCAACACACTCCAAGGGCAGGATTCTCGACTGGATAGCTAACTTAAACTGCGACGCTAACATTGTATCTAATCAACCATGTGCCTGGATAGACACCACCTCATCACCTTCAGTATCCCCACTAAAATCATCCACACCACCCCTGATATCGCACCTGCTACTGCCACAAGAAATAAGCGCAACATAACCTGCGCTAAATTACTCCCACTCATCCTCCCTGCTCTCAACAATCTATCCCTCTCATGTTCTGACTATACTGTCCTGGTAGACACGTACAATCAGACCATGCTGAAAGCACTTGACCTCATTTCGCCCACCAAACTTAGAAAACCTAAACCTTGGGCCCACCGCAACTCATGGTTTACGCCACAGCTGAGATCCCTACTCAAAGAAAAAAGGATCTTCGAATCACGCTGGAAAAGTCACCCAACTGAAACAAACAAAGCTAGCATTACTCTAGCTACTTTAAATTACAAAGAGGCCATACTTCAGCCAAAAGAGATGAGTACAACAAACGCATTGAACTAGCCCAAACAAACACCAAAGAATTATTCAGAATCTTAAAGGAACTGGAGTCGCCTGCCACTCCCCCTGACACCTGCTCCAAAGACAGTACCTGGTGTACTAACATTCAAAAGGCCGTCCTCGGCAAAATCGCCACTCTCCAAACTAAAATCAATGACAAAAAAACAGCTTGCAGACTGGTCTGCAGCAAAAAATCCTTCAGGTCAGTACCAATACTGATCTCGATAACCTCAAACCATTCAGCTTCTAACCCTTATCCACTTCTGAAGTTGAGCATATCATCAATAACCTTAAACCCTCTAACTGTCAGGGCGACCTTTGTCCTGCCTCCATTATTAAGGAAGCCTCGCACAGTCTAGCACCTTTCATTACCACGCTCATAAATTCATCATTCAGCTCGGGGACTGTCCCTAACAACCTAAAGGATGCCTGGGCCATTCCCCTCCTTAAAAAACCTACTTTGGATGCTAACATACCCACTAACTACAGGCCTATCACCACGGTCCCTTTCCTTCTACAAATTCTTGATCGTGCTGCTTACCTGCAGATCCAACATTACCTTTAAACTAATAATCTCCTGGTACTGAGACAATTAGGTTTCCGCCCCCGGTATGGCACGGAAACTGCCTTGTTAGATCTTAAAACGCAGATTGAAGACCTAAAAGATAAGGGCAAGCTAGCCCTATTACTCCTTTTAAATCTCTCTGCAGCCTTCGATTTACCAAACCACCAAATCCTCTGCCGTCACCTTAAAACTGCCTCCCACTTCTCGGACAAAGCGACGGCCTGGATCACTTCCGTCTTAGAAAACAGATCCATTAGAGTCTTCTCTCATTCTGCCACCGCCAACCCCATGCCGGCTACCTGCGGGGTTCCACAAGGATCGTGTGTTTCACTAACACTCTATAATGTGTTCACGAAACCACTCTTTGACATTTTGGACTATCTGGGTGTCACATATACCAATTGCGCTGATGACACCCAGATACTCATCCTTATCACAGGTGACCACAAAACGGACACTCTAGCTATCAACTCCATTTACCAAGTTATCCAGGCTTGGATGGCGCAGCATGAATTGTGCTTGAACGATGAAAAGATGGAGATTCTCATTTTAGGCTCTCACCAAAGACTTTGTAAGCTTTATACGTCCTTCAAATCCTTCACAATTGACGGCAATACCATCAAAGTAGCCAAAGAAACAAAAAAACGCTTGGTATCCATATCGACTCCACTCTCTCACTTTCTAGACAAATTAACACAATCTCATCTGCTGCATCATATACATGCAAGCTCATTACGGCATGCCGACCGTTCCTATTACTAACCAACTGCACCACATTAACCAGGACCATGGTCCTGTCTAAGATCGACTACTGCAAAGCCCTCTATGTCGGCACCAACCAATGGAACATTAACAAATTACAGATCATCCAAAATAACGCCATTAGAGCCACACTCAGGGGCCGATTCATGGAACAAACGTGCACCGAAAATCTATGCGCAAGCAGGCGCAAGCGCGAAAAAACAGGCGCACGCGCACACGTGCGATTCATGGAAGTCCCTGTGTGTGTTTTCCTCGGGATGTGCGCCAAACCCGTGCATGGCGCACACGTCACTGAAACATCCCGAACGGCGTGCGCGACGCGCACAGTGAAAGCGCACAACCTTGGCGCACACACCAAAAAGGGGGCGGAACACGGGACGTAACGCGTGGAATGGGGAACAAAGCGCGAAAATAAGGACGTAACTGGGATGTACTGCTGGGAAGCAGACGGAACGCCCACACGCACGTGAAGCACACATATTCATGGAATCGAATAGGGCAAAGCCACGCACGGCCAAAGACACGCACAGGCCTAAACACGTCCGCCACACGAAGGCAAGCGGTAGCGTCCCTGCGCATCACAAAAGCACCAATATACAGCAATGATGAATGTCCCATACTGCTATTGTGCCTGGGGGAGCGGGCTACGTGTATCACGGGGGTTTGCGCGAAGTTTTTCACACGATCGGGCCTGGGGGAGCGGGCTACGTGTATTACGGGGGTTCGCGTGAAGTTTTTCACGCGATCGGGCCTGGGGGAGCGGGCTACGTGTATTACGGGGGTTCACGTGAAGTTTATCACGCGATCGGGCCTGGGGGAGCGGGCTACCACTCACCGTCTGCCTTGCGTGTAGAAGAACGCGTAGCCAACACCCGCTGTGAAGTAAGTAATAGCGTGTGAACCCCAACGGCTGCAAAACACACGCACCGCACCCCACGAAAAGCACATACAGAGCAATGTAAAGGCACGTGGGATCTACAAGCTCTGCCAGGGAAACGCCCGTGCGCGAAACGTCACAGACGCGCTTACGCACTAAGGGCCTTTGGTCCAATGAAATCGCGTATGCGTGCTGACACGCTTACGCGCTAAGGGCCTTTCCTAGATTTACACGCAGACGTGCAATATTTTCACGTGGCAAATCACTGCGTATCAAGCTGGCCACGCGTAAGCACACGGAAGACCACGCTCCTGCCCAAAAGGCCGAATTACTGCCCCCCAGAGCCCTGAGCAGCCTCCCATCAGCCATCTGCTGCTGCCTGCCTGCCTGCTGTCACCGTGCCCTGCCATTTGGTGCGTGCACATCAGCCATCTGCAGAGGTCCATTTGCTGTGTCCACCCCTGCTGGAACAGAAGACTCCCAACTGGGATACCATCGCTCCACAGCCCAGCCCCAGGACCCAGTTGCCCACCCACTCCTGCCTTTGGGGTTGCCATGTCGGGCACTGAAACATCTGGCACCACTGGCAACCCCCGGCCAGAGAGGCAGACGGGCACCAGCTTCTCTGCCACCGAAGTTGGTGTCTTGGTGGAGCAAGTCCTGGGGCAGTATGATGCCCTCTTCGGAAGTAAGCGCACCAACAAGGAAGGACGGACTCGGATCTGGACGGACATCGTGACTGCCATCAACGCGGAGGGGGTGGCAGTCCGCGTCTACCAACATGTCAAGAAGCGCTGGGATGACTGCAGTTCCAGGACCCTCTTGAAGGCCTGGCGCCTCATGGAGGGGGACCGGGGCCGCATGAGTACCATCCAGATGAGGGTCCTGGAACGCGTAGGTCCAGCGCTCCATGCCCAGATCCTTGAGAGGCAGACCCGTCTGGAGTTGAGCGGTAAGTGGCCAAGTATTGCTGTGTGAGACAGGGCATGTCGCAGTGTGCTGTTTGTCTGATACTTGCCTGTATGTGTGACATAGGCCATGTATGCATGTGTGTGTGCAGGGACGTCATGCATGTGAGACCAGTAATGTGTGAACCACACGGTTGGTGCATGTGTTCAAATGCAACATGGGTTGCCCTATGCGGAATGGCCACATGAAAGCATGCCCATCTCTGTTCCTGGACATGGGTGGGGGTGAGGGATGGGTGCTGATGCCATGTACATGTATGCTGTCCATGTCTGTGTGTCTGACCTGTGTGTCTGTGACTTGTGAATGCCAGGGATGCATGACACATGTCTTTCGCAATGTTCAGGTTCACCGATGCAGCCTAGTCATCCTTGTATCCACTGTGTCTGTGGTGTACGAGGCCAGATGGATGAAACTAGGGTGAAGTGTGTGCATGTGATAGGCATGGCCCATGATGCATGTGAGTCCCAAAACAACATTGTATATTTCAAGAATCCTGTGGGCATGTATACTAATGTCCATAGCATTCGCCATGCCAGTTGCAGCATGTGTTTTACCTGCACTGAGCCATGTGTTGTGGAGGGACATGATGGAAGTGATCTTTGACAGTGCCACTCATCTGCTATTGCTTCCTGTCTAGGGGACCATTGTACAGTACCCTGATGCTTGTGTTCTATGTCTCCCTCTACACAGCGCCACGTGAAGAAGAGGGCAGAGACGGCTCTGTGGAGCAAAGCAGCGGGGATGCCCCAACGGCTGCAGCGGAAGGGGTGGGTGAGCCCCCACAGGGGCTTGCAACGGCAGAAGACTGGGTGGAGCCATCCAGGTTGGTGGTTTCCACAGAGGAGGAGGAGGCCGCTACTGAGGCGCACATGGGGCCTGGTGGGGGCATCCCTGCTGGTGCAAGTGTTGCAGTCCAGGGGCAGGGGCAGGAGGCAGCACAGGTCGCCGTGGAGGGGCCTGTGCATGTCACTGTCCCTGACACTGTGACTGCACCACCATGCACCAGCAGGGATGCCCCATCCCAGGCCCGTCCGCAGGTAGGGGGATGGCCATGTCATCTGACTCCCCTCCACCTGCGGACGAGGGGACCCCTGGCCGTATGGAGAAGGTCCTGATTGGCGTCGCGTTGCGCACAGGTGCAATTCGTGATGAGGTGCGTGCTTCCCGGGAGGAGCATGCACGTCATCACGGAGAGCACCGTGCCGACATGGCCCAGTTGGGATCGGCCATGGTCGGGGGTTTCCTACATGTGTCGGCCAATCTGGCGACCCTCTTCTCCTCTGTGGAGACTATGCACCAGTCGTTCTCCATGTCGTCTTCCGGCCCAGATGCCACCAGGGCCCCCTGTGGACCTGCCCCGACCAATGCAGCCGGCTCGGTGGGGATCCAGCAGGGGTGGACACACCAGCAACTGGACCCCAGCAGATGGAGGATGTGACGGCATCATCGGGCAGGGCACGTGCACAACGGCGTCGGTGGATTCCATCAGCCTGGATGCCGTCGTGCTGGCACAGGCAGTTGCGTCGGAGGCAGCGGCAGGCTCGACGTGGGAGGCATCATAGCTCGGGGCCATCAACATCAGGGGTGCAGGCATCGGCCAGAGGGCAGGAGAATCCTGGAATGGGAGTGGCTTCCGTGTGGGAGCGGTTGGGCCAGCAGATAGGTGCGGAGCGGTCGCGGGCAGAGGAGGAACGGCTCACAATGGTCAGGGCGGAGAACTCCATGCGGAGGGCGCTGAGGCGGGCTGAGTGCCTCGAGGGTCTTCGCAGGGAGTTGGAGCTGGACACTGCCTTATCCCTGCGAGACCTCAGGAACAGGGAACATGCCCACCTCCAAGCCATTGAACAGGAGTTCGATGATGCCCTGGCCCATGACAACATTCAGTGAGCCGTTGGACTAGCCCGCTGCCCATGTAAATAGTTATGTAGTTAGTGTTAGGTTTCCTTTGTTTTTGTATTTTCTTTGGACCTTTTGGACAATGGGCCACATTTTTGTATATAGTTATTTTTTATTAGGTAGTGTTGTTAGATAGGTTTCATTTCTTTTGTTGGGATCATGGACCCTGGCTTGTTCACCTGTACATAGTTCACTGTTGGATTTTCTTTTCTTCTCAAAATTTACCCATGGAGCAATAGCTTTCAATTATAATTTTCCATTGGAATTTCTTTTGTGGACTGTGACTTTGGACACCATTCCTTTGGATTCTGATTTTTTGTTTTGCATTTTTTCACGGCCATGCTTCTTTTCACTTTTTTTACATTCCCATTTCTGTAAGTTTATTTTTGATTCAATTCATGTTTCCTTTAATACATATTTTTTTTATCAAACTTCAATGTGTGGTATCATCTCATTGGTTTCATGCATATCATGATATGGGTTTTGAGATTCACTGACACCCATTGGGTGTATGTGAGGGACATGTGTTCGTTTCCAAACTTGCAATTGGTGTTCTATCATGTTATTGCCATTTCTAAGTGGGTGGATGCAATACTCGGGTGGGTGTTTTGCATTTGGAGGCTGACCATAGGGACCAGGGATCTATATTGTGATGACATGTTGGCTGGGGAACATGAGTTGGACATGAGTGGGGGCCTGCTGGCAGGTGCCCCACAGTGCTGGGGTATGGGGGTGCAGGGGAACATGAGTTGGACATGAGTGGGGGCCTGCTGGCAGGTGCCCCACAGTTCTGGGCGGTGGGGGTGCAGGGGAACATGAGTTGGACATGAGTGGGGGCCTGCTGGCAGGTGCCCCACAATGCTGGGGTGTGGGGGTGCAGGGAGACAGGAGTGGGGGCCTGGTGGAGGGTGCCCCTGACTGCTGGGCGGTGGGGGTGCAGGGAGACTGGAGTGGGGGCCTGGTGGAGGGTGCCCCTGACTGCTGGGGGGTGGGGGTGCATGGAGACAGGAGTGGGGGCATGGTGGAGGCTGCCCCTGACTGCTGGGGGGTGGGGGTGCAGGGAGACAGGAGTGGGGGCCTGCTGGCAGGTGCCCCACAGTGCTGAGGGGTGGGGGTGCAGGGAAACAGGAGTGGGGGCCTGGTGGAGGGTGACCCTGACTGCTGGGCGGTGGGGGTGCAGGGAGACAGGAGTGGGGGCCTGGTAGAGGGTGCCCCTGACTGCTGGGGGATGGGGGTGCTGGGATACATGCATTGTTGATCAGTAGTGCAAGGTGACATGTGGCCTGGCTGGGGGGCATGCCCATGGTGGATGGGCTGCCTGCGGGACATGAGCAGGGGTGCAGGGTAGTCGCCCGTGGTGTGGGCTGCCTGCAGGGGCCGTGGAGGTTGTAGAGCGAACACCTGGGAGGACCCACACGGCCAATTCACGTGTAGTACTCCCCAGGACCCCTGAAATACACGTACCCTGCTGAAATCGTGTGTGGAACTTCCCGCGCACCCCTGAAATACACGTACCCTGCTGAAATCGCGTGTGGAACTTCCCGCGCACCCCTGAAATACAAGTACCCTGCTGAAATCGCGTGTGGACTTCCTGCGCACCCCTGAAATACACGTACCCTGATGAAATTGCGTGTGGAACTTCCCGCGCACCCCTGAAATATGCGTACCCTGATGGAATCGCGTGTGGAACTTCCCGCGCACCCCTGAAATACACGTACCCTGCTGAAATTGCGTGTGGAATTTCCCGCTCACCCCTGAATTACACGTACCCTGCTGAAATCGCGTGTGGAACTTCCCACGCACCCCTGAAATACACGTACCCTGATGGAATTGCGTGTGGAACTTCCCGCGCACCCCTGAAATACGCGTACCCTGCTCGCACGGGGCCAATCGCGTGTGGAACTTCCCGCGCACCCCTGAAATACACGTAGCCCGCTTGCCGTGCTGGTACAGGGTTAGCGCAGCCCTTTGCGCTGGATTGGGGATTTTGATGGCTTTTCCCTGCGCGAGAGGCGTTCTTGGGGGCGTAACTGGCGCTGCTGCAGGGTCGCTGCACCACTGTGCGCCACGGCTGGTTTTGGTAGCTGGAATCCATGAATACGCTGCGCGCGGAAATGGATTTTAGCGCATGCGGCTGGCGCAGGGATTCGCACGCGCACACTGTGCGCCAGCCGCGTGCACCACTTGTGCGCTGAATTCTATGAATTACCCTCTCAATATCCCCAGGAACCTCCACATCTCATACTCTAGATGGAGTCTCCGCTGGCTCTTGGTATCCCAAAGAGTTTCACCTAAAGAGTTATCGCTAACTCACAAAAGCCTCATGAACCAAACACCCAGTTATCTGGCCAGTAGATTTTCTTTACACACTTCTTCAAGACCACTCAGAAGTGCTCAAGCCAACTGTCTGTCCATTCCCCGCTTCAACCTCCAGAGATCAGGCGGGAGCATTCCTGGCTGGGAAACTATGGAACACATTACCCAATCCACTCAGAGCAGAACCGTCCTTCTTGGCCTTCAAGAGCAAAGCCAAAGCCTGGTTGTCAGTCCAAGATCAGCCATGATTCCTAGCACCCACTGTTCACTCGGACCTGCTACACCAGCGCCAACTTGTTAGATGCCTTTCATGATTGATTGTTAATATGTATAGAATTTGTATATTATCCTAAATTACCTCTTTATTGCATTGCTTGTATTCCCTCCCTTATGTATTCTGCTGTATGTAATCTGTATTATGCCTGTAACCTAAGTGATACGCCCGGATGCCCTTGGGCCTGGTCCGATTTATAAATAAAACAAATACAAAAATACAAATACAACCTGGATCTGCATCTTGAATCTTCTGTTGATGCTCGTGTTTCACTTTTCTTTTTATTTTAATCCCTTAGGAAAGTTTTTTTTTCTTCTTTTTATGATGAGTTTCAGCGTGTAACACTTGACAAAGTGTATTTATAATATGCACAGTTTTAATTGTGATATTTTAAAATGTGTAATTGAAATAGTGTGAAAATATTGCACTAGAATCAAATGCACTTTAAACTAATTACATTTTTAAAAAAAGAATATGGCTAGATGACAGGCATTTTTGTTTGAGTTTCAAGTAGCACCACAGATGATTGGTTTTCTGCGGAGAGCTAATGTCAAAAGTTGAAATCTTAAGTGAATTCTGGCATTTGATGCTTTAAAGATGAACAGCATGTGGCCAACATAGATTTTCAGCAGCAGTAGGACCATGGGCTTGGCTCTACTGGAATGTATTCCAATGTATTTATTTAAGAATATTTTTCTTGATGCGAGCCCAGGTGGGTGCGGGCAACCCGTTAACCAGAGTCCTGGAGTTCCTTTGTAGCGTTAGGCCACAAGTACTTGTTTGATGACTGGATAAGAACCTAACATTTCAGATGGAGAATTTTGAATACCCTGTGGTTTCAGGCCTACCCCCACCAGCAATGTATATACTGGGTTGACAGAAATTAGATTGTTGTCGGGATCACTGAAGAACCAATAAATCTAGTATTGGTCAAGCCACATTAGACCACCAGACTATCTATGCAGATTAAACATTTATGTATTTCCTGAATACATTCTAATATGTAACCATAACATACAATACATTTACAATAGGTTTTTCTTTGTGTTCATAATTGCATCATTTTATTTTTAACATTATTTCTCATGCTCTGAATGAAACACAATGCCAAGTTAAAGCAACACCTTTCACAGTGTGGTGCTTCATTTGAAACTACAGCAACCGTTTCCAGGCAAATGCACAAAGTCTTATTTAGAAAAGAGGCTTTGAGCATTTCTTGCTGTTAATTTAAATATCAAAACCCAGTCCTGGGCCTTTTTGCGTTTTGGCCTGTGCAAGTCAAATATTGATTCAATATTTGTGGGGAAATCAACATCATTTGTCAGGTGTTGTCTATTACCTCAGGTGGTATCAGTTTGCATTTTATAGGAGCACCTTTATAATTGCTGTTGAAAAAAATACAATGTCTGTGAATAACATATACTATTTCAGTGCCTCATGCTTTATTTGAATATCTGTGGACTCCATTTCTTCTTATTTTCACTTCATACTATACATTGTTTATTAATGAACTTGGGACGTGATGTCCGTATTACCAGGGATTTTGAAAATGCAAAATAGTTCTCTTTCAGGTGTTCCAAATGCAGAAGCAGTTTGGAAGCAAGAACGGTTAGACAATCTATTCCCTGCATCATTCCCAAACTCTACATCTCCCTCTACTAACTTACATGAATTTTGAGGTATTTAGTTATGTAATAATGTATCTTTCTGGAGGCATTATTAGGTAGTATGGGCCTTACTGCCAAGTGGTTTTGGGCTTTAATGAGGGCCAATCGATATTGCCATCTATTTATGTCACAAGGAGATAGCATTATTACTATTAGAACATTCCATCCAATGAGGGTTTCTACTTAGGTTATGCTTAAAACAAGGAAAGATAAAGGAGAAATATTGAAATTCTTAACAGAAGACCTAGGCAGGGTGTTGTTCCTGCAATTTCAGGCAAGCAGGATTAGTTCATCAATGTATTCCCAAACATGACCACAATCCAAGATACTACAAATATTGGAACACACTATAACCCAAGCCCTGAAATAAGTTACCACTCTCAAAAAGGGACTTCTCAGGTTGGACAACACTGAGGCAATAGATGATTTGATAAAAACCTCCAGTAATGAGCATGCAACTCCCATGGTTCAACCCATTTGTGCCCATCCCCTATGGAGCACACATGGGTAGAACGCAACTAAAGCAACAACTTGAGTCAATCGGGTGTCATCACCACAGATTAGTGACTTTGTTGCTGTTTAAAATGGTCATTAGCATTATTTTTTACTTGATAAACATGTTCTTTTAAACTTGTTTATTTTCAGCAGCATTAATTCAACATATTACTAGAGACAAATTAAAAGTAAAAGGATTGCAACTAAATCACCAGTGGGATAACATCTATTATGCCTCAATGCACCTACATCAGAAAGAGGTATTTAGAAATTTGAATATAGCCTCAGTACAGTGCATCACTAGAGTGTGTTTATCCACATCAGGGTTGTAGAAACTGGGCAGAAGGGCAGCATAATGCATTAGTCATGTGAGGAGGTCAGGCAGCCAACTTGGAGATAGTGAAACCAAAGTGGCATGGCTCACATCCTGGCTCTGTCACTGGACGTTACTGTAATCCTTGACAGACCATCTTATCCTGATGAATAATACTCATTCATTTCATGTTCATACTTGTATTCGATTTCAAATCTTCAGGGCACAGGGTTGTGCACTGCTTGGTGTCCGAAATCCAGGAGGAGATTGTGCTTGTACTGTGGCCCTGCCACCGTGTAGATTTAAACTAGGACGGGAATGATTATGTGTCAAAAGTATATAGCCGCACCCTCTTACATGCTAATAAAAATGTTCCACCTATGAAAATAAGGGGTCCATTCTCTAGGAATGGCAGCAACTTAAGCAAGCCAATGGAAATACATGACCAATCAAAAACACAAGGGGAGCTAGGATTTTGACAAAAGGGGAATCCTTGTTCCAAATGGATGAGTGCTGAGCTTGAATACTATCCTGAGGTAAGGGGGCCTTATTCGTGTTGAAGACTAATGTAGATTTTACCTGAGACAAACCTGGTTTACTAGAGGGAGAAAGAGGCCACAAGGGGAATTGCTGTGTGGGAATTGCCTGGAAACTCTTTCTGTTTCAATGCAATTAGAAAAAGGAGCTCTAGAACTGTATCTCTGCTAAGTCCTAAGAGTCAGTGGGCTGGGAGGAAATGCCACTATTGGGAGCTCATTCCAAATACAATGCTTTAACATTTTAGTGTGACAGACAACACTGTTTCTTCACTATATTTAAAGCCAAGTGAAATCTGATTGTGTTGGAAATAACAGCATTTTTCTGTCTTCAGCGCACAGTGGCTGATAAACTATTGCCAAAAGAATGGGAATAGTATATTCCAGCATCTTAGTGTGAATGATATCATATTTTCACTGTATTAAAGCTGAGTTAGATGACACTTAAATAATAACAAAAATCATGTTCTGCCTTTCTATGTGCTGTGTGTTCAGTGTAGTACAGATTGCATCTCCCAACTCAGAGAGCGCAGCATTTTGTAAACAAAAGCCAACTAAAATTCACGCCTGCAGATTTCCGACTTGTAGTCTGACAAAGGGCTTGTGAAAGGGTGTACAATGTCCAAATGTTTGTGATTAATTGGTAAATTGTAACCCGTGAAAGCCTAGTTATTTCAACAGAGTTATTGGCATGAAAGATGAAAGGGAGCTTAGGAGAACCACTTCCATTTCCATACAGATGGATAACATTTCCAATAAACAGTAACATTTCACCAATAACATTGTGTTATAGGGAGAGGAATCCAAATTAGACACACCCAAATCATCCTAGAGAATTGAGGGAAAAATTGTACCTACAGAAAATGATAACCTTGGGTTCATAGTGTAGATAGAAATATTCAGTTCATTTCAAATTGATGACACAACTTCCCTATGCACAAGCCTGTACATTGTAACACAACTCATCTTGGCATCTATTTCTTTTATATGCATATGATATGAACCCAAAGCACCATGTTTAAATGGGGGAAAGGGGTCAATGCTATGGAAAAATGGTCATGGTAATGCTGATGTTTGTGCAAATGTTCTCTGGTGCCAGTACTTGTTATTGATATTGGAGAAAATACAATATGTTTAAAACCTGACAGTTACAAAAGAAAATCAGTGTTATGTATATGTGGTGCTGGCTGATGAGCAGCAATGTAATTATAAACTCAGATTGTGTTATTTAGAAATTAGATTGTCCTATAAGAATTATAAATATTTAGTAAAATACCGAATTGATTGATATAATGAATGCATGTGTGCACTGTATCGAATTCAGATTTTCACTGGCAGGCCAAGTCCTATTCCGCTAAACCAGCTAACAATCCACCCATATTTTACTGTGGTCACTTCCCCAGCATAAACCATGGCGATCACCTTTGGTTCTCTTTTATTTAAATAAGCTTGAGTTTTAACTCCAACAACAGCCTTTTTGTTGTACCATAATTGTGGGGTAGGCTTGTAAACTAGAAAGTGTTAAATTAGTGAATGCACATTTTCAATATCTATAATTGAGTCTGCAAAAGATCTTGCATCTCAGCTCAAGCTCACAGTCCTTCCATGGCAACTGCAAAAGTAAAAGCTGTAAAGTTAAAAAAAACAACTGTGTGCACTTTACTTCGGAATTGTGATTGCAGCAACAAAGGAAATGGGGAAAAATGAAGATAAGCACTGCTGTAGCTTGCATTGGTTGCTTAGGATTTGCTGATCCCATGTTGTGTGAGTGTCTTTCAATTATACATTTTCAAATGTGACATTCTCCTGTTTTTGCGTCATAGGCTAGTGCTATCCTACAGAAGAAACAGCAGCAAGATCAGCCAGTGAGTGATTTAAATGAGAGGAACTAGAACCAGGAGAGAGAGACAGTGAGAGACAGAGAGAGAGTGTGCGCGTGCGTGCGTGTGTAGCTCCCCTTTTTGTGTGCCACAAAGCTCACTCTTTGGCACTCTGTGTTGTTTTATTACTGTAGGTCTTGCCATCACATCCTATTTCACCTCTTCTAGCTAAAGTCATTTCTCAGAGTGCCAATGTGACTGTGCATTATACACATTAGCACACACACTTACTGGGCCCTCTACTGCACATTGCACACTAAGAATGTGGGCATTCGTCTACCAGGCATTGCTGAGTGTTCCTGTACATTGAGCACTGGTAGCTAAATTGCTTCTTGGCGTTAGATGGATTTGATACCATTAAGGTACTGGAGAAATGAGAAGCAGACTATGGACTGAAGTTCAAGATTTAAACATTTTAATGTTTTGGGGAGATTTTTGGTATGGAAAGCATTGCAATGACTAATATCGTAGATAGATTAACAAGCACTTCATAAGGGCCTACATTCCGAGAGGTTTAGGATTTAAGAGGTTGGGCAGGACATAGTGATATATGTTATAGAGGGGCGAACCCATGAGTGACTGGCAGGCAGTGAGCATAGTCAGAGTTCGAGGAAGCCTGTGGCCTGAGTTGAGCTCAGAATGCGGCTCCCTTATCAAGGTGATCAGGCAGCAGACTCATGTTCCCCTTTTGGCAAAGGTGCTGAAGAGTCTTGGGCCTATTTTATGAGTGGAAAGAAATGACCATATATGTGGCTCTCCCCCAGGCGCCGAAGACATACTAGTGCCCAGGTAGTGTGGGGCGGTTGGGTTCACTGTTCTGCTTGGCCCCTGCTGGTTTCAGGCAAAGTGTGGCATAATCTTCAAAGTTTGTCTCAGTATTGCCCAGATCTAATGCAAAGAAGCAGAGCTGCCTGGATGGTTTTGCAAAGGGGTGCCTTCTGTTCAAGATAACCCACAGCTACCAGCATGCTCCCCTTCAGACAATGCTGCTGTGGAGCAGCAGTCGCTTGAGGTCCACACCATTATGCTAGAGGTGAAAGGCACCCTACTGTCAATGGACCTGAACATTGATACACTAGCCAGCAGACTGGAAAGCATGCAACATAAAATTGAACAGCTATGAGGGCGCATGACGAAGGGGGAAACTTGCATCAGGAGTTGCCAGGACTCATTAAGCAGGATGTTCCGACAAACAATAATGACCTGGAATCTAGGTCACGCCACAACAATATCCAGTAGTGGGTGTAACTGAATCAGCTGCAAACAGCCTGCTGCAGATATTTCTTGAGAAACAACTGTCTAGTCTCCTGGGACACCCGGTGCGGTTGGATCACTTCCTAATGGAGAGGGCGCACCGCATTGCAGGCCCCAGGCCAGCACCTGGGTGCCCACCGCGTACTGTCATTGCCTGGATACTCAACTACAGGGACAGGGATTTTATCCTGAAAGGGGCTCGTGAAAAAGACGAGCTGAGATTCGAAAATGCCAACATATTGACCTAACCTGACTACAGCACGGAGGTGCAGGTGACGAGGAGGACATTGCAGGACGTCAAGAGGATATCAAGAGCTAAGTACTTGTCATATCAAATGCTATTCCCAGCTAGGATGAAGATCCTATAAGGCAACAGTTCACACTTGTTCACATCACCATAAGGTACCTCAGGCTTTGTAGACTTGTTGTGAGCCAATCAAGCCCCCATATTGGTAGACAATGATGGGCTTGGCAGCAGGAGCTGGCTCTGGTAATGTCCTCCGACATGGCTGCTAGAGTAAGAAAATGTGTCAATAAATTGCCCCCGGGCAACCGAGCCATGTGCCACCCTTATGGTGAGGTTCACAAGATATTTTTCAGTTGTGGTATCAGTTTATATGATGCTTGCTCAAAGCGAGGGTAATTGCACGGGGTGTTGGGGTCATCCAGGTGAGGATGGTGGTAGGTGTCTGGTTAGGGGATGGTTGTTGGGATTTATTTCACTTATGTTGAGTACTTCACAGTACTTGTGTTTCCATGCAGAGGGGACCTGGCCAAGCAGTTTGAGCTGGGTTGTTCCCACTAAGGGCAGTACCTGACTGATTTGCATATGGCTGGACCCCTTTTGCAATTGTGCAGATAGGCTAAAAAGAGTGGAAGATTTCCCAGAGCAGTCCCAGTGGTTCAGATTTATTCAAACCCTTCCACCCATCACTTTTTTGGTTGTAAATTGTCTTATAACCAGGAATGTGATGGTTGGAGTAGACCACCATTCTTGCAATTATGCGCTTTCTGCCCATTGCACCTGCACACAGTGTGATAGTCTCATTATTATGGGTTAACCTTTGCATGTTTGGGCTTAGGCATGGTTTTCTCCGAGTTTCTACAAATAAGGTAAATGATCAGATTTAGACCCGAAGCACTGTGAGTATTTTTGTGAAGGAATTACAATTGAAAGTCTAATGCACATTCTTCTTTTTTGCCTTTTTATAAATACATCAGGGCAAATGATTGGTTCTCCACTGAAAGAGCTGGGCTATTTCCTGCAATCATCCCAAGAACAACTATGGACAGAGTTATGAAAGCTGCCTAGTCTATAAGAGTTATACTTTTCTTAAAAGCTCACCTTTTAAGAACTATTGGATTTACGAGTAGAATTATGGCGAACTGTGAGGATGTGGAGGACTTTAAACTATTTTCCAAATTATGTTTATGGATATTTATATTCATATTTAGGTTCATCTTTAAGTGATTCTTTAAGTGATCCATAAGGTGCTAATTGGAACATGTCACTTCGCCACACCCTAATTCGCGCCTCATCACAAGTTGGGCGGTAGCCCTTGAATGCGGTGGTAATAGGGTTACCACTACATTTAAGGGTCGCCCAATCATGAGTATGACATGTTTACCCCCAGCTCAGAGCTGGGGTAAACACGCTGGAAAAATGCTGATTTTCAGCGCAATTACTGTGCAGTAATACAGCAAGCAGTCATTGCGCCGAAAAATCCCGATTGGGTCCGCGAATAACATTTACCACCCAAGCTGTGATCCAGCAGTAATACCGTCGGACGGGTGGATGGTAACACAAAGAAAATTGGGCAGTATCCCAGTTGGGATACCTCCCAACTCGTGATGAGGCCCTTTATGTGTAAATTTACAATGCATTATTTTTATAAAATGTGCACATTGTATCTTTATGTGGAGTTCTATGGATTATTGTGTTTATTCCGTAGTAAACGCATTTTTGATTAGTTGTCCCTCAAGTCTTATCCAAAAAGTGAAAGTGACATAGTTAATTTAAGCAAGGCAGAGCGCAGGCAGAGCAGTCCCTTTTAGGGAGATGGTGGGCACTCATGCTAAGCACACTGATTGTCAGAGAAAACAAACGCATGCTTAAATCATGTCATGCTTTGTTTTGCTGAGACTTTGTTAAGATCTTGTGCGTTGTGTGAAACAGGAAACGGAACTGGTGGAGTGCGCTAATTATGAAAGTGTTTCCCTGTAGGGCTGTGTTCTTTAATACTGAATGTTAATGATGTTAATGTTCATTGGGCCACATTCTAATTCGGCCGGTCTGGTAAAACAGTGCTGGTATTCGTGCCAAGCTGGAGGTAAGGCAGGCATGCTACCGGCACAAAAAGCCCTCATTACCGGCACCAATGGCAATGAATGGGGATTTACACTGTCATTCTGGCACTCGGAATCCGACGGTAGGGCCGCTGGACCGAGTGCCGGAAACGGTATCTAGATTTGCTGGTATCCTGGCAGCTCTACCGCCAGGATACCGGCAGACTCAGAATGAGGCCCAATGTTTCTCGTCAAAACTTATTTAAATTATAATTGTGTACACTAAATTTGTTTTTATAGTACTTTTGAAACTCTCTCATTCACTTATTCTCATGCTCTGCCGGCTCTTTGCAGAAAGTAGCAATGGTGTTAAAGTGCAATAAATGTGGCATGTTACAATTAACTCCTTTATTAACGTAGAATAAAGCATCATGACGCCAATAAACGTCCATGAAGGGCCTGAGCACAAATAAGTACTTTAGGTACAAACAATGACGGGTCAACATGGGCTAAAGTCAAGTGTAGTCCCAGAGGGAGATGTCTGGGTTTGCTTAGAAGATTTAGGCCTCATTATGAGTATGGTGATAACGGTAAAGCATGTGGTATTTTATTGCCTTTCATTTTTAAAATACAACCTGCCTATGTGTTGGGATTGTTATGGAAATGTACACATGGGGTGTATAGAAAGTATTGCATGGGTGAAAAAATCCACTTTTACGCCATGCATTACTTTGTGTATACCACATCAGGTAGATTTGAAACAACAAGTATTCAAAATATCACATGTTTTTACTGTTATCACCATGCTCATGTTGAGGTCCTTAAAAGTGACAGCATAGCTGCATAGTTAATCTAACACTAGAAATGTGAATGGAATTTCTATTACAAATTTGTAACTTTGCACCTCTATGTAGCAGACTGCGCCCCTGGGCGGACTCCAACACCAAGGAGACGCTTCGCTGAAGGTAACTCTGGAGATACCTGCGGACCAAAGGCTAATGACATGAGAGACGGATGTGCTCTAATTAAAGGCCGACCATGGATTGGTGCGTTCTATGACTGTGTGCTCAGAACAGCATGTAGAGCAGTTGTGATAATCCAGCAAGAGGAAGCTACCTTCCAAGCAGCACTGAGAGGTGCCCAGACTGCATCAGGCTGTGCATTGTCAGCTACCACTGCTTGATGCATCATCGTCACCAACATCAATCCCCACCATAAGGTAGGACATCAACAGTGGGGGCGGGTTGCTCAGAAGGAGCGCACATGGTGAGGAGTACACCTGTACGTACTGCTGCTAGGTTGACAACATGGCGACCAGTGGATAAGCATGACAATGCACTTGGGAATCGACATTGCACGGCCCAGGCAGGAGTCAGTGCTTGTTAATGCACAACATTTGGGTGCACATGAGGCCAACACAGATGCAAGAGTGCCCAGAGCCATTCCAACTGTTGTACAAAGCTAAGATACGCAAGGGTATTGCTGAGGCCTGGAATTGACAAGCATGTTTTGGAATATGCTTATAGTCCTGCCTCTGTGGGTTCTGGATACTGACTCAAGTACCTCACCATAAACTGATGACTGGAACAGGACCGGCTTTAGAGATGGGCTGCTGAGCCATGTGAAGCAGGAATTATCTGCATTACTAACTGTCCATGCATCTATCCTAGGATCGCTATACAGAGTTTGCTAAGCACACACTAAAAATCACATACACATGGGTGAACCTAGATGCTAAGAATAAGCCCCAACCCTCCTCAGAGTCAGAAGCGGAGCATACAAACAGCAGCATTTCCATCCATGCCAGATCCAACAGACAAACAGCCAAGATGGATGTGCCATCACAATTACAAGTGATTCCTGGATGAGATGAAAGCGATTGTTCAATGCACACAGGAGACCAATGGCACAGTCCAGGCTATTGTGAAAGAATGAAAGAACATTAATGTCCGGCTGACCTGGGGAGATTGCTGCTTTGTGAACGGAAACTCTTCCTGAGCCTGTGGGCCTGGGGAGATTGTTGCTCCTTCTGCAAAATCTTCTTCACCATCGAGCAATCTTGCTTCTGCTCCTCCATTTTCTTCATTGCCTTTAGGAAGCGACAACACTCTGTTTGCAGATCACACCATACCTGGAGTCTTGAGGTATGATTTGCAAACATCTCCATAAATCGAGTATGCTTAGTCTGCTCTGCAATTTCTTTCCCTTGTATGTGGCATGTAAGTATGTGTTCATGTGTTGCAGCAGATGCCTTGAGTGTGTCCTTTCTTGAGGCCATGGCTGTGATAGATCAGCAAGGAATATCGAGGCTTAGTACCACCAAAAATGAAATCAACCAGTCATGAAGTCAAAGTTATATAAGTGGAACTTTTATTCTGTGCAGATACAAATTTGAAATCAGATAGCTATCTGGCTCTCACGAGCCTCACAGTGTGTACCAGCAGACACTGTGAGGGGAGAGATTACTGAACACTACAAAGCATGCCTTATTTATATCCAGTCCTGTCATTGCGCAGCCCATCTCCAAACTAATAAGTTACAAAATAGGGTCCATGCCAAGTTCACATGGCAAATATGACAATATTGGTTTACACTTTTGACATGTTGTCTTGCCCTTAAAAATACAAGGCTGGCAAACCTTGTTGTATTCAGCTGTGTGGATCTTTCCTTGTTCACTGAGCTTTAGGGTAAGTCCTGTTCCAAAGATGTGCACAAAGGATTCCTTTCAAAGCACACTGCTTTAGTTACTTTGCATTGTGTGCCATTGTTTGAATGAGGATGAGCCTGTAGATACAGATAACAGTTTGAATGGCAGTTCATCATGATTACAAGGTCGCTTTGCACAGAACAAACATTCTGCTTTTGGCAGCCCTAATGTTGACATAGGCTCAAAGGTCACTCTTCTCAGTGGCAGCTGGAAACACAGTTAATCATTTCAGAACAGAAAGCAGGAGTTAGAATCAAAATGGGGGATGTTCCTAAAATGGCGGCTCTTGTCAATTGTATTCAGGGCATTTTAGATACGGTTTTCTGTACAATGTGAATGTGCTTAAGCCACTGTTCATAATCAGATGGCATTATGCAAATATGGTTTAACAAACCCTCCCTTTGGCCTAATCCAAGAGCATTACTCAAACATTCGTATTATTCAAAACCCATGCATCGTATTATTCAAAACCCATTGGCTGAGGACCTTCTCTTTGTATGCAGAAAAGAACAGAATTGGGCTCTAAGTGAGGCATAGCAGGCAGGGGTTGAAGGGAGAGGATGAATATACCACCCCAGTCCCTTTTCCCCATGTTGTGGCAGGTGTGAATAAAGCCAGCAATTCATTTTATTCAGAATCACATGGGTAGCATTCATAATCATTAAGAGAGTGTGATTATGGTAACCGTGTCTATGTTGGAAGTCTCGAGGAGGAAGAGTGTGCAGATGTACGAAGGGTGGTGACACAGTGGAGATACTTGCAGTTGGTAACAAATTATCAAGCGGCGGCACTTCTTCAAGGTACCAAAGCTCAAATGAAAATACGGTGACTAAACTAACTGACATTGTGACCAACAAACATTTGATCCTTGGGGACCATAACTCTTGATGGGTAGATTCATCATCAGAGGAGTGACCAATATTCATCTTTGCACAAGCGATTTTGAAAATGGGAATTGTTTCTCAGAGTCTGTTAAGAAGCCTCTCTGTTATGCTCTTTTAGTTAATCCGACGGTGTCCCCTGACCACGTGGTCTATCTTGACTGAAGGTAACTTTGCCGGTCCCTTCCTCTTATTTATTTTCAGCAGAAGAATGACGAGGGACTGGTTCAATGATGGTCTCTCGTAGGCACAGCCAATGCCGTGCTGTAAGTTCGGTTTCTTGGTCGCAGATCGTACCTCAAGACTCCAGGTATGGTGTGATCTACAAACAGAGTGTTGTTGCTTCTTGAAGACAATGAAGAAAATGGAGGAGCAGAAGCAAGATTGCTTGATGGTGAGGAAGATCTTGCAGAAGGAGCAACAATCTCCCCTGGCCCCACAGGCTCAGGAAGGGTTTCCGTTCACAAAGCAGCAAAATCCCCAGGTCCTGCGGGCTCAGGAAGGGTTTCCAGAACACCCTCATGTTGGTTAGAACAGGCTTGATGTGAGCACCAAAGTCAACAGTTCCCTTCTCCTTGCCTCTGTCATAGGCCAAAGGAAAAGGAATCTTCTTCATGTGTGTCGCGTGGATCCAAGTTTTCTTATCGGTCACTCGGATGGCAGTCTATGTGGCCAGGAGGACTTGATGTGGTCCTCTCCAGCATGGTGCAAGACAGGAAGCTCTTAACTTTCACAAACACCCAGTCACCAGGTCAAAGTCGATGACCTGGACCCTCGTACTTTACTGGGAGGGCTTCTCGCACCTGTTGATGAATCAAAACACAAGTTCTGAGTTAACTGGTCACAATAGTCAGAAAGAAGTACATTTTCAACATCTTTCAGTAATTTGGGGTCTGGTACCCTAAAAAGAGCATAGAAGGAAGGCCAAAACTACCCCTTGGTGTCAGAGTTCCTCTGCCACTATTGTGCTACAGGAATACTATGCAACTTTGGACAAGACGCTCAGCAGTCTTTGGAATAGTTACATTAACCCAGACAGGTTCTAACATTTTGCAAATCTTTTTTTGGTACATATGTGAGTTGGACCATGAGTCATTGTCACCATAGTGGTAACATAAGCATTGGGCAGCATCCATTTGAGTGTTTCAGTGTCTAGCCAACAACCCTCATCATCTAAACCTGCTGGACCCTGTTTAATTTCATCTGTAGTACCGTCAGCCTGAATTTCTTTTATGCAACCAATCTCTTCATCTATCATACAAGTGTTAATGACCCCTTTATAGGGTCCAGTACATACATTTTAGAATGTAAATCAATGGCAGTATTTGGCTATCCTGTCAGCAAAATTGTTTCCTTTTCCCACATTGTCTGTTATTTTCTGGTGTGCAGCACACTTCATTATTGCTAACTATGTAGGAAGTTCTGAAAGTAGCCAAACAATCAAGGCGCCATGTTGTATTTTAGTTCCATGCGAGGTCAAGAAACCTCTCTCCGCCTGTGTGCGCGGGACAAAGACTGATATGCAAATGGATATTTCCCATCTGTGACAGGTACAGTGAGCAAAAAGCAGATGGCTGCGAACTCTCAAAGTGGTTAATAACCACTGAACAGGTTATCATGCCGTGTTCTTTCGAGAGAGGGGCACCTGCTACCTTTTTTGTACTTTCTCGGCCCATACTCGACCAAAGTTGTGAACCACCCCAAAGGCATACTGGCTGTCTGTATATATGTTCGCACTAAGCCCTTCAGAAAGTTCACAAGCTCAGGTCAACGCAATCATTTCTGTGGTCTGCGCAGAATTTTATGGAATTATTTTGGTTTCCACTATCGTGCTTAAAGTGGTGCTTGCCTAAGCAGCAGTGGAAGTACCATCCGCAAGTTTGAAGCAGGAGCCATCGCAAAACAGCTCCCCTTGTGGTTTCTTTAAGGGTGTATCATTTAAATCAATTCTGCCTTCAGTTTCTTGCTCCGTGGTATAGAGGCAGTCATGTGACATCTTGTCACTGCGAGCAATTCCTTGCGGGAGAGGCAATAGTTTGGCCGGATTTAATGAGCAACATCTCTTAATTTGAATATGCGGAGCAAATAGAATCAGCATGTATCTTGTTAATCAGAATTTGGGATCCACTGTCTACAGTATGAAGCCATACATATCAAGGCTCTGACCTCTTTCTGTGTATTTGGGACAGACATGCTAGAGATGCTTTGTATCCGTTCAGGTGTCAGTCTTCTCACCTTCTTTGACAGGAGATAGCCTAGATAGGTGACCTCCTGTTGATAATATTGAAACTTTTTTAATGAAGCCTTATGCCCATGTTCTAATAGATGAATAAGCAGCAACACAGTGCCCTCCTTGCAAGCAACTTCAGAATCTGCAGCTAGAAGAGATTGTCGACAAATTGCAACAACGTGCAGGTGGATGTTAATTCAAGCATATCAGGCTGTTCCTTCAATGCTCTACTATAATCCACTGTCTACAGTATGAAGCCATAGATATCAAGGCTCTGACCTCTTTCTGTGTATTTGGGACAGACATGCTAGAGATGCTCTGTATCCGTTCAGGTGTAAGTCTTCTCACCTTCTTTGACAGGAGATAGCCTAGATAGGCGACCTCCTGTTGACAATATTGAAACTTTTTTAATGAAGCCTTATGCCCATGTTCTAATAGATGAATAAGCAGCAACACGGTGCCCTCCTTGCAAGCAACTTCAGAATCTGCAGCTAGAAGAGATTGTCGACAAATTGCAACAACATGCAGGTGGAAGTTAATTTAAGCATATCAGGCTGTTCCTTCAATGCTCTACTATAAATGCTTGGTCTCTCAGTGCACTCTTGTGGCACACGAGTAAATGTAAACGAGCGTCCCCCTAAGGTGAATGCGAACAAATATCTACTATCAACATGTACAGGAATACCAAAGAAGGTGTTTCTTTAAATCCACAACACTAAAATGAGTAGCTGAAGCTGGAATCATTGTCAATATTGTAGTCACATCAGGTACAATCGGAAACTGTGGGGCAACAATCCTATTAATAGCGCGTAAATCAATAATGAAGCGGAAAGGAATCACATTGTCCCCTTTCTTATAAATGGGTAAAATCAGACTATTACACACACTCCGAACAATTTCATCAATCACACCAATGTGTACAAAATCAGAGACAATACTCTTCAAAGCCTGTTCACCTTCAACCGAAATCTTATATTGCAAAATATGTGGTAATTTAACACCAGGTTTCAACACAATTTTCACTGGTTCAATTTGTAAAATACCAACGTCATTGTCATTAACTGCCCGTAAACATGTCGGAAGTTTATCTAATTCAGATGGTAAGGGTCTAGACAAAAACTGTGAAACTGAAGTTTGTTGAGGTGAAATCATTAAATGCACTCCATCCAGAGAACAATAAATTACAGCATTCAATTCATTCAACAAATTTAACCGCAACAAATTTTCGCCACAATCTGTTGTCAAAAGAAATGGACACGGATGAGTAAATGGCCCCAGTGCAATTGGTACTGGCTGAGAGATCGGACTAACCACTGGCAATCCAGAAAACCCTACAGACATGTTGTTCTGCTCTGACAGAGGAATATCCGGAACCCGTGAATGATCAATGGAACACTTCTGTGCTCCTGTATCTATCAAAAATAGATGCTTCCTAGTCCCCACCTGCATCTCAATGTAGGGCCCTTTCTGATCAACGGCAATAGGCACTAGTTCCAGGCTCTGCTTTGGGCCGTCCTAGCGGAACAGTATGTCATCAAATGTGAGCTCCTCAGAAAAATAAACAGTCAAAGGATTATCAAAAATGTTCCCACTATTGACACTATGGGCCTCATTAGGAGTGTGGCGACCACGGAATGAAGGGTGCCGGTAAGGGACCAGAACTGTTCATTCCGGGCTGCCACATTAGGAGGCCTGCAGCGGGTCCCGCTCTGGGTGCCTGGCCAGACCAGACCTGCAGAGTGGGACCCGCTAGCAGTCCAGGATGCTAACAATGGGCCTGTCATTAACGGGCCCTTTGTTAGCATCCTCGCCATTGAGCCCTATGGGGGCTCAAATGGGAATGGGGATGTACCGGGTCCGGGTCCCGAGAATGGGAATTACCAGACCTGCTAAAAACGGCATTGCTACCTCCAAACTCCTAATGAGGCCCTATGTTGCTGAATATCCTGTGAAGATGACTGTTGATTCTGAGTAAACTGGCTTCTACCAGGCCCTCCTATCCCAGGACGGCCCCTGAATCATCTACCCATGGCACCATATGTGCTATTCAAACTCTGCTGAAGGATCAGGCATTGTGCACGCCAATGACCTTCCTGTCTACAATATGCACATTGGTTCATGTGTACAGGACCCAGTTGCGCATTACTCTGTGGTGTAAATTGGCCTCTAAACTGCGTATTCCCACCTCTGGCCCCTCTAACAAACTGTTGCAACAGTACTTTCGTTTTCAAGTCTCCCATCTTTTTCTCCACTTTTTCTTTCTCTGAATTAACTCTATTTACATAATACTGAGCCATATGTAATACTTCAGATTAGGATTTTGCTTGCCAAGAGCTCTCAGAAGTCATAATTTGTGATTAGATTTCAGTCAAAAATCCGCGCACAAACGTGTCTACAAGCAGCCTTTTTCCTGACGCTGTACTTAAGTCTTGACCACTGAAGTCTTAAAATACTGGTTTAAAGCAATAAAAAAAATTCAGTAGCACCTTCAGGTTTCCCTTGGATGCAAGCTGTAAGCTTGTCCCAAACTTTTCTTCTCTTCATAAACTCATCTTGTAGATACTCTACCATCACCTGTAACACTTTCCTTTGCATTGCTAGAGCATACTGACTAAACGTGTCATGCACTTCAATGGGAGAAATTGAAACATCCGAAATCCATCTAAGAGTGTCCCTTGTGCAAATGCGTGTTTCTTCACTCATTGTTTTCAATTAAGGAAGAGATAGTTCCTGCACATGTGAGGCTTCCAAACTATTACCATCTAAGTAATCATTCGGTAACCAATCTAGCTCCCTTTTAAACTAAAAAACCTTCTCACCATGCTCATGTACTTTCTCTGCAGTGTCCCTTGAATGGGAAAGGGCATTCAAATCCTTCAACCCCTGTGGGATATTCATGTCTGTCAAATCACTCAAAATATCGGCTAAGTGTGTTCCCATACCCACTATCAAAATAACCTGTTCGGGAATACTTTCTTGGACAGAAATCACAACTAAAACACTTGATTCCTCACCCTCTTCTATATATTTCTTAGCCCATGCATACAATTCTCTTTTTCTAGCTTTGGATACTGTGCTACGAGTTACTATTCTTGAATCAGCACTCGCTCCTTCAATCACTACAGGTGGAGCAGAAACACTTGGAAAAGAAAGTTCAGGCAAATGTTGTTCAAAAAGTAGTGGAGACACTACCGCTGGTAGTGGAGACGGAATTAAGGGAACAGTAACTATCGTCAAGGGTAGAGGTGCAGGAGGAGGAATAACAAAAGGAAGAGGAGCAACAGCAGGAAGAAGAGGAACAACAGCAGGAAGAGCAGGAGGAGGTGCAACAGCAGGAGGAGGCACATAAGGAGGAGGTGCAGTTGCAACATTTCTATGTTCTTTTAATAGCATATTAAACAGTTCATCTGAGGTATGAAAATCCTGAGACAGATATATTTTCTGTACTCCCAAGTTGAAAAGCCCTATCCATACTTCTAATGGATTCTGACTGTTTCTGTTGATCATACAATAATGCTTTTTCAGTATTGGACACGTGTCTATTTGCATGTTTTTCTTTACTCTTAAGTTGCTGCATAGCTTCCTTTCTCCAATCTTTAATTGCTTCAAATGCTGCAGGCCTAGCTTTTATCTTCAACAATATAGACTCTAAATATTCTATGTGAGCAATTTCAAAACGACCATAGACTGGCCACTGGAATTCAGGAGCATGTCTAGTTTGTCTGTGCCAAAAATCATTAAATACAATATTATTTAGGCCATACTTACAGTACATTAAACAAGCCGGCGACCCAACGGGTGGCACCAGTTGACCTCGTCCCAAAGATTGTCTATCTGCGGAATAAACCCTGAAAACAGGAAGACAATTTCCCAGACATGTCAGATTACTGGTGTTACGTGGTGTCGTTTGTACTCATGAGAACAAATCTGCAACCAATATCAGGATTCTTAGGAATCGGGGCACGACTCACTTGATTTCCAACAAAGGAGGTCGGATCGGATTACAAAGGATCTACGTGGCTGGCGATTTTGGCAAAAATACCAGCCTCAGTATGGGGATCCTCGTCAAGATGTCCTTTCGAATTGCTTGCTCAACGTCCAGGGATCGGAGTATGCAGTACTGTTGAGGTGTTGCGTCTCATACAAAAAGGGGCCCCTTTTCACACTCCAATCCCAGTGATAGCCGCGTCCTTGATCAGCGAGGCGACATCAATTTTGAGGGTCCCTATTCGGGCGCCATCTGATAGATCAGCAAGGAATATCGAGGCTTAGTACCACCAAAAATAAAATCCGCCAGTCACAAAGTCAAAGTTATAAAAGTATAACTTTTATTCTGTATAGATACAAATATGAAAGCAGATAACTATCTGGCTTTCAAGTGCCTCGCAGTGTGTACCAGCAGACACCGTGAAGGGAGAGAGTTCTGAACATTACAAAGCATGCCTTATTTATACCCAGTCCTGGTCATTACCCAGCCCATCTCCAAACTAATAAGTTACAAAATAGGGTCTATGCCCAGTTCACATGGCAAATATGACAATATTGGTTTACACTTTTGACATGTTGTCTTGCCCTTAAAGATACAATGCTGGCAAACGTTGTTGTAGTCAGCTGTGTGGATCTTTCCTTGTTCACTGAGCTTTAGGGTAAGTCCTGTTCCAAGAGATGTGCAGAAAGGATTCCTTCCAAAGCACACTGCTTTATTTACTTTGCATTGTTTTCCATTGTTTGAATGAGGATGAGGCTGTAGACACAGATAACACTTTGAATGGCAGTTCATCTTGATTACAAGGTCTCTTTGCACAGAACAAACATTCTGCTCTTGGCAGCCCTAATGTTGACATAGGCTCAAAGGTCACTCTGCTCAGTGGCAGCTGGAAACAGGGCTAATCACATTCAGCGGAGTGTTATGGAGTTTCAAAATGACCAACGTCTATCGGCATTTGATTTTCTAAGGTTGCTTAGTCTCATGAAATCCTGCATTTTACTGGTGCAAGAGGCCATTCTGAGAATGAGATCTCTTCAATGGGACATCAGATGCAAGTGGTCACAGTTCTCCAGCAGAATGACAGATTTACTTCAGGTCCCGAGCAAGGTCACACTGGATCCCCTTTGGTTGGCCTGCGAGGAGAACAGGTTGAAGTGGCTGACCTTTTGGCAACCATGCCTGGGGATTACAGTAGTTATGTATGCCTCCCTCAAGTTGTGGACCTCACACCAGAGATCTGACAATCATCAGTCTTGGTCTCCTTCGGAGTCCAAGCTACACATCAACCTTTTGGAGCCGTGGACAATCAGACTAGCACTGATGGCCTTTCTGCACTCTTTATGGGAAAATAATGTCCTGATAATGACAGACACACAGTGGCCATGCATTACCTCCACAGAAGAGGGGATGTAGGCTAACTACCATTGTGCAGAGAGGAAATGCAGCTCTAGTTCTGGGCACTGCAAGAAGTAATCTCTCTGATGGCCTTTCACTTGACTGGAGAGGAGAACAATGCAAACAATGCTCTGAGCAGGAAGAGCACAGTCTCTCAAGAGTGGTAGCTAGCTCAGGAATTCCTTCAAGAGATCTTCGCCCTTTGGGGAACCCCCAAGTGGATCTGTTTGTGTCCAGTGTCAACAGGAAGTGTGACCTATTCTGCTCCAGGGAATTTCCTCCATGAGGAGCTCTAGGAGATGTGTTTGTAGTGGACTGGGGCTTTCCACTCTTATGCACATTTAATCTAGTCACTGTCATTCCTCGTGTCATCAGGAGGTTGAGAAAATTTGGGAAAATTATGATCCTATTTCTCCGGATTGGGCCAGGAGGACGTGGTACCCGGAGCTTCTAAACATTTCCATCTGCCCTCCAATTCGTCTTCCCCAAAGAGATGATCTACTCTCTCAAGAGGGGAGTCACATTCTTTAACCAGAAATCAGGACCCTGAACCATCACGCCTGGTTTCTGAGAGGTTAAGATACAAAGATTGGGGCATTGCGGAAGACCTAATTGAGGTTTCGCTTTCAGCCAGAAGACTAGAAACAAAGTCCACTGGAACACATTTTGCAGTTGGTGCACAGCTAAAAATATAGACCCTTACACCTGCGTCACACTGATGGTGCTGCCTTCCCTTACTTAATTTGGCCCATCAGGGGCTGCAGGTTGCAACTCCAACAGGCTATCTGTCAGTGATGTCCATTTTTAAGGGTTCACCAGAGCAGGAATTGGTCTTTAAGATCCCTATTGTGGCCCAATTTCTGAAGGGATTTACTCATATTTCTGGGGGTCTGAATTTTGTGTTAAAATTCTGCATGGGTGCTCCTTTTGAGCCCCTTCATTCATGTACTTTAAGGATGCTGACCCCCAAAACTGTCTTCTTAATGGCCATTAACTCAGCTCATTGAGTCAGTGAATTAGAGGCTCTATCTTGTAAGCCTCTATTTACCACCTTTTACAAGGAGAAGGTTGTGTTGAGGGTCCACCCTTCCTTTCTTCCAAAGGTAGTTTCAGAATTTCATCTAACACAAAGTATTGTGCTTCTTACCTTTTACCCAACACCACATCCCTCCTGAGGTCGAGAGACTTCATTGCTTGATCCTAAGAGGGCTTTGAGCTTTTACATCACTAGAATGGCAAAGGGTAGGCAAGACTATCTGCTTTTTGTTGGGTATGCCGGTCACAAGCTAGGTTTAGCTGTAACCAACCAGACCAGGTCCCACTGCATTAGCCTTTGCATATCAGAATGCTGCAACCTAGTGGTTAAAGACGTCCCAGTTGGATTACTGGCATACTAGACTAGGGGTGTGGCTACTTCATTGGCTTAACAGAGAGGGATTCCAATGCAGAACATCTGTAGTGCTGCAATCTGGAATTCTCTTTATACTTTCAGGAAAACATTATTGCCTGGACTCTGCATCGGGTCAGGAGGTGAGGTTTGGAAAGCTGTTTTACACAGTGTTAATGAAAGATACATTCTTTGTTCCCACCTCCAGTAACAAACTGCTTTGGGAGTCTAAAAAGATGAGGAATTTGTGGGAGGACACAATCCATTCAAAGAACACATTTCTTACCTCTGCTAATGTTCTTATATTCTTATGACTGGATGTTCCTCCCACATATTCCTCATCACCCCTCCCATCCTGCCCCTAAATTGAATTTCCATGTATTAAACCTTCCTCCCTTTCAACGTCAGGTCATTCCATGGCCTTGCGAACAAATTTGCTTTTGGGAGAGGAAATACTAGAACTGAAGTAATAGAAGCACTGTGTGTTATATATACAGTCGGTGACCTCATGCTCAAGAGTGGACGTGGCTGTTGAGGGGCAAGAGGCAATAATGTATGCCACCCTTTACTGAGAGAAAAATATTTAGAAGCGCAGTTGATGCTAGATAGAGGATATCAAATATGATGTATACATAGGAGGAACATGAAGTCGAAAGAATATTACAAGGGGTGTTCTTTTCACTCCTACCAATTAAAACTAATTACCGAAAATTGTACGTAGTGCCTTGTGATCAGTGATAATGGTGAATGCTTTACCATATAGGAAGAGGTGAAAATATTCGCAGGCCCACACCACCGCTAAGCTTTCTTTTTCTGCTTGAGAATAGGCTTGTTCTGTTGTTGTAAGGCTTCTACTTGCATATGCCACTACCCATTTTTCACTGGGTCCAAGGTTGCATTGTGTCAGTATGGCACCGAGTCCAACTGGGCAAGCATCAACTATTACTTCAGTTTTCTTATCTGCACCAAAGTATGCCATGTAATCTGCTTTGGTGATGTTGTCGTAGATGGTTTCAAAGGCAGCTTTACAATCTGGAGACCACTCGAATGATTGTATTTTTCCGTGTGAGCAGACGTAGCGGATTACTTATTGTTGCATAATCTTGTAAATATCGGGAGCACTAGCTTGCCAGCCCAAGAAAAGACTGTAGCTCCGATATTTTTTGCGGCGGTTGGCTGGATTAGAGGGCTGCCACTTTTTCCGGGTCCGGTCTCATTCCTTTTTCTGTAAATATGTGTCCAAAGAACTTGAGAGAGTCTTTTCGGAACTCAAACTTTGCTTGATTGAGTGTAAGACCTGCTGTTTCAAGCGCTGTACAAACTTTATGGAGAGCTGCATCATCTTCTTCCTTGGATTTTCCATACACCAGTACATCATCTGAGTAATTCAGACAGTTTGGGGCATGGCGGATGATCTTGTGAATTTCCTCTTGGAAAATCTCTGTGGCCGACGAGATGCCAAAACAGAGTCTCTTGTATTGGAATAAGCCCAGGTGAGTTACGAAGCTGGTGATGTACCTGGACTCTGGGGCAATTTCAATCTGATGATATCCTTTTGTAAGGTCCAATTTCTAGAAGTATTTGGCCCCATGTAGAAGGTGAATTGTAACTGTAATTCTTGATGCTTGGTGTCTTTCTCTTTCTGTGGCCTCATTAACTCATCTCATATCCACACATAACCTGATTGAACCGTCTGGTGATTTCTATGGTACAGGCACTATAGTTGATACCCACGCAGTGGGTCCTGTCATCGGCTCTATGACATGCTGTTTTAATAGTTTGTGTTGTATATTAATAGGTATGCCCGGATAATGTTGGGCGACAAGTTTTATTTCTGAATTGATATGAAGCTGGACTTTCTGGTTCTTTAGCTTCCCCAATCCTTTATACAATTTTGGGAAGGCTGCCTTGATGTTTTATGACTGAGAAAAATACTTGTGAGCCATCAGTTGATACATGATGTGGACTAATCCCATGTCCACTGCAGTCTTAAAACTGAGTATGCATCCGCTTTTTGCTTCTGTCTTGAGGACATGTTCCTGTACCTTTGCAGCATGGGATTTGTGTGCACACGTAACTGAGATTACCCCTTTGCAGGGCAGTGGTGTGTTGGAGCCATATGGGTAGATGTCTACCATAGCTTTTTTCAGTTTTGGTGCATTGGGTAGAGTGTCACGGGCTTCTTCACTAATTATGTTGACGGTGGCACCAGTGTCAATGAGTGTCAATGAGAAAATCCATGGGCGTGTCATTAACTTGGATACTAAGAACAGGGCTATGTTGTGTTGCAGTGCTGTTATTTAAAGTACAAACATAGCCCTTTTTAGGCTGATCTTCTCCTGATGAAGATGATTCACTCCTAGAAGGTGATTTCATTTTGATATAGCAGACATAGCGGCTGCGCCTGCTGCGTTGTGAGGTGTCATGTGGCCTGTGTTCATCTCTCGGATTTGTTTTTTTATGGTAACTCTCAACTGGCCTTTGCCACCTATAGTCTGCATCTGGGCCTCCTTCATGTGGGCTTGTTGGTGCTGATCTTCTTGGCTCCTTGAAACTTCTCCGGAATGTGGGCTGAATTGGGGCATTCTTGCACATGGCTCTGTAATGGCCATAGCCCCCACAAACAGCACATTTCTGTCCTATGGCAGGGCACTCTCATGCATGGGGGTACTCGGTACCATGTGGCCTTGTTGCGTCTTGGTAATGAGTTGGCTGAAGAAAACTTTGCTTAGATTATCTAATTGAGACTCCACTGCCGCCTCCATGAGTGCCAGGGCAAGAATTTCATCAAGATACCGTTGTTTTTGTAGTAACTTCTTACGAAAACCTTGAGAGTTACACCAAGCTTTTACTTGGGATCAGAGCACCTCCTCATTGGAGTATTGATGAAAATCGCAGTGCTTCAACTTGATGCGAATCACATTACAAAGTTGTGTATGGATTCTCCCTTCTCTTGACATGTAGTATGAAAAATGTCTCTTTCATAATCTACGTTAGTCAGTGGTGTGAAACATTCTGTCAATTTGGAGTGGAACTCTTGATATGAGGCAGTGTCAAGATTGATTAACTCTCCTACAATATCTCTCTTTAAATTGCATAGCCAGGTAGCCCATCGTGGCCCTAGGTTACTGGTATCTCCTACTTCAATATCACGTGGTAAGTGTAATCCTTGTGACCCTCCACTTGGCGAGGGCTGTGTCTCACTTGATGAGGCTGTCGTGGAAGTGGGATCTTCATCCGACATGTTGGTTGACCAGGTTCCCAAAGCAACTGCTTGTAAGATTCAGTGTTGCAGTTAAAGACTTTTGTTTAACAGCTTCACACTGCAATGTTTGGAAGTCCCTCTTTGATAATGTTTACTGTTTTATTATGTTGTTTGTTAGATCCCTTGAACTTTATTTGCTTGTGAAAATTCTTTGTTTTGGCTTCTTACTGTTTCTCTCAGTCAGTTAAAGACTGCCTGTTAGGCCTTATCTTCATGCCTCACACTCACGTGGATGAGCTATGGGTGCAGCACACTTTGTGACCAGTGCGGGGTTAAAATTGATGTTCACGTCCCTCATATCCTCACTGGTTTTGGAGTTAGTGTTACGCTAGGCTTTATTGACGTGCCACATTTATGCAGTGCCTGACAGCACCCTCCTCGTCAGTTTCTTCACTCTGTGACAGACTTAACGAATGTCGCTGTGTGGATTCCGTTGGCGCGGTTCCATGGTCGCCAGTTGTCAGAGCCCTCACGCAGGCAGCGCGAGAGGCTCTCTCAAACAGAACATCATCTGGACCCCATCAGGGCCATAAAATATGCAGACACAGTGGGGCATTTACACGTCTTTATTTTACCTAAAAAAGTGGCAAACTGCCAAAACCCAACCCACGTGACCCCCCTGTACCTGCCCCCTTCCCTAGCCCAATGTCCCTCTTCTTGGCAAGTGGCCCGAACTGAGAGCCACACACATAACGATGTGGAAGAGCTACAAGAGTCACGTTACGCCGTGACAGGGACATTACGGCTGCAATGCAGTACCTGAAAAGTACGGAAATGGGCATGCTATTATTAGCAACGCAAGCATATCTACCCCCTATCATACAAACCTCATGAAAGAGATGACATCACACCTGACTTCACATCACTGATAACATCAATTAGGACATCACCTGTCGCCCTGAGAGAAAGAAGATAGTGGGATATTGTTTGCAGTATGCAAACTACGCAAGGTATGTGTTCAGGCCAGGGAGTATGAATGCTGTCAGGGAGCATTGCAGTAGAGCAAGTTCCAGATGCAGAACACTGGGTTCTCAGAGGATGGATACTGCATTTAGGAAATGGGCATAGGTCAACCCCCTAGCACCAAATACACATGGCATGGGATCAGGCCAATTTCTTTTGATACTAGTTGTATGGGTGCAGCAATTGGGGCAATCGTCCAAGTGCTGCAATATGAATGTGCCATAGACCATGCCCAGGCATAGGAAACCACACTGGTAATGGCGATAGGACATTCCCTCTGATTATTGTGAGGATAGGAATGATTGCACAGAGCAATCATTGGCATACCCAATGATTTGTGAATAATGCCCAGAGTGAGCTATTAGGGTAATATGACATAACCCATGACCAGTACACAACATTCACATGCAAGGCTGTATACCTACAGCCCTACAGTGCCTGTGGCTATATGGGCATAGTGCATGAGGCAAAGGTTGTAGGGTAAGAAAGCACTTTGCCTAGTAGTGATTATGTTTGACCAAATTGAAATAGTTTACATCAGTGGTGAAGTCATCAATTGTGCAATTGATGGTGGCTTTAGTAATGTCATCTGCAGTGTTTTGTGTGTATGGCTTCAGCGTTTTTATGCCCAGATTTGAAGGCCAATGACTATAACTTAAATTGCTGGATTTTTTCTCTGTGTGCATTTTTCTAGTAAGCACACAGGTGCCTCTCTAGTAAATGTTGAAGTCACTTAACTCGCCCTGTCTCATTTTAGTGTGGAGGATTATTTACCTGATACCCTATTAAAGGGCCACAGATATTGTGGCAATAAGCCCCCAGCCGACGGGCCATTACCGCCTAAGGTGATGCCCTCGGCGCCCCTAGGCCCGAGCATAGCAAGTGCCTTAATGGAGGCCTGGGGGGGCATTACCATTGGGCAGTAATGACCCGCCGGTGGGGGCCTTATTGCCATTAGTATTCCGTGGTTTTCAGCCCTGGGATACTAATGGTATTGTTATTTTTTTCAATCTCCTTTTGTTTTGCCAGTTGAAAAAAAGCAACCCTGCAGTACCCGTTTGTTCTAGTAAGACTAGAACGCGAGTGCTGCTTCATTACCACAGATCAACAGGGGGCCATTTTGGGCCAAGTTGATCCATAGTAATGAATGGAGAGGTGAGTGAGGAAGCATTCTGACCCGGCGCACGATTCACACAAATGCGTACACAGGATTGCACTGTGGTATGGCTCTGAATTGAGCCAATCCACGGGCAATGTATCCCGTGGCATCGGCCTGCCGGGTACTAATGTACAGTAATCTGACGCCTGAACTTCCCTGGTCCTCACTGAACCAACGTTATCAATACATAAATCAGTGTGTTCCACATGCCGGGCTGCTTTTCATCATTAGCAGAAAACTTCAATATGTTCTGTGCATACTGTTTTACACACAACCTAGAGATGTTCCCTCTCCCAAAAAACCTTGCAGAAGTAGTTGTTCAAATACCTATTTTGTAAAACAACATGACTGTGAGTCGCATTGAAAAAAAAACACATACATAAAAAAAACTGCAGCTGCCTCCCCCCCCGCTCGCGTCCCACCCATCCAAGGTTCCCTGTTAGTGTGCTTTTATTTCTTTAAGATTCTGCCGCACAAGCTGGCACAGGGACAGGAATAGCAGGTTGTAGACAGAGTGTCATGATAAAGGTGTCCCTAAGTCGCGCTCTCCCTCTCTATCTGTACAAGCGCAAAATATAGCAGAATCAGCCGTTTCATTCGGGAGCAGAGACTCTTTATAAATAAAAGTCAGAGCTCCATTTCTTACCATTAGTTACCAGTGCGTGTTGAGAGAGGACTGGCGGAGTCTCCCTTGCTCGGGGTGATGGAGGTCAAGCACCTTGCACCTCTGGCTGCTCTCACGTCTTCATTTCAAAGTTAGAGCTGCCACTTGCGTGAAAGACACCTCTGTGTAACTTAGATGATAGGAAGGAAGCACAACTGTCGTAATTGTGGCACAAAGAGCTCTTCTCAGTGGCAAAGTCCCTGTCAGCTGTGGAAAATTAGGAGACAGGTTGGAACAGTTGGGCCCATCACTTAGCGAGGAAGTTTACTTCAGCTCGCCCTGCTGTTCAAATTAGGAGAGTGGCTCCAGCGGCATCTGGAAATTGCTTTACCGTTTCCAAGCAGGCTTTTGTCATTTGCTTGCTGACTGTACTCCCGTTTCCGCTTTTATTTAGCTCTTTGCCTGCTGTAGCCGAGGAACCCTGGGGCAATCAATACCATCTGTCACTTTGTAATTGCTTGCTCCGCCAGGCATTTTTTTTCTTCTTTCCCCCAGCACACTTTTCTCTCCTTCTGGTTCGCATTCATTCTAGTCCCCGTTACATCCATATTTTTAGTGCGTTGTATTTGATTTCCGTATTGCGCTTACCTCACCATTGCATTGTAGGCCCTGAAGCAGACAGGTCACACACAATGCGGATGGTGCAGTGTGGTGGGGCACTCGCGAGGGGGCGCCATGATTCAGTGTGAGCTGGTGAATATTTTCAGTGGAGGTGCATTACTCCAATTAGCGTGAGTGACCAGGCCGAATGAGGTAGCCCTAGATAACTTGCACTACAGATCTGCCCACACCAGATTTCTGTTTTGAATAATGCTCTGCAATGGTGTATTTTACAGCACACGTTGTGCGGAAAAAGTGATAAAAAGCAATGCAAATTATAATCGGTTTTGTGCGGTAACTCGTGAAGAAATCACTAGATGCAAGGTGCCAAACACTTCACAGGAGCTTTTTACAACATGTGCATGAATTCTGTGCCAAACTATATGACAGGACTGCCACTGTAAACACTTTCTTGATGGACCACAGAATATATACCAGCACTGCTACAGCAAAGGATGTTTTGTTCATGGTGGCTTGTGTCCACAATATATGCCAGCATGGCCATAAAAAATCCTTTTTTCATGCTGCCTGTGTCTAAATATGTGTCAGTATTATCACTGTAAACCACTTTCATAAAGATGCTCATGATATAAAATGTATTTCAGCATTGCACTGAAAATACACTTTTCATGCTGCCCGTGACCCCGTGTATGGCAGCATTGTCACTGTAAATACTTTCATGATGGTCAGTACACAAAATGTATGCAAGCATGCAACTGCAACAACATTTGTTCATGGCTTGCCTGGGGTGTGCCTCCCCTGGCAAATAAACACACACTACCTTACTTGCAAGAAAACATCTGTGCTGAAGCTGCAGGCATCTTCCACCTGCATGATGCCACTGAGACCGCCTCTTCCAGTCAAACAGGCAGCTGTTAGACAAGTGAATCACACCAATGGGTTCGGAAAAACACAAATTACAATACTTTTCTTTCTACAAATTTCTCTTCAAGAAATTATTAAACTGATCAATAGACACAAAGAAAACAGTTATGTATGCAATGCTGCGCAATTACAAGGCTAACAGTTTAGTTTTACAAATATGTGTAAATGCATATGGAAATTATTATTCCACCCACACTTTTGCTTTAAAATAAACCCAGGATAATTTAGCAGATTGTTTTTTTGGACCCCCCTACTTTGGTCTGTGTTGGGGAAGTCTGACAGAAGAATTAGGCTGATTGAAGAATGTTTTATTTCATACCCCCTCCACTTAAAGGCCTGTGTTGGGGAAGTTGGAAAGTAAAAATTGGGATGATTTGGACATTTTGGATTTCAGACCCCTCTCCACGTAAAGGCCTCTTTTGTGGAAGCTGGCAGTTTAGGGATCTTTTTAGTTTAGGGACAATGGCACCCCTCTTCCAAAAGATGTAGGGGTCCACAGGACAAATAGGATCACCCAATTAAATTACAGTCTATAGTTGGAATGAGCTGGGGGGCTGAAAAACCCACTGCTAAATCACCCTGTGCTTCTTTTGAGCAAAGGTGTGGGTGAAATCATAATTGTTCTCTGCATTGGTATACATATGTAACCCAACTGCTCACCTTTTAAGCACACAGGAACATCAAAATTGTACAGCATTGCAAATGTAAAGTGATTTTATGCATGGACCATTGTTGATGATCATTTAATCTGAAATTTGTAGAAAGAAAAGTATTGTAATTTGTGTTTTTCCTAACCCATTGGTGTCATTCACTTGTGTAACAAGAAGTTGATTGTGAGCCACAAGGAAGGTGGTGTGTGTGGTTTAGTATGATTTCTTTACCTATAATTAAAATAATTATAGAGACCCATTTGCAAACAATTACCCCCACTCTAGACATCACCCCAGAGACATGCACTATAGCGGTAGAGGGAAGGTCATTAACCAACTAACTGGCACCCCTGGAAGCCCTACACCTCTGGCAACCTAAGAACAAGCCCTTCAACCATACCCATCTTCACCCAGGCAGGAGGGAAGGCCTTCACCACCTCATGACCATAGACAGCTAGCCAGCCAGAGAAGAAGGCCACCACCATGCGCAGAACCCACCGAAGGAATTGCTACGAACGCCCAGCACACAGCACAGGCAGAGACGCTGAGCACAGAAGTCCGAACCAACGAGGTAAGGAAAGCCCTACTAACCCAACCCTAAAATCTCAAGCTCCACATACACCTCTCAAACACTAAACAAACAAAACCCCTTCTCCTCACAGCAGTCTGTATGCACTCCACTACACCACAACAAAACAAACCACACATAGTCCCGCACACCAGCACATGGGAATCTACCGAGCAGTAAATTGCAACCCAAGATCAGCGAATGGTGGAAACCAAACTCATAACTCTCTCTCTACCTCATCCCACTATGCTAGCTTATGCTCGCTCCCACTATGCCTTACTAACCCACCCCACACTCCTTCCTTTTTCAGATCTGCCAGAGGGCCAGGGGACCACTTGGGTGGTGATTGTGCACGGTATAAATGATATTTAACATTAACATTAATATTAACATTAAATACAAACATATTTCCTATACCCAGCCTCGTTCTTTGGCTCATGATGGACAGAGGGGGGAGATTTGTGTCACTCTATATGTGTCTTCAGTAAAGCCAGCGCTAAAAAACATAAGTGAGTTTTGCAGGGCTCCTTGATTGGGGGGTGGGGAAGAACTCCCCAGGTTAAGTGTGGTCTCAAAATAACACAAAAATTGGTGGCCTGTGCTCAGGGATCTGGTCTATTATTGTTGACTCATGACAAGTGTATAGGTGACAGGATATTCATTTTGGTGTAACTGCATTGAGGTAGATATACGGTCGCTGTGCATTGTTAAAAGGCCACTGTAATGCTTCACCCCTGAGTTCCAGGGAGATGTGTAGGTAAGACTGGGTGGAGTGCTAATGCAAAAAGGAGATTGAGTAAGAATTGATTTTTGATTTGGCATTGTGTGTAGAAATCAAGCAGGAACAGGGTGATTTTTGTCCCTGCGCAAGGACAATTTTACAAAAGTTGTGAAAAGCCATTTTAAAATGAGTACCATAGAAGTGTGTGATTTTAGGAAGTACCTCCTGGCTAAGGTATTCATTCGAGGAGAATGGGGTGAGGGTGAAGCCTGGAGCTGGCAAACTAGAATGGTGCAACAAGTCACCTAAGTGAGCACTGCCATTTTGTGTGAAAGTGGGATATTGCACAAAGCATTAGAGGCATTTTATATGACCCAAAAGGCCTGTGAAGAACTGAGTCAAATGGCTCAGCTCACAGCTAATTTATACTTCCACTTAGTTTGTGGAAGAGCCAGTGCAAAAGAGTGAGGCTGGTGTGATGAAGCAGACTGGGGCCTGAAACAGGCTCCGAAAGAATTCCCACACCTTGGAGATAAAGTGCATCAGAGCGAAAGTTTTGAGTGACAACAAAAAAGGATCATTGAGAAACTACAAGATGAGCTGAAATCCCAACAGCAAGCCAGTGCAGAGAGAGAGAAATAGAGTTTACTGCACAGCATAATGCATGCGCTCAGGGTGCAGACATTGTAAGTCGCCTGTATTCCCAACTGAAAGACCAGACTGGTCATAACAGAGGGTTGTTAGAAGACATTATGGCCCTCAAACAACAAATTAGGGAATTGGAAAAGGAAAATAGTCAGTCCATCATTAACGAGATGAACTGACAAAAGGAGTTTGATGAAATGTGTCTGAATCTAAATATTCTGAAACAACAGAATTTACAACTGGTCAAACACCAAGATGCATTCAGATTGAAAGTGGATGCAGAGAAGGAACAGTCAGATCCTCAGGAAATGACCAGATCTAGTAGAGCGTGTGAGACAAATAGAAGCTGAACTATTAGAGGCAGCAAATTGTAGGCATAAGTGAAAGAAAGAGATTATTCTCCTGAAGGAAAATCACCTTGACTATGCACGCAGCATACAAGAGAGGGAGAATGAATCACTTATGTATGATCTGCAGCAAACAAAAGATCGGTTGGTAGCTCAGAGCAGGGTGCTTGAAACTAGTCAGGCCTTAGTGTCAGAATTAAAAAGCCAGCTCTCTGACTACCAACAGGAAAAAATGAAAGAGACACACAGGTGTGAGAGCCTCACCATGGAAATTGAAAATGATAAACATGCCCTGAGATACCCTGACCAATCAGGATATGGGACAAGGCCCACTGATCAATGTGAGGTATCCCTCCCAGCAGACGCCTCATGCCAGTCATTTAAAACCTTTCATGTACAAATGGGAACCAACCTCATGCATGCCAACTATCAAGAACAGGGTGACATGAGGCAGTTAGACTAACCCAGACCTAGCCCAAATAATCCAGAAGGCCAGCCCCTGTATGATATTGATGAGTATTCATTTCTACCACACAAAAGGCAAGGTGGGTGGACCAGTGTGTCCTATGAGGCCAAAAGGAATGTCTTGAGTAATTCTAACCCAGAAAACTCATATGATGGCAAGATCAGGGAGTTAGACTTGCATAAAATGATAAAAAGAGACCACCTGGAATAGAAAAGCCAGAGATTCAACCCAGAAAGAGTATATTAAAAACCTCCATCCATTCAGGGATATGGGGGAATTTCCCCAGGCTACCTGAAAGGAGGGAAGAAGAGACGGAGCGTAATCCTGGGCCTAAAAGTAAATACCAGGAAATTGACCCTAAGAGTTCACTTTTGCCCAGGCAAGAGGAATCCAGATCCCGTGGTTCTGGGAGATATTCCCAGTCTCATAGAGATAGAGAGCGCCTAGAAGGCAGGAAGGGAGTACCAGTAGCAGTTCTGAGTCAGAAGGGGAATGGACTCCTGTGCAGGAGAAGAAAAAGACAGGGAAACAGAAAAAGTGTTTTGTTAAAGACCCGATTCGACAGATAAAGGCCACAAAGAGATTTTTGACTCCCTACCACAAGAATGCAAAGTATTTGGTATGGGAGCACTTAGAGCTTTATGAGCAAATGATGACCTCATTTTGAGAAAAAAAGGATTTGAATTGTATGGAGTTTGTCAAGTGGACATTCTCCCCCGAATACTGCAGCTTCTTTGCAGGGCTGGAGGATAAGGATCACTACAAATGGTCCAACTATAATACAGCCATATTGAAACATTTTTCCACCCACCAGAACTCACAAGAAGGCCATAAAACAGCATATAACTTATAATGTGGCAAGACCAGGAGCCTAGGGAGTTTGTGAATTGTTTAAAATGAGACTTCCCGATTTGATTTGCACATACTTCCCGACGCGTGAACACCAATAGTAGGGAGTATGTGACCACCTACTTCCAAGCACTCCCCAAATACATCATGACTCAGCTGGTGCGGGATTTTCATGATCACAGGAGCCTGGACTGGGTGATTGAACAGGCCACCAGGATCTATGAGGTCCAGAAGCCCACTGAGAGTAAAATGAACCCCAAAACCTAAAAACCCTCTATGACACCTGCCGCTGAAAAGGTGGCAGGGGTGACAACTACCCCTCCATTCGATTTGGAGACAGAGGGGCCTGAAAATGCTCCTTCTGCCTACAAACAGAATAAAAGGCAGAGCAGACCTGCTGACCCAGCCCAATCGAATGGTATTCAGGCGGGGTACCAGAAGGGCTACCCATCTATGTAAGCTTGAAATACAAGAGGACAATCCTGGGGTATGTTTACACTCCCCCAGCACAAAGGGGGTCACCCATCCAGGTAAGTACTGACCCAGGAAACTTCCCTCCAACCTTCTCTCAGGAAAGAAGTATTACTCCAACACCCAATCTGAACTTTTTCCCCAGGTACCACCCGAACCAGAACTTCCAGAATAATCCTCCTCCCTTTTCCCATTTCCAGGACAATAGATCCTTGAACTTGAGAGAAGGGAGACCCAGGATTGAAAATTATAGGGTAAACCTCCAATAACCATGCTACGCTGGGAGAAGGGATAGTTACCCTTTATGGGAGCAGCAGAGGTGTGACCAGATACCTCCTTACAACTCAGAATAAGTTTCCCAACTGGAGCAACAGGTCCAGTAACTGACCAAAGATCTGGGATGTATGCTGAGGGCTCACTCCAACCCTCAACTGCAACCTGCTGCCCAACACACCACAACACTGAGGTCTGATGCGTCAGGGGGAAAGGATGGGAGGAAACATCCAGCAAACCACAGGTTCCTGAGGCAGGAGCCTGGGTCGAGGGGAGATGCCAAGCCCTTGAGGAAACTTCCTTTCTCACCCAAATAGAACCCCTAAAAACCTCTCAACTTGAAAGTGTCTCTACTACTGTCTACTGTTGAAATTTTAGAACCCAAAAAGCAAAGGGTAAGCAGTAGAGGCCAAAGAAGAACCCAATTTGTGGAGGAGCTCAAGATCATCCCCTTTAAAAGAGAAGAATCCCTGGAGGATACAGGTAAGCAGACCTTCTCTTTCAAAAATGGGTGAATACCTCCCAAAGAAAAATTGGTCCCTAAGGATCCTGAGTGGGATGGGGTAAGTATGGAGACCGACCCAGAGCAAGAAATGTAACCGCCAAAATGTGTGCCAGACAGAATTGAAACTGAGGGGGTGTCCTTTCTCCAAACAGGTTATGAGTACTGTTGCCAGATAAAGGTGTACAGCAAAGGAGCCGGGGAAAAGGAGGATTCCCCAATGACTCCCATTGTTTTCTTTACAGTTTCCCGAACTCCAATGCAGAAAATTGCCCAAGATCACATGGTGTTGGAGTTAAATATTAAGAAAATGACCATTCGGCTGTCTAATAACTCAAACTTTCTTTGCACCTTGGAGGAGAATGAAGGCTGATTTTATGCACCTGTCAAGGTGCAGGGTCCGTGTGAATTATCAGCTCTGGTAGACACTGGATCCCAAGCCACCCTCCTGTCCAAAAAGGCCTTTGGTCAACTAAATTCAGGATGGAAGAGGGCCACCAAATTCCCCTCACACCAATTCTGGGAAAAATCCAACATTTTGATGGGAATTACATTTCCGTTGAAGGGACTGTGCATCTGGAAATAAAAATTGGACGGCGTTGGCTGAAACATCAGTGACAGTTGTGAATAAAGAGGGCAAACCTTGTTTACTGGGGAACGATCTCCTGAGGAGGTCATCAACTCTGATCGACTGTGTGCACAAGGTCCTCTGGACCCAGACTAACCGGCCTATAAAATTAAAAATGTGCATCAATGTGGTAAACATGAATGGTACCTGTCATTTAATTGATCAACGCTCTGAGAATGTACAGTTCCCTTTCAAGAATTTCCAAGTCCAAGACATCAACGTCATCTCTGTAGTAGAACACACTAGTGATGGGAACCCTTCTCCATTCTAGAAAAGCAACCTTCCTCCCAGTTTTAAGTGGCAATTCACACTGGAAGGGAACACCCTAAAGTTTTACCACTCCAAAATCAGTAGAAACCTTGAGTCTCGTGAAACCAGACAAGGAAGAACCTGCTCTAAGTCTGACAGACATTCAGAAATAGGATGAACAGTGTGTTTCTTCATTCTGTTAAATGAGTGGGTGGGGCCGGTGCTTGCCAGAGTATGCCTGAATAATATAAGGAGCTTCATCAGCGAAGAATTATAAGCAAATTCTCAAAAGATCAGACCATTCCCACATTTAAATTGATTGACAAATGGGAAGTAGGTCTGAAAACTCCTAATTCTAAACACCTCCTGCCTAGCAGGTGTATGCTAAACATTTTAATTGGCAACAAAAGCATAGAGCATAATTGTTGGGTCATGAGAGATGTCCCTACCGCTTTTTATTTGGGCAGTGACATTCTCAATCAGTTCTCAGGTAACCTGTGACATCAGAAGAGAAGCAATAGTGTTCCGAGTCAAGAACCACTTCCTTGAATACATGGAACTTGTTGTCCAGGTCAACACCATCAAAAGACATCTCTCCATGCAACTGGAGGATACCACTGAAATTGCCAAGCCTGAGGTCTTTCCAGGTTTTAAGCAGATTGTTGAGGAAAGGATCAATCTTGCTTATGCCTGTCAGACCGAGGAGCAAAGACAAAAGCTAAAACAAGTCTTCCTGGAATTCCAAGATATCTTTTCAGTGGACTCAAACGACTGTGGACACACATCCATTTATTCAACCACCAAATCCATGGGCCCTGAGATGGCTCCTTTATTTGTGAAACAATACTGGTTACCTCTCACGTCCATGGAATCACTCACAGAGATTATTATGAAGTGAGAATCCCATGGGCTAATTTGTCCTGTCCACATTTCCTTCAACAACCTGGTACCTGGGATACTCAAACCAAACGGTCAATGGAGACTATGTGCGGACCTGAGGTATTTCAACAAATGGGTCCATACGTCAAGGTGTCCACTTCCCTATTTTGATCAAGGGCTTGCACAGATCCAAGAGTCACAGGTATACACCGCCATTGACCAGACCAACGGTTACTGGACAGTACCCGTGAGTAGGGAAGACCAGTACAAGCTTGGCTTTACCCTGAGGGGACAGCAATGCACATGGACCCAAACCCCCTTTGGATACACCAACTCCAGCAATGAGTTTAACATCTTTCAACATAAGATCATGTCTGAATTGGGCAAAAGGGGAAACATAGCCTATGTGGATGATGTTCTGATCAAGTGCTCAACTGTGGAGGAACATATAGCAGAAATCTGCTATGTTCTGACTCATTTGCAGAAAGCCAGAGCAAAACTGTCCTTTCAGAAGACACTGTGGTGTAAGACCCGAATGAACTTCTTATGGCATGAGATCACCCCTGAGGGTCTTAATCCCCTGTCAAAGAAGGTGGAAGCCTTATTGAAATGAAAGTACCCTTATAGTCTGTGAGAATTAAGATGCCTTCTTGGACTTACTAATGGCAATTGGAGCTTCATTGTAGACTATTCACAGGTCACTCGACCCTTGGTCCATTTATTAAAGGCCGGAGTCAAGTGGGAGTGGGGTCTGGAAGAAGCCGAGAAAATGTAAACAACTGAAGAGAAGACTTTCACGGGCTCCTTGTTTGGTTTACCCCTTAAAGAACAAAGAGTTCTTGAGACAGGGTTTTCAGATACTTGCCTAAAAGCAGTCTGTCTTGTCTCAAAATCATGACAAGTTCAATAATGTAATCTCGTACGTGACCAAGACTTTGTCCTCTATGGAGGAAACATTCAATGAATAATAGAAGCCATTGCTGGCAACAGTGTGGCCACTGAAGAATTACCACCCATTCATACAGGGAGAGCCCATCATTGTCAAGACTCCTCACCAACCCTTGCAATATCTCCAACATGACATAATCCGGACAGGGAACATTAGTAATTCCAGAATGATTTCCTGGATTCTGTCCATGAAAGGCTTTCATATGGTGGTCAGATATGACCAAAACAAGAAGAGTTCCCCAGTACAAGGGTTGGTGGACTTGCATGATTGTGCTCAAGAAAACTGTCTCGAGGATGAAAGTCTAATGACCAACAACAACATGGAGGCATACTGAACTTTCCCACACTAGGTATATGAAGAAGACATGTGTCAAGGGATAACCACAGCTTATGTGGATGGGTGTACCTGTCATGTTTACAACAATGCAGAAAATGAACTGGTGGCTGGCATTAGGAATGCTTGGGTGAATGATATCCCAGAACCCTCTGCTGGTTATAAAATAGGACCCTGAGTAGTCAGGTTGAAGAGTTAATGGCCGTTCATCAAGCCATCCTCAATGCAGTGCACCACCAACTCAATGAAATGGTCATAATAACGGATGCTGATTATGTCAGGAATGGGTTTGTGGAGCACCTGATTAACTGGAAGAATCAAAGCATACTTTGTCCAAACAATAAACCCTTAAAGCATGCCAAACTGATCCAGTCAATTGACAATCTGGTGATGTCTAATGAGATGACCATCTGTTGGAAGAATATAAGCAGTAATTCCAAAATAGAGGGCCCAGACAAGACCAGGAATTACTGGGCTGACCAGCTGGCTAAAACCGGAGCTCTGCAGGGGGATTTCATAGAAACATAATCCCTGCTGGGTGAAATCCAAATTCCTGTTGTCACCAGGCTCCAAACCAGTGCTAACAGTGAACTCTCAACTGCCCAGTGGAGTAAAGATACCCCAGATGCAGATTTGATCACTGCTCAGAAAGAGAACCCGATCATTGGAAAATTCTATCAACACATTGAAGACCCCATCACTTTTACTCTAACAGAGTTGGATTATATCAGTAAAGAGGACCTCCGGGTGTTGATGACGTTTTCCAAGATTTTCCAGATCCAAGACGGTTTGTTGGTAAGGAGAGCCCTGTCTGGCTGTGACCAGTGGGTGGTAACTACCTCATTCTGAAGCCTGATCTTGAACCATGCTAATGACGTGGCCACTGCCGACATAGGGGGTTTCACACACATTAGAAATCTTGCACAACGTTGCCTACTGTCCACACATGGGATAGGACCTCAACACTTACCTAAAGGGGTGTCTTGTGTGTGCTCAATCTCATCCCGTTCACTCACACACAGAGCTCCCATACAAAAAGGGGAATGACATTGCCTTGGTCAATTTGCAAGTTTATTTCATTGGGCCAGTGATTCACTCCTCTAGAGGAAACAAGTATATGATGTCTGTGACATGCTTGTCCATAAATTGGGCAGAATGTCTTCCAGCACCGAATTATAAGGCAGAGACAGCTGTTGCACTAATGATCAATCACATCTTCCCTCGCATCGGCCTCCTGCAAAGGATTGAGTCGGATGACTCAAGCCATTTTACCAGTGCAGTGATGATGAAGATGTGGGAGATTCTAGGGGTAAAAAGAAAACTCCACATTGCATACCACCGCCTCAAGGGGGGGATAGAGATATACAACAAAACAATCGTGAGTATCGAGAAGATGTTTGTGGCAGACTCTGGACCCAGTTGGAACATCAGATTACGACTCTTCTGATGGCTATTAAGTCCACAACATCTTCTGCAACAAAGATGTCTTCATTTGAGCTCTTGACTGGATAAATAAAGGTATGATCACAGTGTTGGCTCTATAGGACTCAGGAGCAGAGACTGATAAATTTGTCCACTACTTATGAGCACATTGAAAATTTAAGGAAGCACCTCCAGCACGCTTTTGCAAATGCTCAGCGCAATTCAGAAAAATTGGCTGAATGAATGAAGACCTATTATGATCTAATGACCACTACAAAAGTGTATGAAGTAGGGGGCAAGGTTTACCTGTACAATTTTCAAAGGATTTTTTTTTGTTTTTTTTGTTTTATGCTCATGATTCCCTTGTTCCCCCACCACCTAAACTTGTCGTGTGGCGCCTGGAAACACTTGTGTATAGACACCCTGCAAATGTCTAATAAATAAATAAATGTTTCTCCAGCCTTGGCGTGGTGCATTTGAAATTGTAGATAAAATATCAGCTGTTGCCTATAAGATCCGCATTGCAAAAAAAGAACAGACAGAAGAAAAATGGGTCCACATCAATCAGTTGAAAAGCTGTAATCTAAGACCAGCTTTACGACAGATTGAGGAGCCAAATGAAAGATGAGCAGAGGAACCACCTGAGGAATGAAATGGAAGGATGAAACATTGGATGGAAATCATGATATATATGTATATTTCTTTTTTAAATGTTATTGTGTATTTGTAAGGCGCCTATACATCAAGTAAATTGTGTTTCAAAGCACACACAGAGCAACAAGGAAGGAACATGGGAGTGAAAGGCAAATATAACAATGCCAGAGAGAGATGGTCCTACTAGGCCTTGTGAGCATTCAGAGCATGCAAATGCAGAGCATTCACAGCATGAAATTGCATGTATAAACATACAGGGAGTAATTTAGTTAGTGCTCATTGTAAAGAGACAGAAAATAAATAAATACGGTTTTGTGAAATGGTGAAAATGTTGTGTGTTAGAATTGTATGCTATTGTTGTTTTTGTCAATTCTGTGTAAGTAAAGTACTTAATCTATTTTTCTTTCTACTTGTTAGATACTATCTCCATTCACTTCCAGGCCAGAGGCAAGAGGGGAGTCCGAAGAGGACCCTAGGAACCCCAGAAAGAAGGGAGACAGTGGTGCCGTGCCACATCCTCCAACCCAAGGATGGAAGGGGATGCTGGAATGCCCACTCCCTAATTAAGGGAGGAAAGGGGTACCCTGCCACACCCCCCAACCCAAAGACGAAACAGGAGGTTGGAGTGCCCACTCCCTATTGAAGAAATTGAGTGGGAATAGCTCTAACAGAAAGAAAAATATAAGAAAAAGAAAAAGGGGACATTGGATGAAACCCCACTCTGCCGTGCTCTTCCCCACACAAGAATCATGGAAGAACAGAGGGAGGAGGTGGTGTGTGGGATCTAATCAAAGGCCCCAACCCACAGAACTGAAGGGCCCATGGGAAATGACCTGCCAGCATTCATTAAACTGCACGCAAAATTGGGCCTATTTAGGCAGACTATGTGGGTGTCGTTCTGCAAGGGAAATCCAGAGAAAGCGAAAACAAAAATTTAATGTGAGTGCAGAATAGAAAAGTACATCACATTGCAGGCTTAGAATTAAATGCATCATTTTCAATGAAACTGTCACACATCAAAAGGGGATACACTGTGACAATTCAGCCCACTTTTCAGAAAAAAATGAACAGCAGAGAATAAAAAGTTTATTTTATTAATGACAAATGGAAACAACCCTGCAGATTCAGTGCAAAGGCAAAGTGAACCCTGATCAGTAACACACTGTATGTCAAAGAATAAAGGCTGGGGATAGAAACTGCAATCTGAGATTTCCCTTCAGCCGAGGAAAAATGATGGGACAATAGGCAAACTTCACGAAGGACTTCCCCCACTGAAATCCTGGATTGCATCCCAGCTGTTTACAACTGCAATAAAATGTGGCCTGCCTGAAAGGTGTTGTTTCTGAAGGTTGGGCTCTGTGCAGATACAAAAGGCCCTGACTGGTGCATGACCGGAATGTAGAGGGGAGGTGTGAAAAATGGGCTACAATTCAGAGGAGATTAACTTTGAAAGAAATAGATGTCTTCAGATCAAAATAGTGGCATCCTTCAGATAAGACACATTCCTCGTGACATCACAGGGCCGGGCCGGCTCATTATCCACAATGGGGGATCTCTGTGTAGCAAATGCACCCCCCATATATGATCTGTAGCAACCAACTTCAAACAGCAAAACCTTAAACACAAAGAGTCTAATAAAATCCCTGATTGTAGGCTGGTCCAGAAAGACAAATGGCCTGGCGTCAGGGGATATGCAATTTGCCAAACATGAAGATTTACTATTAATTTAAAAGGACTATTATAACGTAGCCCTTTTTCTCAGCAACCATAAGTCGTACTGATTATCTGCGACTCAGGGAACTGTAATGGCCATCTAAGATGGATTTTCTGGCTGATCTGAAAAGGTTCCAAATGTGAGAGTTGGCATGCTGGTGGAGGGTAAAATAAGGAATATGGGTAATAAATTACATGTTCCTAACTATTATGCTTTTTGGGTAAATGGCAGAAAATTGCCAAAATGGCCATGATCAGCTGAACCAGAAAATATATACATTTTATGGCAGTTACTAGTAAATCACAACATTTTTGATACATAACTAGTTTTTGACAAAAATGTAACATGAGAACACATGCTGCTTACAAATGGGAATTGCCATATGTCTGCTCCAGACTCCTAAACCAATCCTTAGAGATGGACTGGAGTTGGGAGTAGAGAGAATGGTAACTGCCCAATCTTATTTGTGAGACCTCTTGCAGGGTACTCCCTAAGATTATAAACTTGATGATGTCATCGCTGCTTTATAAAGTGGAATGCACTATGAGGAAGGGGAGAGCTGCTGAAACCTACCATCTGACAGCCATTAGGAATCACCAAAGGAGATTGCATCTGGGTGGAGCTGTCTAGTTCTGGGAAGGCCTGTAGCTGGCTGGGTCCTATGGTGGAGTGCTGGGGGGCATCCTTGAGAGTGAAGTGACCAGACCTCTGCCCTATCCTCCAAGAGGGACCTGAAATGCAGATGGCTAGATCCTTAGCCTAATTCACTATTTAAATAATTCCCCTTGGCAGAACACCACAGGGTGATTTTTCTTAAAATTCAAAATGAACAAAGTTAATTCCCAGTGTGCGCTGTAGACCATTGACTGTAATTTAATTGGGTGATCCTATTTGTCCTGTTGACCCCAACTTCTTTAGGAAGAGGGGTATCTTTGTTCTTAAACTAAAACAATCTCTAAACTGCCAGCTTTCCCAACACAGGCCTTTAAGTAGAGGGGGTCTGAAATCCTAAATTCCTCAATCAACCTAATTTTTCTGTCAGACTTCGCACACAAACTAAAGTAGGGGGGGGTCAGAAAAACAAACTGCTGATTTAGCATCCTGGGTTTATTTTAAAGCAAAAGTGTGGGTGAAATAATAATTGCCATATGCATTTGCACACATTTGTAAAACTAAACTCCTAGCCTTTAAAGCATGCAGGAAAATCGAAATTGCTCAGCAATGCATATGTAATTGTTTGTTTTCTTTTTGTTTATTGATCAGTTTGATTATTTCTTGAAGTGACATTTGTAAAAAGAAAGGTTTTGTAATTGGTGTTGTCCTTACCCATTGGTGCGATTAACTTGTGTAACAATAAGCTAATTGTGAGCCACAAAGATGGTGGCGTATGTAGTTTATTGTGATTTCTATTACCTATAATAAAAATAAATAAAAATATATTTCCTATACCCAGGCCTGGATCTTGGCTCACTATGGGTGCAGGGGGGAGATTTGTGTGACTATATGAGCCTTCAGTAAGGCCAACGTTAAAAAACATAAGCGTAATTTGCAGGGCTTCTTGATTGGGCGATGGGAAGCAACTCCCCAGGTTAAGGGTAGTCTCAATATAATGCAACACTGTGTGCAATGCATTCAAATCTTGTAATAATGCTGGAACAAGTGTGTGCAACCTGAACCTTAAACGAGGATGCCAATGGATGGGCATCCCTCTCACCCGCCTTGACGCCACCATTGATAGTCGGGCATCCCCTTCACTGCATTAGCTGCAAGGTTATTAGTTACACATCTGATCCCTCTGACCTCCCCAAAATGGCAGAGTTATATCACAAAATCTAATTTACACAAAAAATCTGAAGCCTAATCCTAACTACATAAGGCACATAGCTGGGCAATTGTTTTGCCCCTGTGAGCATACAGTTAAGGAGAACACAAAATAATTATTGCATAATCACACTGCGACATTAACAACTCTTTGAACTCATACATTGTAATCATTTTCTTGTTTGTAACCCTCATAATTTTATTTGTATGGCAACATTAGGCTCCAACTGTTGAGAGCATCAGTGTAATCCATGCTCAAGTTATAATACAATAAGTGAGAACAAGCATAATATACTAATGCAAAAGCCATCATGGAAATATGAGTTCATTATTTCCTTAACCTTTTAGCTCACACTATAAACTGAGGAATTTCTGCTATTAGAATATTAGATGATGTTAAAGTCCACCGTAAGGCTACAGTACTCATTGTATCAAGCTTGCAATGATGAAGAGTTGAATAAGACCTGAAAGGCTTTGGACTCGGGAACTGCAGGTTTCAAATAGATACCTAGAGTGAGCTCTCAACAATCATAAAAACTATCCTCCTAACCACTCTTTCCTTCCACTCCTCTTGCCTGCAAGATTGAGAGTTGTCAACGTTTGGCTTCTAAGAGTCTTCCTTTGCCCTGGGCCTCAAACTCCAGTTTTGCTCCTTATGCCTCTTCCCCTTCGTACTTACAGTGCTCTTAAGCTTTCATGGAAGATCGTCCACATTGGTTACCAAATCTTACTAAATGTTCCCTTAATGATGACAAATCTATCTCCAAAATCTTGATCGCTACCACTGCACGACATTACATGTGTTGAAGATTGCGTGCTTGCTTCCTGTTTAGTTTCTTCCTTCCATAGGCACTTACAACTTTTACACTACCAAGGGTCATTTCAGTTCCATTGCCCTCCTGATGCTTTTCTTTCTTGATTCCAGATGTGGCATGGTGACTGTTGGAAAGGGAAGTGCAGGTTCATATGTCCAAGTTGAGGAGAGAAAGATTACAGAGTTTCCAAACACCTGCACTCAACAGAAACATGATCTCAGACTGCAGATAATGGCTCTGGTCAAAAGGACTGTGTGGATAAAGATGTAATCAACATATTCTTAACAGTAGTTCCAAGGGGCAAGAAAGACAGAGTTATGGACCACCGGTGGCAGAAATGTGGAAGAACACTGCCGGTAATGCAAGGTTGAGGCCAGCAGTACTTTATCATCCACTGCACATTCAATGCAGCGGGAGTGCGAGAGATAATTGTGTAAACCCTGATGTGGTTTGTCAAAAAAGGTAGCAGGCGCTCCTCTCCAGAAAGAACATGGCATGATAACCTGTTCTGAGATGAGAGTTTGCAGCACACGCTTTTTGCTCACTGTACCTTTCACAGGTGGGAAATATCCATTTGCATATCAGTCTTTGTCCCGCCCACATGGACAGTCCCACACCGAAATGCTATGGCAATTCCACTCTGAACAAGAGTACCAACAGCAACCCCATACACGTGTTTCAGCCTTGTTGGGCCTCATCAGTGAGGTGGAGCTGAGCCTCTCTGAGCACAGTGAGCAGGGAGTCCATGTCTGGTTGCCCGATTATGTGGTGTGGTATGCCCTCCCAATGCATTGCTAATTGGACTAAGGTGCCCGATTCAAATTACTTCATGCCTCCCCACTGGATAACACCACCAGATTGTGGTTTTGGTAAATGTCCTTCTGGGAGCATCACCTACTGTGAGAAATAGCACAAATTGGAGGATTATCGTTGTATTGGAAGTAGGCCACAGGGCCATTGGCAAGGCCAGTTCATAATTTTGCCAGTTGAGGGGGCGTGGCTATCCTATCTCTACTGATAGAAAGAACCTCAGACTTTGGCTCGGGAGTAAATCGGTTAGATGTATTCCCTTAGAGGTGCCCTATGAGCTGACAGCCAGTCTCCACTGCCAGGGGAATGAGTGCCCTCTGTCACCAGCGTCCCTAGCTGGCAATGTGCTTTTTACGGATCCCTGCTGGAAACAAACCTCCTCTCCCACTGAGGCTGCTGGGAGGATTATGACAGTGACCTCCCACTATTGCCAAGGAATAGAGATGGCCTAAGGCCCATATTGGACCAGACAACCCATTCATGGACCAACACAGCCTGATATGTTCAGTTATACCAGCCGCTCCAGTTTTTGAGAAAAACACAGTCTAAACTGAATGCCAACAACGTTTAACTTAATTGCACATGTGTTGGTATCTGTTTTTGCTTAAGCTCTAAAATATTTCTTTAAAGAATGTATGAATAGGGCAGTCAAACTCTGCTTCAATCTAAGGAAACAGTATCAAGTAATGCCTGCCCCGAAAGCCTTCCACGATAAAAACAAAGAGTGAAGTTTGAGGTACCCTGCACTACCTAAAAATCGTCCTAGCAAGTAGGCCCCAAATACCTTCAACCACTGACCCCTGCGTTCTACACACTCCGGGACATTCTGGTCATTCTGTCCTGATTTGCAGACCAGGAGTTAGGGGAAATAGGAATGGAAGCTGCACATTGACACCTTCTCAGACACTTAAGGAAGAACCTAACTGTCAGGTGTTTAGAAAGGAGCTCAAAAGAAGTGTCAGCAAGCTTTCCGCCCTTGTGGCCTACTCAAAGGGACCTCCCCCACTGTCCAGTCCAGCGAGCGGCCACTTCCCCACTGCGTTAGTAGACAGCCAAACACCATCTAACATCTAATCCAATCCACTGGTGACAACAGGCTCTGAGGAGGCCTAATGGCAACATGTTTAGCTTACAATAAATACAATAGTCCGATAGACATGTGATACAACTGAGGTGCACGGGAAGCTCTGCGCCTCTCTGTTTTGCACAGTTCTGCTTTATCGTTCTCTCAGATATGGCGCTTCCATCTGTTGGATAGGTATCAAGTTTAGGCATGAGAAAGGCGATCTGCCTGTCAGATTACGAAGTACTTACCAACTCTCAGGCCCTTTTCTTTCTTGAACCGTGTAGTTTATCAGCTTCATAAGTGGTTCTTGACTTCCCCTCCACGTTTAAAATCGCTAAATATTCGAGCATCCCATTTGTTTTGAGCATCCAGTGTCAACCTTCTTGACGAAGTACAACTGGTTATTAATGGCAACATCGTGGCACGTCAGATGTGGATGTGGTCACAAAAGAAACTGGAACGTGTCCGCTTGTCCAGACATCTCGTCTATTCTTTTGGTTTTCTCTTATCATTTTTTCCGTCTGCTTTTTGGGATGCATTTGAGTAACCCGGCTGTGGTGGGGGCCTGCTCTGGGCATCCAGCAGGCCCCTTTGGTGCTATGGACATCAGCACCATTGAGGCCCAGTGCCTCTTGGGGTTGGGGACTGCTATGGACATCCAGCAGACCCCAGGGTGCTATGGGACCATCTGGAGTGGGGGCAGGGCGAGCCTTGCCCCTGACCATGCAGACCTCTGCCACCGTAGCCATGGCATCATGTCCTGCAGGCCCGTGATCACACAGTGTGGGCCAGCAGGCCTGATGAATGAGAGATGGACTCAGCCGTTCCTCTTTGGGAGTCTGCAGCCATTCTGGTGCAAGGTCTGCAGAGGCTCCTTTTATTAGATTGGGCCATGACTGTTAAAACCGTAATGCACAGGGGAGGGCCACATGACCTTAAAGGGGCAAGACACTTGTGAGGTTCACACACCACACCGGCTTCTTGAACTGTTGTATGCATTTAAAAGAAGGCTCTACTGAGTATGGGATGGGACAGAGAATGAAATCACTTCCGGGGCATAAGCGAGATCCAACACCCTTTAACCCAATCTAACACGTCTGAAAAACTGCGTAGCCTGACGTTGATGAATCACTCAAGTCAACAAGAGGGCACAGCACATCAGGTAAACAGGCATGAAATGGACTGTCCAAAGCAGTCCACTTTCTGATGGACAGCACAAACACACACAGGGCGAGAGGCGCAAGTCCTTCATTAGTATCCCCAAGTGTACACAGGGTTATATGTGTACCTAATACTTGGGTCAAGTCTTACAAGAAGAGGAAAAAGGTGCCCATTACGTGCAAAAGACAAAAGCTCCATGCAGCAAAATGTGTCAAAAGCACAACCCCTCCATGTGGTTAAACATAGGGAACATTGACAAAGACAGGCAGAGTGTGCACACGTGAAAATCTCATGAATGGCCGACATGAGGGAACCCTGCACTTCCCAATTTCGACTACTGCAGCATCTCTGACTTAGCGTTTCATCTTCCCAGATCGATCAATCGGGTACCATTAAGAGGGATGATAAAAACACCTGCTATTACAGCGCTTGCACACAGGAGGAATCTGGCATGACGCGGTAAATAAGACCACTAATTATAATAATGATCATATTAATATTAATAATAATAATAACAATAAAATAATAATAATAATAATAAAAATAATAATAATAATAATAATAATAATGTGGACTTAAAAACGTATAGAGGCCGAGTGACATAATTTGGTGAAGGATCATTATCCTAAGTGATAATGAACACTTCAGAGTCTGTAGAGCTGTAGTGGTAGTAGTAATACATGTTTTGATGTTGAGGTAAAACATTTTACTTCAAAAGTGAGTAAATAGGCCAACTGCGATAGCAAATTAAATGTAGAGTTATGTTTTAGTATTTAAATAACCTGGCTGTCGTCATAGGTTAGTTGCAACCTGTTTGAACAGGACCCGGTTTTACTTGAGCAGGCACTAGGTGTAATGCAAAACGAAGCAGTTTCTCTATAAGAAAGTGAAAGCATTGTCCCATGTTTTAGCTTTCTCTTTCTGTGGTCAAATAGCATTTGCAGCTAAAAAGCAAAGTTCTTCCTAGAGAGGAATTCTCTTGTTGAAATTAATCTTGCCTGGAAATTGCATTGTTGTTTCCCTGTCTGCCTCTAAGGACAAAATGTTCAAAATGCAGTCAATACCAGTAGTTATTGACTATTATGTTCCAAAAGGTACTTTCATGAGACCCTGCTATGTTGTCTTTGTGCAAGCCATGTCTGTAATGTCACACCTATATTGGGTTATATCATCTGTCTTTAGATCCATAGGCTGGCTGCAGTACTTGAAAGTTGCAAGTTGGTTGCCATTTGACTGAAGGACACAGCGTCACCCACTTTAGTCAGCCCTTCTCCCCCTCTCTGTTTCCTAAGAGGTTTATGCCCATCCACAAGAAGTCAATGCCAACGCGCCACCAATCCTGGGAGACTCTGATAAGTTTACACAGCCCAGTCCTTTCCACCCCTGGAAAGAGTAGCCCCTGTCAAACCTAACTTGCTATTAGCCAAAGTTGAACAACACACATGACAAACAACCATAAGCTGTTTTCTATTGGGGCAGACTACTTTCTCTTGGCGGCAGTGGAATCTGTGTAGTCACAGTGATGATATCTCTGATTGCCACCCCTCTTACTGAATTCTGATATATTTAACACTCCTACATTCTCTACTCTATTTTTTCAAACATCTCTAAGAGCGTCTTACATCCCAATTTAAATGTTTATGTCTATACGTCAAGGCAGGGTATAATAATGTAAAGTGCATGTTTATGATTTTTTTTCTTTGAACAGTATACGTTTATTACCAGCCAGTATTTTTATTGGACTAAATATTTTGTGGTACTTGTAATTATAGTTGCATTGTGCTGCTTTTCCTAATGATATTCTTCCCCCGGGTCAGTGTTTCCCTTAGCACTTTGTCTTGCCATTATTTATTATAGTTTTTCTATACGTAGTCTTTCGTCGGAGCACATGTAGATTCCTCTATGTGTAGGATGACACAATAGCTACACCTAGTTAAAAGGACATGAGGAGGCGAAGAGAGCAGGCGCCCTGTGTGGTATGATGAGATTTCCTCCTAATGGAAACCTTTTGGCCCTGTGTACCTTAGGCATCCAGGATTTATGAAGTTCCTACTGCCTTCTATTGACTGGAGAGAGGAAATCTCTGCAAAGAAGCTCCTTCGAAGTCACAAAGTACAAAAGCAGGTGTCTCTCAGCAAATCAAGTCCCAAGGGGCTTCAAGCAGCTGCTTCCGCATGCACTTACTCACCTCTACAAGATAGGAGACAAAATGCAAACATCCATCTCTTGGATCACAGAACACTGCTATCCTGAACAGGAGATGCCATTATGAAGCATGCAGCTGTATGGCAATTCCTCTGCCCTAAACGAATTCCCATGCTCATCGAAAACTATTGTGTCAAAGGAAACAGCTGCAGCCTATTGTGCAACAGAAAGTGTCCACTGTACACTGTGCGTAGCAGGATACAACCTGTATTGAGCAAAAATATTGTGACATAAAACCAACATATTTTGCCGATCGTATTGTCTGAGGAAATGATTCATATGAGAGAGCTCCTGAGGCTTTGGAGACGAGTCTGCAATGGATGCAGCCAGCAATGGAACCTTAGAAGGAGAGTTTAACTCCCTTTGAAAGACATGATCATGCCTCAACCAAGTGTGAATCTCCTTTTCTGGGTAAATCTTTCTTTTCTGTCATCTCTCATACTATTCCCTTTGCTGCTGAGGGGGACAGTCTGGGATTGGAAATTGCATGTCCTCCTCTCGCACAATGCTGCATTATACTATTGAGTACGTACCTCAAACGGCCATGTTTAAACAACGGTTTCTTGCAAGTGCGAGGTGAGGTTTTAGGCTTTACTGTGCAGCTTCTTGTAATGAAGACTCTTCGCCCAGTGTGTAGCTATGCCCGCCTCCACGTCTCTCGCTTCTGACATGTTTCCTTTTTGGCATATGTAAGTGTGTGTTAGGCTTCCGTTGTGTTAGGAAAAACAGCTTTAGCAGACAGAAGTCATCATACTGTAAGCATGCTCGCCTGCCTCAGACCATGTGTGAACCTCTGTGGAGTATATTAAGCTCCACTAAATGTATCAAATTATGCTGTCCTTCCTGATAACACTGTGTCAACGTGTGAGAACACAGCTGGTATCAAAGACTTGTATAGTGAGGCTTTGTTCCCTGCTTGCAACATCATTTCAGTATCATCACCTACGCAGTAAGGACTGCCCCTTCCATTGAAATGCATGTATTCCTTTGGGTACTAGGGAAGAGTGCATAGAGGGGGGGGGTTCGCACTTGTGTCAAAGTCTCGGGTTTTAGCATGATTGACCTGAAAACATTTGACCTGAAACATTTGATTGCATTTTTTGACCTTTTTTTCAGTAAAATTTAAATAAATATATATATGGGGTGGGTAAGGGTATAGATTAGGTTGAGGGTTAGTGTGAGGGTTGTGGGGGGTCTCACCCCGTATTTTAGACCAAAAAAAAGGTCAAATAAATTCGAACAAATGTGGTTAGGTCAAATGTTTTAGGTCAAATAGACCCAAACCAAGTCTCGTACTGTCATTGGTTTGTTGTTGTCCTACGGTTTGTTTTTTGGTGCCTGCAATGTCTATTTCCTGCTGGCCTGTGTTCCAGTCCCAGTCCAAGGGTCACCGGGAACACTGACGATCCGCTTGCGCCCAAGAGCGCCTGGAGACTGGGGGAAGGTGGACAGAGCAGACCCAATAGAAGAGTTGACTAAGAATCGTGGGTTGGTGAACACATGTAATTGCATCAGTGTATTGTCATGTCTTTATAGTATTGTTTGTTACGGTTTGGGTTAATGTTTGTCTTTAGTTAAAGAATTCGGAAATCTGAAATCTGAAAACTGTCGTAATTATTCGAGGATACAGGAGGGAAGGAACCCTGCCTATGGAACTGTTTATCTGAATAAGAAAAAGACAAAGCAGCTGGCCACCGCAGCTTAGAATAAAAAGTGAAATATGTGCAACCATGTGCCCTACTGACTTAAGAGAACATGAGACTGCTGCGCCGGTCAGTGTATTGTAGTATGGCTCAGGGACTAGGAGGGATGTCCTCTGTGTAGATGTGAAGAACATTTTTGGGATGAGAGCCTCATGGTTACTCTATCTAAACCTATACCTTGACAGTTGAAACTTTAAGGGCCCGATTCATAGAATAAAATAGCATGGAAAAAGGGGCGCGTGTGTGTAAAATGCGCGCAAGTGCCAGTTCGCCGATTCATGGAACACAATGCAGGGGGCTTACCTGTGACTTGTGCCAAATCCCTGCGGATCCAATACGTCACTGCAACACCACAAACGGCTTGCGGGAGACTCCCAGCAAAGGCGCATACCATCTTGCACAGGCACCTAAAATGGGGCGGAACATGTGGAATGGGGCACAACAAGCATAAATGTGGGCGTTAAGTACAACAGTAAAATATTTGCAATGTGCACTAACAGCGCATATTCATGGAATCGAACAGGGCTCACCAGCGCGTGGAAAAAGACATGCAGATCCGGAAACACGTATGCCCCACGAAAGCAGGCATAAGCATCACAGCGCACTAAAAACAATGCATAAAAAGGGTGGGTGAAAAACCAACGTACGTATACAGCTACCATGAATGTACCATTGTTCGCAGCAGTGATCGTGGGACACCGCAGGAGGAGGAGGATAGCCAGGGAACACATTTTTTCTCCCAGGACCAGCCTTTTTGGGATGCCTGATGACCAGGTCTATGGCAAGCATAGGTTTCCACCTCATATAATATTAGACCTGGTCACAGAGTGGGAAGATGACCTCACATCACCCACCCTCTGCTCCCAAGCACTGAGCCCCTTGGAAATGGTCCTCAATGTACTGCATTTTCTGGCCACTGGGTCATTTCAATGAAAAACTGCCATTGTCGGGGGCATTTCACAGCCGACACAGTCACAACGCGGTACTGGGGAGACCCCCGGCCGGCCCATAGAGTCGGGGTTTGCTCCGCAGTACTTTAAGATGAGATAGCTGCACGTTGAGATGGATGGGAGTGCAGGTTTTCTTACTCCAACACCAATCAATAAGGAAACTCAACGGTTTGGCAAAGGGGAGTCCGTTTAATGACAAGTACAAAAAACGGGGAAACATATAAATCAACAGTGATGTGATAGTCTGTCTCGCTTCAACTCCCAAGAACTTCATACAAACAATAACATTTATAGCCAAAACACATCATCATTGATGTGTAACGCTCAAAAGTTAACATGCAATTCTATTGGTTAGGAAAAGGTAACTTTACTATAGATACTATATCTGTATATGGTAACGGAGTAAGAGGATTGGATAAACACTATCAGGGGGGTGTCTAAGCACTTCCTTCTAACATTACTCTAGTAGATGTCACTATGTGTACGACGTCCCATTGGTTCTACTATCTATAGGACCCTAGATCATTTGGTCCATTGTGATTGGGTTGGCTTCAACACCATGAATAAATCTCCACTTTACTTAGCAGCATGCAGAATGGTCAGCCAGATACAGGGTGCCCTAAGATTCACCCGGTCTCCCTTCAATCAATCATTACTTTAGTGGCTATGTGTCAATTAGTTGGCTGTGGTCGGCCTCGAAACTGTATCTTCTTGTCAGAAAAAGTTATATCTTTGTCTGGGCGACAGCCAGGCGTAGGTGTGAACCCGTGCCTCTTCTTGCTCGGATGGTCACGTGCTGCTCACACCGTGAATCTGCATAGTTTCCTTCAATTTGTGCATTTAATTCTTGTTCGGCTTGCCACCTGCTTGGGTCTCCTTATCTCGGCCTTCCTGAGATAGGCTGTTCTGTTCTTAAGTTTCGAATCCGCAAAGCTACTGTTCGCTCCTTCTATTGGTCTGACCTTGGCTCCACAGGCACAAGTTGCTCTTGCTGAGTTTCGATTCAGCCATCTCTTCTCGTTTTAGCTGGAATACGAATCCTGTCCTGTTTGACCTCTAATATCCTGAGTTAATTCTGCTTTTGTGTAAAGTGGACTTGCACTTATATAAAATGCTACGTTTTGAGGTAGATTGTGTATAATGGCACTTGCCGCTCTATTCTTCTACTTAACATAGAAGGCCCACTGTTTTCTTAGCTTTCTTGCGGTTACAAGCATATGTACAGGCGTTAGCGGGTTGAATATATTCATCCTGCTTACAGGTTAAGCTCCTTTGTCTTCCATCAACGTTCTCTTCTTTCATTTTCACGATATCTTTATGCATGGCATTTCGTCTCTTTGTGTCATCCTTGGGTCGTTATATCTTCTATGGGTGCGTTAGTCCAGGCCCTCGTGACGTCACCATTCGTCTTCCATTAAGGACTTTTTGGTTTCTTCTGGGAAAGTATTTAAGCAATCTTCATTTCGTTTAATTTGCTGGTAGGGTTTTCTTAATGGGTACCTTAATGGGTTGTCTGGTTAATGGTACTTCAATAGGTATTTCTCTTCTGATAGGTACTGGGCAGAGCCCTACTGCGGCTCTCTTCTGGTTTATTTGCTCATCATACATCATATATCTCGGTGTGAACATTCCTGGTACTTCGAAATGGGCGACTGGAGCGCAGGCTTTATTTGGGACCTCCTCTACACTCCCCCCTCTGGTCGATTCATCAACCACTTCCTCCTTTGGATTCATCTTACTTGGTTCTCCTGTATTCATCTTCACTTCATCTTCTGGGTTCATCCCCTCTTCATCTTCTGGGTTTGTACATGATGGTTTGAAGAAGTGTCTCTTTGGAGTCCATATTTTTATCACTTCTCTCAGGCTTCCTGCTGTCCTTACATGTTCGTCTTTGTTCCATGTCATCAGCTGACATTGTCCATTTGGGCTGCAGTAAATCCATTTTACTTCATAATTTCTGCATTTCCTGGGATAAAGAAACTTTGTAACTTCTGGTGTGTGCTTGCTAGCTTTCACAAAGTATTTTATTCTTCATCAGTCAGATCTCTGGGCTTCCTTCCTGGTTTGACATCATCATGATCTTCATCCCTATGGCTTTCTTCGCAGTTTTCTGGCATTGCGAGAGTATTATCTTGATGACACAAAATCCTAGTAATATCATAACTAGCAGGGCTCCTAGGAACATGAATGCATCTTCCATCCATTGTGCAACCCATGAAAACAGTGATACAAACCAGCTGTCATCATCAACTTCATTGGTTTCATTGATCATCTGGTTCTGCAGGTTTGTCAGCATACTTATGGCCTCTGTTAAAGTTCCATTTTATTCGTCGTGAGAAGGTATATATGTGCAACATGATTTTCCAATTTTTGCACAAACTCCTCCATCCATAGCTGTGATCATGTCAAGGACATATCTGTTCTGGAGCGTCATCAGTCGGATTGCTCTTAACTCTTCCTTAATCACATTGAATCCTTTTATGGTCGTGTTGATTATCTGTAACAATTCCCATCTGGTTATCTGCAACCATTTAGTATTCACTCCAACTTGGATTTGTGGCATGAAAATCATTGTGAACACTGATGAGCTGAGGCTGAACAGCCTGTGTTCATATGGGATTGCATGAAATGCTTCTTCTGATTTGGCGGAAAAGTAATTTTCTCTCTTCATTCAAGTTTTCAGTTCCACAGATCTCCTCTTTCTCAGGTGAGCATCTGCTTTCAGGAAACTGTCAATGTTCAGGTTGCTTTTCGGGAATACTAATGCTGGAAAGTGGACATTCACTATTGTGCATATGCCTCCCCAGTTTTTCGGCAGTCTGATGTATGCTTTGGGTCCACATGCCCAATAATGATCGATGATCACTGCAGTCCCATGAGTCATTCCTGGAGCCTCAAAAATTTGTCCGCAGTTCTGATTCTCTCCCATGTTCCTCGTGCCATTGTTCCTGAAGCACAATTTCAGGCTTTCGAGCGGCACTATCTGCAAGGGTCCTCCTCTGTCTTCGACCCATGTCAGTAGTCTTGTAAGTTTAGGCCATAGTGGTTTGCAGAGTCTTTGTGAGTTTTCGATGGCTTCCTTGCAGGCTCCAAGGACCATCCATGCTCGGCAGATCACCACTCCTTGCTCCCAACTGTCTGGTGAAAGTATTGTTCCCCAAATCTGCATTTGGCCTCTGTTTTTCCAAATTTGAGCCTCTTTCAGAGTTTTCCCTTGGACGTTCAGTCTTGGGTTTACTTTCCATCATATTCCCGTTCCTTTAACTCCAAGCTTCTCGTACCTGATAACATGATTCCTAGTATGGGCTCTATTTCTCATCTTAATGTCCTGGACATAATCACCTTCATCGGGATAAGCTGTTTCAGTTGCCCATATCAATGAGGCATCACTTCCCATGAACTGGCTTTTGGTATTGCACATTGCTATGTGTGAGAGCCACAGCCACGAAGATCTTGGACTTTCCCATGCTGTACGGTAGGAGCGCGCATTTTCGTCTACCAACTTCCTTCATGTGCAGGTACGGTAGGGTATTTTGTGGAGATTTGGGGCCTGACGGTATTTTATTACCGCCGAAAAATAACTTAGCAATAATCACTCTTTGTATTCAGATTTGGCCATGTGCAACAATAATACAATGGACATGCATTATTTCAGCACCCAGATCTGCATATTTGATATACGTGGTTGGTGGTATTTTGGTGAGCATAGTTCCCTTGTTTTATTTGTGGCCCCAATGTCCAGAATCCCTTATCTTTGCTTAGATTTTTCGTGTGATCACTAGAGAGACCTCAGACCTGCATTCTAGGAATACCACATTTTCCAGTGATAGTGTTGGTGTGCCACCATGGGCGAACTCACTGACTTATTTACGACAGAGAGCTATATGTGGTAGTCTTGTGGTAATTTCCACTACCTTATATACGGTAGGGAGCTATGTTCAGAGAGTCTCTCTTCCCGTTGGCTCATGTACCTCCAACAAGCTATGCTACAGTCACTCACAATTATTCATACTGATTTTGACATGCACACATCTGTCTTAAAATGACCATTGCACTGTTTAAAAATCTCCCCACATCATCAGCATTGTAATGGTAAACAATAAACATCACCTGTCTGTTTTCAAATATTTTTCTGTATTATAAAAGTTGTATTTAAACACGATCTTATTCTTTACAGAAATAAAATGGTATAGTCAGAGCATTGTCTGTGACACACTGCAGAGAGTGGCGGAGAACAGAACTCAAATTGCAACATTAGCACTTGATTAAGACACGCACAGGAATCCTACACTGACTGCATATTACCGTACACACTCAGCTCCCACACTTCTCATTACCTTATCTTTTTAGTTGTTCTCTTTGTGAATGTGGCTCTCTTGGATTAACTCCAGCAAAAAGGAACGCTTGCCTTCTCAAACCGGGGTCATTGCCTGGAATTCTCAGCTTTTGCAGATAGGAATGCCTCAGCCAGTGGAAAGGTCCTTCTTTCAGCTCTCCCCAATCTCGACTGCAGCAGGACACAGGAATCTGCATTCAGTCAGGAGCCCCACAGCCAGGTCTTCTCCCCAATAGTGCAGAAAGATGTCTGCCTGTCTTTTTCCCTGATACTGCCCACTGAAACTTTCCTCTCAGCCCTCTGTATGACGTGTCCCAATGAAATCCATCATCTCTCATCCTCCTACTCTTCAACAATAGCTTCGCTTATACATTTGCAATTGTTGCAAATCTGACTTCCTTTTTCCTGCAGTTACTGTGCACAAAAACACGGAGAATCAGGCAGAGAAGAGAAGAAAAAATCTGCACACGCATTTAAATGGTTTTCAGAGTATGCCTAATTCTGCAGTGGAGAACACATTTTATTAGTGGGTTATGTTAAATAAGGTTTTATTAGTCAGGTTAATTGTTAATAGGTTAGCTGTTAATTTTCAAATGTGTCTCTAGCAATATAGGCATTTCAGGTGAAAAATAGTGTGCATTTTTAAATGAGCACGAGTGCTTTTAACTGTAAAAATAGATTTGCATCTTATATGTTAAAATCGTTTTTGACTGAATAGCCTGTCTTTCCTTGTTAATCTGGCAACCCATATAGCAATGCACCGCACCCTTGTGGTGGTGCTGCAAAAAAAAATGTGCTACTTGTGCAGTATTGCTGTACTCTGTACTGTAACACGCCAAATATCCTTACATATTCCCTCCTTTTGTTTTTAGAACTTGGCTATAATCCAAGCCAATTCCTAAAAACAACTTGTTCTATTTTTTTTACAATATATCAATCCAACAAAATGAATATTCATGTGCATCAATGAAAATTTGCAATCAACATTTCATCTGAGTCCATCAGTTCATAAAATGTTCCACATTTGCCTTCTCAGTGGAAGTGGCATTACTTTAAGTTTAAATTTTCCAAGTCAATTAAAAACAATGAAATAAAACAACTAACTAAAACAAATAAGTAATATAACAAGTTAAAATAAATAATTAAAATAATAAATACGTGGAACTTCATATGCCGGAACTTTTGTTTTGTCTCTTTTGGTATGTCCCGACCAGCGATGTCATTCGGTTCATTCGAGTACTCTTTCATCTTGGCAATCTTGAATCCACAGTAGTCATCTCTTTTGGCATTCCGGTTATTTTGTCTTCACCTCCACCTGGAGGGAGGCATCTTTTGGTCTTCATCCAGGGGACTCCAGGACTCCATCGTCTCCCGTGGCCTCTGATCCCGGAACCTCCGACCAAATAATGTTAATTGTCTAAATCAAAATAGAAAATAAACAGATTAAGTACATAGCACAATACTAACTTCATCCTTTTGCCAAAAATAAAACATGCTTGGTAAAAATATTTCGTTTTTTTTTTTCTTCTAAAATTAAACACAAGTTAAAAGAAAACAAACACATATAAAACAGCATTCAATATTTAATACACTTTCTCTCTACACACCAACCATGAGCTTCCATTATATGTGCATTTATTTATTTATTTTATATTATATATTTTACATATACTACAGTGTTTATGTGCCATCATAACAATCAACTTTTTAACTTCTTTGTCACTGCCTCCTGATTGTACTCATTTATTTTCTCTTTTTGTGTTCAAGTGATTTTATCTGTTTCTACATGCTCAAGCCGCCTGATCTCATGTCTGGGATGGCATGGTTTGATTTGATTTACATGGACAAACTGCTCTATTGCTGTTTCACCTTCATTTTTCAAAATTTTATACACTACAGGAGAGACCTTATCTATAATTCGAAATGGCCCCTGCCAGGCTGCTAGAAATTTAGAATTTTTCTGTTTACTTTTTCCAAAATGAAACTTGTACACCTGATCCCCTACATTGTATTCCTTTACTGATGTCTTTTTGTCATAATATGACTTAGCACTGTCAGCAGCCCTTTCCAGATTTCTCTGCACAAAAGCAAATGCATGTTGCAAATGCCTCCTCAGTTCATCAATATATTCATGAACCGTGGATGCACTCACTAGAGTTTGCTCATGTGTTCTGTATAGTAGGTGTTGTGGTAACACCATTTTCCTACCTGTCAAGACCTCATGGGGGCTAACACCTGTTGCTTTGGCAGGAGTCGACCTGATTGCCATCAGAACCAACGGTAAAAGTAAATCCCAGCTGGAACCTGCTTCTGCCACAAATTTCTTTAAAATATCCACAACAGACCTATTGCTTCTTTCAACTGTACCTGAAGACGCCGCCCGATATGCGATATGTAGTTTCCTTTTCACACCTAGTATTTGCCATACCTTACTCATTAGAGTACTTGTGAAATGACTTCCTCTGTCTGACTCAATTCTTTGTGGCAACCCAAACCTTGAGAACACATGGTTCACCAGTAATGTGGCTGCTGTTTGCGCACTACAATCTGGTGCAGGAATGCACTCAAGCCACTTCGACATCAAACATACCACACTCAAAATATAACGGTGTCCCCTGCTCGACCTTTTTAAAGGACCTACATAGTCTATTTGCAAATCTGACCATGGGAGAGTTAGGCCTCTTTTCATCAATGGTGCTCTATGCATTGGTGAAGCAGGTTTAAATTGGGCGCATACTAGACATCCTCTAGTATATAATTCCACATCTTGGGACATATGAGGCCAGTAAGCATAATCTTTTAGTATTTCTAATGTTTTTGTGAACCTCTATGGCCTGCAGTTATGGCATCATGTGCATGGTGTAGCATTAGTCCTCTGAATGAAAGGGGTACTACCCACTGTATTTGTCCTGTTATGGATTCTCTAATCATGAGTCCATCCTGTAATCTGATTCGTGTTTTGTTCTTTAATAACACCCTCAACTCTTCTTTTCCCATGCAATCTTTTTCTGTTAAAGGATTTTGTTCAGGATCTATCAAATGATTATAATAGATTCCCAAAATTTGATCATTCTTTTGTGCCTCAATCAAATCTTGGTCTGGCGTGTCATGACTCCACTGCACCACCGGTTGATCTATCTCCTTTGGTGCTTTAGAACGTGTCACTGCATCAATTTGTATTTCACCCATTAAATAATCAATATGTAGCAATTCTCCCATCACAGCCCCAATCTTAGCCAGATGGTCTGCCTTATCATTTCCCTCCTTATCCTCTCCTGGTGTTTTTAAATGCCCACGAATTTTTCTCCAGTATATTGTTAAATTATTTTCTGACACCAATTTGTCTATGGCTTGTATCATTTTTCCATGTTTAAGTGGCTTTTTGTTGTATGTAACCATGCCTCTTGCTTTCCAACCAGGCAAATACTCCACAAAGCTATTCCGTGCATAGTCAGAATCAGTCACCAGGACAATTTCACTGAACTTTTTATCAACTGCAGTAGCAATTGCTTTATAGATGGCTGCCAATTCCGCCACCTGACTGCTCTTATCTCCAATCCTCATCCCTATACTAGGAACGTCTTCACATTTCAACCAGACATTTCCTATTCCTGCCACTAATTGTTTATTACTGTCATTTTCAATGTGAAAAGCACAACCATCCACATATACAGTTGGCAAATCCTTGCATGTTTTTTCATCAAAAGCTTTGTGTGGTGATTGTTCAAATTCCTGTAAACTAGCTTCCACTTCCATTTCATTTGGTATTTGTTCAGCTGCACAGTCATGTAAGTCAGCTAACCCTTGAGCAATTGGGCTCTTTTTATTTTGTCCATATCTTACTTCTACGGGAAAACCTTGTAATGCCAGCGTCCATGAAGTGATTCTGGATTGCGCTAGATTGCCTGATCTAATTCTTTTACTCTCTAAAAATTGCAAAGGTTGATGATTTGTTTCAATAATCACCTTTTCTCCCTGAACAATGGGGCGAAAATGTTGTAGCGCCCACACAGTGGTTAATAGGGCCTTCTCACATTCATTAAATTTCATTTCAACTTGGGAAAATGCCTTACTTGCATATGCAATGGTTTTGTGATTCAAATCGTGTTTTTGTGATAACACTGCTGACATACAATGTTCAGAAAAGCCTATTTCTATAAAGAAATCCCTGTCCTTTATGGGGTATGCTAAACATGGTACCTTTACAAGACATTCCTTCAATCTAGCCACTGCATCAGACTGCTCTCTTTCCCATCTCCAGGGAGTATTTAGTTTAAGCAGTTTAGTCAATGGTTGAGTGATTTCTGCATAATTCTCAATGAACTTTCTGTTATAGCCTGTCATCCCTAATAAACTTTTTACTCCTTTCACATTTTTAGGATCTTTTAATCTTTGTATGGCCTCTATTTTCTTCCTTTGTGGATTTAGCCCATGTTCAGTCACTTCATGCCCTAGAAAGTTCACTTTTTTCTTGCACCATTGTGCTTTTTGCAAAGATACTTTGGCGCCTGCTTTCTGCAATTGGCCAAGTACATATCTTATTTCATCAAAATGGCTTTTAAGGCTTTCATTTTTTATCAGGACATCATCCACATAAACTATTGTTCCTCTTTCCGCTGCATCCGGCATGGCCTTTCTCAAAAATATGCCAAATTCACTCCCACTATTGATGTACCCGAACGGAGCTCTAAGCCAGGCATATTGAGTCCTGTCAAATGTAAAGGAAAATAAGTGTTGTATCTCCTCTGCCAATGGCACACACCAATATCCAGAGGTGAGATCTAACGTGGTAAATACATTTGAACCATGTATCTGAGCTAGGCCCTGATCAATGAATGGTAGTGGCCATCTAGATACTGGTACTCTTTTATTTAACTCTCTTAAGTCTGCACACAGTCGCCATTGACCATTTGGCTTTAACACACCTAAAATAGGCGTATTGGATGTGCTATGAATGGGCCTGATTATTCCCCGTGATTCCACATTTTTAATAATCTCTGCCAATGATTCTAAACATGCCAGCGGTAGTCTATACTGGCGTACAAACACTGGATTTCTGCTACAACCTTCTGGTAGTGTGGCCACATGTAAATCAGTTAAACCACAATCATAAGCATCTTTTGCAAATACATCCTTAAACTCCATAAATATTTCCATCAGATTGCGTCGATCCTCATCGCTGCCACATGCATCCGCTAAGGAGATCTGCTCTTCTACCATTCTGGAAAATTCTGGAAACTCTTCTGGTAAAGGAATCTCAGCCCTTTCCTCTAACTGTGTGGCTGTGTCTTTTTGTAGAGCTGCCACTTTTAAATATTTTGGCATATCAGCTTCCACTTCAATGGGCTGATTTCCTGTTTCATTTTCATTTAAATTAAATAATATGCAATCCTCTTGATGACAGCACACTGTCTCATTTGAATCATAAGGATACACAGAATGAATTTTAAATATTCCTTTGGGCTGAGAGTCCAGGTGTTCTGGCAACTCGCCCTTGGCATCTACATATTTTTCAGGAATATTCCCAATCACCATGTTATTTAAATCTGCCGTATAAAGTGATTTTTGTATGGCCATTCCTAATGGGGAGTTTTCCTCTAAATGAATATCCTGACAACCTTTATTATTTACCATGATTTTTACAGATCCCTCACCAATGTCTACCAATGGAATGTATTCATAATCCAGGCCTTGCTGTTTTATGGATTCATTCAGGCATACAAATGCATCAGAGCCTTTCATCTGCTGCCCATTTTTGCATTTCAGTGTTATTGGAAACTGTTTTGTAAATGCAGGAATAATAGTATCTTTCCTTATTTGTAATTCGATGGCATAAGGAACCAGTTGTGCACAATGATAAGCCCTTCTTTTGTCTTCAAATTCAGGTGCCGGCCCACCTAGGCGTGTCCATATTTTTTGATTAAGGAAATCTAACACCATACACATTCTGTGCATGATGTCATTGCCCATGTAAAATTCATTTTGTGCTCCATTCACTATCCATACATTATGGTAAATTGTTTTCTGCCCAATGCTAATTTTAAGCATGCATCTGCCTGTAATTCGGTTTTCAAAGTCTGGACTGTCCAACCCAGAAACATATTGGTTTTTAATCCTAAATTTCGGGATTTCTTCCCTCTCCATAATTTTTTGCAACAATTTCTCATTAATGAAACTCCTTTCATGTTCAAGCGCTAAAGTGGCTTTTATTGTTTTAAGATAATCATTTATACCAACGTGAACCCATGGTTGCTCATCTTCCATGTGTATTTCTGCCAGAGTGGTAATGTGTTTTTCTGAATCTGTTTTAGGAACAGTATTCTGTTTGCATGTATTCTCTTTTAAATAGAAACGTAATGTGTGCTCATCTATAGCAGTCTGCCAATCTTTCCTTGGGTCCAAGTATATTTGTACAGGTAGTTTTTCATTGTCGCTCTGATCTTTGTCTTGACACATTAATATAACAGTGACACTAGGTTTGCAGCTATTCTGGAGATATACCTCCACAGCATCATTTGTTTTGGCAACGGTGTGACATTCATTTATATTGCTGTTTTGTGATTTTAGTTTCTTAGGCCTCAATGGTTTTTTGGTTAAGGACCACAGCACTCCATTCACCCCATCTATGAGAGGAGACAATCTTTTCAGGCAATCTGTCCCCATCAGAAATGGAATTTCACAAATAGATGTGATCAATACCTCTTGTTTCATTCTGTGCTTTCCTATTTTTATGTCAACCTCAGTTACACCTATGATGGGCACCTCCTCCCCATTGAAGTTATGCACTGGGCCTTGATTTGCCTTCACTGTGATCTGACTCTGTGGAGGCCTCCCTTCATTGATACTCTTTACCAGCTCCTTGGACATAATTGTGGCCTGTGCGCCAGTGTCAATCATAGCGAAGGTGTGGCATTTTTCTTCTACAGTGATGGGTGCATAATATCTGTCCTCAACTTCCTCTAATACACATAAGAAATGTGAATTGTTACTGATTTCAGGGCTCACCTTTCTCAGGTCTTTTTCACTTTTGGCTAAGCACATTGGTAAATGAAAAGACATTTTCCCCTCCTTTTTACCCATTTCTGTGCGAGATATTTTATTCATTTCTCCATGTTCAGAGGTTTTTTGGAGTGTGGCCACTGTTCGCCCATCCATCTGGGTAACATCAGAGACCACATTACAACCTTCCAACTGAACATGTGTAACAACATCATTCAGCAATTTGTCATTTTTTAATTCTGTGCATTTGTGATCATTTAGTGTAATACCAGCCCTTTCAGCCTCTTCAAAAATATGTGGCTCAAAGAATTCTTCAGGTGATTGACTTGTACCCTCCTTGTGAGTATTTCCTTTTTCTGTCTGTGTTTGGTCATTGTTTTGCTTGCCCAGGGAAGGAGCTATGGCATCCCCACTTACTCCCTGTTCACTGGTATTCCCCATGCATGAGTCATTTTTCTTAAATCTGTTCCTTTGTTCTTTTGGAATTCCTAATGTTTCTTTTTCATTTGTGCAAATCTTTACTGTTTTATTTAGCTCTAAGTTAAACCGTACCTCTTTTTTAGAAGTATTTGCACTTTCTGTCACAATTTCATTTACTGGTACTTTCATTTTTAATCCATTAGGCATCTCAGAGTCGTTATGCAAAATTATATCAGAGCAATCTGTCATTTTGGCACTGCAGTTATCATGAGTACTTAGTCACTTTTCGGAAGCCCCCCGGTCATTGCTATGGCCATCAGCCCCCTCTTTGGAAGGTTGTTTTTGCGCTGTATAGAGCTTTCCTATTTGCTCAGCTAACATTTTCACTTGGGCCTCAAGGCACTGGAACCTTTCCATCTCTCTAGGATCCTCTTTCTGTGGCCTAGGTCGATATTGGTTGTTTTCCCCCTGATTGGATCTATTCTGATACCTCTCAGGTGATTGATACCGGTTGGGATGGTTTCTGAACTCTTGATTCATTTGTGGAGGGGAGCGGGTTGCACCCATCCTTTGATTATAGTCCCTTGGTGGGGAATCATTGTACTGGCGTGGACTGTAGTTCACGTTTTGCCTCATGTCCTGTCTCTCAGATTGTGGGTACTGGCCCCTATGTTGATTTCCATTATCAGTAAATCGATCCACATATCGGGGCCTATCCTGATTACCATATATCATGGTGTTGGGATCAAATCTGCTCTGTGTCCCCAATGACTGGTAGGGACCATCATTTCTTTGATCTTGATTTTGTCTCTGGTTATTGTTCATACCTGCCATATCAGACCGGTATCTTACCCGGGGTCTATCCCCTAAATATCTAGGGCTGATGTAGCTCTCTCTATTACTAGGATCATGTGTTTGGAATATTGGTACAGGAAATGGCGATCTTTGTTGATTACCCCTTTGTTCAGGTGTCACATTATTTTTACCTTGACTTTGAGCAGACTCAAGGGACATTTTGGCTGACCTGATTTCCAATACTGTGGCTGAGGGTTCTTTAGATTTAGGCCTAGTATCTTTCATTTTATCACTTTCTCTACCCTGACAATAGAGTACCTCATATAGCTTTGTGCTTTGATGTACAATCCATTCAAGGGACTTGTCACGGTCAAATTCACGGACCAATTGGGATATGATGTCTTTCTGTAGCCCATAGAAGTATGCAGTTTTAAACTCATTGGAATTTGAGTCAAAAGATACATCAAAGCGAGAGAATGCTCTTTTTAAGTCTTGTTAAAATTGGCGAGGGGATGTATTAGGTCCAGCAGTAATTGTGTACGCGACTTTCTTTGCCTCCTGCAATGACTGAAAAGGAGAAAAATGACGCCTAATTTCTTTTTCAAACTCCAGCCATGTCATATTCTGCTGTTCATTTAATCCCCTTATGATGCTGGCCGTCGGGGCATCTAAAGTTAAATGAAAATATTGTCTGTACTGTTCCTTAGGTATCTGGAGTGCTTTAAAAATGTCATGCACCGCTTCTAAGTGATCCTCAATGCAGCATTCACCTCCCTTTTTAAATGGTTTGATCAGGGCTTTAATGGATTTCATTATTTTTATGGGGCTACTTGTTGCAATGCATGGAATTGCACTATTTTGTGAGTCAATCCTGTTTTCAGGTGTATGAGATTGGTGACTGCCCCCAATGGGAGTATCAAATCCCCCAAGGGCGCTGCAACCAAGTTCAGTCACCGGCCCAGTCACTGGGGCACTAGCTCTTTGGGCAGAGCTAGAATTCACCTCCACTCCATTGAATGTGGTACCCTGCCGCCTCTCTTGGGACCTGGGAATGCACATTTGCTGTTCTAAGTCCTTACACTTTTTAAGGAGTCTGGTTGCTTCATTCTGCAAATAATTATTTTCATCGCTCATTTTATTAATCGCCTCCTGCATGTCGCACATTTGCATTTGGCATTCATTGAACTCTTTATTTCTTTTGTCTCTTTCTTGAATCATTTTAATCATTTCTTGTTCTGCACTCTGGAGATCACCTTCTTTTTCACAGTGTTCTTTTTGTAAAATCTGCATTTCTGAAACAACCTCATCTTTATCCTGCCTAATGTGATCCACTAAGGCTTTTAAGTGTGTCAATTCTTGCTCACTATCTTCAAATTGTTTCTTGCTTTTGGATAACTGAGTATCAAAGTCTCTGCATTTTAATTGCATGTCTTTTTGGCATACATCCAATTCTGCTCTCAACATTTCCTGATTTTTACTTGCCCCCTCTAATTCAGTCTTTAACCTGTTAATTAGCTGAGTATCATTCTCTTGCATTCGCAGGGACTTGTTTAAAATAAACCATATTTTGCCGCATAGCCGTATTAAACAGTCTTTCTCTGCACTTTTATCGGCTGCATTCAATAATCTTGTAAGGCAGACCTGGATTATGCTGCCTTCTGCAAAAATATTGTCTAGTTTTTCTTTCTGCACCTCACCCTGAATGCGGTTACTCCATTCTAACGTGCTATTCGAAGACCAATTCCCATGTGCAAATAACTTTGCCTCTAAATATTGCACTAGATCTGAGAATGTGGTTTCCCTTTGTGACATTCTGAAATTCGTTTTTAGTGGCACTCTGCTATTATAAAATGGGTTCCCTTTGATGTGCAAATGGCAGTGTGAGACACGCTTGCCACGCCCAGTAGGTACTCTATGATCACTTTCCCGGCCAACGCACCATAAATATGTAGGGTATTTTGTGGAGATTTGGGGCCTGACGGTATTTTATTACCGCCGAAAAATAACTTAGCAATAATCACTCTTTGTATTCAGATTTGGCCATGTGCAACAATAATACAATGGACATGCATTATTTCAGCACCCAGATCTGCATATTTGGTATACGTGGTTGGTGGTATTTTGGTGAGCATAGTTCCCTTGTTTTATTTGTGGCCCCAATGTCCAGAATCCCTTATCTTTGCTTAGATTTTTCGTGTGATCACTAGAGAGACCTCAGACCTGCATTCTAGGAATACCACATTTTCCAGTGATAGTGTTGGTGTGCCACCATGGGCGAACGCACTGACTTATTTACGACAGAGAGCTATATGTGGTAGTCTTGTGGTAATTTCCACTACCTTATATACGGTAGGGAGTTATGTTCAGAGAGTCTCTCTTCCCGTTGGCTCATGTACCTCCAACAAGCTATGCTACAGTCACTCACAATTATTCATACTGATTTTGACATGCACACATCTGTCTTAAAATGACCATTGCACTGTTTAAAAATCTCCCCACATCATCAGCATTGTAATGGTAAACAATAAACATCACCCGTCTGTTTTCAAATATTTTTCTGTATTATAAAAGTTGTATTTAAACACGATCTTATTCTTTACAGAAATAAAATGGTATAATCAGAGCATTGTCTGTGACACACTGCAGAGAGTGGCGGAGAACAGAACTCAAATTGCAACATTAGCACTTGATTAAGACACGCACAGGAATCCTACACTGACTGCATATTACCGTACACACTCAGCTCCCACACTTCTCATTACCTTATCTTTTTAGTTGTTCTCTTTGTGAATGTGGCTCTCTTGGATTAACTCCAGCAAAAAGGAACGCTTGCCTTCTCAAACCGGGGTCATTGCCTGGAATTCTCAGCTTTTGCAGATAGGAATGCCTCAGCCAGTGGAAAGGTCCTTCTTTCAGCTCTCCCCAATCTCGACTGCAGCAGGACACAGGAATCTGCATTCAGTCAGGAGCCCCACAGCCAGGTCTTCTCCCCAATAGTGCAGAAAGATGTCTGCCTGTCTTTTTCCCTGATACTGCCCACTAAAACTTTCCTCTCAGCCCTCTGTATGACGTGTCCCAATGAAATCCATCATCTCTCATCCTCCTACTCTTCAACAATAGCTTCGCTTATACATTTGCAATTGTTGCAAATCTGACTTCCTTCTTCCTGCAGTTACTGTGCACAAAAACACGGAGAATCAGGCAGAGAAGAGAAGAAAAAATCTGCACACGCATTTAAATGGTTTTCAGAGTATGCCTAATTCTGCAGTGGAGAACACATTTTATTAGTGGGTTATGTTAAATAAGGTTTTATTAGTCAGGTTAATTGTTAATAGGTTAGCTGTTAATTTTCAAATGTGTCTCTAGCAATATAGGCATTTCAGGTGAAAAATAGTGTTCATTTTTAAATGAGCACGTGTGCTTTTAACTGTAAAAATAGATTTGCATCTTATATGTTAAAATCGTTTTTGACTGAATAGCCTGTCTTTCCTTGTTAATCTGGCAACCCATATAGCAATGCACCGCACCCTTGTGGTGGTGCTGCAAAAAAAAATGTGCTACTTGTGCAGTATTGCTGTACTCTGTACTGTAACACGCCAAATATCCTTACAGTACTAAATGTTGCTACCTAAGTGTGCTCTGCTATTCAGGTAATCGTTCAGTTCGGTGTCGTCTTCATGAATGCTTCTCTTGATTCTTAAGGTTTTCATGTAGCTTGCTATTACTACATCTCTGAATGCATCTGTATGGCTCTTTCTTGCTGGAGGGTACTTCCTCTGCGCCATTTGAGTGGACAGGAGTCTGGCAGCTCTTTCCTGGTCCTCATGCATCTTTTCTCTGCTGCGTGCAAATGCCCATGCCAACCAGCCTGACACTGGTCCGGTATATGGCTGTATTGTGGAACTGGTACTTGTCCCTTGTTTTGGAACATATATGCTGGGTAATGCAGTCTCTGTGGTTTTATTTTTCAGTTCCTCATGCAGTTTCCTTGCTCTTGCTATGTGTGGGAATAGGAAGTCTATTAACATTTGTGTCCTTGAAGAGAGTTTTTCTGAGGCCGCTTCTGTTTTCTTAAGGGTTTCTGATATGACTGCTTCTGTTGGTCTTTCTCTTAATTGTTCTTGTTTTCTCCCACTATCTCCTGTGAAGGTTTTTATGGTAGGCAGTCTCATCTTCTCTGTTGTTTTCGCTTGTGGTTCTGTGGTCATTGACACTAAGCCTGTTTTGTGTGCATTCAGTGTGTGTGCGTGTAGTGTCTTCATTCATTTCATGCCGAACCTGTCTCTGGCTTTCCTGCTCATTTGTTACGATAAGTGTGGGTATATCACTATTAATCACGTTAATTTCAAGTTCATTTACTCTTAAATCAGATTTTCTAGGGCCTGGAATGACTATATAGGGTCTGGGTGCTCTTGTGGGTTTCATGTATGTATCATCGGGTGGGTGCACTGAAATTGGAATGCTTCGTGCACCAATAAAGAATGCAGTTCTGATTGTTAATGACAGTAAAATATGATAAATACAATGCATAAGTACATTATGGTTCGATATGTAAGGCGACAGCATTTCCTTCCAGACAAGCGGGGCTGCCTCTCTGCTTGTGGGAGGACCGGGTTGCTGCTCTGGGCCCCCATCTCGATCTTTCACCAAATGTCAATGTTATTATTTCCTTAACCAATATCGTCTTTCAAATACTACGTTTGCGAGTGTTAGCTGGTTCACGAGTGTACCCCCTCTTGCGGGCAACGGATTGTCTCTTATTTCAGGCTACAGTTCCTCTGTTAGACTATGGGAAAACAGATTATATAACACTTCAGTGAGCCCTTTCACTATGCATGTTCAAAGTCGGTCAGCTCCCAGTCCACCCCTCCAATCTGCTTCAGTCCTAAGGACATGTTGGACACTGGTTGATATGAAGAAATAGGGAGAAAATAACAACAAATATAACAAATGGAGTTCTCCACTCTGCTCCCTTGATCTGTCGCTCGGCGAAAAGTTTCATGATCTTCTCCTTAGGATTCGATGGAGATTGGAAATTTTGATTTGAGCTTTAATACCATGCAGGAGCATGTTTAGCTGAGTGTTCTTTACTGGATCTCCGAGAAATATAAGTACATCAACATTGATTGGTCTTCCCACTGGAAAGTCTTCATTAAGGTGAAAGAAGACGTTGTATGCCAATCTGCTGTCTTCTGGTGACAGGGACATTTGTCCTGTCTTTCCTTGTTTCAGGGTTATATGTTTTTTTCCTAGTTGTAAACAATGTTTGAACTGTCCAGTCGCGTGTGGTGCGACCAAAATGATGATCTTATTTAAAAGATGGCTTAAATGTTCAGTGTTCGCTGGGTCTCGAAGAAATGTTAGTGTATCTGTTGTTCTTCCGACAATAGTTGGGCAGTCTTTGATTATGCGAAAGAACAGTGTGTTGATGAGCTCATCTATTTCCGCCTGTGTTGGGAGCATTGGATTCTTTCTCACTGTACTCAGGGCGTAGGATGAGTTGTTCGGCAATGACAGTAAGCAGTTGTCTTATTATTTTTTTCATTTTCAGGATCTTGGAGAAAGTCTGTGACACTGTTGAGCCTCCCTACCAGTGACGGGTATGATCTTAGGACAAGTTCAAAGTAGGTGACTAGGTCCTTCGTGATATCTCTGCTGTGGGACATCATAAGTGATTCCAAACAAAGTCTTGGTATTGAATGAATCGGGATACTGTATTTGTTTTCAATGTAAATATCCTCGGTCAAAATTTGTCATAGTCTTTTTTCGCATCAAGGCTCAAGTGTGCCTCGGTTCAAAGTTCAAAGTCAGCAGACTATGTTGTGGCTTATACACGCAATTTTCTTCTTCACCCTGCAACTAGGATGCACAGAGTGTCTGTTTTTCTGTCCTTATCCCCCTTTTTTGCTTAGAGAAACGTCTAAAAGAAGCCACAACCTTTTGCACAAAAGTTCTTTGTCTTTACTTTGCTGGTCATGCGTCCTTCTTCCTCGTCAAGGATCTTGTCTGCACGTGCTGTGGTTCTTCACCGTTGTCTGTAGTCTCTTCGTGGTGGGGTGCAGGCAGAGGAATTCCTCCAAGCTTGATATCACCCAGGAAGATCCAAGCTCTTCTTCCTTGTAGCTTGACTACAGATTGAGTAATATCTTCAACTGTGAACGGTCTGTTGAACCTTGGCTTGTCCCACTTTTTCCTTGTGTGATTCCTCACGAAGACGGCATCTCCAGGGAAGATGAGTGGAACATGTAGAGCTTGAACTGGGTTTGTTGCAGTGTCTCCTTCTGTGTCCTGTGTTGCGCTGCACCCTTTTCGTCATCGCTGCAGCTGGTCTGAAATTACAGTAAGGCAAGATGTCATGTGGTTCAGATAGTTTTGCATTTCAGACCCTAAAACCTTTCCTGTTGACTGGGCATCACATCTAGCTCTATTTCGGGGCGTTAGGGGAGTTCTCATTCTTCTTCCTGTGGCTATCTCGTGTGGCGTAAAATGATGGTTGGAGCCAGGTTGGTTCAGAAAAGCATACAATGCCAGTAGAAGGCAGTGCAACCATCCCTTCCTTAGAGTAAGCTTCAACTTGGCTATCCTTTCCTTTAACAAGCCGTTGAGCTTCTCACAGATCCCATTACCTTGTGGATAATACACAGACGAGAACTTGTGCTTTATACCAAGCAGCAAGTTAATCTGTTCGAACACTGCATTGACAAAGTGAGGGCCATTATCTGATCTCATGACTTCCACACCCCCCACCTGGGGAACACTTCCCTCACTAAAAATGTGGCTGCACATGTAGAGTTTGGGTGTGTACATGGACCTGCCTCTATCCACTTAGAGAATGGACACACCACAACAATTAAGTATCTGTACCTGTGACATACTTGAATCATGTCAACATAATTGACATGCAAGTGCTGAAAAGGACCATTTGGCCTGGGGATGGAAGCTCTCAAAACTTTTAATGTGTGCCCAGCGGTGAATTGCTGGCAGATTATGCAGTTCACCATAAAGAATGCAACATGCTCAGCTAAATTCAGTATGAACCAGTCTTCTGCAAGCGTTGCTTCTAGATTCTCCTTTGTCATATGCACCAGGTAATGTAACTGCTCCAGCGCTATTTTTAATAGGGCTACAGGCATTACTGGTTTACCAGTGCTATCTTGTCGCCACAAGCTGTCAGAGGGGTTTAAAGAACACCCTCAACGTTTCCGCAGGTTCTTCTTATCCTACGGCGCCTCCCCTTGGAGTTCCATTAATTGTATTTGCCCAAGATCGTTATAAGCTTCAGATGTTGTTCGTGCAACCATCATTCTTTCATTGGTGCACGCCACTCCCATTTCCATAATCGTCTAAATTTTGGATGCCATACGCTTGGCTTGCGTGTCTGCTGCTTGGTTTCTGCGTGAGACAAAATCTGTCCCTTTCGTGTGGGTGACGCATTTCACGGCCACTGTGTCGACTGGGAGCTGTAGTGCCTTAATCAGCCTGTCCTACAAGGCTGCGTGCTGTACTGGCGTGCCGTCCGCTCGGAGGTAGCCCCTCCTTTTCCAGCGCATTAAGCCTGCGTGCACTTTTGACGTCACATAGGCGGAGTCACTGTACACCATTACTTCCTGGTTTGCGTGATTCTCAATGGCGAGTATCAACGCCAATAATTCTGCAGCCTGTGCTGAATAATGAGATGGTATTCGTGCATAAAGAATCACTCGAAATTCTCCATTTGCCTTGTGTTTCATCACAGCAACGCCTGTATATATTTGCACGTCATTCTGATCGATTCTCGAAGACCCGTCAATGAAGATGATCTCTCCTCCTGCCAAGGCATTTTCTTTCACCCTGGGGATTTCATCATAGAATTCTTCATAATTTGCGCAGTCATGTATCGGCTCTCCCTCAGTGACTGGCTCTGCGGTGAACATAGCTGGGTTTACTATCTTACAACGGACTATTTTAATCGATGGGTTTGATATGATCACTTCATAAACAGAAGCTCTCTGGGATGTCAATGTGCCTTTGGTTTCTCTAGAATGGCAAATAGCAAGTGCTCGACGTACAACGTCATTGAGCCTCCCATCACAATGGTTGTCGCCTTTTCTATGATGAACGCTGCGGCAGCTAAACTTTGTTTGCATGGGAAGTGGCCTCTCATTACTGGGTCCAGATTCCCACTGTTATATTCCAGGGGCTTGTACCCCAACGAGGTTCTTTGAGTGAGTACTGCCGTCATGACGCTGCCATTTATGTTTGAAAAGAGGTAGATTTCCTCTGCATAATTGGGGATCCCTAGTACTGGAGTTGTGCAAATAGCTCTTTTGAGTTCGGAAAACCCCTTCTCCATAGCATCAGACCTGTAAGAGGATTCAATTCAGCACTACAGCTAAGTTAACGCCTAGTCTAGAATACTGAATGAAAACCCTTATTGATATATCCTTAGGTCCAGTTCATGCGTTCTGGATGACTACCCCTATATAACACCCCTCTCTTGGAATCCCCCTGACCCCACTGAGCCAAGAAGTAGTTCTGTTTTGCAAGTTAAAAGGGTTTATTTGATGATTTAAACAATAGATATATATATGACACTTTATAATAAATTAATAATTGAATAGCACACTTAATCTGATATGATAAAGATTGACAACAGAGAATCTGGCACTAGCACACTTCTTTATTATTACTAAGGAGTTGAGATGAAATGGATAAGGTAGCACACTGGTAATTAGGAACAAAAGTATAATGTGGTAGAGGATGCTTTATGTAAGCTCAGGTGGATGCAATATTCAATGAATGCAGTACAGAAAATACTCAATATGATTTCAACCAAACAATGTAATCACTTTTCTCTGGCTATTCACTCCCCCCCTCTTTATGCAATGCAAGGAAATGGGAGGAAAGCACACAGTTCTCAGAAATGCAATCAATGTAATCAGTTCAATCCAGCAAGCTTAGACAACAGAAAACAGATAGGAGTTTTGAAATCACAGGCCCAAATTGCTTTGATATGTGCTGGCAATGAATGAGAAATATGCTGGAAACGCTTTTAATTCCCTTTCAGAGGTTCAGGGTGAATGGTATCTAGCTAATATTAGTCCAGGCTCACACTAGCAATGATGCAGGGATAGTTAGCAGGTCAAACGAATTTCTGGCAAATGGAAGGCAAGCAGCAGCAGTTTTTACATGTGAAGAAATTGCAAATTGCGGTAAAATTCGCGGATGCGTGTTCCGCGATTGCGGTAAAACTATAAGGGGTAGGAATGCGGTTCTTGGTACGATTCAAAGCTACGATTCTAAGCTATCAGAGGAAAGTTACTGCAAGTCTCTAGCCCAAACGGTCGCGGAGATATGAGCGATTTAATAAAGGTCGTTTTTGGGTTTGCAAATTTCAAAAGCTCAAAATGACAAGTGCAGCTTGCAACTAGAAATGACAGGTGACAGCTAGGAGGCAGTTCTACTTAGGTTAAATAGATTGAATTATATTATTTTAACTAGGAGATTGGTTCTGCACAGTTCTGCTGGGTACTCACACTATATTCTTGAATTAAATGGGCCTCATCACGGATCTGGTCAGGGTTTTAGACTGGGCTCTGGTCACTCTCTCTGCTGGTCTGGGTCTCTCTGGTCTGGTCGCTTAGTACAGCACTGCTTTCTCTCTGGTCTGGTCTCTTAGTACAGCACTTCTTTCTCTCTGGTCTGGATAGATTGAAGTCTCTAGTTTGGCTTTCTGGAGGTTGATGAAGGTAAGTATGGATTTTTCCGGCAGAACGTCCCGCTGCAGATGGATTTGGAAGGTCCCTATCTGTCCTGTCTGTCTGCTTTTATGTGTTTAGAATGTGGGTGTGTTCTAGCATCACTGACCCTACCTCTCTCTCAGCTTCTAATTGGTCAAACTTCCATTTATCATTTGATTGGGGAATGAACTGTGAGTCAGAGTGATGTCATTTTACAGCCTGCAGAAAGTCCACTCCTCCTGTCAACTTACACACAAATCTAGATTTGAAACAAATACATATTTGCAGAGGTACATATTGTTTTAAAATCATATGCACCCATCATGCATTACAGGAGGTATACCCTGTTCAAACTCTGCTCTTCCTGGGAGCTTGCATTCAGAAATGGCACATATTTCACTTTTTAACTGATTTTGCAATTTCTGACATTGACCCAACTTTACATACATGTGTGCAGGGAGTAGGGACATTAACTGATGAAGTTTCAGATTTTTAACATGCATACATTTAGAGTAATATCCACTTTTCCGCTGACACCCCCCTGAACATGCCACCGGGTCGAAAAACCTCTTAAAATGTGGGCAGAAAAATCACAAGAATTATGGTGTCATTTATAAAATTTTCACATGTCCGCTCTATGAGTTATTCATCTTTTTAAAGTTATGTTCTGGCTCCAAAGGGGTGTGGTTTCCCAGGTCACATGGTATAGAAACCAGTCTTTCCAGTTTCTGCCAAGCCAGCTTGCTCTCACAGGCAGTGCCCCTCCCAGCTCTTGCCAAGAGGAAGCTACATTTTACGACTGCGGTAATAAAAACCTTTGCCTGAGTGAAGAGGGCTTTGTTCACTCTCCTGCAGAGCACAGATAATTCAATTATCAGATAGATGGCATATCCTTCGTGTGGGCAGCAAAAGGAAGGTTGGCCTGGGAACACAGTGGTGACTCAAATTTCCCTCCTGATGGGGGTAGTTGCCAGGCAGAATTCAGTTCCTTAAGCCGGGTTTCAGATAAAATGTCACTTTTTGTTCCCCAGTTTCTGCATTCAAATAAAACTAAACATTTTTACATATGCAGCTAGAAGGCTGATTCTAAGTTTAAAACTATGACATTTAAACAGTTACAAAGGCATGTGACACCAAACATAGCTCACTCATTTAATCTAAACATTTTCGATTTTAGTGTCTTTAAATCCAGTGCAACTTAAACTGCTGACTCCATAGCAGTTTTGTTATAAGCATTGTTTTGGGCTCTTCATTTCCCAGATTTTGTAGGCACACAACACTCCATTCTACCAAATGTCTGCTGGTGTCCAGTGAGTTTTTAGATGTGTTGCAATGTTTAAAATAGACAGTTTGAGCCTGCCTTCAGAGAAACACAGGGTGGTTTTAAACTGCCGGCTTTTGGATAGTGGTGAGTACTGGTACTGCACCCATTTTTGGGATTTAAGAAAATGAATTCCCAACAGTTATGGGTTTGCTTTTGGCAATCAGCATTGCCACTCCCAATGGTTTCAGAATACTGTGCGGGTAGTCCAATGGTGGTTTTAAAGCGCTTTGAAGCTAACCGGCGCTACTGTTTTTCCTTTGGCAACCCATTTCCCTCATGGCAACCCAGCCTTTCATTCTCGCACTGGTGGGTGGCAAGTGAGGCAACCATTTTAGTGTGCGCACAAACTGCGCAGCTTTCCTGGATTTCAGCGCACATGTGGGTTTTCCGCCATCTTGAATTTTCTAAGCCCACAGCACCAAATGTTGCAGCATGATAGCTTAAACGTGGGTCAGGACACCCAACAAGCCCCCCCCACGCGACTGCACTTTGAATTTGAGTCGATGGGGAGTCGCGTGCCCATGGGTTTTGACCCACGCACCGGTCTGTCCGCATAATCTTCTTCCTCTTCTGTAGATGGCACAGTTCAGCATCTTCTTCTCCATCCGGTACTGATCGATCGGTTCTCCTCGCCAGTCCTGATGGGAGTATTGGGCGGTCCACTGGGCCCATTGGATCTTCGTTCCCGGTCTCCGGATCATCCTCCTTGGCCAGTCTCAAGGTCTTCTTTCTCCTAGGACGACAAAGGAAGAGCGGCAATACCTACTCATAGACGTTTTTCCACCACTGTTGAGATGGTGGGACAGCATATGCATTTCATCATGACGAAACATTACATTCTTACTTTGATAAAAAAAAAAACAGTATAACTAAGAGACAGTTTCATGCAAATCACAATATTTTAGAGACTAGATGTGGTATGTTTTATGATTGGAACTGAATTAGTCTGAGACAGTACCCGCTAGGATTCCAGAGGATTCCTCCAGTTGTTGCAGAGTGTGCCTGGGATGGCAACATTTCAACTGGTTTATGTGGACCCACTTGTCTTCCCCCTCTGCCGAACCGCCTTTGGGGATGCGGATCTTGTAGGCCACAGGGGAGATCTTATCGACGATCTCAAAGGGTCCTTTCCATGTAGGCAAAAATTTGCGCTGCTTGGCCTGGTTCCTTTGGAAGTTGTATAGATAGACCCGGTCTCCCACCTGATATTCCTTCCTGGAAGTTTTCAGGTCATAATGGGTCTTCATGCTATCAGCCGATCTTTCTAGATTCCGCTGAGCATAAGCAAAAGCATGTTGGAGGTGTTTCCTTAAATTCTCTACATACTCATGAGTAGTGGAGGCATTTATCAGTGTCTGCTCTTGGGTCCTATAGAGCAAATGCTGAGGAAGCACCATCTTGCGCCCAGTCATCAATTCAAATGGTGACATTTTGGTTGCAGATGAAGGGGTAGATCTGATAGCCATTAGGACCAGAGGTAATCGGATATCCCAACTTGGCCCAGAATCTGCCACAAACTTCTTTAATATGCTCACAATGGTTCGGTTATATCTCTCTACTGTCCCCGAAGAAGCTGGCCGATAAGCAATATGCAACTTCCTTTTGACCCCCAGTATCTCCCACATCTTTGTCATTACTTCACTGGTGAAGTGGCTACCTCTGTCTGACTCAATCCTTTGAGGTAGACCAAAACGGGAAAAGATGTGGTTAATCATCAAGGCAGCTGCAGTTTCTGCCTTGCAATTTGGGGCTGGGAGACATTCCACCCACTTGGTAAACAAGCATGTCACAGTCAACATGTACCTATTCCCCCTAGCCGAGCGAATTACAGGGCCTACAAAGTCGATTTGTAAATCTGACCATGGCAGTTGCATTCCCCTCTTTTGTAAAGGCGCCCGGTGTGTGAGGGATGTCGGCTGAAATTGTGCACACACAAGACAACCCTTCAAATATTGGTTGAGGTCCTGGCCCAAGTGTGGCCAGTATGCAACCTCTCTTAAGATTTCCAATGTTGTGTGAAACCCCCTATGACCGGCGGTGGCCGCATCATGGGCGTGACTTAACATCAGGCTTCGGAATGAGGTAGGAACCACCCACTGATCGTGGCCAGCTTTGGATTTCCTTACCAGCAAACCGTCTTGGATTCGGAACATTTTTGGACATTTCATCAACACTCTTAGGTCCTCTTTCCCAATGTAATCGGTATCCGTCAGGGGAAAGTTCTCAGGGTCCTCAAGGTGCTGGTAAAATTTACCAATAATTGGATCCCCCTTCTGAGCGGTAATCAAATCAGCATCAGGGGTCTCCTTACTCCATTGTGCAATTGAAAGGTCATTGTGAGCATTTGTCTGGGACCTAGTGATAGCAGTGACCTGGATTTCCCCCAACAGGGACTCAATCTCAATAAGATCCCCTTGGATGGCCCCGGTTTTGGCCAGCTGATCAGCTAAGTCATTTCCAGTTTTGTCTGGTCCCTCTACTTTGGAATGACCCTTTATCTTCTTCCAATAGATGGTCATCTCATTCGAGGTGACCAGATCATCAATGTTTTGGATCAACTTCCCATGTTTCAAGGGTTTGTTGTTAGCACATAACATGCCTCTGGTTTTCCAATTAACCAGGTGCTCCACGAACCCGTTCCGTACATAATCCGAATCTGTGATTATGACCAGTTCGTGGAGTTGATGTTGGACAGCAGTGAGGATGGCCTGATGCACAGCCATCAATTCTGCCACCTGACTACTTCGGGGACCAATTTTGTATCCAGCGGAGGGTTCTGGGGACTCATTCACCCATGCATTCCCTACGCCAGCCACCAGTTCTTTCTCCCCGTTGTTGTCAACATGGTAAGAGCATCCATCCACGTACACAGTGGGCATTCCCTCACACTTGTCTTCTTCAAAGACTTTGTGGGGGGAATTAAGGTATGCCTCCATGTTGTCCTTTATTTTTAGACTTTCGTCCTCGAGACAGTTTTCTCTGGCACAATCATGCAAGTCAGCCAGACCTTGCGCGAGGGGACTCTTCTTGTTTTGGCCATATCTGACCTCCACAGGAAAGCCTTGCATTGACAGAATCCAGGAAGTAATTCGGGAATTACTCACATTTCCGGCCCGGATTCTATCACTTTGGAGATATTGCAGAGGCTGGTGTGGAGTCTCCACTATGATGTGTTCCCCCTGGATAAACGGGCGGTAATTCTTCAATGCCCACACCGTTGCCAGGAGTGCCTTCTCACAATCGTTGAATTTTTCCTCCACAGAGGATAAAGTTTTGCTCGCATAGGAGATTACTTTATTGACCTTGTCATGCTTTTGGTATAATACTGCCGTCAAGCACGTATTAGAGAACCCCGTCTCCAGGAAGAACTCCTTGTTTCTGACAGGGTAAGCTAGGCAAGGTGCTTGTGAGAGGCTTCTTTTGAGTTGTTTTACTGCCTCGGATTGTTCTGGACCCCATTCCCACTTGACCCCCCCCCTTCAGGAGATGAATCAGGGGTCTGGTGATCTCTGCGTAGCCCTCAATGAACTTTCTGCTGTAATTAGTCAGTCCAAGGAGGCTCCTTAGTTCCCGCAGAGTTGTGGGGTCTTTCAGTTTCTGAAGTGCTTCCACTTTCTTTTCCTGGGGACAGAGACCCTGAGGAGTAATCTCATGCCCCAAGAAATTAACACGGGTTCTACACCACTGTGCTTTCTGAAAGGAAAGTTTTGCTCCAGCGGCCCTCAACTGCGTCAGAACATAACGGATCTCCGCTATGTGTTCCTCCACAGATGAACTTTTGATGAGGACATCATCTACATAAGCCATATTACCCCTCGCACCCAGGTCGGGCATGGCCTTATGTAGGAAAATGTTGAATTCATTGCCGGAGTTGAGGTATCCGAAGGGAGTCCGGGTCCATGTGTACTGCTGGCCCCCAAAGGTAAAAGCCAGCTTGTATTGGTCCTCCCTACTGACAGGCACAGTCCAGTATCCATTGGTCAGGTCTATTGCAGTGAATACCTGTGACCCCTGGATCTGGGCCAGCCCTTGGTCAATGTAGGGCAGAGGCCATCGGGAAGTATGGACCCGTTTGTTGAGCTCCCTGAGGTCGGCGCAGAGTCTCCACTGGCCGTTTGGCTTCAATATTCCCAGCACCGGATTATTGAAGGTGCTGTGGACTGGACGGATTATTCCCCGGGACTCAAGGTTCTTAATTATTTCAGTAAGGGACTCCATTGATGCGAGAGGCAAGCGATATTGCTTCACAAACACAGGAGTCATGCCAGGGTCCGTGGGGATTGTTGTTGTGTGGATGTCAGTGCGACCACAGTCATATGAGTCTACCGCAAAGAGATCTTGGAAATCCAAGAAAACTTGTTTCAACTTTTGCTTTTGTTCCAGAGTCACACAGGCATCAGCTAGGTTGACTCTCTCTTCCACCATCTGCCTGAAGCCTGGAAAGACTTCTGGTTTGGCTATTTCAGCGGCCTCCTCCAGCTGGGTGGAGAAGTCCCTGGTCAGAGTGCTGATCTGGACCAGAGGCTTCAGGTGGGAAAGGCAGCCCTCATGGACCTGGAAAATCACCTCATCCCTCCTGAAGTCACAAGTCACATCTTCCTTACCATAGGGGCAGGAAGTGTACACCAGGAAGTTCCCCCCATGCCGGGTAAAGATCCTGTCTGGTGTTGTATTGTCATCACTGTCACTGTCAAAACAGTCCTTGGGGATTGGTCCTAACAGTTCATTTACAAGATCAATGGAGAAATGTCGGTCATCAACCGCCATTCCAATAATGGTGCCTGCGGCTAGAGTAATACTCTTTAAGTCGCTGTTATCCACCTCTATTGGAATGGTGTCATGTTCTATGTTGACTAATGGTGTTGGGTTTACCCCCAACCCTTGCTGTTGGAGAGAAGCGTTTAGATGTATGTAAGCATCAGGGTTTTTCAACTCTTGTCCCCTTTTAACTTTCACTTCCAGGGAGAATTGTCGGGTCCTTTCTGGGATGGTGACTTCCTCTTTAATCTGAATTTCAACTGCATAAGGTAGCAATTGAGCTGACCTAAATGCTTTTTCTGGATCATCAAAGCCCATGGGATTATCCGCTACTCGGGACCAAGCTTTGAAGTTTATTAGGTCCAAACTAATGGCAAAGCGATTGAGAATGTCACTGCCTAAGTAAAAGGCGGCAGTGACGTCTCGCACGACCCAACAATTATGGACTATGCTCTTGTTGCCAATGGAGATTTTGAGCGTGCACCTGCTTGGCAGGAGATGTTTTGAATTGGGTGCTTCCAGGTCCATTTCCCACTTGTCTATCAGTTTGAAGGTGGGAATGACTGGATCTTTTGGGAGTTGGCGAAACATGGCTTCGCTGATGAAGCTCTTACCGTTGTTCACACACACTCGAGCGAGAACAGAGTCCTTCCCATCATTTAACTGAACAGGGATGAACAACTGCTCTCCAATTTGCTGAATATCAGCCAGGCTTTGAGCTGATTTCACATCTTTCTGGACTATAGGAGTGGGAGTTTCAGATTGTGGATTGGTATAGAATTTCAAAGTGTTTCCTTCCAGCGTGGAATACCACTTTAGACTGGAAGGAAGGTTGATTTTCAGAAATAGAGAGGACCCCCCATCACCAGTCTGTTGTCCTACTGCTATTACTGTCACGTCTGGAATCTGGTTGTTCTGGAAGTGAAATTCTACTTGGTCAGATTTTTGTTCAACCATGTGGCATGTGCCGTTTAAACTAACATGGTTGACACTCTGTTTTAATTTTATTGGTCGGCTAGTCTGGGTCCAGAGGACCTTGTTTACGCAATCTATTAGGGGTGACAACCTTCTCAGGAGGTCATTCCCTAGTAAACAAGGGGTGCCCTCTGGGGTCACAACTATGACCGGGTGTTTCAGCTTGTGTCGCCCAATTTTAATGTCCAAGTCTGCCGTCCCCTCGACGGGAATTTCCTTCCCGTCAAAGTTCTGCAGTTGTCCAGGAAGAGAGGTGAGAGGAATTTGGTAATTCTCTCCCCTTCCTGCATTCAGTTCATCAAAGGCTCTTCTGGACAGAAGGGTAGCTTGAGATCCAGTGTCCACCAGTGCCGAGATTGTACCCTGCCCCTGTACTTGTACCGGGGCATAATATCTTCCCTCCTTCTCCTCAAGGGGGCACAGATAATGTACATTTTTGGACAACTGGTGGGCTAACTTTCTGGTTTTGGACATCGCGAGAGAAGAATTTTGGGCAGAATTCTGTGGAGAGCCTTGGGAATCTGAAAGAAAAAGTTGGCAACTGGAGATCAGAGCCATTGTGGGTTCCCCTGGTTCCGGTTCTGGGCCGCCCCCCCCTTTTTGGAGGCAGTCCCCAGTATGGGTTTGAACCCGGGGATTTTCTTGCTGTTGGTTCTGGGATGAGATGGTGGGCGGCGGTAGCTCAGTCTCCACATCTCCCCAGTCTGGATTTGCATCCCTAGGGACCCATTTTTCTTTGGGAGGAGTTCCCCCCTCTCTGAAGGAGAAGATCCTTTTCCCAGGATCCTCTGAGGATCCCTCTCCCTCAAATTGGAAGATCTGTACCTCCTCCTCAAACTGAGTCTGTTTGGGTCTTTTGTTTCCCCTACCCCCCCTCTGCTCCTTAGGAGGCAGACATTCAGGGGCAAGAGATTTTGTTTCCGGTTCCTGGGTTTCCAGGGGCTGTTTACAAGTGAGGAAGGAAGCTTCCTCCAAGGCTTTACACCCCCCTTCCCTTTGTGCCTCCTCCCTGGGAACCGGTGAGTTATCGGGGTGCTGCCCCCGTCATTGTTCTGGAGCACCAGGTCCAGAGTTGGGTGCGTTCTGCGCCGGCACGCCCATCTGAGGGTTCTGCTGAGCCCTCAGTATGTGACCCAGATCCCGCGCCATGTTTTGAACCTGGCGCTCTAACTGGGAAACCCGCTCAGGCTGATACGGGGCCCTGTTTTCTCCCCTGGGCTGATCCCGGGAAGGGTAGCTGTCCCTTCTTTGGTAGTACCCCTGGTTGGGAAGATTTGGGTACCCCTCCACCCTTGGCCTCCCCTCTCCCGGATTCAGTGGTCTGGGCTCAGGGAATTGGGGAAAGAAGGATGGATGGTTTTGGGGCTGAACGTCGGGAGGATATCTGGGGAAAAAGTTCTGCCCAGGGTTTGGTAAATTTCTGCCCTCCTGTGGGAAGTTTGGAGGGAAGTTCCCTGGGTTAGGTGCTTGGCTGGATCCCCCCCCTTGGGCTGGAGGAGTCCACACATAACCCAGGATGGGTCGATTTCCCTTGTAACGTGGACTTACATAATCAGGAGAGCGAGGGACCCCATTTGTGGGGCTGCCTCCCTGGCTCCCTGTCTGTGACTGGCCCGAGGACCTTCTGGGCCTAGCATTATTAGGTGCAGGTAGGTTTTTAGGCCCCCCCATCTCCAAATCCAAAACGGGGGTGACCTTTACCTCTGCCACCTTGGCAGCAGCAGGGGTGCTGTTGGCTTTGGGGTTTTTCTGGGCATTACTTTTGCTATCTACCGGTTTCTGCACCTCATAGATCCGGGTAGCCTGTTCAATGACCCAGTCTAAAGATCTTTTCTCGTGAAAATCCCTCACGAGCTGGGTCATGATATATTTGGGCAAGGCATGAAAAAATGTATTAACGAATTCTCGACTGTCTGTGCGCACCCTTCTTGTGGTCTGTGCGAAAGCACGCTTTAACTCTTGCACAAATTCTTGTGGGGCCTGATCCTCCCCACATTGCAAATTGTAGGCTGCCTTGCGAGCCTCTTGAGGATTTCTTTGAACAGAAAAATGTTTCAGGATGGCCGCCTTATATGTGGACCATCTTAAATGATTTTGGTCCTCCAGCCCCGCAAAGAAACTGGAGTATTCCGGGGAGAATGTCCACTTTACATATTGAATACAGCTTTGGCTGTCCTTCAAATGGAAAGTCTCCATCATTTGTTCAAACAACTCTAAGTGCTCCCAAACAGAATACTTAGCGTTCTTATGGTAAGGCGTGATGACGCTCCTGATCGCCTTAATCTGCTTTAAAGGGTCCTTAAGCAAGGCCCTTTTTGTCTTATTGGCCCTTTTGGTCCGGGTAACCCTGGTCCAATCGTCCTCGGACTCAGAGGCACTGCTCCCAGAGGTTCCTGTCTGCTCTTCCAGGTTTTCCCGGATTCTGCGAGCCTGGGAATGGCTGGCAGAATGTGGGGACCTGGTCTCCTGTGTCCTGCGCAGTTCAGAGGAGTCTTCAGATTCCTCCTTGCTGCCAGGATTTGATGGGTACCCCCTCCACTGACCTAACTGGGCAGAGGTTTTCAGGATGCCCTTAATGGGCCTACTCTCCTGGGGTTCCCCATTGAACTGTACTGTACTTGGGTGCCCATACCCGGATGCCCACCCCTCCATTCCTGAGTGGTACTGGCCTATGAGCCCCATACTCTTAGCTGGATAGTAATCTGCCATCCCTGTGGCCCTGTGCTCATGTGCGCCAGGGGACATGGGGGTGGTAGAGTCCAGGGACTGGGGAAGATGAAGGCCCCTGGTGTTAGGGCTCCTGCGGTTATGGTCAGGAGTCTCTCTTTCCCAGCGGACCTCATCTCTATCCGCCCCTGCTCCCTGTTGCAATGCAAGAGCCTGCATTTGTGCTTTCAGTTCCTCTGTTAAGGCCTTACTCGACTCTATCAGTCTCTCCTGCATCGCTACCTGTTGTTGGAGCCTATCATTGTGTTGACAGAGGGCCTCATTTTCCCTCTGTGCTTCCTGGGTGGTCCTGGAGAACTGGGCCAGTCTTTGCTGCAGGAGGGTTACCTCCTGAGCTGTGTCCCTATTGGCCTGCTCCTTTCTTGCTAGAGCATCCTCCACCCTCCTGGTGTGCTCTAACAAGTTCTGGTGTTCTTTTTGGAGATCACCCAGTCCCTGGTGGGCCAGGTGATTTTCTTCCATTTTTCTTTTTAAATGGCAGACTTCCTGGCCTAAGGCATCTCTTTCCTGACTAAGAGTCTGCATTTGTGCCGCCAGGTCGTCCCTCTGCCTTTGAAGGGCACCAGCTTTCTGGCGTTCTTCATCAAACTCTGCCTGGGTATCCAGGTCTTTCAAAATCAGCTTGTTGCTCTCTACCTTCACTCTATCTAGATGACTTTGCAGGGTGGCTACCTGCTCCGTGCATGCCCTGTTAAAGTCTAATTGTTGCTCCAGCTTTTTCTGGCTCTGCAGTAAGGAGTCCAAACTGTCTTGGTGCTCCTTCTGCAGGGCCAGAAATCTGGTATCCTGGTCAGCCTTTTCCTGTTGCATTATATCCATATCCTCCTTTATTTTAGTGATGTACCGTCTGCTGTCATTTTCTGACTCCTGGCTCCTCTGCAGCCTCTGCTCAGAAGAGTCCAGATCAGATTGGGCCTTCTGTAATGCCATCTGTTGCCTATTTGCCAGATTTTGGCTTTCCGCACATCTATCCTGCATGTCTCCAACGTATAGGTACAGGTATGCTGCTATCCTGGCAATCTTATTGTGTTCCTCTTTGGCTTTAGGAGCCATATATAGTTCACTCAGGGCCACATGTAAGGGACCCTGATCTCTATATAATCTGACCCTGTTTCAGTGACCTGTTGTGTGATGGCCTGCAACCACACATCCTGGCCCTGTTCAGTCCATTCACCTCTCACAAATAGCTTATGCAAGAGGTGCTCTCTGGCTATTTTCATGTCTACTAAGGTCGTCATTCTAGAGATTGGTCTCTGTCCTGACTTACAGAAGTTAGTATTTTATTTTTGCAGAACAGAACTTTTCTTGGAGTGTCCCTTTTGAGGAATGCTTCACAGCGTAATGCAGCGTGGTGATCCGACCGGATGTATGTATCCCGTCAGTTAGCACCCTGTATTAAGCTGCACAAGTGGTAAATCTAACCCAACGTCTCGGCTCGAGCCCCCAATTTGTAAGAGGATTCAATTCAGCACTACAGCTAAGTTAACGCCTAGTCTAGAATACTGAATGAAAACCCTTATTGATATATCCTTAGGTCCAGTTCATGCGTTCTGGATGACTACCCCTATATAACACCCCTCTCTTGGAATCCCCCTGACCCCACTGAGCCAAGAAGTAGTTCTGTTTTGCAAGTTAAAAGGGTTTATTTGATGATTTAAACAATAGATATATATATGACACTTTATAATAAATTAATAATTGAATAGCACACTTAATCTGATATGATAAAGATTGACAACAGAGAATCTGGCACTAGCACACTTCTTTATAATTACTAAGGAGTTGAGATGAAATGGATAAGGTAGCACACTGGTAATTAGGAACAAAAGTATAATGTGGTAGAGGATGCTTTATGTAAGCTCAGGTGGATGCAATATTCAATGAATGCAGTACAGAAAATACTCAATATGATTTCAACCAAACAATGTAATCACTTTTCTCTGGCTATTCACTCCCCCCCTCTTTATGCAATGCAAGGAAATGGGAGGAAAGCACACAGTTCTCAGAAATGCAATCAATGTAATCAGTTCAATCCAGCAAGCTTAGACAACAGAAAAGAGATAGGAGTTTTGAAATCACAGGCCCAAATTGCTTTGATATGTGCTGGCAATGAATGAGAAATATGCTGGAAACGCTTTTAATTCCCTTTCAGAGGTTCAGGGTGAGTGGTATCTAGCTAATATTAGTCCAGGCTCACACTAGCAATGATGCAGGGATAGTTAGCAGGTCAAACGAATTTCTGGCAAATGGAAGGCAAGCAGCAGCAGTTTTTACATGTGAAGAAATTGCAAATCGCGGTAAAATTCGCGGATGCGTGTTCCGCGATTGCGGTAAAACTATAAGGGGTAGGAATGCGGTTCTTGGTACGATTCAAAGCTACGATTCTAAGCTATCAGAGGAAAGTTACTGCAAGTCTCTAGCCCAAACGGTCGCGGAGATATGAGCGATTTAATAAAGGTCGTTTTTGGGTTTGCAAATTTCAAAAGCTCAAAATGACAAGTGCAGCTTGCAACTAGAAATGACAGGTGACAGCTAGGAGGCAGTTCTACTTAGGTTAAATAGATTGAATTATATTATTTTAACTAGGAGATTGGTTCTGCACAGTTCTGCTGGGTACTCACACTATATTCTTGAATTAAATGGGCCTCATCACGGATCTGGTCAGGGTTTTAGACTGGGCTCTGGTCACTCTCTCTGCTGGTCTGGGTCTCTCTGGTCTGGTCGCTTAGTACAGCACTGCTTTCTCTCTGGTCTGGTCTCTTAGTACAGCACTGCTTTCTCTCTGGTCTGGATAGATTGAAGTCTCTAGTTTGGCTTTCTGGAGGTTGATGAAGGTAAGTATGGATTTTTCCGGCAGAGCGTCCCGCTGCAGATGGATTTGGAAGGTCCCTATCTGTCCTGTCTGTCTGCTTTTATGTGTTTAGAATGTGGGTGTGTTCTAGCATCACTGACCCTACCTCTCTCTCAGCTTCTAATTGGTCAAACTTCCATTTATCATTTGATTGGGGAATGAACTGTGAGTCAGAGTGATGTCATTTTACAGCCTGCAGAAAGTCCACTCCTCCTGTCAACTTACACACAAATCTAGATTTGAAACAAATACATATTTGCAGAGGTACATATTGTTTTAAAATCATATGCACCCATCATGCATTACAGGAGGTATACCCTGTTCAAACTCTGCTCTTCCTGGGAGCTTGCATTCAGAAATGGCACATATTTCACTTTTTAACTGATTTTGCAATTTCTGACATTGACCCAACTTTACATACATGTGTGCAGGGAGTAGGGACATTAACTGATGAAGTTTCAGATTTTTAACATGCATACATTTAGAGTAATATCCACTTTTCCGCTGACACCCCCCTGAACATGCCACCGGGTCGAAAAACCTCTTAAAATGTGGGCAGAAAAATCACAAGAATTATGGTGTTATTTATAAAATTTTCACATGTCCGCTCTATGAGTTATTCATCTTTTTAAAGTTATGTTCTGGCTCCAAAGGGGTGTGGTTTCCCAGGTCACATGGTATAGAAACCAGTCTTTCCAGTTTCTGCCAAGCCAGCTTGCTCTCACAGGCAGTGCCCCTCCCAGCTCTTGCCAAGAGGAAGCTACATTTTACGACTGCGGTAATAAAAACCTTTGCCTGAGTGAAGAGGGCTTTGTTCACTCTCCTGCAGAGCACAGATAATTCAATTATCAGATAGATGGCATATCCTTCGTGTGGGCAGCAAAAGGAAGGTTGGCCTGGGAACACAGTGGTGACTCAAATTTCCCTCCTGATGGGGGTAGTTGCCAGGCAGAATTCAGTTCCTTAAGCCGGGTTTCAGATAAAATGTCACTTTTTGTTCCCCAGTTTCTGCATTCAAATAAAACTAAACATTTTTACATATGCAGCTAGAAGGCTGATTCTAAGTTTAAAACTATGACATTTAAACAGTTACAAAGGCATGTGACACCAAACATAGCTCACTCATTTAATCTAAACATTTTCGATTTTAGTGTCTTTAAATCCAGTGCAACTTAAACTGCTGACTCCATAGCAGTTTTGTTATAAGCATTGTTTTGGGCTCTTCATTTCCCAGATTTTGTAGGCACACAACACTCCATTCTACCAAATGTCTGCTGGTGTCCAGTGAGTTTTTAGATGTGTTGCAATGTTTAAAATAGACAGTTTGAGCCTGCCTTCAGAGAAACACAGGGTGGTTTTAAACTGCCGGCTTTTGGATAGTGGTGAGTACTGGTACTGCACCCATTTTTGGGATTTAAGAAAATGAATTCCCAACAGTTATGGGTTTGCTTTTGGCAATCAGCATTGCCACTCCCAATGGTTTCAGACTACTGTGCGGGTAGTCCAATGGTGGTTTTAAAGCGCTTTGAAGCTAACCGGCGCTACTGTTTTTCCTTTGGCAACCCATTTCCCTCATGGCAACCCAGCCTTTCATTCTCGCACTGGTGGGTGGCAAGTGAGGCAACCATTTTAGTGTGCGCACAAACTGCGCAGCTTTCCTGGATTTCAGCGCACATGTGGGTTTTCCGCCATCTTGAATTTTCTAAGCCCACAGCACCAAATGTTGCAGCATGATAGCTTAAACGTGGGTCAGGACACCCAACAGACCATTCGATCTTTTCTTTCATCACTTGGGCCTTCTTTAGGGCCTGAAGTAAAGGCTTAGTGTAGGAGCTGTAGTTGAAGACCCATGCCCTGACATAGTTGCATAGGCCTAAAATGCTCTGCATCTTCTTTATCGTGTGCGGCTTAACCGTGTTCAATATGGCTTCAGCCCTTTCTGGGGGCACTTTTTTCCTTCATGTGAGATTAGCTGGCCTATGTACAGCACTTTCTGTTGATAATATTGTAAATTTTCCTTGTCAACCTTATATCCTTTCTCAGCCAGTATAGTCAGTAGTCGAATAGAATCGTGCCTGCATTGCTCTTCTGTGATGCTGCAGATTAGGATGTCATCCACATATTGTAAGATGACACTTTCTAGCGCAATATTGCTCAAATCCATCTGCAGAACTCTGTTAAAAATAGACGGACACTCACAGTATCCTTGTGGCAGCCTCATGCTTTTCAGACACATTTGTATGAATGTGAATAACGTCAGATCTTGTGAGTCATGGTGCAACGGGATTGAGAAAAATGCATTTTTCAAGTCAATCACCATGAAAGTACTTCTCTTTTAATCATCTTTACCCAAAAGGTGAGACACACTTCCAACATTGGCTTTCCCATTTCTGCTTGTTCTTCAAATAGATCATCATCGGTGACGTCAGTCACTCGATATCCTTCTTCAATGGCAATTATCGCGAACTATTGTCTGCCTTCGTCATTGCAACTGTCAACCAAAACCACTTTCCCTCACACTGCAGCTGTGTTTATCATCAAGGAAAATATTTGTCCTTCCTCCTCATGCATCGTTATTCTTGGTCTGAATAGGAACTCATCAGGGGTTCTCATGGTTTTGTCCGCAAGGCCTGGCAATCCCGCCATAAGCACTCGCATGCTACATGCAAATATTTCTGGTTCTATGGGTATGGCACTCATAGCTATGTGTCCTGAGTAAGCTAAAATCATTTCACATACATTTGAGTAGTGCATTCCTGGAGTGGAACATACTATGCCCTCCTCTGTGAACAATATTGCCATGTTCAACTTTGTCATTAAGTCTCGACCTAAATTATTTACTGGGGTCTGATGTGAATACAATAAAGGTACATTCATTTCGCACTCTCCTATGGAGACTGGGAGTTTGTTTGTAAAGTGAACTCGACTGTGAGCTCCTGTAAAACTCTAAGTATCTATGGCCTCTCCGGACAAGGAATATTTGCCTTCACGTATGCACGAGTGTGTCGCACCCGTGTCAACTAGGAAGGGATATTCTTTACCCCCTATAACGAAATCTACCCTAGGTTCCCTATGAGGGTCTGGTCTCACTGATAGGATAGAACACATCAAGTTTCCCAGTGAGCTGTCCTAGTTCATATACAAGTTTGGCCCCCTGTGCACTTGTGGATTTTCCCCATTCCCATTGTTACTTCCACTTCCAGGGTTCATGGTCTGTGATAGTTGCAGCGGTGCCTGTTGGGATTGTCCTTGTGGAAAATTCCCCATGCTTTGTAGTTGCTCCCCTTGTTGCAATCCTGGGGCTTGTTGCTGCACCGTGTGATTCTGTGCAACGCCCTGTTGTAAAACTGCAGGTGGATTTGCCATGCCTGCTCCTGTTCCTTGGCCGTTCTGCATCATGCCTTGACATCTGCATGTGTGCGCCAAATGCCCTGTCATTCCACACAGCCAACATACTGGTGGTGGTCGGATCATTTGCCCATTTGACATATCTTGGTTACCATTTTGCATATTTTGAAAGCCTCCCTGATTATTTTGGAAACCTCCCTGATTACTCTGTCATCCTCTTCCTCGTGGGTAAAACCCTACGTTACCCTGATTATTGTGTTGTGGACTAGCCACCTGCTGCATGCTTGATTCAGCTGGGCTAGATAGCATGGCTCCTTCAAGGTCATACTTTGATAATTTCCTCTGCACCAATTTAGCTTCCTCACCCTATCGAGTTGCCTCATGGTTGCGATTCTTTTCCTGCAGCAGTCTGCAATAATGTGCGATAGTCATTTGTATTTCAGCCCAAGGTTTAGCCTCATCTCCTACCAATTTCTGGAGTAGTTTCTGGACCGGTTCAGGAAACCCTTGGCACAATATATGGTAAAACACAGGTATTGATTTCGTCCAAGATTCATGCGTTTCGAGCACCCACGTGTCTTGGAAATTCTATATATAAATGAGCGGATCCTCAGTATCCTTCATTTGTCGAGTCATTATAGCTCCCAAATCAGAAGTATCTGGGTAAAGTACTTGTTTCCATACTGCTGCTCTACAATTGTTAAATGGCGCCCCGTCATGCATGGTGTTAATTGTGGTTACGCCAGGGTAACCTGCTCGTGCCCACACATAGTCTGCTACCTCACCAAGTATGGCGATTAGGAGGCCAATAATGTCCCCTATAGCTAACGTGTTTCCTCCTGTCATTTTTTCTAACTCATCTATCCACTTTCCGGCTCTCAAAGTCAGCATTGGAAGCTTGTTTTTCAATCTCGATCCATGTGTGGCCATGGAATATATTGTGGTCTTATTCCTCCCTTCTCTAGTAGCGGAAATTGGAATGCGTAGCCCTCTTCCTCTTTTCTCATTGTCCTCCTGTCTATTTCAGGATTAATATTCCTGCATCGCCGTCTACCTGGCAATGTCCTTAGTCTGTCTACATAGGGCGGTGAAGACACCCCCCTCTGACCATGAGGCACTCCTTCATGTCAGTCAGACTGCGTGGCTGACATTGATGCCCTCGGTGCAGAGTTGCTAGTGTCTGACCATCCCATCCCTTTTTCCCTGGGGAGTCGTCTTTCACTCCGCCTCCCTTCTCCGTTTTCCTCATGCTCCTCCCTTTCGTAGTCGGACATTGTTTGTCCCCAATTCATGCAACTTCTTGTGTCTTCATTGTCTCTACTGATTTCTAATCTGTCCAGGGATAGTTACCTTGGGTTGCGATTGAGCTGTTTTTCTTGGTCTTCGCGTTATAGCTGTTCTTGCCTTTGTCTGCCTTTCCTTCTTATCCTTTCGTCTCTTAACTCCTTTTCTTTCCCCTTCCTCTGTGTCTCATCTAAACTCTCCTTTTGTCTTGCATCATCAATGCCTTTCCCATCGAGTTTCAATAGATCCTCCCATCTATTTGTCTTTTGCGAATGCTATCTCATCAGTTCTGTTTTCGTTCCCTTTCCATCGCTTCCCTTCTCTCTCCTTGTCGAGAGATGCACTTGTCTGTGCCTGTTCTTTCCTTTCATCATTGCGTCTCACTTTGTCCCTTGGGACTGCGGAGGTAATATTCTTGTCCTTATCTCTCCCTTGATTCTCGTCACTACTATGTGTAGGTGACTCATATGCGGGGTTGCTGTACCCTGTGGCTGCTTTAAGCTCCCTTAACGGGTATAATCCCTCGTCCTTACTTTCTTCAATTTTTGTTTTGGACGGGGCAGGTGGCGCGTGGGCGTCACACCCCCCTCTGTGCATACATTAAGTATCCAGTCTGTTGGTGGCTCTTCCTCCTTCACCTGTTCGTACATTTTCCACAACTCGAGAACAGCAAGGTGTTTTTATAACTTCTTGCCTGTATATGTGGCGTGCAAATATGTCGTCATATGTTGTATGACGGCTTTAGATAAAGACCCTTTTTGTGGCCACGGCATAAACATCTTGTGGGCGGTACCTTTGACCCACTCGGTGCTATATTTCTTTAGCTTGGGTGCGTGTTTTGGCAATTGCTTGCATAAGTGTGCTAATGGAGTTATGTCTTCCATACTTAAATCTGTTCCCTTTCCTCTTATATAACACTTGTCAATGCTTTTATGCAACTTCAACACTTCCAAAAATATGAACGAGCACCAAATATCGCAAGCTCCAATCCAAATTTTTCACGAAATTTTACACGTCCAATTTGTTCAAAAAACCTCAATTCGTGTGCGATTCTGTCTCAGCCATCAAATCTAAAAAAATGTAAATTAGATCTCTTAAAAAATGTTCAATACATATGATGTAAAAAAAACATATAAGACAGACACTTAACAGACTAGACAGACACCAGCTGGACACAAATATCTCTGCCTTTAATCATTAACCCTTCATGGAGTGTAAAAAGACCCCTTTCACAATGTATTTAAATGTTGTGGTAGCCTATGCATTCCCCATTATGTGGGACTTTGGGTACACGTTTCTTCTGGCCGCTATATTAAAGCGCAGGAGTAAGGCGAATCCTCTCACTTCTCAGGTGTCCACCCTGGTAACCTCTCCCTTCTCGGTAAGCTCCACCCCAGTAAGCTCTCATTTACCCATTATTACTCTCGAGTCGTTATCCCCTTATATATATATATATATACAGTCTTCTCTACTTCTATCTATATTTTGTTTTTCCTCCTCCCTACGTTACCTTTTCCCTTTACTTGTTCTAAGGCATACACTGTTTGCCAAAGCACTCCATTTTTTTCTTCACTCACCGTTCGCATGGTTCCTCTCTGGACCCTCGGGATCACTGCCTTTGTTACCGCCTCCTTCAGCTTTTCACTCACTCAGCTGCCCGTAGGAATGGGAAGGGAAGTGTGGGAAAAGGGGTCCCTTCAGGCCCTTTCTGCAGACTCTTGCTTACACTACCATTGTCTACGGGGACCTTCACTGTCTACTCAGCCTAATGGCAAAGGACTCGCTATATTGCCGAAGACCTAGAGTTACTTTATGTCGACGGTCAATAGGTGTCTTTATATAATCAATAATCGATAGTCAATAACCATCCTCAGCTACCAAGTGTACTGGGGAGATCCCCAGCCGGCCCATAGAGTCGGGGTTTGCTCCTCAGTACTTTAAGACGAGATAGCTGCACCTTGAGATGGATGGGGTGCAGGTTTTCTTACTTCAACACCAATCAATAAGGACAACTAAATGGTTTGGCAAAGGGGAGTCTGTTTAATGACAAGTACAAAAAACGGGGAAACATGGAAATCAACAGTGATGCGATAGTCCGTCTCGCTTCAACTCCCAAGAACTTCATACAAACAGTAACATTTATATCCAAAACACGTCATCATTGACGTGTAACGCTCAAAAGTTAACATGCAATTCTATTTGTTAGGAAAAGGTAACTTTACTATAGATACTATATCTGCATATGATAACGGAGTAGTGGATTGGATAAACACTATCAGGTGGGCGTCTGAGCCCTTCCTTCTAACATTACTCTAGTAGACGTCACCATGAGTACGAAGTCCCATTGGTTCTACTATCTATAGGACCCTAGATTATTTGTTCCATTGTGATTGGGTTGGCTTCAACCCCATGCATAAATCTCTACTTTAATTAGCAGCACACAAAATGGTCAGCCAGGTGCAGGGTGCCCTAAAATCCACCCATCCTCCCTTCAATCAAGCATTACTTGAGTGGCTATGTGTCAATTAGTTGGCTGTGGTCGGCCTTGAAACTGTATCTTCTTGTCAGAAAAAGTTATGATATCTCTGTCTGGGCGACAGCCGGGCGTAGGTGTGAACCCATGCCTCTTCTTGCTCGGATGGTCATGTGGTGCTCACACCGTGAATCTGCCTAGTTTCCTTCATTTTGTGCATTTAATTCTTGTTTGGCTTGCCACCTGCCTGGGCCTCCTTATCTTGGCCTTCTTGAGATAGGCTGTTCTGTTCTTAAGTTTTGATTCCGCAAAGCTACTGTTCGCTCCTTCTATTGGTCTGACCTTGGCTCCCCAGGCACAAGTTGCGATTCAGCCATATCTTCTCGTTTTAGCTGGAATACAAATCCTGTCCTGTTTGACCTCTAGTAACCTGAGTTAATTCTGCTTTTGTATAAAGTGGACTTGCACTTATATAAAATGCTTCGTTTTGAGGTAGATTGTGTATAATGGCGCTTGGCGCTCTATTCTTCTACTTAGCATAGCAAGCCGCAATGTTTTCTTAGCTTCCTTGCGGTTACAAGCATATGTACAGGCATTAGCGGGTTGAATATCTTCACCCTGCTTACAGGTTAAGCTCCTTTGTCTTTCATCAACGTTCTCTTCTTTCATTTTCACGATATCTTCATGCATGGCATTTCGTCTCTTTGTGTCATCCTTGGGTTGTTCTATCTTCTATGGGTGCATTAGTCCAGGCCCTCATGACGGCACCATTTGTCTTCCATTAAGGACTTTTTGGTTTCTTCTGGGACAGTGTTTAAGCAATCTTCATATCATTTCATTTGCTGGTAGGGTTTTCTTAATGGGTACCTTACTGTCCATGGTTGTCTGGTTATTGGTACTTCAATAGGTATTGTTCTTCTGATAGGTACTGGGCAGAGCCCTACTGCAGCTCTCTGCTGGTTTATTTGCTCATCATACATCACATATCTCGGTGTGAATGTTCCTGGTACTTCAAAATGGGCAACTGGAGTGCAGGCTTTATTTGGGACCTCCTCCACAACGCCTACACCAGGTTTTGGCAATCAAGACTGCACGCCCCTCAGTCCGGAGGCACATACATATGCCCAGAACACCCGCAGAAAGGCAGGCCAAGGTCCAGGACTTTTATGGGGTGGCACACATCCCTAAAGTGTTTGGTGCCATTGATTGCACCCATGTGGCCCTACATCCACCTAGGGCCACACAGCACATCTATCACAATCGCAAGCACTGGCATTCCATCAACATGGAGGTTGTATGTGATGCCAAGGGAATCATTACCTCTGTATATACCAACTATCAAGGGTCCACCCTTGATAGTTTCAAATTCTGAATGTCACCCCTACACCAGGCTCTGGAAGCTGGGAGGCATGGCAACACATGGCTCATTGGTGAGAACAAATGACCCTGCAAATGCATGCATGTCTCACACAGACAGAACTACACCACTGACAACCCATGTCACCTCCACAGGGGACAGTGCCTACCCTATGAGCACCTACATGATGACGCCAATATGGAACCCCACCACACCACCCCAGGTAAGATGCAACACAGTCCATATTGCAACTAGGGCCATAGTGGAGCGCACATTTGGAGTGCTGAAGTCATGCTTCTGCTCCCTTGACCACTCTGGTGGCGAGCTACTCTGTGCACCACCAGTAGTATGCAGGATCATTGTGGCAGCATGTGTCCTGCCACTGTATCGGGAGACAAAGTTTAAATTTAGGTACTACAGGTGCCTTTCATTAACACTTGAAGCAAAACAATATAGGGGACCAGTTGGAAAAATAACATCAAATTTTAATAATAACGAAAAAATCAGTAAGTCTAAAATATCCAATTACACAGATTGGTCCATGACAGTGCATATAAAAAATCTTACAAACCAATTTTTTTATATGCACTGTCATGGACCAATCTGTGTAATTGGATGTTTTAGACTTACTGATTTTTTCGTTATTATTAAAATTTGATGTTATTTTTCCAACTGGTCCCCTATATTGTTTTGCTTCAAGTGTTAATGCAAGGCACCTGTAGTACCTAAATTTAAACTTTGTCTCCCGATACAGTGACTATTATCCTCCCGGATATAGACAAGGTATACACTGCTAATTTGGTATTAGTCAGTAATATTCCGGGTTTCCTCCTTTTATAAGCAGCATGTGTCCCGCACAACGTTGCAAGACGGTGTGGCATACCGGTGGACATGGTGGTGCCCCCATATCCCCAACCACATGCACGGCGACTGTGCATGGGAGGGCAAAGGGCACGTGGCGAGGCTGCCCGTAGCCAGCTTGTGGCACCATTTTTCACCTAAAATACAACCCCTAAGTAGTGCACACAGCCCTGGCACATTCCAGATGATAATCGATGATGACAAAGGAACAATCATCTGTCCCAACCTTAACACCCTGAGAATGTGTCCTTGAAAGTGCTACATTGTGTGTATCCCTTAGTACTAAAAGTATTTCAATCTGGTGTTCACAAAAGGTACACATGGAAGATGGAGTATGCCACTAACACCATGCCAAAGTACGGATCTAAATGCTGGTATGTCACCTAAACCCTCCCACACTTCATGTCACCTGGTTACCACACCATGCCATGGCATGCAGAGTCCAAACTGAGAAATAAAAGGGGAACACATAACATTACTGTCACAAAGCGATCAACGATCAACAGAACGAGTTCAGAAATAACTCACGCTCACTCATCAATATAAAAATGTACAAAGGAACATCAATTGGCCAGTACAACATACCAGAAACACAAGACCCACAAGTGAATCTGTCTGACAGTGACCATTCATAATTGCACATGTGCCTCAATGTGTAGTGACTTGCACATGGCATCCTTGTATTTTTGTGTGGAACTGCTAAACAAAGGGGGCAGGGAAGCGCATACAGCAGGCAGGCTACAATAATGGAGATAGTCACACCAATACATGAAGATGGAACATGAACAAAGGATGGATCTCAATGTCCAAACAAAAAGGGATGCTAACCATGCACTGGACAAACAATCATGAATCCCACTAGGGGTGTATACACATGTCGGACTTGAGACTGGCCACAGATATAATGGAAGCCTAATGCCTCTGTGTAACTTACTTTTACACGCTGCACTCCTTGCAAGCTCATCGAAAGGGGAAGCAGGAGTGGCAAATGTGTCTGGACCCAAGGCACCAACACAGAGGGTACCAACATGAGACAAGCATGCATGGGTCCAGCTGGAATCTACAGTGGATGCTCACGGCTACCACACAAAGCAACACACTGTCACATAAATGCACAATAGACAAAAAACGAGTTTAAAAAAAAATCAAAAATAGCCATGGGGGACCGGGGGAGGGGCACCCAGGAGGGAGGAGGTGCAGGGTGCATGTCAACACCCATATGTGTGGATGTTGAGAGAAAAAAAAACCTCCATGGGTTAATGGGCTGCACGGCTAGCATGGATCGGGAGACCTATCGCTGCTGTCGCCACCCTCTGGTGAAGAATCAGAATGTGTCAGTGTTAAGGGAGCATCACCACTTATAGCCCTGTTCTGGCGTCCATGGCAGTGGCCATGCATGACTGAGATGATTGCATCTGCAACATGATGGCTCGGAGGTCCCAATGCAACACCTCACGGGCTGCATGCAGTTTCTTTGTGATGGTATGAGTCAACTGTTGCATCTGCTGTTCAGACTGTCTACTGTTGGCTGCCTCAAGTGCAGCCAGTGTTGTTCTGACTGACCTATACTCTAACCTCAGGGCTTCCCTGTGGGCCTGACCCTCTGCAGCCATAGATTTGTGCAGAGCCCTCAGTTCTGCCCGTCTGCACCTTTTTGCTGGCCACCATGTTCAGCCTGTGTGAGTGGCATGTGGACCGCAATGCCTGCTGCTGGTGCTCCACCTGTCTTGCTGGGGGTATAATGGAATTGGCTGCCCTATCCATGCCCTGAGCCAACATCTCATATGAAGCAGCCTGTTGTTGTGCAACAGCATACATGGACTTCTCCCACAAAGTATCGCCAGCTAATACATGGCCACCGTGTTGGTGGACCCCACGACTGCCTCGGCCAAGGGAACCTGGCCCTTGATTTGATGGCGCTGTCTGTGGCTGCAGGACTGCATCCCTCCCTTGATCAGCTGGCCCAGGACTAGGAGACAATACTGTGGAGCATAACCCTGCAGCTATAACCACCACAGACGGAAGTACCAACACTGACTGACCCTGTGAGGGGTCGCCGCCCCTTCATACGTTTGAGATACAACAGCACCCACAGTCGATGCACTCACCTGCGACAGCACAGATGAATCCATATTCATTTCAGCACCAAAGCCAAAGGTTTCCCCAGAGGCGGACTCAGACTGAGTAATGGCCAAGATGGCCTTTAGCACCAGTGGATCTTCATGGGCTACCACACCACGTCCTCCACTGGTGGTTGGTCGCGGCTCAGTATCTTGTTCCTCCTCCACTTCCTCCTCTGCATCCAGTGCCTCATCACCTGCACATGGGCAGAAAATACTTGAAGAGCCATGTAAATAGCATTGCCCACACACATAGACATCACAATGTCGTCATGCAACACATTAACCTGCCATGTCACAAACTCCCGCACATACGCAGTGTTAATGCAAGTGGAGGGTAGCATGAAAGCAGCCATGGACGTGTGTGGAAGGACTAAATACCACATGTAGTGCATCGTGCATAGCACCTGCTTGACACACAAGCACCTAACTGGCATAGTTCAGTCACCAACATCACTGATACAAATACACATATGCCACATAGCATAGCCATGCCTGAACTGTTAAACTGCATGAGATAGAATTTGCTGACTACTGTCCCAGAGCCATGTACAATGGATGTTATATGATATGACATTTAATTCACAAACTCAATACACACGAGTGTCACAAGGTGCTACCATGCAAGGGTGGTGGAATAGAGAGAAGCCAGACACACCCATCCCATGAGGCCAGGTCACATTGACATCATGTGAGTGAATAGGCACGGTGAAGGTGAGACCCGGGGTTGGAAGTGCGAGTGGGCATTGCAGTACATGGGAACAGCATACAAATAAAATACAACTACATAATCAGCAATCAAAATGCAGCGGGCTGGTGGAAGTGTAAGTACAGACATCAGGTGTCAATTGCTGGTAGAAGGTTGTAGGGATGCAGGAAACAGCCACCAAAGTGTGGAGGATGGCAGGGAGGCAGTGCATGGGTTCAACTGGTGGCTCAGAGGGCTGTGCCAGAGATCAGAGTGTGGGCAGGTGACTGGTGCATTCTCTCAGTCATCCTGGACTCCAACAGGGGAGATGTGGAGAGAAAGCACAACACATGAGGAAGCATCAGTAGTGACTCCAGACCCGGAGAAGGTTCACCTCCGGTACCATTGAGGCAGGGAGGCTGTACGAGAGGGAGGCCCCAGCCGAAATCAGACATTAACCACTGAGGGAGTAGGAAAGGGATAACCAAAGACCATGAGAAGGAAGTGAATTTGGAAGACAGTGTTGAAGGAACTGCTGTCCCAGGCCCCATAAGGCCCTGTGGACAATGCACAGGGATTGGAAATGAACAGTCGTAGCCACTGGAAGTTAGTGCCATCATCAGAGTCCTATGGAGATAAAATACCTGGCCCGAGATAAAAGGACAATTCCTACAGTCCAGTTCTGGATAAGTTGCAGAGGGAAATTAGTAGAAACACAGAAATCTTGGTAGAGGCTGTTGCAGTACCCCACCATAGGAATGACCAGTCCTCTGGAGACAGTGAGCTGCTGGGGGAAGGAGAGGAAAGGAAGAATACCCCTGAGGAGGTGCAGCTGGCAGGGTGACCTCTCAGAGACATCAGAGATCTGTGAAGAGAAAGCGAGTGTGGAGTGAAAGACTGTCACAGGCTATCCACCATCACAGGTTGGAGCAGCAGGAGGGCCAAGAGAGGCTGGACAGAGAATGACATGGAAGGAGTGAGCAGGTGTGATGATGGGGTTTGTCACAGTGTGCAGCACATCGTGTGTATGCAATCTGCAGGACAACAAGCATGTGTCAGTCCACCATTACATAGTTCACCCATGGCAGTCATGTAAATTCAGGCAGAACTGCCAGACAATCATTACACTTCATCCAAGCAACATACATATGTCCTGTACACACACATGGTTTATAGTGATAATGTCGACAACAAAAATGTCGACAGTCAAAATGTCGAAAAAAAAATGTCGAAAAAAAAAATGTCGACTTTTTTTTTCAATGCATTTTTTTTTCGAAATAGGGGGGTTTCCACCCAGCCCCCCTTTTTTTAAATTTTTTTTTTATTTTTCCCTTTTTTTTTACTTCCGAACCCCTAAAATAAATATATAATTAAAAAAAACGAAAGTCGACATTTTTTTTTTCGACATTTTTTTGTCGACATTTTTGTCTGTCGACATTTTTTTTTCGACATTATGACTGGCCACCCACACACATATCACCACTCACCAGATATTCCCTCCTAAATTGGCAGGTCTCCCACGCCTTGGATCTGCTCCCAATCAATCATAACACTTATGATCTCCTCATGTGGAGTGAGTTCTTCATCCTCTTCTGGTGTTCCACCTCCAGTCAACAGAGTAGAGGCGTAGTTGGCACCCAGCTTATCTTTGGCACAGCGCCGGAGGTCATTCCAACGCTTCACTACCTCAGAAGCTGTGCGCCTCTCATTGCCCAAGACGCTCATATGATCAGCGACACACTGCCAGTGGGCCATATGTTGGGCAGGCATATGTGTGCTCCCTGCCCGCACAAGCATGTCATGTTCGTGTTCCTGCATGTAGTCGACGAGGATCTGGAGTTCTTCATCACTAAAGCTCCTCTTTCCCGACGTGTGGGTCTCCTGTGCCATGCCTTGGGACTGAGCCTGTTCGCCTACTGCACGCTTTGCCTTCCTACGAGGTCATGCAGACCCTGGGTGGCTGGGACCACTTGGGTCAGTAGGAACTGGAGCACTGGTGGACTGGGCTGTGGCATCACCCACTGATGCTGTGACTGTAGGTAGCCTTGCAGGCATCTGTACCTGGGTGCTGGTGGCTGGACCTTTGTCCGCACGTCTCTTGCCCTTGGAGACACGGACATTCACCCATGGGTCTCTGCAGACCTGGGCTGGGGCCACTGCAGGCCTGGCTGGGTACCCTGAGCCTTGGTGGTGGTTGCTACAGCTACCCCTGCAGCATTTCACCTTGCCTGATGTAGACAGCAGATGGCAATGCTGCCCCAGGACCCTGGCTGCTGGTGGCTGGATCCTTGTCTGCCTGTCTCCTGCCCTTGGAGACAAGGACATCTAGCCTCGGTCTCTGCGGGCCTGGGTCGGGACCACTACAGGCCTGGCTGGGTGACTCTGAGCCTGGATGGTGGTTGCTGCAGCTGCCCCTGCAGCTTCCTCATCCTGCCTGGTATGTACAGCAGATGGCAATGCAGCCCCAGGACCCGGAGTGCTGGTGGCTGCCCTTTGTCCGCACATCTCCTGCACTTGGAGACAAGGACATCCACCCCTGGATCTTGGCGGGCCTGGGCCACTACAGACCTGGCTTGGTGGCCCTGAGCCTGGGTGGTGATTGCTGCAGGTGCCCCTGCAGCTTCCTCACCCTGCCCGGTGTGGACAGTAGATGGCAATGCTGCCCCAGGTCCCCAGGTGCTGGGGATGTCAGCATCAGCTGCATCTCCCTGACCCTGTTGGATGGAGGAAATGGCTCTTCCTGCATGGCCCCAGGCACCTTGGCCACCTCGGCCACCTTGACCACCTCCGCCACCTACGCCACCTCTTTGTCTCCCTTCCCACTTGTTGCCCTCCCAGTCATGGCACTGATGGATTAGTGCAATGGGAGGTGCAGCTATCAATTGTCCTGGGCAATGTGAGTGAGAGGACAGTGTACGTGGTGTTAAACGTACCAGTGTGCCCCAGAAAGGCTCAATAAACGGGTCCCGTAGCGCACATGCACCCCAAAAATGAAAACTACATGTACGCGACCCGTTGGTAACCCACGTATAAAGGAAAAACGTAACGCAGTACGTTGTGGCACCCAGCAATGCAAAAATCATATTTTTTATGATTTGGAGTTTTTGGACTACACTCCACATATTTCTTTGTGTGTGATTGATTGGAGTGCTAATTGGACTTTGCTCTATGTTTCTTTGTACATAGTTTAGTGGTGTTTTCGTTTTTTCTTTTTTTTAATTGCAGGAATTACTTTTTTTTATTACATTTGGATGATTTTTTATGAGACTTTTATGGACATGGAACTATTGTCAGAATGTTCCTTTTTTATGCACATAGTTGGAATTTTAGTTTTGACATTTGAACATTTTCTTTGTTTCAAAATGTACATATTTGTATTTATGTTTTGCAGTTTGTATGCCATTAATACAACTGTATAATAATAAATAGGAGTTAAGCCCACCCCCTTAGAGTGTATTGCTGCTCCATCCTTATTAAGGCAAGTTGCGTTCAATTCATCACATGCAATGATGAATCCCAGACCATCTTCTCTTTGGGATTTATTGATAAGGTCAGCAACTTTCCCAGTCAATTCGTCGGCCTGCATAACCCATGGGTTCCAATAGATGTTAATGATGGATAGCCAACACTTCTGCTTTGGTGTGTATCTGAGTCCCCGTGGATTCCAATCCACCACTACTCGTTCGACATATAGGTCGGTGGACTGTGTTTTGAGCACTTCTAATCCAGAGCTGTTTTCTATGCCAGTTAACAAATCCGAGATCGTGTGCCTCTTGGGACCTTTTTTCGCTGGGTTCAATATGACAGAGTAGTGATCTAAGGCAGGGCTCTGTTGAAGCCATATTTCTTGTAAACAGAGGCAGTCAAAATCTGCCAGGTTAATGTCCCTTTGAAGCGTTAAATATTTATGATCCCTTGTATTCCAAAAGCCCATCTTTTTTAATTTTGGCCTGTTGATCTTAGTTTGCTATTGGGGATTCGAACATCCCAGGACACCTGGCAGCCATTCCCATGAGTTGTGCTTCAAATCACTCCCCTCAATTTGATTGTTACTCTCCTTACACCACTATGGAACCTTTTACAGTCAACTGTCATAGATAGGTTCTCTTTCCTTGCAAAGGCCCTATTCACGGTGACTCTTCCTGGTTCCCAAACCCGCCTGGGTTGGCTTACCAATTTCTTGCGAGCATACTTCCACTTCAGTCGACACTGGGGAGTGTACCTTGATTGAGCCCAGTGCATCGACATACAGGTTTCTTCCCAAATTGACAGTGGGCAGGTCATGGGTTAAGTCAAACCCCAGCATTAGAAAGTTACCTGCTTCATCCAGCATAATTTGTCTAACAATAGGGGAAGGGATGTGGAGATATACATGATCAATGCAGAGCTCATCTATAAACTCGATCACTTTGAAGTCATTTGGACCAGTTTGTTTTAAGGTCAGTATACGATGAGTAAGCTCAACAAAGTTCCTCCGGTTGATGATTAAGTTATCGTTCCTGTCCAACAACCTTTCCAGAGACAAACATTTTGAGTTGTCTCTGTTCTTTTTAGTTGACACGTCCCTCACAGAAGACCCCCACTTTTCATTCTTTCTCACAATGGTTTCCAGCTGTGCCTTTGTGTTTCCTAAACCTGAAAAAGGGTGTATTGAAGATAATGACGGGCCTTGAAGCAGTCGTAACTTCTCGGTAGATGCTATTCGGACGCCAGATCCATTACCTGTTGGGTTTGGGCATTGGCTGTTTGTTTAATTGGATCTGCTTGTACAGATCCTCCGCTGCCTTTCTTTTGTAGGCAAAAGTTCCACATTTTGGTGATGAGACTAGCCGACTTTTTTTTCTGCCAGCTTCAGTGATCCTCATTTCCATATCAATGTTATTATTTACTCCCGGTTGGAGTCTAACGGGAGAGTTTGTCCAGGGGTCCAGGTCCCCCACAGAATGGACTGACCAGTTCATCAAGTCAACCTGGGGGAGGTCCTATATGGATATTTCTGTTATTTCAACCTCTAATACCCTGTCCAATGGGACTTTATTGCCAGCCTTTTTTGCTTTTGGTTTTGATGTTGCTGGAAATTATAGTTTTCTTAGAAACTGTTGTGAGTCATTTGATCTTGCCTTGTATAGTATCTGTTGTGGCTTAGTTACCAAGTTAGCAGTGTTTCTCCCATTTATTTTCTTCTGTTTTCCTTTAAATACTGGAAACAATTTTTGTATTCCTTCCAAGGGTGAATCAACTCAGTCCATTGTGCAGGTAGCCTCCTCCCTTTATGCCACCCCCCACAAATTTGACCTCGTTGTGTGACCCTATTTAGTTCAAAAGGTCTTCATTGCTGTTTGGATTAGCCCCCGGTTTATCTATTTGAGCCAGGATGACAACCCATTCCATCTCTACTTCAGTTCCATCCTCCAGGGATACTTGGCAAGCCACGTCCCTCCTAAATACCAATATTGACATTTGGGGATTCAAAGGAACTCATGGTGACAACAGTAAAGACAGACACAAGTGATCACAGTTCACTACACCTCCTCAGAGGCACGTTACTTTTTCTCACTTTCCCCCAGAGGCTCACTGTCTCCAGAGCCCTGGTTCTCTCTGGACTGGACTACTGCAACAGCCTCTTCCTCAACCTCCCTGCTTCTGCTGTGCGCCCTCTGCAACTCATCCAGAACAGAACTGCAAGACTTATCCTTGGCCTCAAGCCCAGGGACCGCATCTCTCCGGCACTGAAATCCCTCCACTGGCTCCCTGTGGCTGCAAGGATCAAATTCAAGACTCTCTGCATTATCCACAAGGCTTTCTGGGGCCTGGGATCTACTTACCTTCAACGTTGCCTTCCCAAATACTGTCCCTCCCGAGCCGTCCGCTCATCTACCTCCAAACTTCTGCGACTGAGCAGGTTCTCCAAGAAGAGATTTGGGGTGAGATCCCTTTCCCCAGCAGGCGCCTCCCTCTGGAACAGCCTCCCTACCACCCTCTGTCTTGAGCCTGATATTCTTAAATTCTGTAATCTCCTGAAGACCTTCCTCTTCTCCTCTTCATTCTCTCTCACCCTGCTAACCTAGCTCTCTGCTCTTCCCTTTCTCCCTCCTTCCGTACAGCTCACTGACTGGCCACCTGGGTTACCCCAGAGTCTCACAGGTCCCAGGCACCCCTGCTAGTCCTACTGCACTTGCCTCAGGGCCCTGCATCCCACCCAATCACTGCACTTGAATAACTTCTGAGAGCTTCTCTCTCCGCACTTCCCCAGTCTCTACTGACTGGGTGCACTTGGTCCCCTGCCCCTCCCTCGTTCTGCCTGCACTTGCACTACAGCTCTGCCTGTAGATCTTTCTGTCCTTCCTTGACTTGGCCCTTAATGTGCACTTGAAAAAACTAAGAATCGCTGTCAGGCCTATTTGTTTTATCCTAACTGTTCAAGTACTGCTTGTGCAGACCATTACCACTTCAGAAATTTAAGAGCTCTGAGCGTCTGTTGTTTTTTTCCCTGTGCTCCCACCCTCCTTGAGTGCTTTGAAACACTTGCCTGTGTATAGGTGCTTTATAAATAAACAATACAATACAATACAATACAATACAATACAATACAATACAATACAATACAATACAAGGGTGTTTATTAAACTGTAAATGCAGGGTGGAAAAACACCTAACCTAAACCTAAATCTAAGATGGGAGCAAGCGTCGGCCATCAAATGAAAAAAAGACAGTCCTCGTAGCTTTGTGTCAAAATAAAAAGGCCTATACTAAAAAAAATATTGCCAATTCCTTACAACTAATTACAGAAAGCGTGTGGGATAGGGTTTTCAATAAAGAAAGAAGTTCTCACAAATAATAACCCCGAGTTCAGCTAGTAGACTTTGCGCTTAGCTAGCAAATTGGAAATGCCCCCAACTGAACTGAAAATTTAAGATTCAGCTACATATGGCTTCAAACATCGAGAGGGGGCCTTTCATTTCCAACATTCACATTGTGTTGATTGTTTAGAGAAAAAGTTTCCCTTTTTTTCGTATGTTCTTTTCAAATGTGTATAAATGATTGTATTTTTGTTTTTCATATGCTCTTTTCAAATGCGTATAAATAATTGTATTTTGTTTTATATGAAAAGTTGTGTACATTAATATGTACACAATTTTTATAATCCGTTCCATTTGTGTACAGATTGTGCTTGCTCTGGAATTTACTTTTAGTCAATTGTGCTTGGTAACTCATAGACCTCGCTTGTGAGCAATAATAACAAAAAAATAATAAAAAAGCTACTTTTGTATTAATTCTTAAACAGAAGTTGGATATGGTGGATTTGAAAGACTTATCCCAATAAAGACTTAGGTGGACACATAAAGTTATAAAAATCATACCTAGGAACTATTTCAGATAGTTTGTGCCATACTCTTGGCATTGAGGAGACTACTATAAATAGAATGTATATGTATGTCTAGTGAACCTGTCAGGACACTGTTTTGTTTTGTGTTTCAGTGATTTCCCAGTCCTTGACAGAGTAGGGAACTACCCTCTAGTACACTACCTCACAAATAATAAGTCAGGATTTGATTGCCAGCGGTCTCCCTTCCCCATGTGTTGAGCACGGGACAAGGTCGATTTCCTGATCACAGCACACAAGCAAGCTTTCCCAGCATGAGTCGACAGTTCCGTATCAGCTATCAGGTTCTTCGATGGTTAAGCCTCTTTCCAATAAAAGTCTCTTGCCTTGGAGGGCCTAATGATTTCAACAAACAAACACAAAGTTCTCTTCACATACACTGAGGGTGACAGCTTCACCCCCGGGTCTCCCTCTTCCGGGCGCAGACCCCTTTCCAGTCATATTCAACAAAACAACTAAAAAGTTCCTTTTCTCAATTAACTTTGGGTGAGGGCTTTTCACCTCTGGATCTCCCTCGGCTGGGCTCAGACCCAACTGACAAGGGAGACAACTCACTTCCCCTGGTCTTCCAATGCTTCTTGCTTTCAAAAAATCTTAATGTCTTTTTAAACAGTTTGTCTGGCTTTGCCCCTGGTTGTCAGCTTCCCTCTGCCGGGTTCACTCTCGCCAACTTTCACTGTTTTTCGGGACCTTAGACTTCATCCCCTCTTGTTAGCATCCCTCCACCGGGTTCACTCTTGCCAACCTTTACGACCCACAGTTTTTATGCAAGTTTCACCACACAGGACTCATCTCCCTTTCTTTCACAATCATATGTCGGTCAAAGACTTTCAACGGTACAGAGGATTTTACAAGACCCTGTATAACCACTTTGACTTTTCTTCACCTCTTCCCAAGGCCTTCTGGTTACGGTAGTCTCTACCCTCGGGTAATCACGCAGAGTTTCCTGCATGAGTGGTGCCGGACTGCTCTGTTGCTGGTTTTTCCCCTTCCTATCAAGTTCAAATCAGCCGTTTGCTACTTTTCATTCAACACAGTTTGATTTCTAATTGACTCTCCCCTCGACTCACTGGCTGCGATGAACCACTTAGCTTTCCTTCTATTTGGAGTCAAGGTTGGTTCCACAGAGACAAGCATCTCTCCCCGGCTTGGTGATCAGCGGAGGAGGGTCTCGTGTACTGCAGGCACTTGCTGCAACACATGCCGGCTATTTTTTGCAGACCTATGCTTCTGTCTGCAGAGGTTTCACAGGCCTTGGTCAGAAAAGGCAAGGTCGATTCTCTCCTTGCCACCCTCTTGGTCTGCGCCGTCTTTCTGCTCCTCTTCAACTGGGTTAGCACTTACATTGTGTTGTCTGCCTTGCTCGTTCTGTGCCCATGTGCTCCACCTTTTATCCCTGTGGGGAAGGGAAAGGGCGTCAGGTGTGTGTGATTCTGGTCAATTGCCTGACCTTGCCTGGCACTTGTATTGGGACATGTCAGGTAAACGGCAAGGGTGTTAGTCCGTTGTCTTTTGTGTGAAAGTGTTCATGTCAGAAAAAGGGGGGGCAGTGTTTTAGAATATCATACATGGTAGGGCGGGGAAAAGGTGTTCAAAGAAGGGGGATAGCACGTCTCACTCATCAGCATCCCACTCCCTCTCCCCAAGGACCACCCATCCAGGGGATCCTCCCTCACTGGTCCACCCCCAGGATGACAGTTCCCCGGGACTAGCTAGGGAGACACCTTCAGGTTTCTCACATACCCTTCCTCCATGCAATGTGTCCACATTTGTTTCACAGGGGAGCTGGTAGCGGAAATCTACATTTCGCTGATCTTTTCCTTTTCGGTGTTCTACAGTGAAAGAATAGGGTTGTAGTTCTAGAAACCATTGCATGACCCGAGGGTTAGAGCGTTTACGTTGGATAATCCAAACTAGGGATGAGTGGTCTGTAACGAGTATACACTTTCATCCCAGTAGGTAATACCTAAAATGAATAATGGTCCACTTGAGGGCCAGGGACTCCAGTTCCAGCAAGGAGTAATTTTGCTCACACAGTACCAGCTTGTGGCTGGTGAATAGCATGGGATGTACCGAATCCATCGCAAACGTGGGACAGGACAGCTCCTAACCCTGTAAGGGAGGCATCTGTCTGTAAGACAAACTACTTAGAGAAGTCGACTACCTTTAGGATTGGGTTCTGCGTCTGCTTCAAGGTGTTATAACATATTTCATCCTTGTCATTCCAATGAAGTTTCTGGGGTTCAGCATTCATAAATGTATCTGTCAGCCGGGCTGTTTGGTCCGAAAAGTTAGGGATAAACCTTTGGTAGTATCTTATTAACCCAAGAAAAGTTCTAAGATCTCTTTTCATCTTGGGAGTTGGTGTATCTAAGGCAGCTTTCACCTTCTCATTTTGGGGTTGAACATTCTCGTTCTCTACGAAGAATCCAAGATATTTTACGGCTTATTGGGCCATTCTGCATTTAGCTGGATTAGCAGTCAGGCCAACATTTCTGAGGACTTTTATGACGGTATAAAGATGGAAGAGATGGTCCTCCCAAGTGTTACTATGAATGATGAAATTGTCAATATATGCTCCACAGAAATCAGAATAGTGTTGTAAGATCTGATTCATGAGGCATTGGAAAGTGGCAGGTGCACTGTGTAGACTAAAAGGGAGCTACTTTAAATTGGAATAATCCTAGCGGGGATGAAATACCCCTTGCCAGTACCCCTTTGTTAAGTCTAGGGTCGATAGAAAGGTGGCTGGTCCGAGTTTATCGATTAGATCCTCAATGCGTGGCATGGGCTAGGCATCGAAATCTGATATGGCATTAACTTGACAGAGGTCTATACAGAAGCTCCAGGAACAGGCAGGTTTAGTGACCAACACGATAGGAGAGGACCATGGACTTGAGGAGGGCTCAATAATGTTGGCTTTCAACATTTTGTTGACTTCCTCGATCACTATCTGTTTACGGGCTTCCGGGAGTCGATATGGTTTTAAGTGTACCACTTTACCTTCAGGTATTCTAATATAGTGGTATGTAACTTTTTACTCTTCCTGTTTTTTCTACGAATACTTCGGGAAATTAAATGACTACATATTTTAGATATTGTAAGTGTTGCGTAGATAACTTGGAAGGAATTAAATCAAAGTTATCTATGTCTTCGAGAACCAAGCAGGCTAGTACATTGTTATGGGTGGCAGACAGGTTCCCTTTCCACTCTTTCATGATATTTTCATGATATAATTGGATATTATGTTTTCAATCCGGTTGGGCTACCCTATAAGTACAGGCTCCTGTTCTTTCTAATATCTCATAAGATCTGTGCCATTTGGAGGCAAGCTTGTTCTCTGAGGTTGGTAAGAGGACTGGTACTTTCTGTCCTATAGAGAATGATCTTACATTCACTTTCTTGTCATAAGTGGTCTTCTGTTGGCTCTGTGCTTTTTCCATATGAGTACAAACTAAGTCAAGGACCAATTTCATATGTTCTCGTATTCGGGTGGTGGTTTACAAGATGGTAATAGGGCCTCCTCTCATTCTTCCCAGGTTTCCTGTAGCATGTCCAGGATGAACCCGTATGGTCATTTTAATTGAGGTAACACATCGTACAATGGAGGGGATGCAGAAAACTCTTACACCAAATGATAAGACCGACTCAGGAAGTTGGCAAAATGTCTCATCAGGCTGTTTTATTTCAATTGTCTAAAACATGGGAGTTACAACGGACATCAAGGGACATTGCACAAACTCGATCCGCGAGTTTCATTAAAAAAACTTCCTTTATAACAAATACTCATAATTCGTAACGTCATACTATGCGGCAAACTATGTGAGATTGTGGTTGGTTTAAGGGGAACATCTAAGTATACTTTCTTTAAGGGATTGGATTGTGACTGGGTCTTTACAGTCAGCTGGACATCCACCTCTAGTGCAAGTCATCTTCAACATTTATTAAGTACACAGCATATCATAGGCTCTCAAACTATAAGGCCCTTCATTTTATGCCCTTCTACAATTGGTTGGCACTCTTGTACCCTTCTGGAATATTTGACTCACTAGCAGCAAGCAAGCTGGTACCCCAGATGTCAGTGGGTGGACTTGACCATATCTCCCCACCCAATTAGCCCAACAGGAGAGATGTTGGGCTAATCACTAATACCGTTTGCCATTCAGATTGTCTTTGAACTTGGCCTTGCAAAGTATCACTGCTCCTGAGAATAGAAGGGAGTATAGGCACATTCCTATCGTAACTCAGGTCCGCAAATCACCTCCTATTTTCATCTTCAGCTCACGTGACTGGAGACCATATTTCAGCCTGTTTTGCAACATTTAATAGTCTTGAATTGAAAAACGTGTCATTCATGGTGTTCTTTCATCACATCTTAACAAGGGCTGATTGTCAGGAAACCATCACCATCCAAGCGCTTGTCCCGCCATACTGAGGTTCATAAAACAATACCAGGAAAGTTTCCACCTGTTTAATGTTAACACCTAGAAGTAAGAGACGTCAGCGCTCTCGGTACCGGTCATACAGAAGCCCCATGCGATGCACGTCTTTTTGTGCGTGTTGGGGGTTACAATGACAATGTTGGTACCAGGCACACGTGATACGTGACACGCCGTCACGGCAGGGCCGTGCTCTGCAGATCAGGTGATTCAATATAAGCACCGCCTCCCCACAGCTTCGGTGCATCTGAATTTGGATATTCAGTAGTGTACTCTTGTATCCTTGCCTTGCTAGTAGATTTCTTTTTTCCCAAACCTTTACCTGTTTATTGGATTGATTTTGCCTGATCCTCATTTCTGCTCTTGTGCTTTCTGTTCTGCCCTACTTGGAACTGTTTATACCGACTGCTCTTTGCTTCACATTCTGCATGACGCCCACTGGATTGTTGCTGACTTGGATTTGTTCTCAGGATTCCGTTTTGCCTCATGCCTTGTACTTGAATGCCCGCAAGTTGCCGATTCCCCTTGTGTCCCTGGATTGCTGTTCAAGTTTTGGATTTTGTTTTTCTACACGTTCTCGGACTAGAACTTCCTCAAGAGCACTGATTTGTGTTATTCAGGCGTCCTTGTGCCGTTGGTTTAGGGGAAAACTTGCTTGGACATTTAGGCATCCTCGTACTTGCCTGGATAAAGAATCGCCATACTATTCCTGCATTACCCGTCAAGCCTTCTGATTTGTGCATTTCTTCTGGCTACTCTGAAATACCTCCCATGGTAAGAAACCCCTCAATTACTACTGTTAACTCTTGTTCTTTAACTGTGGTTTATCAATAAACTGCACTGTCTGGTTACAGGGTTAGCTCCTGCTCCGGTTTGTTAAAGTGACATAGGGGGTCACTACAAGGTTGGAGGTAATGGAAAAACGATGCCGGTAAAGGATTACCGGCATCGCATACTGCGCCGGGCTATTCCGACCTAAGAACCCGGTATTAGGGGCACCGCTAATAACAGTGCCAGGAAGACATCACAAGTCGGGCGGACATGCAAATACCGGCATCATGAAGGCGCTAATAGGGGATACCGGCATGCCGGCAATACCGGCATCACGAAGCACCCGTAAACTGCTATGTGCAGTGTTCCCAACTGCCACAGATGCACACAATCAGCACAGGTGGAGGCAATGGAGTCTGGGCCAGCACAAAAGGAGCACACCCACACACCACACCCCTTCCAACACCAAAATGATTCCAATAGTAGTAGCAATACTGGGTATAGAGGACCGGCAACAACAACAACAGCAGGCACCACAGAGGAGACGCAGGAGGAGAAGGAGGGTGAGACAGGCCCAGCATGCCCCACCAGTGCAGCCAGTGGTACCACGCAGGCAGCCGCCAATCCCTCACATCAGAACCAGTCCATTCAACCTAACCCGTGAGCAGATCCACACCCTGTACCGTCTGGACCGGGACACCATCACCACCATCGTGGACACGATACACGACAACATTGTCAGCCTCATAGAAATATGCACCGCCATCCCCCCTCTATTGAAGGTAGTGTCAATGCTCCACTTCCCTGCCACAGGCACCTACCGGCACAGAGTGGGGCACATGCATGGCATAACACAACCCTTATTTTATCGCATGCTGAACCAAGTGCTGGATGCCCTCCTGAAGCACACAAGGGCCCACATATCCCTACCACGGACTCCCCAGGAGATTTTTGACACAAAAGTTGGCTTCCATGCACTGGCAGGCATGCCAAATTGTATAGGTGCCCTCGACTGCACGCACGTGGAGTTGGTGGTGCTGCATGCCATGGAGGTGGTGTACCACAACCGCAAGCAATACCACTCCATCAATGTGCAGATGGTATGTGGTGCCAGCAAGATCATCACACATTGTTGTGCCCGATATCCTGGATCAACACATGAGTCAATGGTCCTGCGGAACTCTATGCTACCAGGCTACATGGAGCGACATGCAGGACGACGTGCCTGGCTGCTTCAGTAAAATGGGGGGATAGATGCACATACCACCACGGGGTCATTGTTGATGTGACAGCACGATGTGCACATCACAAAACACTGTGCCCCAAAGCATCCCTAACTGAACATGATGACAAAATCCCATAGCAATGAAGTAAGCTGGACACCTATCACAACATGCCAAACTTGAAAACAGCCCACATCCCACAACACGTCCACCACCCATCATCGTACCTCATCCTCTGTAACACAATCCTGGAACATGCTGTGAATATTCACTATGTAAATGACTGCAGCAAATCACTAGACAGGATGAGCATCCATGGGAGTGCACTGAACAAAATCACCAAGGGAATCCACTGCTGGTCACAGGGCCGCCACCACCACAGAAGTGCAGCATGTCACCATCGTAATAATCAGTGCTGAATGCCTAATATTGCAGAGCCTACTGCCAACACTGCCAGTTAGAAAATCAGACAGAACACTACACATCACAAATTTGACACAAACACAGCAGTATGCGTTCACAATGCATGAGAAACATCAAGGCAGTGTACACCGTGTATCAACTTGGAGATGCAACCCACACCAGAGGTCCATGGCACAGAACACATTGAGGGCATGCAAATTGTGTGCATACAACTAGGGACATGTGTATGTGACCAACGATAATCTGCAGGCATCTGTGGCTAGTACAGCTGCCCATCATGAATCGACTGACTTTTATTGGCTCTCATGCAGGTGATAGTGGCTATCCCTTGAGCCCTCCTCACCCCTGTCTGAAACCCACAGAACAGGCACAAGGAGGACTACAATCGTTCCCATACCCGTACTCATGTGGTCATCGATCAGACCTTTGGCCTGTTGAAGGCACGGTTTCGCTGCCTTTGCTGGTCGGGTGGGGCACTCCTCTACAGGCATGAGAAAGTGGCCAAGATCATCATGGTATGTGTCATGCTGGACAACATGTATATCCGACGGAACGTGCCCCTGCCCCCTGACATTGAACTGCAACCACCTGGTGATGATGAAGGGGATGAAGAAGATGTGGCTGCACATCATCGCAGTGCCGATGCACAGGAGAGACGTGCTGTGCGTCAGTCAGCGATTGCACAATATTTCTAACACACATGGGTGCAGAGGCTGACATGAAAGTTGGACAGAGGGCACTGGGTGTGGGATTACATGTATACTATGCACTGTATATGAATAAATTCCACATATGCAATAAGGAATGTCCAGTCAAGATTTTTTTTCACACAACGTGTGCATTTAACTGTCCAATAAAGATTAAAGTGCTCAAACCCTCCACCACACACACCCTCTCCCCCTCCCACTCCCCCACAACTCTCCTACACACCCTCACTCCCCGCCCCCTCCCCCCACAAATCCCCCACACACCCTCATCCTCTCCTCCTCCTCCTCCCCCCACAACTCCCCCACACCTGGTGTCCAAGCAATTGTCTATTGCCTTCATCAGGCTGCCCCGTCTACATCCTGCCACTCCCTGCACCCAGTGGCGGCATGTCCGAGCAGCGCAGGGTGCGCGCCGACTTGAATAGGGGGCTGGTTTGCGTGGACCATGAGGAATATGGGGTGTTGTGTTGTCGCGCCCCTCCTGCCTTGCTTGGGCACTGTCTGTGACAAACTATCTCACCAGTAAAGTGAGTTCCTCCTGCCGCTGTGCAGCGTGTCCTGCCTGCTGCCCCCCTGCTGGTACACCTTCCAGCCTGCTGCACCCCGCCGATACACCAGTGGAGGGTGCATGTGTGACATGGGAAAATGCATTTGGATCCTCTATGGGACTCATGCTCCCTTGTATGGACTCCCCCCAGACTGATCCGGGGTGGTGTTGTGGTATGTGTCGACAGGTGTGAGCTGGGAGGATGGGGCCGGACTTGGTGTAGCAGGTAGGTCAGAGGAGTCGTCCTCAACAGGCACACACACCTGTCCCTGCACGTCGTCATCTGTGAGGGGTGCTGTAGCTGACGCCTCCCCAACAGCGCTGTTCTCTGCAGATTGTGGCCCTTTGACTGTCTCCTGTGCAGGTGTCACAGGTGTTGTGGGTACTGTGGTGATGGGCCTTGGCGGCACCAGTGCTGTGGAAACAAGGGCTGGTTTGGTCTTCGGTGCCTGTCGTGGCTTGTGTGGGGCTTTGGAAGTGGAAGGCCTGTTGCATTCATCCCTGGCCCTCTTCTGCGGTGTATTTGGCTGTGGCAGTGAGCCCCTGGCCTCGCTGTCAGGATCTGAGCCTGTAGGGGACGAAGAGAGGGACGGCATGAGTGACGGTTTGACAAGCATCATGCATAAATTTGTATTATTGCTCATCTACACATTAATTAAGGTGAATAGGTAGTGGAATTTTGATGATCACTTTGCTTGCTATACGGGTGGATGATGCAGGCATCCGTCGGGGTCACTCACGTTGGGGTGGGCGTATGCTATGTGACATGCATTTCTGTTGTGGCCTGCGTGCAGTGTGACTTATGCCATTTTCATATTTGTGTGGTGTGTGTCAGGTATGGCATTGCCATGCCGCAGGCATGTGCATGTGTCTGTGCTGCGGACGACAACTAGGCTGGGAATGTGTATGTATTGGGCAATGCCTTGCCTCTTTAGACAGACAAATTGGTGGACTATCATCAGACTTTGCATTACAGTGTTTTCTTAGGACACTCACCTCCTTCAGCTGATGAGGTGCCGCCACGCTCCATATCGCCCACGCCTTCGATGGCCTCTTTGCCAATCATGCTGGCACAGATCTCCTCCCACTGGCTCAGCTTTATTGGTGAGCTTGCTCTTCCACCAGTAGCCATGGCCTGGCTCCTGTTTGCGGACAGCATGTTCCTGACTCGCAGACGCAGGTCATCCCATCTCTTCCAAACATCCTTTGTGGTGCGGGGGATGTTGCCTACTGTGCTGACTCTTTGGGTGACAATTTCCCAGATTTCCTTTTTCTTGATGACTGCCTCCCTCTTGAGGCTGTTTGCGAATACGACCTCGGCATTGTCAGCCAGGGTCTCAGCCAGCATGGTGAGCTCATCCTCATTAAAGCGCTCCTTGCGCTGGCGGGAGGTACCTTTTTTAACTGCCTTGGGCATGATATAGTTGTTGGAGGTTGATCTATGTACTCAGCAATATGCTCCAGGTCCTTGGTGCTGGGAATGGCAATGGATTGTGTTTTTAAAGATGGCTACCGTGCTCTTTCCCGTTCCTGTGCAATGACGCTGCGTCCTGTTCCACTTATTTATGGTGACCGCAAATAGCAGTGACCGCTGATAGCAGTGACCGCTAATGCCATTTAAATTGATGCCGGTAGTGCTGTATGCACTTTCCATGATGCCACTAACGGCCATTTTTTGGACTTTAACGACATGCCGGTAATGTCGTTACTGGCATGGTGCAAAGCTTGTGGACGCATACTCGTAATGGCCCTCTATTAGCGGGCTCTTTACTGCACGGTCACGGTATTTGCTCCATGCTGGTAAGGACAGTTACTTACCTCCAAACTTGTAATGAGGCCCTTAGATCTGTGTTCCATCTGAAAAGACTTACCTGGTATGCACACCATTACCACAGATTAGATCACAGAGTATCGCCTTATACCTAAGTATGGGGTTCGGGATCTGATTCTGATACTGTGCCTTTCCGTTGCAGCCAGTGGTGTCCCGGGAGTGTCTAACACATCTTTCGATTAACTGATCCCTCAGTCTGTTTCTTGGATACACCTGAGGGGAACATTGGCATGAATAATTAGTCTTCTACAAGATGAGTTCAACTGCCTGTGTTGATATACACCTCCAGACTATGAGGGGGTGACTCTGACACTGATTCAGCTTATCATGTCCACTGTACTTCAAGGACTAATAAACAGTTTTGGCTTGCTCCAGTCTTTGTCACTAGGCCACACAGCCTTTCTTGGTCTTCCTTTGAGCTTCATCTTATTTCTTTGCTGTGGCACACTTATAGCTATTAATCCTTCTTTCTCCATGGGTTTGAGCTTACTAAAATTGTGATATCGAATATCCAAATTCTATATAATGGCGGCACCGCCTGCAGCCTATTCACTACGCATTGCCAGCCTTTACGATTACTTAGTCTACTTGCGTTGCTGCACCTGTATGGTTGTAAAATGGCTTGCATTTTCTGCAGTGCTCTTCACATGTGTAATCTTCTTTTTTTCGCATGTGAAAGCTTACTCAATTTTTTTCTTCATCATCATTTTCCATAAGGACCATTCAATCTCTTTTTCAACCTCTCTTCTCAGTGTGTCACGCTTATTTCTTATGACGTCACCAGCCTCTCCTTCTCTCTTCATACTCCTTCAGGAATTTCTTCCAGGAGACTGTCATTTCTAAAGGGATACATCAGATATGGTTTTCTCAATGGATACCTTGTCTCAAAGGCTCTTCGTGGTATAGGTACCATTACTGGCGTTGCGCATGTTGCAATTTCCCGCTTCCAACATATGGGTAAAATAGGGTTGGGACTTCCTGCAGAGGCATTCGGCTACTCCTCTACACTCTCCCTTCAGGTTGATTCATCGACCAAGCCTTCATCACTGTTCACATCTTGGCATCTTCTCTTGAAGAAGTGCTTCTTCAGAGTCCAGATCTTCACCCCCCCCCTTCAGGGAGCTTGCTGATTTACATGTTCATCAATGCTCCAGGTCATGTGGCTGCATTGTCCATTCGGAATACAGTTGATCCATTGTCGCACATACTTCCTGTGGTTTCTTGGATGCAAGAACTTTGTTCCGTCAGGTGCTAGGATGCTAGCCTCTAAATATGTTCTGATTTCTTCACCTGTCAACTCCTTAGGTCCAACATCGATCATAATCTTCATTCCTACCGCCTTCTTTGCTGCCTTCTTACACTGTGTGATTACTAGCCTGATCACACAGAAGCCATCACCATCACCAATATCACTTCAAGAAACCTAAAGATGCTTGCCATCCATTGTGGAACCCATCAGAAGATTGATGCAAACCAACTGTCATCTGCAATATCTTCTGTCTCATCTTCTATCTGGTCATGTAGTTTCGTTAGTAACGTTATGGCCTCTGTCAAAGTCCCATTCTCGTCATCTTGAGAAAGTATGAACGTGCAACATGATGGCCCGATTTTGGCACAAACTCCTCCATCCATTTCTGTTGTCATATCAAGGACATATCTGTTCTGAAGAGTCATCAATCTTATGGCCCTGAATTCTTCCTTGATAGCGTTGAATCCCTTTATTGTAGTATTGATCATCTGCAGGAGCTCTCAACAAGTGATTTGTAACCACTTTGCATTGGCCATTGTCTTGATCCCTGATATAAAGATAGTCATTCATATTGCTGAAGTCTGGCTAAATAACCTGTGCTCATATGGAATAGCATCAAAGTCTTGTATTGATTTTGCAGAAAAAATGTTTTCCCTCCTTGTCCAGTTGATCACGTCAAGTGATCTTCTCCTTCTTAAATGGGCATCTGCCTTTGGAAACTCTCCAATGCTCACATCACTCTTAGGAATCACTAATGCTGGAAAATGGATAAGCACTAGTGAACAAGTCCCTTCCCAGTCATTGTATAACTTCATGCTGGCCCTGGACCCAAAAGCCCAATATCGATCCATCAGGACCACTGTCCCTGCTCCCATTCTAATAACATCAACTGTAATTTTAAAGCCTCTATTTCTTCCCACATAATTCTTTCCTTTTCTTTGGAACCACCATCATCGGGCCTGATTCATCTTCTACTCATGTCAACAGTCTGGCATGGGTAGACCATGACTTTAAACAAGCATTGTTCACTCTCTGTACTTCTGGCAAATATTCTGACTTCAATAGATGAGCTGTGCCGGACATCAGGCCTCCTTCCCATCCTTTTGTGGATTTCACTTGTCCATAAGCTAAGACTTGTGTTCATTCCCAACATCCAGGCCATCTAGCTATATCTGTTTTATTGGGACAATTCAGTTTCTTCATCTCTGCAACTACTACCTCTTCATGTCCTCTCTCAGTATATGTAAGCATCTTGCTTTTCCATGCAAGTTCCTTTACCATCTGTGTGGTCTTGATATAATCATCCTGGAAAGGAAATTACCATTTCGATCTCCATCGCAATGTGGCCCAACTTCCTTAAAATTGGCCTCTTGTCATGCATGTTGTAAGATGAATGAGACATCTGACATTGTACTCTGGAATTTCTCTGGCAATGAACGTTCACGTTCCATCCATGGCATAGAGTATGACGGCACAGGCATAGCAACTCTCCTTGGATGTTTTCTCTCCCCACTTTTTCATGTGCTGATAAAACATGTTATTACCTAAGTCTACTGTATTGTCTAGATATGTGTTTATCCCTTCATTAACTTCCTCTGCATCCCTCTTACTTCTCACTATTACTAAATCAGTGCTTATATAATAATCATGAAGTATATCGAGATGAGTTTTCTAAATGGGGGGGGACCACAGGAGTTTCTACATTAGTGGAAGTAAACAAACCAAGAACAGTATGTGTAGTCGGATGAATCATAGTGGTCCCTATCTTTACAGGAACATTCATATAATAGGGAATGCTAAAGAGAAGAAACAAAAAGACACAAAGCATGGTGGCACATAAGTATATCATAAACCAACATATTAATCTCCATCATTTGCAACATTCTGGACTTAGTTGGGCTCGCTCATTCTCTCAAAACCGTACCAGTTTCAGCATTCCACGTGTTTGGGATGCTCAATTAAGGAAGAAAAAACACTTTTTACACAGATGCTTTATGATAGGTTTTGCAGCTGTAGGATTTCTTCCACCATCGCTGTAAGCAACCTTCTAATCACAGGCCCATTCTTTGGATCCTGTAAAAAAGTGTGGATATCCACATCTCTTCTAACAAGGGCATGATAAGCTTGAAGAATAAATTCAAAGACAGCAACTAGAAGTCTATGGGAATCTCCGTCTGACAGGAACATAGACTTAATTAAACAAGTACTCAGTAAAAAATGAGTCAGGGTACTGCTCACGTTTTCAATTATCAAATTTGAACTTGAAATCCGGTTCAGGTATATTTGTGATACATCAACAACTTTCTACAGTTAATTTTCAAAGATTACTGTGGCTCAAGCAACGAGTTTGCACATTTGCTATAAAATCTATAAGGAGTGTCCAGGGGGAGCCACCGTCCAAATGCAAATTTGCATTTCTTAGTTCTTTGCCTTTTCGTCCTTCTTTTTTGTCATCAATTGAGTCTGCACACGCTGAAATTCTTCTTTGTGTCTTGCTTCTGAATCGATCATTCGAATCGAGCCTGAATCGAGGGTGCGACGGGCTCGCCGGCATGCAGCTTTACGTTGTGCAGGTGGATCCACGCTCGTCAACCTCCGACCTTTACTGCTAAGGGAGTGATATTCTCAACTGTGTAAGGACCTTTGAACCTTGGCTCGTGCCACTGCCTAGTGACGTTTTTGATCAGCACTGTATCACCGGCAAACAATCTTGGTGCTGATAATAATTCTGAAGATCCATTTGCTGAATGCTTTTCATATGTGGTCTGAGACTGACCCCCTTTATTTCCTAACATTTTTGCTGTACTCTGGGCATCACTTCTACTCCTCGATGGAGGAGTTAAAGGCATTCTCATTCACCTTCCTGTCACTAGCTGGTGGGGTGTGAGGTGGTGGTCCGAACCAGGCTGATTCCTTAAAGCATATAAGGCTAAGGGCAGGCAATGTAGCCATCCCGTTTTCAGTATCAATTTAAGCTTGGCAATCCTTTCTTTAAGGAGGCTGTTGAGTCTCTCACATATCCCGTTCGCATGTGGGTGATAAGCAGAAGAAAATGTGTGCTTAATGCTCAGTAACAGACTTATCTGTTCAAATACTTCATTAACAAAATGTGGTCCGTTATCAGATCTCAGCACCTCACACACCCCCATCTTGGAAAGACTTCACGTACTAAAAACTTTGCTGCGCAAGTCACATCATGGTGTGTACAGGGAAATGCTTCCATCAACCTGAAAAAGGGACACACCACCACTATCAGATACCTGTATCCATTACATACTTGCAGCATATCAACATGTGTAAATGCAGAAAATGACATTCGGTCGAGGAATTACTCCTCTAATCGTTCACAGTATATACCCAGCGGTAAACCTTTCATATACGATGCAGTTTACTAAATGACATGCAATGTGCTCTAACAGATTTAGCACAAACCAGTCTCCTGCAATTGTTGCAGCAAGACTTTCCCTAGTTATATGTGCAGGTTAATGCAGCTGTTCAAGCGCTACCCTTAACAATGCTACTGGCATCACCAGCTTTCCAGTGCTGTCCTGTCACCATAATACTTTTGTAGGGAGATAAAGAACACCTCCTTCCTTTCCATAATTCCTGCTCTTCCTGTGGTGCACTTCTTTGAATCTCCATTAATTGAGCTCTTGGTAAATGATTAAATCCTTTGTTCACTACCATAATCGGGACTACTTTCTCCTTGACATCTGGAGTATCAAAACTTGAAATATCTGGTGAATATGCAACCCTTTTGGCTTCTGCGTCTGCGATTTCATTCCCACAAGAGATAATATCAGTTTGCTTAGAGTGTGCTACGCATTTAACTATCACTATGGCTACTGAGAGATGTAGTGCCTTAATAAGCCTGTCCAACAAGGATGCGTGTTGCACTGGAGTGCCGTCCGCTCGGAGGTAGCCCCTCCCTTTGCAACGTGCTAACCCTTTATATATGGTTGATGTCACATATGTGGAGTCACTGTACACCATCACTTCCTGCCCTATATGATTTTCGAGCACGACAATAAGCACTACCTATTCTGCTGCTTGTGCTGAAAAGTGAGATGGTAGTCTTTCACTTGCTACAACCTCAAATTCACCATTCGCTCTGTGCCTCACTACATATGCGCCAGAATGCCTTTCTCCACTTGTTTGATAATCTTTCAAAAAACCATCAATAAAGAGAATCTCCTCTCCTGACAGTGCGTTCTCCTTTACGTGCGGTATGTCAACGTAAAATTCTTTGCAATTCGCACAATCATGCACATGCTCACCCTCTGCCACTGGCTCACCTACAAATGTGGCAGGGTTCACTATTTTACATCTAACAATTTTAATTGCTGGGTTTGAGATCATCACCTTGTGTGCCCAAGCTCTCTGGGATGTTAATATACCCTTGGGTTTCACTAATATGGCAAACAAAGCATGCCCTACAAAAAGCGTCATAGAACAACCCATTACAATACTTGTAGATTTCTCAATAGCGAACGTAGCGGCTGCCAATGACTGTTCACAAGGAAAGTGTCCTTTTATAAGTCGATCTAAAATTCCACTGTAATATGCCAGAGATGTGTACCCTAATGTGGTCCTCTGTGTAAGTACTGCTATCATGAATGTCCCCTTTGTGTGTGAAACAAGAATAACTCCTCAGCATAATTGGGAATTACTCAAACAGGAGCTGTACAAATTGCTTTCTTCAACACTTCAAATCCCCTCTCCATTTCCTCAGTCAATTCTATTTTCTCCTTGTTCACCTGTGCTTTCTTTAGAGCCTACAAAAGGGTTCTTGTGTACGAACTATAGTCAAACACCCATGCTCTTAAATAATTACATGGTCCCAAAAACGGGTGCATCTGCTTTACTGTGTGCAGTTTTGAAGTTTTCATAATCACCTCAGCTCTTTCAGGTGTTACCCTCTTTCCCTCATGTGAGATCAGCTGGACTATGTACAACACCTCTTCTTGACAATACTGCAGCTTCTCTTTGTCTACTTTGTATCCCTTGTCTGCTAGGATAGTCATTAACTGAATCGAGTCTTGTCTGTACTCATCTTCTGTGGTGCTACAAGTTAAAATGACATCTACGTACTGTATCACAGCCCTCTTCAAATCAATATTGCCTAGGTCCATCTTTAGGACCCTATACAAGATCGATGGGGACTCACAGTACCCTTGAGGCTGTGAGATGTATTGACCCACTTTTGCTCTGCTATGCTGCATCACCCTGTTATGATGGAATCAGAAACAGCAAAATGGCTGCAAAACCCTTGTGCGAACCAAAACCACTGAAAATCGTGCTTTTCAATGCATAAAAACATGGCGTCCCAATCTGCCATGCATGTTGTCAGTGGTGGAACTAAGCTCCCACTCCTGAAATGTGTCACTGGGCTCCATAACAATTGAAAATTGAGTGCAGAAGTAAAAAGCAGTGTTTTGCTACATAAAACTTCAAATATGGCTTTAAATCACCTTTTCTCTTTGCTGAAACTTCAGAATGCTGGTACAGAACACCTTTCAAATATTCAAAATTCTTGCTGGGTGCTACAATTCACTTAGTTTAAGAAATCATTGTGAATTTACAAGGTCCTGAAAAGCTTAGAGCATAAAGAGATTTCAACAGCAAAAGCGGCCTGTCTGTGGATCTGTCAAAAATCTCTGTGCAGCAGAGGGCTGCTGTGATGACAGCTGTCAGGGGCCTGCCTGATTAAACTTTAACATGTATAAACTGAAATGAAATGTATGCAATCTAAGAGGCCTGTTACCGATAGTAACCCATATTGTAATTGTTTGATCCCATGGTTTAAAATCTTGAATGAGAATTCTAGCTGTGATTTTATACAAGTTTGTTTGGTGCTAAGGAAAAGTCAACAGAATTAACAATTAAATTATACCTGGCTGAAGCTGCCAAACTGGAATAGCAGGTTTTCCACAGAAGGAAGGTCTTTCCCCCCAGCAGGAAATAACTCAGAGGCGGTAATTACAGGGTAGGAAAGAACCTGATCTACAGAGGCAAGAGGAACAATGACAAGCTCCAGCTCAGGAAATGCGAAGTGTGAAGACAGTCGTAAATGCCCTCTGCAAGGAACAAACATGGGGGATGGCTGCTGGGCTGCCAGGGAGAGACCAAGGGGTGGAGCCAAACAACCATTTGTTGCTTAAGAAGGACAAAGAACACATTTTAAAAAGACGGATAACTCACTATGTAAAATTGTGAAAAATATAAAAATAACAGAATTGTTAATGTAATTTCCAGCTGCACGGGTGAAGAGAATTGTGTGACATGTTCTGGACAGAAATGGCAAGAAATGTGATTTTACGCAAAATTTATTTCTGCTAGAAGTGTGAAACTTTATACACTTATTCCCATGTTAAACACGCACACTTGCAGAAATTTGCTTAAAAAGTGGACGTTGTGTTCCTAGGGAAAAGGGAAAAACTCTGCGAAAAACTGAGACAAGATCCCACAGCTAAGGGTTTTGAGGAATAGCTGCTATATAAAATATGTAATCTGTACAGGTGATTTTCAGAGAGGTTGCACATGTGGAAATATGTATTTTGCCAAACGTAGATTTTGTGTACCAGGGGCTAGGGGTGGATTCTCAGCCTCATAAAATCACACCATAAAGATGACTCTCTGTTTATCTCCTCCTATGAAGGCAGAGAGCAGACTCTGGCCCAATCACCTTTCAAAGGGGCAAGCTTAGGCTAAACTGGCCCACACTCCCCTTTATGATGTCAGTTCATAGCATAAATAGAGATAGCTCACCACACATAAAGGCAGACAGATTCACTCGCTATCCTGATGCTGGCAGAGCACCCTGCTGCTGAACTCTACATCTTCCTTGCTCCAGACTCCAGAAACTTGGCAAAGCAAAAGGCCTATTGCATAGCTGAACCATTCTCAACTAGGCCTCAAATTAGAGAACAAAACCCCACAAGCAGAAGGGGAAGCATCATAATACATCCAGGCTGTGCTGTTACTGCTTGCCTGCTGAAAATAAATATCATCAGAACCAAGAAGGGCAGATCCAGTCCAGTCCTCTGCCGTGCTGTGACCAGAGTGCATTGCAGATCCAGTCCAGTCCTCTGCCGTGCCGTGACTAGAGCGCCTTGCGGACCCTGCCCAGTCCGATGTTCCCTGCCGTCTGTCCTAAACCAGATCCAATCCTCTGACCAGAACTGACGGTCCCATTTAAAAACATATCCAGTGAAAGAATGTGTTCCTAGCATATGTACTTTGCATAGTATTATCCCTATCATAGACCCATCTTATCTTGTATTCAGAACCTCTATTGTTAGGAGTATCTTTGCATTGTCTGAATCCTCTCTCCAACCCATCTTATCTTTCCCCCATAACCAGTATTGTTAAAATTATCTTTGCACTGATCTTTTCTCATCTGAAGAAGGCGAGTTTCCTTAGCAGGCAGTCACCCTGATCAAGTGACTGTGTTCCTGTGTGGTATTCGTTTTGTTCATAGTCATCCTTTAGCTTAAGAAAACCCTTTTGTCATTTTAAAAGCGCATTCCTGTTTTCCCTTCTTGCGCCTACCTTGAAAAAACAACCTCTACTAAAATGTCTGTAACTTCCTCAGTTTTTGTGATAGAAACAAACTTTCAACTCCTGTGTGTAGCTAACATCCATATCCATATCGATCAATCAAACCCAAATCAATGTGATTCTCCCGTTATCGCGAATATCACGCAGTGAAAAGTTTGCCACAAACTTTTGTTTTGGAAAATTTCTACACGTGTAAAACAGCTTTTAATTGCTTCTGACTTTAATTTTAAGATTTCAAATGTTTGCTTTTCATTAAATCATTGCTTGTGTTTGTGTGCAACTATCCAAATTGGCTCCCATAAGAATTTATAACAATTTCAGCAATTATGGTCATATTTGGTGTGTTTGCCCCGTCCATTCTAAAGATAACTTTAAAAGCCATTCTGACAGCTTGACAGTCAATTCGGTTTTTCTCTTGTATTTGCTGGGGGAAAGTGGGATTGATATTCTGTTGAATTCTGCCATTGCTGAATACCTGTTCTCTCCTCCTATCTCTTTACATTGTCTATTGGGGGCTTGAGGGGTATGCAGGGGGAACCTCTAACTACAGTGCTATCAGACCTGAACCCACACAAAAGTATTATTTTCTGTGCTGAATTGTTTTGCTCACTACTTAATCCTCGTGTATTAAAGAGATTATTCAGTGTTACATCACCCCATTGGTGATTGTTGTGTACCTATTAAAGCATATTGTGTTACATTTAAATACATAAATAAATATTTACCTTTGCAAACAAGCCTGATTCCTGGTTCAGTGTGACCGGGGGGTTCCAGGAGAAGGGCGTGATATGAGTGGTATATCGTTCAGAATAAAGAACTTTTAGACAAAAATAAATAAGGATTTCAGTTGTGCACTCCATGATAGGCGTTGATTTGGGTGTGTGCCGGATTGAAATCACTACAGCTTGGGGGCTCATCACGAGATCCTGAATTAGACATACCACTTGTGACAGTCTAACACAGCGTGCTAACTGATGGGGTACATACACCTTGTTGGGCTACCATACTGTGCTACACTGTAAAAACACAGTTCAAAAGAAATACTCAAAGGAGTTGGGCCTGTTTTGCAAAAGTAAAAGTAATCCTGAGATAAATCAGAAGGAAATTAATATTTCCAGAATGGCAACCCCAGTGGAAATCAATATTGCAAAGGAACACCCACTTCACACATTGTTTTCAGGGGTGAATGGGTGAACAGGATGAGGACGTCTGGCTGCAGGAAATCAAACAAGTCACTGCCACAGAATTAGATACATGGCAGGACCAGGGTCCATTACACCAGGCACTTAGTGAATTGTATATGGCCCCAAAAGTGAAAGAAGAGCAGCATAAAATTGCCAAAATAGCGGCTTACCTGTACCTCCACATTGGAGTAATACAGGAAAAATATGCCAAAAACCTAGATCTGGCAAAGAGGCAAGTACAATCCCTAGAGAAAACCCAAACTGAGCTAGACTCTGCAGGGCAAAGGCTACAAGAGAGCCAAGAATCAGAGAGAGAAACCAGACAGTACCTGACAAAAGTAAAAGAAGATCTGGATCTCCTGCAGCAAGAGAAGGTAGAGCAAGATACCAAATTACTGACACTGCAAAAAGAGTGTCCAGAAAGGTTGGATTCTATACAACAGAGCCAACAAAAGCTAGAGCAGCAATTACATTATAATAGAGCCTGCACAGGGCAGATAATTGCCCTAGAAAGTCAGATTGATGAACTGAATGAGGAAAATAATAAATTAATAGTGAAGGATCTCCAAACTCAAACAGAATTTGATGAGGAGCGCCAGAAATGATCTGCCATTAGTAAACAAAGGGATGAGCTGGCTGCACAGATGGGCACTCTTACTCAGGAAAGGGACACCTTAGGCCAGGAAGTCAGCCACTTAAAAACCAAGTTAGAAGAAAATCACCTGGCCCTTCAGGGTCTGGGTGAACTCAAAACGGACTATGAAAAGCTGTTAGAGCATACCAGGATGGTGGAAGATGCTCTGGCAAAGAATAATCAGGCCAGTAAAGACCAAACTCAGGAGGTGAGTCTCCTGCAGCAGAAATTGGCCAATACTGCCAATGCAGTCAGGGAGCACAGAGAGACAAAGAGGCTCTCTGTGAAAAAAATGACAGGCTCCATAGACAGATAGCCTCACAGGAACAACTCAGAGAGACCAGTAAGGCTTTAATAGAAAAACAAAAGTGTCACATTCTTGCATGTCATCAGGGAGAAGGGGCTGAAAGAGATGAGGTCAGATGGAAGAGGGAAACCCCTGAGCATATCCTCAGGAACCCTGGCATCAGGGACTTTAATTCTTTCAATTCCATGGACTCTGCGTGTCCACTGGCTCATATGAACCAAGCGCCACAGGGATGGTGTCATGATCTCTGCTTCCAAAAGATCAGGACTTGCCCGACTCCCTTGGAAGCAGACCCATAACCCCGGTTCCGAGTGCCAGCCAGTCCCAATTGGGACCTTTTGGACCCTGTCCTGGCGCCAGTGGCACCAGGCTCATAAAGATGCCCAGTCCCAGCGCTGGAAGCGCCGGGCTCATAATGCTTGGGTGGACTTACCTGCAGCAGACCATGCTGTTTACTTACCTGCCAGTTGAACCCCTGATCCTCTTCTGTTTGGGACTACCTTCCCTGTTGGGTGGGGCAGGAGCCACTCCCTAGGTTCAGAACACTGGAACTCTTCTGGAAAGCAGGAACTCTTTTCTTACCTAGGCGTGGCTGTGGAAGGAGACACCTAAGCACTACAGGAGGCTATTTAAACCACACCCGATGGATGAATCTTGCTTTGCGTTATTCTGCATTCTCTGCAGCAGAACGCTCATCGTGTTTTCTGCTTCTGATCCTGGGCCTAAGGGAACAAAGGCTTACCATCCTGGAATCCAGTCTTCAGCAGCACCTGTAAAGACAAAGAAAGAACAGGTTAGCACTACGGTCTTCAGTGGCAGCGCATCTCTTACCTGGTCCATCGGCTGTCACCAACGCCTCGCGCTGCATTCCGGCATCTGAAAGACAAAGGCTTACCTACTCTTCGCATGCTCCGGAGGTCTTCGCACTGCATTCCGGCATCTGAAAGACAAAAGCTTACCAGCTCTTCGCACGCTCCGGAGGCCTTCGGCGCTGCATCCCGCATCTGAAAGACAAAATAAGGTGCGTTTAAAGACATTGGGCAACTTTATTACTCACGTGCCATTACTCCTTCCCACGCCGAATCCAGTGGGTATTCCAGCACCCTTCAGCTTCTCTAAAGCTCCGAACTTGTACCTGCAAGATAAAAGGGACAGTTAGTGCGCATCGTGAAGCAGGCTACAAGCGCTTACTTACGTGCTTCCAGGCGCTTCTATTCCTCACGCGGGTTCGATCCTCAACTCTCATCAGCCCGCCATCCGCCATCGCCAGAACCCTGCAAAACAAGAGATATCATTACAAAAGACTTTTAAGACATTTGAAGTGCCCAGAACTTACCGTTCGTGCAGTTAACGACGGACAGCAGTCCTCTGAGATCAAGAGGCCTGCACCCTTATCCAGTGAAGAAACTGGTTACGGCACCCTGCCCCGAGGCAGATGGAGAGCTCGGCGTTCACTTACCTAAGGTGAGGGCGTTAACCTTTGGGGTTCTACAGGAGAAGAGAAAGGGAAGAGGAGAGAGGCACCCAATAACCCCAGTTCATTAATCCCATATTTTCTATCTGCAGACATCTTACTCTTCGAGTCAGACATACAGTGCACAGAGGTCCAGCCCAAAGAGCCAACCGTGTGTTACACATCACCTTTGAAGATACGGCATTCACCCAGTCAAGACCGGCGTCTCTGCGGGAATCAGGTGAGCATTACAGATGGTAGACTTTAACGCAATGGGAAATATGGGGCTAATAGGTCAGCGCCTCCCAGAAATGAATGGTCAGGCAACTATGTACAGGTTCCCAAGTGCTAGTGCCATCTTCTCTGATCAGGGAGACTCCAGTGAGGGGAGAATCAGAGAACTAGATCCTCAGAAATATCACATACCAAGAGATCAGGCAGTAAAATGTGGTGGGAAATTCCATGAGACTAGTCACACTAAGAGCATACTAAAAATATTTTCCCAGCTAGGACAGTGGGGGGGGGGAGTACTCAACCAATCCCGGGAGCAAGAAAGAGTCAAAAGACTCTTCTGAGTGCCACAGGTCCCAAGAAACTAGGCCCCCACATTCTGCCAGCCATTCCCAAGCTCGCAGAATCCAGGAGAGTCTAGAAGATCAGACAGCCACCTCTGGTAGCAGTGCCTCTTAGTCAGAGGATGAGTGGACCAGGGTGACCAGAACTAAAAAGGCTAACAAAGTTAAGAGCGCTTTACTCAAGGATCCCCTGAAGCAAATAAAAGCTATTAGGAGTGTCATTACACCCTACCTCAAGAATGCCAAATATTCGGTTTGGAAGCACCTTGAATTATTTGAGCAGATGATGGAGACTTTCCACCTGAAGGACAGCCAAAGCTGTATTCAGTATTTAAAGTGGCCATTTTCACCTGAGTACTCTAGCTTCTTTGCGGGGCTGGAGGATCAGAACCATTCCTGATGGTCCACCTATAGGACGGCCATCTTGAAAAAATGGTCTATTCATAGGAACCCTCAAGAGTCCCGCAAGGCAGCCTACAACCTACAATGTGGGGAAGACCGGGCCCCTCAAGAATTTGTCCAGGAATTGAAACGCGCCTTTGCGCAGACCACTAGAAGGGTGCACACTGACAGTAAGGAATTTGTGAACACCTTCTTTCATGCTCTCCCTAAATGCATTATGACCCAGCTAGTGAGGGACTTTCATGAGAAAAGATCACTAGACTAGGTCATTGAACAAGCCAAGTGCTTCTACGAAGTACAGAAGCCACTAGAAAGTAAAAATATTAGCAAAAGCCCCAAACCAACCAACACCCCTGCTGCTGCTAAGGTGGTGGAGATAAAGGTTGCCCCATCTCCAGATCCCTAATGGCCTAAAAACCTTCCTGCGCAGAATCCGACTAACCCCAGACCCAGAAGGCCATTGGCCCAATCACAGACAGGGAGTCAGGGAGGTAACCCCACCAATGGGGCCCCTAACTCCCTGGACTACATCAGCCCATGCTACAAGGGCAACAGAGCAATCCTGGGCTATGTGTGGACTCCCTCAGAGGGGGGGGTCCAACCGGACAGCTGGAAACCCAGCAGACTTCCCTCCTCACTTTCCCCAGGAGGGCAGTAATCCCCCAAATGCCGGACCAAATTTCTTTCCCAGGTACCCGCCAAACTTCAACCCCCAAAACAACCCTTCGTTCTTTCCCCAATTTCCTGCACCCAGAGAGCCCAATCCGGGAGAGGGGAGGCCAAGGCTGGAGGGGTACCCAAACTACCCTAACCAGGGGTATTATGAGAGAACGGATAGTTTCTTTTTTATTTTATTTTTTATTTTTATACAGTTTATTACAAACTTTAAAAAAGAAAAAACAAAAAGAAAGGAAAGGAAAAGAAATACAATTAAATATTGAAATGATAAACAACATCATCTTTCCTTCAGAGAAACATCTTACTCCAATTGCATTTCAAAACCTTCCTTATTACCATCCTTCATCTAAAATACCAGTTTAATTGTTCATCCTCTAATCAGAGTGATCATCCAGCAGCAAAAGGTCAAGGTATATATACAGAATAATATTTTCCATTACTCCATTGGACGCAGTATGTCTCTCACATAATTAGGGAGATGAACGAAAGCAAATGTCAATTTATTATTCACTCCTTCGAGGAGAGCTGCCCACCAATCTTCGCAACTCCATGGCAATCTTTGTTCGATTTCTTTCCTAAAAGTTGTGATTCTTTTATCTAATAATGCTAGACAGAAGGCTTCATGATGTTTCAGGGTCTCAGTTACGTTGTTACATAGCCTACAGGTTGAATCATTCATTGGTAAAATGTTTCTTCGTCTTAGTACGTCCTTTGTTTCAAATTGATTCAACCTAAATCTTAAGAGGGTATTACGGGAAGCACTATTTGGAAACTTTCTTATGTAGCTTGATATGATGTTATAGGCTTTGGCTTCAGTTGTATAAATTCCATGCATTTATGGGTAGATCCCTGTTGACATGTTTCCAACCAATCCCATTGCCATAGTTTTTCCTTTATCTTATTCGGGATTACGCCACAGGGTATCTTCGTTCATGCTCAGGGTTTCAAGAATTAATTTACAATTCTTTGCCCACAGAGCTTGAATAGGATAAGCCAGCGAATCATTCTGTACTTTAAGTATGTCAGATTGAGGTGCAGCGTTTGGGTCCGTCATTTTGCCATACAATGATAGTGCATTCCACATAATTTTCGCTGAAATTGATATTAAGCCCAGCTCATAGCGAATACATGCTTTTGGGACTCCAATTCCCAAATTTAGAATTTTTGTCCAAAATTGATGTTCACAGGTTTCCCAAACCTTATATGCTCAGCCAAGCGCAGTCTCAACTCCATTAATTAAAGTCGGTACAACCTTAAGTTTGTAGAAGTCTATCACAGGTTTCAAACTAAATTTGCCATGCTTTTTATTGATAAACAACCCTTGCGCCACCAGATGTCTAATAGTTACCCTTCCCGGGATCAACCCAGGGTAGACCAGAGGACCCCGTACCAGCCAGAGCGGGTGTCCCAACTAGAGCGCCAGGTCCAGAACATGGCACAGGATCTGGGTAGCATGCTGAGGGCTCAACAGAACCCCCAGATGAGCATGGCAGCTTGGAGCTCCTCAAATCCAGGGTCTGGTACTCCAGAACAATGACGGGGAGGACCCCCAACAACCCACCGATTCCCAGGGAGGAGGCACAAGGGGAAGAGGGGTGTAAAGCCTTAGAGGAAGCTTCCTTCCACACTTGTGAAAAGCCCCTGGAAACCCAGGAACCGGAACCAAAATCTCCTGCCCCCAAAAGTCTGCAACCCAAGGAACAGAGGGTGGGTAGGAGAAATAAAGAGCCTAAAAAGTCCCATTTTGTGGAGGAAGTGCAAATCTTCCAGTTTGAATGAGAGGGGTCCTCAGAGGATTCTGGGAAAAGGATCTTCTTCAGGGATTGTGGAACTCCTCCCAAAGTAAAATGGGTCCCAAAGGATCCCAATCCAGACTGGGTAGATGTGGAGACCATGTTAAAACCGCCCATCATCAAACCCCAGAATGACCAGCACGAAAGTACCCTTGTTCAAACCCATTCTGGTGACTGCCTCCAAAAGGGGAGGGGGGGCAGCCCAGAATCAGAACCAGGGGAGTCCAAAACTTTCCCCATATCTAGCTGTCACCTTTTTCATACAGGCTCCCAAGATCCTAAACAGAATCCTGCCCAAATCACCTCTCTGTCAGTAGCCAAAGCCAAGAAAGTGACCCACCAATTGTCCATAAATGTGCATTATCTTTGCCCCCTTGAGGAAAAGGAGGGAAGATTTTATGCCCCAGTCCAAAGACAGGGTCAATGTACAATTTTGGCACTGGTGGACACTGGATCCCCAGCCACCCTTCTGTCAAAAGGGGCCTTTCATCAGCTGAATTCGGGAAGGGGGGAGAAATACCAAATCCCTCTCACCCCTCTTCCTGGACAACTTCAGAACTTCGATGGGAAGGAAATTCCTATCCAGGGGACTGTGGATTTAGACATTAAAATTGGGCGACACAAGGAGAAGCACCCGGTCATAGTTGTGACTCCAGAGGGCAGACCATGTTTACTAGGGAATGACATCCTGCGTAGATTGTCTACCCTCATAGATTGTGTAAACAAGGTCCTCTGGACCCAGACTAACTGACCAATAAAATTGAAACAGAGGGTCAACCCTGTTAGTTTAAATGGCATATGCCACATGGTTGAACAAAAGCCTGACCAAATTCAATTCCACTTCCAGAATAACCAAATCCCAGACGTGATAGTAATTGCAGTAGGACAACAAACTGGTGATGGGGAGTCCTCTCTATTTCTGAAAATCAACCTTCCTTCCAGTCTAAGGTGGCATTCCACACTGGAAGGGAACACTCTGAAATTCTATACAAATTCACAATCAGAAAATCCCACTCCTATAGTCCAAAATGAAGAGAAATCAGCTCAAAGCTTGGCTGATATTCACAAAATTGGAGAGCAGTTGTCCTCCCCATTCAGTTAAATGAAGGTAAGGACTCTGTTCTCGCCCGAGTATGTGTGAACAACGGTAAGAGCTTCATCAGCGAGGCCATGTTCCGCAAGCTCCAAAAATATCCAGCCATTCCCACATTTAAACTGCTAGACAAATGGGAAATGGACCTAATGTATGCTCGAAATGTCCATAGGCAAAAAGAGCATAGTCCATAATTGTTGGGTCGTGCAAGATGTCCCTGCTGCATTTTATTTAGGCAGTGACATTCTCAATCGCTTTTCCATTAGTTAGGACCTAATAAACTCCAGAGCTTGGTCCTGATTAGCGGGTAATCCCATGGACTTTGATGACCTAGAGAAAGCATTTCGGTCAGCTCAACTGCTGCCGTATGCAGTTGAAATTCAGATTGGAGAGGAAGTCACCATCCCAGAACGGATCCGACAATTCTCACTGGAAGTAAAAATTAAAAGGGGAAAGAAACTGAAAAATCTTGATGCCTATGTCCATCTCAATGATCATTTCCAACAGCAAGGGTTGGGGGTAAACGCAACACCACTAGTCAACATAGAACACAACACCATTCCAATAGAGGTGGATAACAGCGACCGAAAGAGTATCACTCTGGGCGCATGCACCATTATTGGAACGGCGGTTGTTGACCGACATTTTTCCATAGATTTAGGTAATGAACTGTTAGGACCAATCCCCAAGGACTGTTTTGACAGTGATAGCGACGATGACACAACACCAGACATGATTTTCGCCCGGCATGGGGGGAATTTCCTGGTCTACTCTTCCTGCCCTTATGGTAAGGAAGATGTGACCTGTGACTTCAGGAGGGATGAGGTGATCTTTCAAGTCCACAGGACTGCCTTCCCCACCTGAAGCCATCAGTCCAAATCAGCACTTTGACCAGTGACCTCTCCACCCAGCTGGAGGAGGCCACTGAGATAGCCAAACCTGAAGTCTTTCCAGGATTTCCAGGCTTCAGGCAGATGGTTGAAGAGTGAGTCAACCTAGCTGCTGCCTGTGAGACTCTGGAGCAAAAGCAAAAATTGAAACAAGTTTTCTTAGATTTTCAAGATCTCTTTGCGGTGGACTCATATGACTGCGGTCACACCGACATCCACACAACAAACATTCCCATGGACCTTGGCATGACTCCAGTGTTTGTGAAGCAATATCTCTTGCCTCTTGCATCAATGGAGTCCCTTACTGAAATAATTAAGAGCCTTGAGTCCCGTGGGATAATTTGTCCAGTCCACAGCACCTTCAATAATCCGGTGCTGGGGATTATGAAACCAAACGGCCAGTGGAGACTCTGTGCTGACCTGAGGTAGCTCAACAAACAGGTCCATACTTCCCGATGGCCTCTACCCTACATAAACCAAGGGCTGACATAGATCCAGGGGTCAAAGGTATTCACTGCTATTGACCTGACCAATAGGTACTGGACTGTACCTGTCAGTAGGGAGGACCAATACAAGCTGGCCTTTACCTTCGGGGGTAGAGGTACACGTGGACCCGGAATCCCTTCGGATACATCAACTCCGGCATTTAATTTAACATCTTTCTACATTAGGCCATGCCCGACTTGGTTGAAATGGGTAACCTGGCCTATGTAGATGATGTTCTAGTCAAAAGCTCAATTGTGGAGGAACACATAGCAGAGATCAGTTATGTTGTCACACAGTTGAGGGCTGCCGGAGCAAAACTCTCTTTCCAAAAGGCACAGTGGTGCAGAACCCGTGTCAATTTCTTGGGGCATGAGATTACACCTCAGGGTCTCTGTCCCCAGGAAAAGAAAGTAGAAGCCGTCCAGAAAATCAAAGACCCAACAACTCTGCGGGAACTAGGGAGCCTCCTTGGACTAACTAATTACAGCAGAAAGTTCATTGAGGATTACGCAGAGATCAAAAGATCCCTGATCCATCTTTTGAAGGGGGGATCAAGTGGGAGTGGGGTCCAGAACAATCTGAGGCAGTAAGACAACTCAAAAGAAGTCTCTCACAAGCGCCTTGCCTAGCTTACCCTGTCAAAAACAAAGAGTTCTTCTTGGACACAGGGTTCTCAAATACATGCTTGACTGCAGTATTATATCAAACGCATGACAAGGTCAATAATGTAATCTCTTATGCGAGTAAGACTTTATCCTCTGTGGAGGAAAAATTCAACGATTGTGAGAAGGCACTCCTGGCAACGGTGTGGGCATTGACGAATTACCGCCCGTTTATCCAGGGGGAACACATCATAGTGGAGACTCCACACCAACCTTTGCAATATCTTCAAAGTGACAGAATCCGGGCCGGAAATGTGAGTAATTCCCGAATTACTTCCTGGATTCTGTCAATGCAAGGCTTTCCTGTGGAGGTCAGATATGGCCAAAACAAGAAGGGTCCCCTCGCGCAAGGTCTGGCTGACTTGCATGATTGTGTCAGAGAAAACTGTCTCAAGGACAAAAGTCTTAAAATCAAGGACAACATGGAGGCCTAACCTAATTCCCTACACATAGTCTATGAAGAAGACCAGTGTGGGGGAATGCCCACTGTCTATGTGGATGGGTGCTCCTACCATGTTGACAACAACAGGGAAAAGGAACTTGTGGCCGGCATAGGTGATGCATGGGTAAATGATGCCCCAGAACCCTCCGCTGGGTACAAAATCGGTCCCCGAAGTAGTCAAGTGGCAGAGCTGATGGCTGTGCATCAGGCCATCCTCACTGCTGTCCAACACCAACGCCATAAACTGGTCATAATCACAGATTTAGATTATGTACGGAACGGGTTCATGTAGCACCAGGTTACCTGGAAAACAAGAGGCATGCTATGTGCTAATAATAAACTTTTAAAACATGGGGAATTAATACAATATATTGATGATCTGGTCACCTCGAATGGGATGACCATCTACTGGAAAAAGATCAAGGGTCATTCTAAAGTAGAGGGACCAGACAAAACAGGAAATGACCTAGCTGATCAGCTGGCCAAAACCAGAGCCATCTAAGGGGATCTACTTGAGATCGAGTCCCTGTTGGGGAAAATCCATGTCACTGCTATCACTAGGTCCCAGACAAATGCTCACAATGAACTCTCAACTGCACAATGGAGTAAGGAGACCCCAGATGCTGATTTGATTACGGCTCAAAAGGGGGATCCCATAATTGCTAAGTTTTATCAACACATTGAGAACCCTGAGAACTTTCCCCTGATGGATACCAATTACATTGGAAAAGAGGACCTCAGAGTGTTGATGAAATGTCCAAAAATGTTCTGAATTCAAGATGGTTTGCTCGTAAGGAGATCCATAGCTGGACATCACCAGTGGGTGGTCCCTACCTCATTCCGAAGCCTCATGCTAAGTCACGCTTATGATGCGGCCACAGCCGGTCATTGGGGGTTTCATACGGCATTAGAAATCTTGCGAGAGGTTGCATACTGGCCACTCATGGGGCAAGACCTCGACCAATACTTGAAGGGGTGTCTTGTGTTTGCACAATTTCAGCCATAATCACTCACACACTGTACTCCCTTCCAAAAGACAGGGATGACACTGCCTTGGTCAGATTTACAAGTCCATTTTATCGGGCCTGTGATTTGCTCCTCTAGGTGGGCCCAAGTACATGTTGACCGTAACATGCTTGTTCACTAAATGGGTGGAATGTCTCCTGGCCCCAAATTGCAAGGCAGAAACAGCAGCTGCCCTGATGATCAATCACATCTTCTGGTGGTTTGGACTACCCCAAAGTATTGAGTCAGTCCGAGGTAGTCACTTCACTAGCAAAGTGATGACAAAGATGTGGGAGATACTTGGGGTCAAAAGGAAACTACACATTGCCTACCGGCAAGCCTCTAGTGGTGGAGTTGAGAGATACAACAAAACTATTGTGAGCATATTAAAAAAGTTTGTGGCAGATTCTGGGCCAAGTTGGGACATTCGATTACCCCTTGTCCTGATGGTTATCAGATCTACCCCTTCTTCTGCAACAGAAATGTCTCAGTTTGAGCTGATGACTGGACGAAGGATGGTGCTACCCCAGCATCTGCTCTATAGAACCCAAGAGCAGACCTTGATAAATGCCTCCATAACTCATGGGTATGTTGAGAATCTGAGAAAACACCTTAAACATGCTTTGACCATGCTCAGCGGAATCTAGAAAGATCTGCAGACAGTATGAAGACCCACTATGATCTTAATACAACTAGAAAAGAATATCAAGTAGGAGACCGGATCTACTTGTACAATTTCCAAAGGAACCAGGCCAAAGAGCGAAAATTCCTCCCAAGTTGGTGGGGTTCTTTTGAAATTGTGGACAGAATCTCACCAGTCGCCTACAGAATCTGCATCCCCAAGGGCAGTGTGGCAGAAGGGGAAGTCAAGTGGGTCCACATCAACCAGCTGAAGAGTTGCCATTCCAGGCATACTTTGCGGCAAATAGAGGAGCTAATCGCAAACCCAGAGGGGGAAATACTGGATACCTAGAAGAATCCACCTGTTAAAACCATTAGCAAATATAGGCAGGGAATATTGTAAATTGTATTCAATGTATGCATTTGCCCAACTACTCCCTCGGGGAGTAGTAGTGGGGAAATGTCCACAACCATGCTCTGTTCTGTCTCCTAGCATTGGAACTAAGACATTCTAATTACCAAGGAGGACCACTCGGGGACCGTGAGGAAAGACCCAGGGACCCTGGAGTGCCACCCCATACTCCCAACCAGAACTAGCGAGGAGAGCGTGCGCCTCCAGCACTGACGGAAGAAGCAGATGACTTTCTCCACCTGGCCTAAAGAAGAAAAGAACATCCCAATCTCCCGACTTCCCCCTGATGGGCGGTCAAACTCAAGTCGGGAGGGGTGGCTCTGTGGGATGTATTGACCCACTTTAGCTCTGCTATGCTGCATCACCCTGTTATGATGGAATCAGAAACAGCAAAATGGCCGCAAAACCTTTGTGCGCGCCTAAACTCTGGCAAAGCGTTCGGGCGGAGCTAACGGAATATTTCCTGGTAGGTTTATTTGCACAGGGTTACTCGATGACACAGGAGCTGGATCACCCACGGGACCTGGTAGGGGTGCTTGTCCAGCCTGGCTTTGCAGTAGTTGCCTAGCAAGGTCATCAGTTCTCTCCTTTGACAAAATCAGTTCTCTCCTAAGAGCATTGGTTTCTTGAAGGGCGGAATGCACTTCAGCCCTCAGTTCCCCTAGTAATTGGGCCAATTGGTCTGTCTCTGAGGTATCCATAAAGCCTGGGTGGGAATTTGTGGGTAGGCTTCGCATTCTGTTACGCTCACCTGGCTCCCACAGGGGTGTCGATCTGAACTGGACAGCTGCGGTCTCCACCAATGTGACGAGTAGTGCCGAGATGACGGACTGGACTGGCCCACCTAGATTCGTTTGCTTGGCCCGTAGGAATATTCTTCTGCAAATGGAGAAAGGAAATTAACCACCCGAGGAGTTGAGCGTTAACCCCCCCCACACCCGCTGTTCTCCCCACTGATCACCTTTGATGTCCCCTCTTATAGTCTCACCTGATGGTTTGGAAAGATGAGCTCTCCATCCTGCATTGAGCGCAGGGGCGCGTAGATAACCAGTTGCTTCACTGGCTCGAAGGAATTGGTGAGTTCCAGAACAATATTGGCTCTGAGATTCCCGGCAAGACGCCGTAAGTATGTAGTTCGTAAGAGTTCAAATGTCTGACTTTCACTCTTGTCCGATTCCTTGCAGGTGGCAGCTTTACCCTAGCAAAAAGTTCCTCGTGGCAACCGGTAATATTCAGATAAGGATTTGTATTATCCAACACAGTTCGATAAAATAATGTCAATATGTAACCTGTTGCTTTCTCCCTTATTCAGGCGCTGAGAGAAAGTATGAAGTCTCGGGGAATAATGCCTCCGGTGGTAAAATCAGGTAAGTCAATTGTGGTGAGGAGGTTTCCCCTTGTTTGTCCCTTTGTTTCACCTTGCTGTCCTTTTGTTTCCCCTTAGGGGCCGGGGTTTGGCGAGGATGCAGAGGAAGCTGCGCCGACCCGTGAAGAGGAATAGTACCCCATGGTGGTAAAATCAGGTAAGTCTATGGGGGGTAACTAATATTGCCTCTGTGTATTCCCTTGGCTCACCTTGCTGTTCTTGTCTTCCCCTTAGGTGGCGGAGTGCGGCGGGAACATGCAGAAGGATGCGGTGGAATGTGAAGATGCTGCGAAGGCTGGTGAGTTCAGCGCGGCGCTGCAGCAGGCGAGGCGACGTGCATAAAATAACTTCTTTCTTCCAGCTCGAAGGCGTGATGGATCGGGAATTCAGGTAAGGATAAAAGGTATTGCTCTTGTTCTAACCTTTTCTCCTTCTTTCTCCCTTTTTCTAGGAGCTCCAGACTCGAGGCGGGCGTGGCAGAAGACTGGATGCAGACTTGCAGGCACGGTGAGCGTTACGCTGCTGGATGCAGAATAACGCAAAGCGTGTGCTGCTCTTCGGGCGTGGTTTAAATAGCCTCCAAAGTAGCCCCAGGTAAGTATTCCTCCCCAGTCCCACCCGAGTAAAAAAATAGTACCTAAGTAAAGTAGTCCCTCCCAAGCCTCTTTTGGCTTCGAGCTCTTGCAGCATGGTCTGCATCAGGTAAGTTTGCAGCATGGTCTGCATCAGGTAAGTTTTAATCTATGAGCCTGGTGCCTATGGCACCAGGACTGACTCTCCATATGAGCCTGGCTCCATAGACGCCAGGACTGCACCCAAATAGCCCCTAGCAGGGGTTGTTGGGCTTGCTTGGAATAACTTGATGCCTGCTTCCGGGGTTGCTGGACTTGGTCTGCGCCCCGGGGGGTAGGCATCATGACAGAACTGAGCTCTCACTCCTGAAATGTGTCGCTGGGATCCACAACAATAGAAAATGGAGTGCAGAAGGAAAAAGCAGTGCTTTGCTACATGAAACTCCAAATATGGCTTTAAATCACCTTTTTGTTTGTTGCTGAAACATCAGAATGCCGGTACAGAACACCTTTCAAATATTCAAAATTCTTGTTGGGTGCTAAAATTCACTTAGTTTAAAAAATCATTGTGAATTTACAAGGTCCTGAAAAGCTGAGAGAATAAAGAAATGTCCACAGCAAAAGCGGCCTGTCTGTGGATCTGTCAAAAAATCTCTGTGCAGCAGAGGGCTGCTGTGATGACAGCTGTCAGGGGCCTGCCTGATTAAACTTTAACATTTATAAACTGAAATCAAATGTTTGCAATCTAAGAGGCCGGTTACTGATAGTAACCCATATTGTAATTGTTTGATCCCATGGTTTAAAATCTTGAATGAGAATTCTAGCTGTGATTTGATACAAGTTTGTTTGGTGGTAAGGAAAAGTTAACAGAATTAACAATTAAATTAAACGTGGCTGAAGCTGACAAATTGGAATAGCAGGTTTCCCACAGAAGGAAGGTCTTTCCCCCCAGCAGTAAATCACTCAGAGGGTTTAATTACAGGGTGGAAAGAACCTGGTCTACAGAGGCAAGAGGAACAATGACAAGCTCCAGCTCAGGAAATGCAAAGTGTGAAGACAGTTGTAAATGGCCTCTGCAAGGAACAAACATGGGGGATGGCTCCTGGGCTGCCAGGGAGAGACCAAGGGGTGAAGCCAAACAACCATTTGTTGCTTGAAAAGGACAAAGAACACATTTTAAAAAGACTGATAACTTACTATGTAAAATTGTGAAAAATATAAAAATAACAGAATTGTTAACGTAATTTCCGGCTGCACGGGTGAAGAGGCGCCTGAATTGTGTGACATGTTCTGGACAGAAATGGCAAGAAATTTGATTTTACGCAAAATACATTTCCGTTAGAAGTGTGAACCTTTATACACTTATTCCCATGTTAAACACGCACACTTGCAGAAATTTGCTTAAAAATGGGACATTGTGTTCCTAGGGAAAAGGGCAAAATTCTGTGAAAAGCAGAGACAAGATCCCACAGCTACAGGGTTTTGAGGAATAGCTGCTATGTAAAATATGTAATCTGTATAGGTGATTTTCAGAGAGGTTGCACATGTGGAAATATGTATTTTGCCAAAAGTAGATGTTGTGTTCCAGGGGCTAGTGGTGGATTCTCAGTCTCATAAAATCACACCATAAAGATGACTCTCTGTTTCTCTCCTCCTATCGAGGCAGAGAGCAGACTCTGACCCAATCACCTTTCAAAGGGTAAAGCTTAGACTAAACCAGCCCACACACTTTATGATGTCAGTTCATAGCATAAATAGAGATAGCTCACCACACATAAAGACAGACAGATTCACTCACTATCCTGATGCTGGCAGAGCACCCTGCTGAACCCTACATCTTCCTTGCTCCAGACTCCAGAAACTTGGCAAAGCAAAAGGCCTATTGGATAGCTTTACCATTCTCAACTAGGCCTCAAATTCCAGAACAGAACCCCAAAAGCAGAAGGGGAAGCATCATAATACAGCCGGGCTGTGCTGTTACTGCTTGCCTGCTGAAAATAAATATCATCAGATCCAAGAAGGGCAGATCCAGTCCAGTCCTGTGCAGTGCTGTGACCAGAGTGCATTGCAGATCCAGTCCAGTCCTGTGCCGTGCCATGACCAGAGTGCCTTGCTGACCCTGCCCAGTCTGATGTGCCTAGCCGTTTGTCCTAAACCAGATCCAATCCCCTGACCAGAACTGACATTCCCATTTAAAAATGTATCCAGTGAGTATAAATAGAAAGAATTGTGTCACTAGCATATGTACTTTGCATAGTCTTATCCCTATCATAGACCAATCTTATCTTGTATTCAGAACCTGTATTGTTAGGAGTATCTTTGCATTGTCTGAATCCTCTCTCCAACCCATCCTATCTTTCCCCCAGAACTAGTATTGTTAAAATTATCTTTGCGCTGATCTTTTGTCATCTGAAGAAGGCGAGTTTCCTTAGCAGGCAGTCACCTTGATCAAGTGACTGTGTTCCTGTGTGGTATTTGTTTTGTTCATAGTCATCTTTTAGTTTAAGAAAACCCTTTTGTCATTTTAAAAGCGCATTCCTTTTTTCCCTTCTTGCGCCTACCTAGAAAAAATGACCTCTACTAAAACGTCTGTAACTTCCTCCGTTTTTGTGATAGAAACATAATTTCAATTACTGCTTGTAGCTCACATCCATGTCTATCAATCGCACCTATAAACACATTCCAAATCAATGCGATTTTCCTGTTATTGCGAATATCGCGCAGTGAAAAGTTTGCCACGATTTTTCGTTTTGGGAAATTTCTACATTTGTAAAACAGCTTTTAATTGCTTCCGACTTGAATTTTAAGGTTTGAAATGTTTGCTTTTCTTTAAATCATCACTTGTGTTTGTGTGCAACTATCCAAAGAGGCTCCTATAAGAATTTATAACTATTTCAGCAATTTTGGTCATATTTGGTGTTTTTGCCCAGTCCATTGTAAAGATAACTTTAAAAGCCATTCCGTCAGCGTGACAGTCAATTCGTTTTTTCTCTTGTGTTTGCTGGGGGAAAGTGGGATTGATATTCTGTTGAATTCTGCCATTCCTGAATACCTGCTCTCTCCTCCTATCTCTTTACATTGTCTATTGGGGGGTTGAGGGGTGTGCAGGGGGAACCCTCCAACTACAATGCTATCAGACCTGAACCCACGCAAAAGTATTATTTTCTGTGCTGAATTGTTTTACTTACTACTTACTCCTCGTGTATTAAAGAGATTATTCAGTGTTACATCACCCCATTGGTGATGGTTGTGTACCTATTAAAGCATATTGTGATACTTTTAAATACATAAATAAATATTTACCTTTGCAAACTAGCCTGATTCCTGGTTCAGTGTGACTGGGGGGATCCAGGAGAATGGCGTGATATGAGTGGTATATCCTTCAGAAAAAAGAACTTTTAGACAAAAATAAATAAGGATTTCAGTTGTGCACTACGTGCTAGGCGTTGACTTGGGTGTGTGCCGTATTGAAATCACTTACAAGGCAAACAAATGTGTTTCAGATGGATTTGGCGGAACGAAAATTAAGTCAAGTCTTGTGAGTTCTTGTGCAATGGGATTGAGAAAAAATTATTTTTCAAATAGATCACCGTTAAATATCATGCTTCCACTGGGATACTACATAGTATCGTCGCTGGGTTAGGAACTAAAGGAAACTCTGCCTCTACAATCTGATTAATCGGTCTAATGTCTTGTATAAATCTCCATGACCCTCCCTTTGATTTTTTCACAGGGTACAACACAGTGTTGCATGATTATTCTGACGGCACCAGGATACCTTGTTCTATGAGTGCTGATATAGGGCCTCATCATGAGTTGGGCGGTAACGCGGCACTATTAGTGCCGGCGTTAATAGCCCGACCGCCAAACCCCCTGGTGCTAATAGCGCAAGATCACGGATTTGGCAGAAAAGGTATTGCCCATTCCCCACTGAGCCCGTTTGGGAATTCCCCATTCCCCATTTGGCTCAATGGGGAATTTTTGTGCTCTTACCGCCGGCGGATTTCCCGCCGGTGGTATTAGCTCAAAGTTTTGGTGGATTTTCCCCCAGTTCAGAGCTGGGGTGAAATCCGCCAAAGCCCTGATTTGGCCGACCCTTAAATCCGGCGGTAATAGCGCTACCGCCAGATTTAAGGGTTACTGCCAAACTCGTGATGAGGCCCATAGTCGTAAAAATACCCTCATCAGCCTCTCGAGACAATGGGTACTGACTTGCTCAAGGTAAAATCGCTCCTGACTTCAGTTTTATCTGAACCTCTCCTATCCCCTTCAATCGGCCTACATCATAAGGCCCTGCGGTACATAAGGCGCTTGGCACCTTTTCCATGTCTTCATGAAAAAATGCTGGGCGCTGCCGCATTATTGCCATTCGCAGTGGGATCTCCCTTTTCTCTATTCTAATCCAATATGTAATGCTCATAAAGAATGCTGCTTCATCGTCTGATGGATCATCTCTAACCATGTCATTGTCAGTGACATCTGCCAATATGCACCCTTCCCCAATGGCAATCACTGTTCTCCATGTTCTACCCTCGTCATCTGTTCCTTCGAGCATTATCATTTCCACTCGTGCTATGGCTGCATCTAGCTTTAGGGGAATAGTCCTTCTCCAGTCTTGTGTCCATCGATATCTCTGGTCTAAACAAGAATTCATCAGGTATCCTCATAGTCCTTCCCAGTAAGCCAGGTAGCCATGTTAACAGAATGCTCACCCCATAAAGAAAAACTTCTGGCTCAATCGGTACACCTCACAGAGCCACTTGCCCTGTAAATGCCAGCATACATTTGCCCACATCCATATAATCATTCATATAATGTTTCCCAGGAGTGGAACACACTATGCCTTCATCAGTAAAAGAAATCTCTTCCCAGAATGTTAACTGGTGTCTGCCGTAAATATAACCATGGAACAGACATGTCACACTCTCCTGTAGAGACTGATAATTCGTCAGTAAAAGGAACTTGACTTGTAGCTCCAGAGAACCCATGAGTATTCATGGCAATTCCCGACATTGGAATTTTTCCCTCTCGCATACATGAGCGAGTAGCCCCAGTGTCTACTAGAAATGGAAAAGATTTGCCTCCAATCGTCACATCAACCCTTGATTCCTCTTGGGGGTCTGGTGTCACTGATAGTCCTGAACACAACAGGTCACCCTGTGAGCTGTTCTATTGTGGATACATGCATACTCCTTTACCTGTGAAAGAATTCCTTCCCACCACAGTGCCACCCCCTATTCTAGGTGTCAATAATTGTCCTGTATTTGTATTCTGCTGTATCTGCATGGGGGCGTGCTCTGACTGCCCTTGAGGTGGATTCAATAATGCTTGCTGTGACTGCTGTGCCTATTGCATTTGCAGCTCTTTTGTCTGATATACCGTTTGATCTTGGGCGAACCCTTCCCTAGCTTCTGAGCTATATGCTCGAGGATACGCTGTCCCCCTTCTTGAGAATTGGCCATTCTGTACATACCCTTTGCTTCCGCATACACGCGCAATGTGCCCTGGCATCCCACATGTCCAACATATAGGAGGAGCCCGTCTGATTAGTCCCCATTGGTTGAACACTCCTTGCCTATTCTGATTCCCATTCTGTGCATTCTGAAACCCACCTTAATTATTTTGGAATCCACCCCTTCCTCTGTAGCCCATTCCTCTACCTCATGGGACAAAACCATTCCCTCCTTGGTCCATCGGGCGCTGATTATTTGCCTGTGATGTACCCACTGCTTGCTGTGCTTCCAGTCCTTCTCTGCTTGTCAATACCACACCTTCTATGGCACATTTTGACAATTTCTTCTAAACTAACTTGGATTCCTTAAGTTTTCTAGCCTCATCTTTCTTCTTATCTTTCTCCTGCAACTGCCGACAGGGATGTACTTTTGTCAACTGTATTTCAGCCCATGGCTTTGCTTCCATTCCCACTTGCTTCTTGATTTGCCTCTGTACCTGCTTAGGCAACCACTGTCACAAAATGTGGTAAAATACTGGCACTGTTTTTCCCACGGCTTGCGCGTTTCAAGAGTCCAACATTCCTGAATTTACTGAATGTAAGCAAGTGTATCCTCGTCCTCTTTCATCTTGCGTGCATTGATAGCACCCATGTCTGATTTGTCAGGATACTGCACTCTAAGAGCTCTCCAGACATCTGCTCCGCAGCTATTAAATGGTGCTCCATTGTGCTCTGTGTTCTGTGCCCTGACACTTGAATAGCCTGCTCTCTTCCAAATGTCATCAGCCCTTTCCCCAGGAATGGCTGCTAGGAGACCCTTAATGTCCCCTATTGCCAAGGTATTTCCTCCTTTCAATTTTTCTAATTTATAAATCCATTTTCCCGCACCTGCTGTTAAACTGGGGAGTTTGCACCTTAAATTATCCTTGTCCATCTGTGGCCATGGAATATACTGTGGTCTCGCTCCTCATTTTTCCAATAAGGGAAACAGCATAAATCCTACCCTGCAATCAGCTCCCATTGTTTACCTATCCATAGTGGGGACAATCATTCCTAATCGCCTTCTCCCTGGCAATGATCTTAACCTGCTCACATGTGGCAGTGAGTCACCCTTTTCACTACACAATCGTCCCTTCGGACGCTGTGGATATGCTATAGGATCTGGCGTCCTTTCCTTGGGATGCTCTAGATCTGACCATCTTACTTCTTGTCCACCTGCAGGCTTCCCTCGGTGGCACATTCACCTCCTTCCTCTATCCCAGAAAGTATACTCTCTCTTCGTCTGACATATCTAGGCCAACTAGTGTCACTCTTGTCTCCTTCACCCTTATCTAAGGCCAGTCTGCTTAAAGATAAGGCTCTATGCTCAAGGCTGAATCGAGTACTCTCTTAGGTTTGTGATTGGAAGACCAGTGTTTGATCTCCCTTCCCTCGGCTTCCCGATTTGCTACCTTGTCTTAAATCTTGATAGGCTTTATCGATCCTATCTCTGATGCTTCCTATATCAAAGTTCTCTTCTAAAGTTACTCTAGATGGCCCTGACATTGCTCCCTGTAACAGGAGGAACTCATCTATGCTACCCCATTTTATTGCTTGACTTGGCTCCATTAACTCCTTATAAGTGTGGTCAACATTGCGCTCCTGCTGTCTCCTCTTTTGTTTATCTAACTCTCTTCACTTTCTCGCTTCCCATGTATCCCTTTCCTCTTCCTGTCTTATCTCCTCTCTCTCCTTGCCCCTGCTCTTCGTTCTTCCTCTTCCCTTCATCGCTATATTCTCTATCCCTTAATGTCTGTGCTTCCTCCTCTTCTTTTTTCGTTTCTTGTCTGTCCCGTTCTTCCATTGATCTCTGCCTGTTGTCATACTTTCTTTGCTCCTATGCCCTTTCTTCTTTCTTTTGTTGCTCTTCCTGATACATCTGTTCTCGCTGCTGTCTGCTCTTTCTTGTGTGCTCATCCTCTTTTAACCTCTTTTCTCGATCCCTGTCTTTTGTTGTTAGTCTTGATCTTCCCCATGCCTTATTTCCTCGATACTTTTCCCATTTAGCTTGAGTAATATTTGTCCTCCCATCCATTCATTCTGTACGACTGTTACCTCGTCAGCTTTATCCTTTTCTCCATTCCATCTCTTGATTTCTCATTCTATGTCTGTCGGTGCATTCGATTGCTCACTTTTCTCTTCCTTGTTTTGCAAGATCTTAAAGATCAACTCTTTTCTCTTGTTCTCTTCTGGACTATCGTCACTCCTATAAGCAGGCATTTCGTATATCGGATTACTATACCCCGTCGCCGCTTTCAGTTCCTTTAACGGATAATATCCTACATATTCTATACTATCGCTGTTTACTTTCGGCGAGGTAGGGGATCAAAAGGCTCAACACTTTCCTCACTGCACTGTTTAAGCATCCATTCCTCAGGTGGTGGATCCTCTCTCTCTTCCTGATGCATTTTCCAAAGCTCTCAAATAGCTAACCTTATCTCCAAATTCTTCCCCATGTATGCAGCGTTCAAGAATGTGGTCATGTGTTGCAATACCGCTTTTGATAATAATACCCCTTGTGGCCATGGCATGAACATCTTGTCTGCCATGCCCTTCACCCATTCTGCACTGTACTATTTGAGCTTGGGCGTATGTTTTGACAATGGCTTACCTAAATGCATCAGAGGAGTGATGTCTCCTATTGTGACAAGTCTAAATTGACTGTCAATACTTACCAGTGCTTACAAAAATACATTTATGAAGAAAAAAAATATGAGCGCTCAAAACATATATTTCACAATAACCTCAATCTACCTCTAGGTCAGTACCGACAGTTTCCCTAGATAGATAGTATACCTTCTTAACTTAGCTTCAATTTCTCACACACCTGTTTGTGTCACTCCTCGACACCTATATTCAACACAAATACAAAAACAGACAAACTAGTCGACTCTTCACATTAAAACATGATCACCCTCATTATCTTGCCCCTAATAATACCCTGATTACAGAGTGTAGATTGTCTTCTTGTATGGATATGTCCATACGTAGCCTATTGACCCTGATCGGGGAGTAAGAATTTTAAAACCCCCTTGGGTTAGGACTCATGGGCTATTATCTCTCCTCATCACAAAAAAATCTTGTTACTTTTATTACTTCCCCGTTACTTTCCCGTTGCTTTCTAAATTACCAAAATCTTATTCCCTCAATTTGCCATTCCCCTTAGTCTACTCACCATTTGCTCATTCAGCTTTAGGACTTTGGTATCAACTCCCTCCTCCAATCGACAACTTTTTCCTTCCATCCGCAAAGCACCTGTGGAAACCAGGTAGGGATTTTGTCAAAGAGGGACCCTGCCCACTATTTCAATTTTCTTGCCAGATTTCTATTCGGCCGCTCTCCACAGGAAACCTGCGATCTTCCAGCTAGATGGTGAAAGGTGCCCGATCGTCCAAAGCACTGGTACTCTACATGTTGATGGGTCTTATTACCAACCATCCTACATGCTACCAAGTGAACCCTTATGGTCCTTTTAATTCAGGCAACACATTGTACGATGGAGGGGATGCAGAATAACTCTTACACCAAATGATAAGACTGACTCGGGAAATTGGCAAAATGTCTCATCATACTGTTTTATTTTCAATTGTCTAAAACAGGGAGTTACAACAGACATCAATGCACGTCGCACAAAATCGCTAAGTGAAATTAATAAAAACTACATCTTTTATAACAAAAACTCATCATTGGTGAAGTTATATTACGTGACAAACTAAGAAAACCTACGTGAGATTGTAGTTGGCTTAAGGGGAACATCTAAGTATACTTTCTTTAAGGGATTGGATTTTGATTGGGTCTCTATAGTCAAGTGGACAATTTATGCCCACCCCTAGTGCAAGTCATCTTCAAAATGTATTAAGTGCACAGCATATCATTGGCTCCCAAACTATGAGGCCCTTCATTATATCGCCTTCTACAATTGTTTGGCACACTTGTACCCTTTTGGAATATTCGACTCACTAGCAGCACGTAAGTTGTTACCCCAGGTGTCAGTGGGTGGACTTGACCATGTCTCCCCACCCAATTAGCCCAACATTTCTCATCACTCAGACCGTCTGCCATTCAGATTGTCTTTGAACTTGGCCTTGCAAGGTATCACTGCTCCTGAGAATAGAAGGGAGAATAGGCACATTCTTATCGTAGCTCAGGTCCGCACATCCAGTCCTATTTTCATCATTAGCTCACGTGACTGGAGACCATATTTCAGCCTATTTTGCAACATTTAATTGTCTTGAATTAATAATCTTGGCACTCATGGTGTTGTTTTCCTCAAATCTTAATAAGGGCTGATTCAGCTTCTAACGTCAAAAGTACTTCAAGGACTGATAACCAGTTTTGGCTTGCTCCAGTCTTTGAAACCAGGCCAGACAGCCTTACTTGGTCTTCTTTCGAGCTTCAGCTTATTTCTTTGCTGCGACACCCTCATAGCTATTAATCCTTTTTTCTCTGTGGGTTTCAGCTTACTCAAATTGTGACATCAAATATCCAGATTCTATATAATGGCGCACCGCCTGCAGCCTATTCACTGCGTATAGTCAGCCTTTACGATTGCTGCATCTGTACAGTTATAAAACAGCTTGCATTTTCTCCAGTGCTCTTCACGAGTGCAATCTTCTTTTCGCATGTGAAAGTTTACTCAATTCTTTTCTTTGTCATCAGATTCAATAAGGACCATTCATTTTCTTCTTCAACCTCTCTTCTCAGTGCTTCACACTCATTTCTTATGATGTCACCAGCCTCTCCTACTCTCTTCATACTCCTTTGGCGATTTCCTTCAGGAGACTGTCATCTCTATGTGGATACATTAGATAGGGTTTTATCAATAGATACGTTGTCTCAAAGGCTCTTTGTGGTATAGTTACCATTACTTGTGCTGCACATTTCACAATTTCAGGCTTCCAACATATATGCAAAATAGGGGCAGGACTTCCTGCAGAGGCATTCTGAAATCTGGCTGCTCCTCTACAAGGACATTTGCCGGCTCTTTTCCATAGAACAACTCAAAGGGAGAGAAACCTGTGGAAGCTTGGGGGTTTTTCCTTACTGCAAATATTGCCCATGGGATCATTCAGTCCCTGTCTTTCCCGTCCTTGTCTATCAGTTTTCGTAGAATTAGTTTTAGGGTTTTATTGAATCTTTCTACCAAGCCATTGGTCTGGGGATGGTACACAGAAGTTTGCAAAGTGGTAATGAGGAGTAGCACTTTGACTTAGGCCGAAATTCGAGCCCTGGGCCGTCAGTATTTCCTTGTGAAAACCTACCCTGGAGAAATACGTTACAAGATGTTTAAGGATCTGCTTGGGGGTATTATTTCTCATTGGAAATGCCTCAGAATATCAGGCAGCATAATCCACGATCACCAGGACATATGTATTACCTACTCTGAATGTTTCAAGTGGCCCAATCTGTTTGCCCTGCTTCCACTGGGCCTCATCTGGCTCATTTGGGGTATGGGTCTTTAGCCATCTATGGGAATCACCCTACACAGGCTGTCCATTCGCCACTCTGATGCAGTCAGGCACAAGTTAGCGGATAGATTTGCATCCAAACAGCTTGACTGCCTCAGTGCTTTGCCATCATTGATATATGTGTTATTTATATTATTTTCATTGAGATTATTTGGCCGGACATGACAAGCGTTTTTGGTCTGTAGTGCTCGACTTTGGAGTTGCGTTAAAAGATGTGTCAACATTTATCGCTCCCACTGCCTCATGGCTAAGTTGGACCTCTGCTTCTACTCTATGCTGGCCCTCGGCAGCAAGCTCAGCGTGAGATTCGAGCACAGGCTCCTCACCTGCTGTGTTTGTCATCTCCAGAATCTGATGGTGCTATTTTCGTCAGATCACTGGCTATAAAGGAATTTATTGTTGCGCCATTTATTGTATCTGTTGAGAAATGGAGTCCAGTCTCATACTACAACAATTCATGGTGGGCCACAGTCACCTCGATAGCCAACGAAGATGATGTAGTAGGGGCGTTAGCTCTCAAAGAGGATTAGGGGGATGAGGAGGAATAAGGGGGGTTGAAAAGGCAGCACTAAGGGGCCAACAGGTGTTGCTGGAACCACAACAATTACGTCTGCAGTAAAAGAGGCATCACTCCAGGTGCTTTGCATTGAAGCAGATTTTAGATCAAGATTAATTTGCTAGCCTCCAATGTTACCTTTTGCTCCCCTTACGCCCATACTGTTCTCCACCGTGCATAACTTCGACGGAGGAGAGCCTGCAGTCTCACCTCCCCTCCTTGAATGTGTACTCCTCAATTTGTGGTTTTCTTCCAAATCGGAGGAACAGAGACCCTTTTGGGGGGAGTGTTAGGGAAATGTGAAGAAATCACTGATCACAGTTAGATAGCAGAGGCGATGACAATGGCAGAGACTAAGCTCAGTGTTGAAAAGCAGTTTTGTATATGGCCCAGTATAAGTATAAAAGCCATTATAAAAACCCAGATGTTAAACTCCAAATAAAGCACACTTGCCGGGTCCACTGGGTCTACCAGGACCACTACAGAAGCAAGAGCGAGCAAGGGCTGTGCTCCACTGTGTTTCTCTTATTTAAGTTTTACTGATGCTTGCTTATAGAACAGACCCACACCAGTTCTTCGGCTTTTGCTACTGTGTGAATGTTTCAACTCACATGGCGACTCCTTGTCAGCCTCTTGACTGTGCAGCACAACATAGACCAATCCTAGGCCTTGCCACACTATATTCAATTACAAGAATTCACTTAGTGGTTATTTTGCTCCTTTACCTCCTTGCGGTCATGCTCTCTCGTAATCTTCCACTCTTGCTTTCTTGACGTCTACTTGGCTTTCATATAACAATGTTTGCTACTCATATGCATTGGTTGCTGTTCATATGAATTTGTTGCTTTACTCATGAAGATTTAATTCAGTACAGTATTCAATATTTGTTACTATTTGCAGTGCTGTTTAGGTTTTACCCAGCCTACGGCCTCAGGTTTATTTAATTAATTTCATGCTGTTTCACTTGCTCAGCACTTACCTTGCTTTCCCCAGAACCACCAGGAGCTCCTTTGTTCGAGTGGCTTTCTCCCTCCACTCACTGGTCCTTGGCATTCCCTCCGGGCAGCTGCGCTGCTTGACTTCAGCTTTGCTCGCTGCCTTTCCTTCGCTCGCGAGCTCCGCTTGCTCTCCTATTGCTCTTCCGTCCTCGCAGTCAGCTCTACTCTGCTTCTGTGGAGGCTGGCAGCTGTGTTCCTTCTGCTCCTTTGTTCGCAGCTCCGGCTGCATTTCTCTAACCACAGGGATTCCCAGACTTTTGGTTTCCTTATGGCCCGCCTGCTCCTGGGCACCACAAGTCCTCTGGGTGGTCTGCCGGTGTCCTGGCTTTGCTGCAGGATCCACCACTCCTGGCTGCTCACAAACTGGACTCCCTGCTGGAGTTTCCAACACAGGCCTCCCTGTTGGTCCCTATCACAGAGGCCCCCCTGTTGGGCTCCTGTTGATCTCTGTGGTTCTGGTTTCCTCCTTTATTATACACCTACAACCACTTGACAGGTTGTAGGCGTGAGTCTTCAATTAGAATTGCCTGACTACAATTAGAGGGACTTGCCTGATCTTCTCAATACTCTGTTGGCATCTTCCTCATCTCAGTACTAGAGTCTCTTCCTCGTCCCAGTACTGTAGTAGATTAAATGAGGAAAATTGAGGGAAAAAGTTTTACAATAGCCCTTAAAGGCCGGGGGAGGGTTATGTTGGTTTTCACAGGGAAAAGGGTGATACCATGTCTCATTCTTAAACCTTCTCTTCTACACCCTGGCACTTCTAGATGGGTAATATTTCCTGATGTTTTCTTGGTTAGTAGGACAGGGGTAGCAATACCACACAACTGTGTAATGGATAGAGGGTTCCTCCTGAAATGGAAATGTGGGATACCTCACCTAAAGGCATCTCTTCCCCAATCCCTGAGGCAACAGGTTGTTTTTACCATAGGGGGAGATTAGCATGTTTTCAAGATGATAGAGGGATAAAAGAGTTGCAGTTAAAGGTCTATCAAGGTAGACATGATGAAGTTTTACTTTGTTGGGCATTTATTACATTTTATACCAAACTCCACTGCAATTTCCATGGTCTCCAGGTCCTTCGGCCGATCTGAAAGAGGGGGATCTGTGTGAGGTTAGTGCGGGTGAGGGGGAATGCAAGGAGCTTTTCTGTTGTGTTGATAAGTGCAGACCAAAAATACTCTGAGCTTTGAATGAGGGTCAGTTTCTAGGTATTCGATGTCAAAAGCATAGAGGAGATATTTGTGTATGAAGGGGAGCCACAGGTGCCTGTGCTGCTAGCATGTGTTGGTCTGAGGTGTGGTATGTAAGTTGTTTGTAGAGGTGTCATGTTCTGATGTAGATATCTGTTTGGATGGGTGTTCATTTGCCATGCGTGGGTGGCTCAGTTGATGTGTTGTGTGTTTGAACATAGAATTTGAGCATGTGTGTAGAGCAGTCAGAGACCTTGATGGGCAAACAAACCTGAAACCACTTATAGCAGATCATAACATAACATAACAAAGCAAGGCATGACAATGGCATGAACACCATCGCAATGCATTAGAAGTCATAAAAAAACATGAAAAGGGTATTACAACCCATTGTACTCCCAGGGTTCTTAGCACTGCCCTCTTGCAGACTGAGAAAGGATGTGGGAACCCCTATACTGAGAAGAAACATGGTTCAAATAACCTGTTTTATGGAATTTCTTCCACTCAGGTTACAGATTATGCAAGGATGTGGGAGCCCCTCTACTGAGAACGAACATGGTGGACTGCCCTTGTGGGTGGGACCAGACTGATATGCAAATGGGTATTTTCTCTATCTAGCTATCTCTCTTCTATCTCGCCCCTCTTCCTCTCTTTCTCCCACACTCTCTCTCTGTTTCTCTCTCTATCTTTATCTCTCACAAATACAGAGTCACACCCAAACACATGCACACATGTACACATGCACACACAGATACAGTGTACTCTCTGTTCAACAAGAATATGGCACACCATTAAAGAGGTAGGCAGTGGCAAGCAAAATTTTGTCAGTCGAGACAGCATTGATTCAAGAATGCTGAAGAGTAGCGCATTGCTACAAAACAGAAGGGAGAGGATCGTAGTTAGATGGTTATTTTGAGGAGTCAGGAAGCTATGTTTTATTCTATGAAAATGTGGCTAGACATTCTTGACAATATGAAGTTTGAAGGATAAATCAATGCCAATGACAAATCCAATTGATTGTATGTTTGCTGAGAGCTAGTGTGTGAAGCCATCCATTTTCATGGCGTAGTGCCATAGCAGTGTGTGGCCTTGAATGGAGCTATTTGTGATGGGGATTAATTCAGTCTTCCTCAGTTTCATGCAGAGATTCGTACGTGGCATCCATGCTTGGACGAGGGTGAGGCAGACTGAGTCCACGAATGCCTTTGATTGTGGGGAGTTCTCCATAGAGTTGTGTATCATTGACATACTGGTGAATGTTGATTCCAAGATTTGTGAAGAGGACTTGGTACCTAGATGGCCAGTGGTATTCTATGCTGCTGAAAGAGCTTGTATATCCAGGCAGCATGGATCACTGTTCTAGTGTACGTGTAGAGAATGATGTGCAACGTAAATTGGCACTATTCCTGTTGTGAGGCCAGATTCACGTTGTTGTAGGAAATGGATGGTGAATGATTTTTCAATTATCATCGCAAGGGATGGTTGCCGAGAGACAGGACAGCTGACAGGCAAGTCGTCAATGGCAATGTTTTTTTCTTTACTATCAGCAGGATCTTTCCTGCTATGAGTGTAAGTAGGAAGATGCCTTGTGTGAGGGAGACGTTCATTATGTTGAGGAGGAGTGACTTGTTGGGGAGTGATTGCCCATCCTGTTCATAAGCGAAGCCCCTAAGCAGGAAGTAGAGAATGTCAGTGAAATCTGCGCTTGAGTATGATTCAAAGGTGACTGTTTGATCATGTTGCATGATGGGTTATGAAACGTACTTAAGCAAACACTATGTTTAAACAGTTATCTACTGTAGGTTGGTGTCCATGTATGTGAATTCTAAAGCTTCCCTTTTCTATATTAACCTATCATCATATTTCTCAATGAAGTATGATTTCAAGATACCCCAGGCCTATCAGATGGCTGCCTGCTCCACATGCAGAGCACAGCATCCTCTAGTTAACCACAATGACAGGATGAGGGCTCGTTAGCCTGCATACAACGACTAGCGTCTTCAGCATCTAATTCACATTCCGCTTAGCATATACTATTCACATGTACTCTGAAAACCATCTACATTACCTTAGAGCAATACCTATGCAATGTAGATAATTATTTTCCAGTGTTTGCTGTAGTTCCTAAATTAATATCACAAGACAGATCCCATCTCCTTATGCGCCAGCACCTTAAAGGTACCTTAGAGTGATCCTGAAGGTGGTGTGAATGTTTAGCCCTGCCAATCTTAAGTGCGATGAGAAGTTCACTCGAGTTCCCATTGTTCCAAAATACAAATCCTGAAGTACTTTCATATCTAAAACAAAGTCGGGGCGCAAAGCAAGGATGTCTAGTTGCTGCACCACTTTTTAATCTTTACCTCTCCGACTTGGTCTTGAGTTTGTTAGCCCACTAATATGTCCAGTAAAGATAGGTCATCTAATCACTTGTTGGTTAGCTTACGCAGACGACCTGGTCTTACTGGACCACACTCCAAGAGGGCTCCAAGACCTGATAAATGCCTTAGGTACGTTTTCGGAAAAAAATGGACTACGCAAAAATATAGATAATAGTAAAAACATGATCTTTTCTCGGATAGCTGATAAGAAGTGGAAGCCCATCTGCTCTTTGGATAATATTTCTTTAGAGAATGTTACTTGTTGTAAGTATTTAGGCATCAGTGTGCAAAACAACTTAAAATGGGATATCCATTGGTCAGTAACGAAAGCAAAATGTAATACAGCATTAAGAACCATTCAGAACTTTATTAGTAACCAGAGTGGAATGTCAATCCAAACGGTGTTGTTATTGTACCACACCACGGTAAGATCAATAATGTTTTATGGGGTAAAAATATGGGGAGGCAAGCTGAGGTACCTGCTCCGGCGATATGAGGGTGTCACATTGCAGTGACTTCTGTGCCTTCCACCGTCACTCCAAATTAAATACATTTATTTGGAATTTGATTTAATAGGAATAGCATGGGACGCAATAGTGAAAACTATTCTATTCTGTTATATACTGCTGAAAGCTGACCCTGAAACCATGATAGGTCGTTTTGTTGATGCTTTTTGCGCAATAGATAACTTCCACAAAATGGTTACCTTTGGCGTCATGTTGAACCTATGCTTAAAATGGCAAGAAGGTTGTTGTGGTTTATCCTCGAATGGCACAGTGCACGTGATTACGTCACTTTTGAAGCTAAAGGGTTAGAGCTTGGAAAAGAACAGAATTGTGTCAACCTACTCTCGAGCAACCAAAGCTCCGACTTCTGTCGACACATATTGAACCGGAAAAGCATGGCATATCCCAAAAGTGCAATTATCAAGCAATATCTCAGAGACTAAAGTGTAATAATAGTGTGGCCCTGAAGTGTCCATTTAGGAATGGCACGATGTGACCGCAGTTGCAGGATATGTGGCACTAATGAAATGGAGACCATTGAGCACCTAATAATATGGTGTGAAAGTTTGAATAGTTTGCGCACTAGATATTTGAAAGCGTACAATAATAATGTCAATATGGATGAAACAATAACTCTTTGGGTTAGATTTCGAAATGGCGATGATATCAACTTGATATTTTATATGGTTTCATATTATTGGAAAATAGTGGACATTTTTAAAATTTTAGCTTGATGTTTATCTTCTCATTATGTCTGCATTATTTCTATGTTTTTAGATAATTTTTCTTTCAAAGAGCCTATTTTAGATATAATATTATCTCGTGTATGCTGATGCAAATTGTAAACGACCAATTGCCATGAAATGTAATAGATATTCTGTATTACATGGCCGCGGTAGTGGCCATGTAGTTATGGTTAAGTTGCTGTTTCTATAGGAAGAGCACTTTTTGGGTGGCTTATAACTTCGCTCTCCCTGGACGGATCCTCACCAAACTTTGCAGAAAAAAATGATTTGGGTCACTCTGAATTCTTTTGCAAAGATTGGTGAGGATTCGTCCAGGGGGGGCAAAGTTATAGGGGGGTCCCAAAACTTTTTTTTTCCCATCGACTGAATGGGAACATTTTTTTGCTCGCGCCTACAGCCCAAACCGCTGGACGGATTTCCACCAAATTTGGACCAGGAGCAGCGGCTTGGTCCCGAAAGCGTGCTTTTGCAAATTTGGTGAAAATCCATCCAGTAGTTTTTTTAAAAATGACCAAAAAGTAGGTAAAAAAAAATTAGTGATATCTGTGTTCGGTTCGCGGACACACTTCCCTGTTCGCTCCGTGGCAGTGTCCTGATTGGCCAATCGTCTTGCGTGATGTTCGCGGACATGCAACGTGTTCGCTGATTGGACGGCGTGGAGCGTGAAGCGCGTCAGATTTTTCGGTAGCGCCCGCCACCTTGGATTCGCGGACATCCGTGGACAGCGCGGTGAAACTTTGTTCAAAATGTATATTTAGTAGAAGGTGTTGGTGTGTAGGAGTGTTTGGGGAGGGCGGGAGTGTATGAGATTAGGGGTGTCACGGTATTAGTTTTATGACGGTACAATAACCTTCTTGCCAAATGACGGTATATCATGGTTATCGCGGTATAGCAGGTCGAGTTAACTAATCTTAACAAATATTTTCTAAAAGGTCATAAATTGTCAGATTTATCATCACAAACAAAACCATGCACCCAGGGCCAGAAATGGGCTTTTCAACATACTTTCCACTGAAATGCCACCCCTTGCTTGCACCAAACACAAACGCACGTGTGGAGAGGAGGGGGAGGTGGGGCCCTGCTGCGACTGGCAAAGCAAACTGAATAGCTTTTCTTAAGTGGTCATTTAGGCTTTTAGCTCCCCCACTGGCTACTGGTGAAGATGAACATGTTGCCAAATTGATAATCTGCATGCCACAGATCAATGGAGTCTGATGGTAGTATACGCTTGTGCACATACACACACACATGCACTCTCTCTTTACGTTACAGCCTTTAGTTTACTTCTGGGCCAAAAGGTGTTCAGTAATCACGGACATGTTACCCTTTGGTATGGCAGCAGGGAATATCCACAGAGATGATTAAATTTCGCAGTGTGACTTATTATATGTAAATTCAATGATAGAACCAGGGAAATCCGCCATTGTCATATGTTTAGAAAACATTATCCATTATAAATATATAAACCCCAAAGCCTCCAACCCAAAGTCCCGGGAGGATAGCTCAGCTGCAACGTGCGCCTTGGAAGCAAGACGACATGAAGCAACACAGGTTCGATCCCTGGGTCCGCGCTTAGAAACCTCTGGGTGTTTAAGCATGTTATAAATACGCAACTAAGACAAAAACAATTACGCAACAAAATAAACAAAACCAATTTCTTTAACAGCGCCTCGATGCCTGGGGCTGTGTGAGCACTTTAAAAAAAAAAATGTAAATAAAAAAAAGTAAACCCCTTTCCTTCTTGGCACTGTATTTATTCTTCCTATTGCTAACATGTTGATTTTGTGTCAGGCAAATGTGGTTTATGGAATGGCATTAAAAACTGCTCAAACTGAAACTACTTGGCAGACGGCACATCCAACAGTGCAAGACCAAGACTGCGCGGAACTTGCTTACTGCAGCCTTTCCAAATCAGATTGAAAAGCACACTTAACGGAATGAACGGTATACCGGTATAAACAATGTGACGGTTATTATTGTTCAATTAAGTGGTTCACAGTATCTTTAACGGTATACCGTAATACCGTTACATCCCTATATGCGATAGGATGAAAGTTGTGTTTTTTATGTGTTAGATGTTCTTTTTGTGTTCGATTTGTTTGCGGACATCACAGGTGTTCTGAAATGTTCTAAATAAACTGACTGGGGGGTGTTATAAGGACTCAATATGTGTCTGTTTTGTTCGCAAGCAAAGTGAAACTGTTCTAAGAACACTCGCGGTGTCCGGGGAGTGTTCGTAGCGGGTGTCCTGAGGACGCTGTCCGTATTGTTTTCTGTCAAGTTGAATGTGTTCTAAGAACACCCGCTGTGTCCTGAAATGTTCGCAAATAAACAAAATGGGGGTGTTCTGAAGACGTTTTTGAGAACACTCCTGGTGTCCTGAAATGTCCGTAGGGGGTGTCCTGAGGACGCTGTCCGTATTGTTCTCTGTCAAGTTGAATGTGTTCTAAGAACACCCGCGGTGTCCTGAAATGTTCGCAAATAAACAAAATGGGGGTGTTCTGAAGACGCTTCTAAGAACACTCGCGGTGTCCGGGGAGTGTTCGTAGGGGGTGTCCTGAGGACGCTGTCCGTATTGTTCTCTGTCAAGTTGAATGTGTCCTAAGAACACTCGCGGTGTCCTGAAATGTTCGCAAATAAACAAGATGGTGGTGTTCTGAAGACGCTTCTAAGAACACTCCCGGTGTCCTGGAATATTCATAGGGGGTGTCCTGAGGACGCTGTCCGTATTGTTCTCTGTCAATTTGAATGTGTTCTAAGAACACCCGCGGTGTCCTGAAATGTTCGCAAATAAACAAAATGGGGGTGTTCTGAAGACGCTTCTAAGAACACTCGCGGTGTCCGAGGGAGTGTTCATAGGGGGTGTCCTGAGGACGCTGTCCGTATTGTTCTCTGTCAAGTTGAATGTGTCCTAAGAACACTCACGGTGTCCTGAAATGTTCGCAAATAAACAAGATGGTGGTGTTCTGAAGACGCTTCTAAGAATCCTTGCGGTGTCCGGGGAGTGTTCGTGGGGGGTCCTGAGGACGCTGTCCGTATTGTTCTCTGTCAAGTTGAATGTGTCCTAAGAACACTTGCAGTGTCCTGAAATGTTAGCAAATAAACAAGATGGTGGTGTTCTGAAGAAGCTTCTAAGAACACTTGCGGTGTCCGGGGAGTGTTCGTAGGGGGTGTCCTGAGGACGCTGTCCGTATTGTTCTCTGTCAAGTTGAATGTGTTCTAAGAACACCCGCAGTGTCCTGAAATGTTTGCAAATAAACAAAATGGGGGTGTTCTGAAGACGTTTTTGAGAACACTCCCGGTGTCCTGGAATGTTCGTAGGGGGTGTCCTTAGGACACTCTCCGTATTGTTCGTTGTTAATTTGAAAGTGTTCTAAGAACTATCGCGTTGTTCTGAAATGTTCGTAGGGGGTGTCCTGAAAACAGTGTCTGTATTGTTCGCTGGCAAGTTCAAAGTGTTCTAAGAACACTCACATTGTTTGCGGACATTAAAAGTTTCCCATAGATCATAGTTGAAATGTTTGACTCTATTGATGTGATATGCTGCGGTGGTTGTTGCCAGGGCATAGAGTCTTGGGTGCATGGCCATTTGGCCATGCACCCAAGACTGTATGCCCTGGCAACAACCACCGCAGCATATCACATTCATATTTGCTTATAACTTTGGGTGAAAAACAAATGTAGGGTTCTCTCTCAAGTTGAATGTGTCCTAAGAACACTCGCGGTGTCCTGAAATGTTCGCAAATAAACAAACTGGTGGTGTTCTGAAGAAGCTTCTAAGAACACTCCCGGTGTCCTGGAATGTTCGTAGGGGGTGTCCTGAGGACGCTGTCCATATTGTTCTCTGTCAAGTTGAATGTGTCCTAAGAACACTCGCGGTGCCCTGAAATGTTCGCAAATAAACAAGATGGTGGTGTTCTGAAGACGCTTCTAAGAACACTTGCGGTGGCCGGGAGTGTTCGTAGGGGGTGTCCTGAGGACGCTGTCCGTATTGTTCTCTGTCAAGTTGAATGTGTCCTAAGAACACTCGCGGTGTCCTGAAATGTTCGCAAATAAACAAAATGGGGTTGTTCTGAAGACGCTTCTAAGAACACTCACGGTGTCCGGGGAGTGTTCGTAGGGGGTGTCCTGAGGACGCTGTCCGTATTGTTCTCTGTCAAGTTGAATGTGTCCTAAGAACACCCGCCGTGTCCTGAAATGTTTGCAAATAAACAAGATGGTGGTGTTCTGAAGACGCTTCTAAAAACACTCCCGGTATCCTGGAATGTTCGTAGGGGGTGTCCTGAGGACGCTGTCCGTATTGTTCTCTGTCAAGTTGAATGTGTTCTAAGAACACCCGCGGTGTCCTGAAATGTTTGCAAATAAACAAAATGGGGGTGTTCTGAAGACGTTTTTGAGAACACTCCCGGTGTCCTGGAATGTTCGTAGGGGGTGTCCTTAGGACGCTGTCCGTATTGTTCGTTGTTAAGTTGAAAGTGTTCTAAGAACTATCGCGTTGTTCTGGAAGGTTCGTAGGGGGTTTCCTGAAAACAGTGTCAGTATTGTTCGCTGGCAAGTTCAAAGTGTTCTAAGAACACTCACATTGTTTGCGGACATTAAAACTTTCCCATAGATCATAGTTGAAATGTTTGACTCTATGGATGTGATATGCTGCGGTGGTTGTTGCCAGGGCATACAAGACTGTATGCCCTGGCAACAACCACCGCAGCATATCACATTCATATTTGCTTATAACTTTGGGTGAAAAACAAATGTATGGTTCTCTGTCAAGTTGAATGTGTCCTAAGAACACTCGCAGTGTCCTGAAATGTTCGCAAATAAACAAGATGGTGGTGTTCTGAAGATGCTTCTAAGAACACTTGCAGTGTCTGGGGAGTGTTCGTAGGGGGTGTCCTGAGAACGCTGTCCGTATTGTTCTCTGTCAAGTTGAATGTGTCCTAAGAACACTCGCGGTGTCCTGAAATGTTCACAAATAAACAAGATGGTGGTGTTCTGAAGAAGCTTCTAAGAACACTCCCGGTGTCCTGGAATGTTCGTAGGGGGTGTCCTGAGGACGCTGTCCGTATTGTTCTCTGTCAAGTTGAATGTGTCCTAAGAACACTCGCGGTGTCCTGAAATGTTCACAAATAAACAAGATGGTGGTGTTCTGAAGACGCTTCTAAGAACACTTGCGGTGTCCAGGGAGTGTTCGTAGGGGGTGTCTTAAGGACGCTGTCCGTATTGTTCTCTGTCAAGTTGAATGTGTTCTAAGAACACCTGCGTTGTCCTGAAATGCTCGCAAATAAACAAAATGGGGGTGTTCTGAAGACGTTTTTGAGAACACTCCCGGTGTTCTGGAATGTTCGTAGGGGGTGTCCTTAGGACGCTGTCCGTATTTTTCGTTGTTAAGTTGAAAGTGTTCTAAGAACTATTGCGTTGTTCTGAAATGTTCGTAGGGGGTGTCTTGAAAACGGTGTCCGTATTGTTCGCTGGCAAGTTCAAAGTGTTCTAAGAACACTCACATTGTTCGCGGACATTAAATGTTTCCCATAGATCATAGTTGAAATGTTTGACTCTATGGATGTGATATGCTGCGGTGGTTGTTGCCAGGGCATAGAGTCTTGGCCATGCACCCAAGACTCTATGCCCTGGCAACAACCACCGCAGCATATCACATTCATATTTGCTTATAACTTTGGGTGAAAAACAAATGTATAAGGAACAAAGGTATTAGATACTATGGATGTGATATGCTGCTATGGTTGTCCTTATTATTGTATACTTACTGTTTGGTCTAGTAATGGGAGTCCATGTTTTTCTTCTTCATTTCTGTGATAAAAGAAAATAGCATGTTAGTATTAGTATTTTGTAATGACTTATTACATTGTATAAGCAATATACTTTTATTTTTTTTCGACCCTCATATTTAGTAGAGTACAAATCAGAGTACTGTGCAATTTGCTCAGTTTCTGTATTTGTTGCTAAAATCATTGGGTCTGTGGGAGAAAAAAAAATCCATGTTGGATTAAAAAAAACATTTCTCTGTTATGCTACAGTTTATTTGTTTGTTTGTTTTCAGTGTTCACTTGTTGTTTCTGGTTGATGCTTTATACTTTGCTTTGTTGTATTTTTTTGGAGCAGTAACAGATTCTTCATTTGTTTTGATATTATAAAATTTTGGAGCAGTTAGATACCAATTGGCGTATTCTAACTTTCTATTTTTTTTAATATATTTTCGTGGTTTTGATTTATCTATTTGGATATTGTTAAATTTTGGGACAGTTAGATACCAATTGGCGTATTCTAACTGTGTATATTTTGGCCTAATTTAGTGGTATTCATTTATCTGATTAGTTGTTGTAGAATCTTTGAGCTGTCAGATAGCTTTTGGAGTATTCTAACAGTTTATATTATTTTAACACAAATTTATAATTTTGGGACAGTTGGATACCAATTGGCGTATTCCAACTGTGTATTTTTTGGTCTAATTTAGTGGTATTCATTTATCTGATTAGCTGTTGTAGAATCTTTGAGCAGTTAGATAGCTTTTGGAGTATTCTAACAGTTTATATTTTTTTAACACAAATTTACTTAAAGGTTTAAATACAGTTTATTTATCAAATGTTGGTCTTAAGAACATCAAATAAGCGTTTGTAAGATTTGCTGGTAATCTCTGCTTTAGAGTAATGGTACTATCATTACATTCAAAACATCCACATTTCTTTTTTATATATGCCGTGTAGTGCCCTGAATTGGTTGTGGCTCCTGCGTGGTAGATTATACCGATTGTTGTGAAGGTTTTCTTACCAAGTGATATTTGACTATGTGTGAATCCAGTCAGCTTGCAGTTGTTTTTGGTACCATCTGCATTGTAACGTAGAAGCATTAGTATTACGTATTTACTATGTGTTTGTATAACTAACGTGGAGCGATTATCTGAATTGCAGGTAGAGCATAATCTACCATGGTTTGCATTTTGTACAAGTTGCTGAAATGGAATGGATTCACAATTTGGTATTGATATATATATGAAGCGTTCATTGGGAATTTCTTCTTGTGTCACATTGTTGCACAGAGTGCATGTATGTTGCCACATGTATGAAATCTGGAAGATTTCCTTTATAGGTATGTTTTTGTTTTCCAGTACTTGTAGTAAGTACATTAAAAATTCTTGTGGATCTTCCTGTGAGTTTATAGTGAATTTCACCATTCCAGCACAGTAGTCCAATTCTTATCTTATTCCATAAACACTATATGTGTTGTCAGGATTGTTTTTTGCGTTTCTATGAAGTACTAACATTTGCATACACAATGGGTCTCTAAAGTGTAAGTAAATGTTGTCAACAATTGGCGGTAATCGAAATAGAATATTCATTGCTACATTTGCATAGCAACTTACACCAACTACATTTGAGAATTTAAATGGTCCAGGTAGTTCTGTATCTAACTGCTTTTTTTGGAGTTTGTCTTCCTTCTTTAAAGAAGTACCTGTTTTACTTTCTCTAATTGATTCTTTTTTGTTTGTGGTACTTGATGAAGTATTAGTTTCTTTTACTCTCTTTGGAGGATTTGCAGTGATGTCCTGTTGCATATATATATTCAGTGAAAAAACTTTGTTAAAGGGACGTTATGGTTAAGTTGCGCTACTAAAAACCTATAAAATTCAGTGAAAAAAACTTTGTTAAAGGGACGTTATGGTTAAGTTGCGCTACTAAAAACCTATGAAATTCAGTGAAAAAACTTTGTTAAAGGGACGTTATGGTTCCAAGTAAAACCGAAAAACCCTTGAAATTCGCCATTTATGGTAAGCTAAGCAATCATAACTCGGCCACCACCGTGCACTGCTAAGACTAACACCCAGGACATCAGAGATGACATCACAAATGTCATTGATGACATCACTGATGACATCACATGTCTGGCTCACTATTTTTTCTTTTGCTGACATATCTAGGCCACATGGCTTTCTTCAGTAATAATCAGAAACTAAGAATTTTATTTTATTTGTAGACATATCCTTCTAGTAGGTTCTTACAGTAGTTCCCTTAGAGTACAGTCATATCATATGAAACATATACATATGTGAAAACACAAGCTTGAAAGACAGCAATCCTTTTTGTGCATAAAGATAATCACTAGACTTATGTGCACTTTCTGATAGTTCTGTTTTTTTTATGGCTGTACTTTCCCTGTATATGGTCATATTTGTATACATTGTACTCACACTACTTTCCTTAGGGTCCAATCACATCAAGTGATACATATACATAGGGTAAATAGCAGCTTTGAAACAGAGCAATCATTTATTTGCATGAAACTAATCAGTTAAGTTATGAATTGTTTCTGCTACTACTTGTGCTTTTTTGCTAACTTCACTTTCCCTGTATATACCCATATTGGTATGTGTTCTTGTGTCTTTGTGTTTTGTCTATAGTAATGCAATTATGTAATACATGGGTTTTATTAGCTACTTATTACAATTTTCACAGTACACAAAAATCTATTAAGAAAACCATTATCATTTCATTATTCAACATATTAACATTACGAATATCATACCTTCATCTTGTATGCTGCACACAATGTTATGTTTCTGTATGAGTAGCTTAGTATACTATCTAGAACCCCATAATAGGATGCTATTTATATCAATGCTTCATTCAATGCACTTATTAGGGTATATTTCTTGCAATGATTCTTGACACTTTTTTCGCCACATAATAAGAATCCCATCTACACATATTTCATGAGAAGTACATTCACATGTGATGTCATCAGTGATGTCATCAATGACATTTGTGATGTCATCTTTGATGTCCTGGGTGTTAGTCTTAGCAGTGCACGGTGGTGGCGCGAGTTATGGTTGCTTAGCTTACCATAACTGGCGAATTTCAAGGGTTTTTCGGTTTTACTTGGAACCATAACGTCCCTTTAACAAAGTTTTTTTCACTGAATATATATATATATTACATGGCCACGGTAGTGGCCATGTAGTTATGGTTAAGTTGCTGTTTCCATAGGAAGAGCACTTTTTGGGCGGCTTATAACTTCGCTCTCCCTGGACGAATACTCACCAAACTTTGCAAAAAAAAGTATTTGGGTCACTCTGAATTTTTTTGCAAAGTTTGGTGAGGATTCGTCCAGGGGGGGCAAAGTTATAGGGGAGGTCCCAAAACTTTTTTTTTTTCCCATAGACACAATCGTAAAAACTTTGCTCACGCCTAAAGCCCAAACCGCTGGACGGATTTAAACCAAATTTGCTGCAGGAGAGGCGGCTTGGTCCCGAAAGCGTGTTTTGCATTATTTGGTGTAAATCCGTCCAGTAGTTTTTAAAAAAATGACAAAAATGTAAGTGAAAAAAATTTGTGATATCTGTGTTCACTTCGCGGACACACTTCCTTGTCCGCTTCGCGGACAGGAGGGTGATTGGGCAAGCAGCTTGCGTGATGTCCGCGGACATCTGACGTGCTCTCTCATTGGATGCGTGAAAGCGTGCAGTGCGTCTGGCTTCAGAGACGCCCGCCATCTTTGTTCCTCGCATGAGAGGCTTTGTATCCCGCCTGCACAGTAAGTCCCCCACCCCCGCTCATCCCCGTCTCTGTCTCCTGTTCCTCCCACCCCTGCTCATGTCCGTGTGTCTTTCTCCTGACCGCCCACCCCCGCTCATGTCCGTGTGTCTTTCTCCCTCCCGCCCACCCCCCGCTCATGTCCGTGTGTCTTTCAAACACCCGCCCAACCCCTGCTCATGCCCCGCTCATCTCGACCACCCACCCACCCCCCGCTCATGCCCCGTGTGTCTCTCCCACCCCCCGTGTGTCTCTCCCACCCCCGCTCATGTCCGTGTGTCTCTCCCCACCCGCCGCCCAGCCCCCGCTCATGTCCGTGTGTCTCTCCCACCCCCCGCTCATGTCCGTGTGTCCCTCCCCTCCCGCCCAACCCCAGCTCATGTCCGTGTGTCTTTCCCCCTTCCCCCCACCCCTGCTCTTGCCCCGTGTGTCTTTCCCCCTCCCGCCCACCCCCGCTCTTGCCCCATGTCTCTTTCCGCCTCCCACCCACCCCCGCTCTTGCCCCACGTCTCTTTCCCCCTCCTGCCCACCCCCGCTCTTGCCCCGTGTCTCTTTCCCCCTCCCGCCCACCCCCGCTCTTGCCCTGTGTCTTTCCCCCTCCCGCCACCCCCGCTCATGCCCTGTGTCTTTCCCCCTCCCGCCTACCCCCGCTCATGCCCCGTGTGTCTCTCCCCCTCCCGCTCATGCCCTGTGTGTCTCTCTCACTCCCCCCACCCCCCGCTCATGCCCCGTGTGTCTCTCCCCCTCCCACCTAGCCCCCCGCTCATCCCCTGTGTGTCGCTCTCCCTCCCCCCACACCCCGCTCATGCCCCGTGTGTCTCTCTCCCTCCCACCCACCCCCCGCTCATGCCCCGTGTGTCTCCCTCCCTCCCGCCCACCCCCCGCTCATGCCCCGTGTGTCTCTCCAGCTCCCCCCACCCCCGCTCATGCCCCGTGTGTCTCTCTCCCCTTCCCCCCACCCCCGCGCTCATGCCCCGTGTCTGTCTCCTGTTCTCCCCACCCCCCGCTCATGCCCGGTATCTGTCTCCTGTTTCCCTCATGTGCCGTGTCTGTCTCCTGTTGCCCCCCACGCCCCACGCTCATGCCCCGTGTCTGTCTCCTGTTCTCCCCACCCCCCGCTCATGCCCCATGTCTGTGTCTTGTTCCCCCCAAACCCCGCTCATGCCCCGTGTCTATCTCCTGTTGCCCCCCACCCCCTGCTCATGCCCCGTGTCTGTCTCCTGTTCCCCCCACCCACTCATGCCCCATGTCTATCTCCTGTTCCCCCCACCCGCTCATGCCCCATGTCTGTCTCTTGTTGGCCCCCACCCCCCCGCTCATGCCCCGTGTCTGTCTCCTGTTCTCCCCACCCCCCGCTCATGCCCCGTATCTGTCTCCTGTTCCCCTCATGTGCCATGTCTGTCTCCTGTTGCCCCCCATGCCACCCGTTCATGCCCTGTGTCTGTCTCCTGTTCTCCCCACCCCCCGCTCATGCCCCATGTCTGTGTCCTGTTCCCCCCACCCCCCGCTCAAGCCCCGTGTCTATCTCCTGTTGCCATCCACCCCCCGCTCATGCCCCGTGTTTGTCTCCTGTTCCCCCCACCCACTCATTCCCCGTGTCTGTCTCCTGTTCCCCCCAACCCGCTCATGCCCCGTGTCTGTCTCTTGTTGGCCCCCACTCCCCCGCTCATGCCCCATGTCGGTCTCCTGTTCTCCCCACCCCCCGCTCATGCCCCGTGTCTGTCTCCTGTTCCTCCCAACCCCCACTCATGCCCCGTGTCTGTCTCCTGTTGCCCTCCACCCCCCGCTCATGCCCCATGTCTGTTTTCCCCACCCCCCGCTCATGCCCCGTGTCTGTTGTTCCCCCTACCCCCGGCTCATGCCCCGTGTCTGTCTCCTGTTCCCCCCACCCCTCGCTCATGCCCCGTGTCTGTCTCCTGTTCCCCCCACCCCCCGCTCATGCCCTGTGTCTCTCTCCTGTTGCGCCCCACCCCCCGCTCATGCCCCGTGTCTGTCTCTTGTTGCACCCCACCCATGCCCCGTGTCTTTCTCCTGTTCTCCCCAACCCCCGCTCATGCTCCGTGTCCATCTCCTGTTCCCCCCACCCCCCGCTCATGCCCCGTGTCTGTCTCCTGTTGCCCCCCACCCCCCGCTCATGCCCCGTGTCTGTCTTCTGTTGCCCCCCCACCCCCGCTCATGCCCCGTGTCTGTCTCCTGTTGTCTCCCACCCCCCGCTCATGCCCCGTGTCTGTCTCTGTTGTTCCCCCCACATCCCCGCTCATGCCTCGTGTCTGTCTCCTGTTTCCCCCACCCCCCGCTCATGCCCCGTGTCTCTCTCCTGTTGCCCCCACCCCCGCTCATGCCCTGTGTCTGTCTCCTGTTCTCCCCACCCCCCGCTAATGCTCCGTGTCTGTCTCCTGTTCCCCCCACCCCCCGCTCATGCCCCGTGTCTGTCTCCTGTTGCCCCCCACCCCCGCTCATGCCCCATGTCTGTCTCCTGTTGCTCCCCACCCCCCGCTCATGCCCCGTGTCTGTCTCTGTTGTTCCCCCAACCCCTGCTCATGTCCCATGTCTGTTTCCTGTTCCCCCCACCCACCGCTCATGCCCCGTGTCTCTCTCCTGTTGCCCCCACCCCACCGCTCATGCCCCGTGTCTGTCTCCTGTACCACCCCACGCTCAAGCCCAGTGTCTGTCTCCTGTACCCCCCACCCCCGGCTTATGCCCCGTGTCTGTCTCCTGTTCCCCCACCCGCTCATGCCCCGTGTCTCTCTCCTGTTGCCCCCCCACTCATGCCCCGTGTCTATCTCCTGTTCCCCCACCTGCTCATGCCCCGTGTCTCTCTCCTGTTGCCCCCCACCCCTGCTCATGCCCCGTGTCTGTCTCCTGTACCCCCCGCTCATGCCCCGTGTCTGTCTGCTGTTGCCCCCCACCCATGCTCCGTGTCTGTCTCCTGTACCCCCCACCCCCTGCTCATGCCCCATGTCTCTCTCCTGTTGCCCCCCACCCCCCGCTCATGCCCTGTGTCTGTCTCCTATTGCCCCCACCCACCTGCTTATGCCCCGTGTCTGTCTCCTGTTCTCCCAACCCCCCGCTCATTCCCCGTATCGGTCTCCTGTTCCACCCACTCCCCACCCCCGCTCATGCCCCGTGTCTGTCTCCTGTTCTCCCCACCCCCCCGCTCATGTCCCCTGTCTGTCTCCTGTTGCCCCCACTCCCTTCTTGCCCCGTGTCTCTCTCCTGTTGCCCCCCAACCCCTGCTCATGCCCCGTGTCTGTCTCCTGTACCGCCCACCCCCGCTCATGCCCCATGTCTCTCTCCTGTTGCCCCCCACCACCGCTCATGCCCCGTGTCTTCCTCTTGTCCCCTCCTCCTATGATGCCCCTTTTTGACCTCTTGTTCCCCCACCCCCGCTCATGCCCCATGTCTTCCTCCCTTCCCCCCTCTCCTCACTGATGCCCTGTGTCTTCCTCCTGTTCCCTCCCACCCCCTACTCATGCCCCGTGTCTTCCTCTTGTCCCCTCCTCCTATGATGCCACTTGTTGATCTCTTGTTCCACCCAACCCCGCTCATGCCCCGTGTCTCCCTTCTTCCCCCCCACCCCCCACTCATGCCCCGTGTCTTCCTTCCCCCCCACTCCCCGCTCTTGCCCCATGTCATCCTTCTTTCTCCCCCACTCCCCACTCATGCCCCGTGTTTGCACTGTTGGAACAGGGCAGACACGGGGCATGAGCGGGGGTGGGGGCCCTACCTTGCCCTACCCCGCTCATGCCCCGTGTCTCTCCTGTTCACCCCCGCTCATGCTCCGTGTCTGTTTCCCTCCTTTTCCCCCGCTCATGGCTCGTGTCTCCCCTGTTCACCCCCACCCCCTGCTCATGCCCCTTGTCTGTCTCCTGTTCCCCCCACCCGCTCATGCCCCGTGTCTGTCTCCTGTTCCCCCCACCCACTAATGCCCCGTGTCTCTCTCTTGTTGCCCCCCATCCCCCGCTCATGCCCCGTGTCTGTCTCCTGTTCTCCCCACCCCCTGCTCATGCCCCGTGTCTGTCTTCTGTTCTCCCCACCCCCAGCTCATGCCCCGTGTCTCTCTCCTGTTGGCCCCACCCCCCGCTCATGCCCCGTGTCTGTCTCCTGTTGCCCCCCACCCATGCCCTGTGTCTGTCTCCTGTTCCCCCCACGCCCCGCATATGCCCCATGTCTCTCTCCTGTTGCCCCCCACCCCCCGCTCATGCCCCGTGTCTGTCTCCTGTTCTCCCCACCCCCGCTCATGCCCCGTGTCTGCCTCCTGTTGTCTCCCACCCCCCGCTCATGCCCCATGTCTGTCTCTGTTGTTCCCCCCAACCCCCGCTCATGCCTCGTGTCTGTCTCCTGTTCCCCCACCCCCCGCTCATGCCCCATGTCTCTCTCCTGTTGCCCCCACCCCCGCTCATGCCCCGTGTCTGTCTCCTGTTGCCCCCCGCTCATGCCCTGTGTCTGTCTCCTGTTCTCCCCACCCCCCGCTATTGCTCCGTGTCTGTCTCCTGTTCCCCCCACCAACCGCTCATGCCCCATGTCTGTCTCCTGTTGCCCCCACCCCCGCTCATGCCCCATGTCTGTCTCCTGTTGCCCCCCACCCCCCGCTCATGCCCCGTGTCTGTCTCTGCTGTTCCCCCTGTCCCATGTCTGTCTCCTGTTCCCCCCACCCCCCGCTCATGCCCCGTGTCTCTCTCCTGTTGCCCCCCACCCCCCTGCTCATGCCCCGTGTCTGTCTCCTGTACCACCCCACGCTCAAGCCCCGTGTCTGTCTCCTGTTCCCCCACCCGCTCATGCCCCGTGTCTCTCTCCTGTTCCCCCACCTGCTCATGCCCCGTGTCTCTCTCCTGTTGCCCTCCACCCCTGCTCATGCCCCGTGTCTGTCTCCTGTACCCCCCGCTCATGCCCCGTGTCTGTCTGCTGTTGCCCCCCACCCATGCTCCGTGTCTGTCTCCTGTACCCCCCACCCCCCGCTCATGCCCCGTGTCTCTCTCCTGTTGCCCCCCACCCCCGCTCATGCCCTGTCTCTCTCTCCTATTGCCCCCCACCCCCCTGCTTATGCCCCGTGTCTCTCTCCTGTTGCCCCCCACCCCCGCTCATGCCCTGTCTCTCTCTCCTATTGCCCCCCACCCCCCTGCTTATGACCCGTGTCTGTCTCCTGTTCTCCCCACCCCCCCGCTCATGCCCCGTGTCTGTCTTCTGTTGCCCCCCACCCCCCTCTTGCCCCGTGTCTCTCTCCTGTTGCCCCCCAACCCTGCTCATGCCCTGTGTCTGTCTCCTGTACCCCCCACCCCCGCTCATGCCCCGTGTCTCTCTCCTGTTGCCCCCCACCACCGCTCATGCCCCTTGTCTTCCTCTTGTCCCCCCTCCTATGATGCCCCTTGTTGACCTCTTGTTCCCCCCACCCCCCGCTCATGCCCCGTGTCTTCCTCCCGTCCCCCCTCTCCTCGCTGATGCCCTGTGTCTTCCTCCTGCTCCCTCCCACCCCCTGCTCATGCCCCGTGTCTTCCTCTTGTCCCCCCTCCTATGATGCCACTTGTTGACCTCTTGTTCCACCCACCCCCCGCTCATGCCCCGTGTCTCCCTTCTTCCCCCAACTCCCCGCTCTTGCCCCATGTCTTCCTTCTTTCTCCCCACCCCCCGCTCATGCCCTGTGTTTGCACTGTTGGAACAGGGCAGACACGGGGCATGTGCGGGGGTCGGGGACCTACCTTGCCCTACCCCGCTCATGCCCCGTGTCTCTCCTGTTCACCCCGCTCATGCTCCGTGTCTGTCTCCCTCCTTTTCCCCCGCTCATGGCTCGTGTCTCCCCTGTTCTCCCCCACCCCCCGCTCATGCCCTGTGTCTGTCTCCTGTTCTCCCCACCCCCCGCTCATGCCCCGTGTCTGTCTCCTGTTCTCCCCACCCCCCGCTCATGCCCCGTGTCTGTCTCCTGTTGCCCCCCGCTCATGCCCCGTGTCTCTCTCCTGTTGCCCCCCACCCCCCGCTCATGCCCCGTGTCTGTCTCCTGTACCCCCACCCCCTGCTCATGCCCCGTGTGTCTCTCCTGTTGCCCCCACCCACCCGCTCATGCCCCGTGTCTGTCTCCTGTTCTACCCACCCCCAGCTCATGCCCTGTGTCTGTCTCCTGTTGCCCCCACCCCCGCGTCTCTCTCCTGTTGCCCCCCACCCGCCGCTCATACCCCGTGTCTGTCTCCTGTTGCCCCCCACCCCCCGCTCATGCCCCGTGTCAGTCTCCTGTACCACCCCACCCCACACTCAATCCCGTGTCTGTCTCCTGTACCCCCCACCCCCGTATCTGTCTCCTGTTCCCCCCCACCCGCTCATGCCCTGTGTCTCTCTCCAGTTGACCCCCACTCATGCCCCGTGTCTGTCTCATGTTCCGCCCACCTGCTCATGCCCCGTGTCTCTCTCCTGTTGCCCCCCACCCCATGCTCATGCCTGTTTCTGTCTCCTGTACCCCCCCACCCCCCACTCATGCCCCGTGTCTGTCTGCTGTTGCCCCCCACCCATGCTCCGTGTCTGTCTCCTGTACCCCCCCACCCCCTCTCATGCCCCGTGTCTCTCTCCTGTCTGTTGCCCCCCACCCCCCGCTCATGCCCTGTGTCTGTCTCCTATTGCCCCCCACCCCCCCTGCTCATGCCCCGTGTCTGTCTCCTGTTCTCCCCACCCCCCGCTCATGCCCCGTATCTGTCTCCTGTTCCACCCACTCCCCACCCCCGCTCATGCCCCGTGTCTGTTTCCTGTTCTCCCCACCCCCCGCTCATGCCCTGTGTCTGTCTCCTGTTGTCCCCCACCCCCCTCTTGCCCCGTGTCTCTCTCCTGTTGCCCCACACCCCCGCTCATGCCCCGTGTCTGTCTCCTGTACCCCCCCACCCCCCGCTCATGCCCCGTGTCTTGTCTCTCTCCTGTTGCCCCCCACCAACACTCATGCCCCGTGTATTCCTCTTGTCCCCCCTCCTATGATGCCCCTTGTTGACCTCTTGTTCCCCCACCCCCGCTCATGCCCCGTGTCTTCCTCCCGTCCCCCCTCTCCTCACTGATGCCCTGTGTCTTCCTCCTGTTCCCTCCCACCCCCTGCTCATGCCCCGTGTCTTCCTCTTGTCCCCCTCCTATGATGCCCCTTGTTGGCCTCTTGTTCCACCCAGCCCCCGCTCATGCCCCGTGTCTCCCTTCTTCCCCCCCAACCCCGCTCATGCCCCGTGTCTTCCTTCCCCCCCACTCCCCGCTCGTGCCCCGTGTCTCCCTTCTTTCCCCCCACCCCCCGCTCATGCCCCGTGTCTGCTCTGTTGGAACAGGGCAGACACGGGGCATGAGCGGGGGTGGGTGCCCTACCTTGCCCTACCCCGCTCATGCCCCGTGTCTCTCCTGTTCACCCCCGCTCATGCTCCGTGTCTGTCTCCCTCCTTTTCCCCCGCTCATGGCTCATGTCTCCCCTGTTCACCCCACCCCCTGCTTATTCCCCTTGTCTGTCTCCTGTTCCCCACACACGCTCATGCCCCGTGTCTGTCTCCTATTCCCCCCACCCGCTCATGCCCCATGTCTCACTCTTGTTGCCCCCCAACCCCCGCTCATGCCCCGTGTCTGTCTCCTGTTCTCCCCATCCCCCGCTCATGCCCCGTGTATGTCTCCTGTTCTCCCCAACCCCCGCTCATGCCCCGTGTCTGTCTCCTGTTGCCCCCCGCTCATGCCCCGTGTCTCTCTCCTGTTGACCCCCACCCCCCGCTCATGCCCTGTGTCTGTCTCCTGTACCCCCACCCCCTGCTCATGCCCCGTGTGTCTCTCCTGTTGCCCCCACCCCCCGCTCATGCCCCGTGTCTGTCTCCTGTTCTACCCACCCCCAGCTCATGCCCTGTGTCTGTCTCCTGTTGTCCCCACCCCCCGCGTCTCTCTCCTGTTGCCCCCCACCCGCCGCTCATACCCCGTGTCTGTCTCCTGTTCCCCCCTCCCCGAACTCATGCCCCGTGTCTGTCTCTGTTGTTCCCCCCACCCCCCGCTCATGCCCCATGTCTGTCTCCTGTTCCCTCCACCCCCGCTCATGCCCCGTGTCTCTCTCCTGTTGCCCCCCAACCCCCGCTCATGCCCCGTGTCTGTCTCCTGTACCACCCCACCCCACACTCAAGCCCCGTGTCTGTCTCCTGTACCCCCCACCCCCGTATCTGTCTCCTGTTCCCCCCACCTGCTCATGCCCCGTGTCTCTCTCCAGTTGACCCCCACTCATGCCCCGTGTCTGTCTCCTGTTCCGCCCACCTGCTCATGCCCCGTGTCTCTCTCCTGTTGCCCCCCACCCCCTGCTCATGCCTGTGTCTGTCTCCTGTACCCCCCCAACCCCTCTCATGCCCCGTGTCTGTCTGATGTTGCCCCCCACCCATGCTCCGTGTCTGTCTCCTGTACCCCCTACCCCCTCTCATGCCCCGTGTCTCTCTCCTGTTGCCCCCCACACCCGCTCATTACCTGTGTCTGTCTCCTATTGCCCCCCACCCCCTGCTCATGCCCCGTGTCTGTCTCCTGTTCTCCCCACCACCCGCTCATGCCCCGTATCTGTCTCCTGTTCCACCCACTCCCCACCCCCCTTCATGCCCCGTGTCTGTTTCCTGTTCTCCCCACCCCCCGCTCATGCCCCGTGTCTGTCTCCTGTTGTCCCCCACCCCCCTCTTGCCCCGTGTCTCTCTCCTGTTGCCCTACACCCCCCCGCTCATGCCCCGTGTCTTGTCTCTCTCCTGTTGCCCCCCACCACCACTCATGCCCCGTGTATTCCTCTTGTCCCCCCTCCTATGATGCCCCTTGTTGACCTCTTGTTCCCCCCACCCCCCGCTCATGCCCCGTGTCTTCCTCCCGTCCCCCCTCTCCTCACTGATGCCCTGTGTCTTCCTCCTGTTCCCTCCCACCCCCTGCTCATGCCCCGTGTCTTCCTCTTGTCCCCCCTCCTATGATGCCCCTTGTTGACCTCTTGTTCCACCCACCCCCCGGTCATGCCCGGTGTCTCCCTTCTTCCCCCCACCCCCCTGCTCATGCCCCGTGTCTTCCTCCCCCCCACTCCCCGCTCGTGCCCCGTGTCTCCCTTCTTTCCCCCCCGCTCATGCCCCGTGTCTGCACTGTTGGCACAGGGCAGACACAGGGCATAAGCGGGGGTGGGGGCCCTACCTTGCCCTACCCCGCTCATGCCCCGTGTCTCTCCTGTTCACCCCCGCTCATGCTCCATGTCTGTCTCCCTCCTTTTCCCCCGCTCATGGCTCGTGTCTCCCCTGTTCACCCCCACCCCCTGCTCATGCCCCTTGTCTGTCTCCTGTTCCCCACACCCGCTCATGCCCCGTGTCTGTCTCCTGTTCCCCCCACCCACTAATGCCCCGTGTCTCTCTCTTGTTGCCCCCTAACCCCCGCTCATGCCCAGTGTCTGTCTCCTGTTCTCCCCACCCCCCGCTCATGCCCCGTGTATGTCTCCTGTTCCCCCAACTCGCTCCTGCCCCATGTGTCTCTCTTGTTGCCCCCCCGCTCATGCCCCGTGTCTGTCTCCTGTTCTCCCCACCCCCCGCTCATGCCCCGTGTCTGTCTCCTGTTCCTCCCACCCCCGGCTCATGCCCCGTGTCTGTCTCCTGTTGCCCCCCACCCCCCTGCTCATGCCCCGTGTCTGTCTCCTGTTCTCCCCACCCCCAGCTCATGACCTGTGTCTGTCTCCTGTTGCCCCCGACCCCCGCGTCTCTCTCCTGTTGCCCCCCACCCCCTGCTCATGCCCCATGTCTGTCTCCTGTACCGCCCACCCCCCACTCATGCCCCGTGTCTGTCTCCTGTTCCGCCCACCCGCTCATGCCCAGTGTCTCTCTCCTGTTGCCCCCCACCCCCTGCTCATGCCCCGTATCTGTCTCCTGTACCCCCCCATTACCCCGCTCATGCCCCGTGTCTGTCTCCTGTTCCCCTCATCCGCTCATGCCCAGTGTCTCTCTCCTGTTCCCCCACCCGCTCATGTTCCGTGTCTCTCTCCTGTACCCCCCACCTCCCGCTCATGCCCCATGTCTGTCTCCTGTTGCCCCCCACCCATGCCCCGTGTCTGTCTCCTGTTCCCCCCACCCCCTGCACATGCCCCGTGTCTCCCTCCTGTTGCCCCCACCCCCGCTCATGCCCGTGTCTGTCTCCTATTGCCCCCCACCCCCCGCTCATGCCCCGTGTCTGTCTCCTGTTCTCCCCACCCCCCCGCTCATGCCCCGTGTCTGTCTCCTGTACCCCCACCCCCCGCTCATGCCCCGTGTGTCTCTCCTGTTGCCCCCCACCCCCCGCTCATGCCCCGTGTCTCTCTCCTGTTGGCCCCCACCCCCCTGCTCATGCCCTGTGTCTGTCTCCTGTTGCCCCTCACCCCCTACTCATGTCCCGTGTCTATTTCCTGTATCCCCAACCCCCTGCTCATTCCCCCTTGTGTCTCTCCTGTTGCCCCCCACCCCGCGCTCATGCCCCGTGTCTTTCTCCTGTTGGCCCCACCCCCCCGCTCATGCCCTGTGTCTGTCTCCTGTTGCCCCCAGCTCATGCCCCGTGTCTCTCTCCTGTTGCCCCCCGCTCATGCCCCGTGTCTGTCTCCTGTACCCCACCCCCGCTCGTGCCCCGTGTGTCTCTCCTGTTGCCCCTCCACCCCCCGCTCATGCCCCGTGTCTTCTCCTGTTCCCCCCACCCGCTTATGCCCCATGTCTGTCTCCTGTTCCCCACCCCCCGCTCATGCCCCATGTCTTCCCCTTGTACCCCCCCTCCTATGATGCCTGTTGTTGACCTCTTGTTCCACCCACCCACGCTCATGCCCCGGGTCTCCCTTCTTCCCCCCGCTTATGCCCCGTGTCTTCCTTTCCCCCACTCCCTGATTATGCCCCGTGTCTCCCTTCTTCCCCCCCGACGCCCCGCTTATGCCCCGTGTCTCTCCTGTTCACCCCCACCCCCGCCCATGCTCCATGTCTGTCTCCCTCCTTTTCCCCACGCTCATGGCCCGTGTCTCCCCTGTTCACCCCCACCCCCCGCTCATGATCCGTGTCTCTCTTCTTCCTCCCCACCCCCCACTCATGCCCCGTGTCTACCTTCTTTTGCGCTCATGCCCCGTGTCTCCCTTCTTTGCCCCCACACCCCCCCGCTCATGCCCCGTGTCTCCCTTCTTTCCTGCTCATGCCCCGTGTCTCCCTTCTTTCCACCCCCTGCTCATGCCCTGTGTCTCTCTCCTGGTCTTCCCGACCCCCCGCCGATGGCCTGTTGTGTTCTCTTTAAATACCCTGCCTTCCCTTTCCCTGGTGTCCATCTTGGTAAAAGATGTTCCTTCCTACACCGGGACGCCTGCTTGCGGCGTCCCGGTTTGGGAAGAAAAATCTTTTTTTTACCACCCCGGGTTCCCACTTTGAGAACCTAGGATGCTAGTGGTCTTCGTCCATTGAAAAGGACGTTATGGTTACGTTGCACTGAAAAAAAACTATGAAATTCAGTAAAAAAAAAATGTGTTAAAGTGATATCTGTGTCATATCTGCGGACAGGACGGTGATTGCGCAAGCAGCTCAAGCAGCTTGCGAGATGTCAGCGGACATCTGACGTGCTCTCTCATTGGATGCGTGAAAGCGTGCAGTGCGTCTGGCTTCAGAGACGCCTGCCATCTTTGTTCCTCGCATGAGAGGCTTTGTATCCCGCCTGCACAGTAAGTCCCCCACCCCTGCTCATGCCCGTGTCTGTCTCCTGTTCCTCCCACCCCCGCTCATGTCCGTGTGTCTTTCTCCCTCACGCCCATCCCCCCTCATGTTTGTGTGTCTTTCTCCCTCCCGCCCGCCCCCGCTCATGTCCATGTGTCTTTCTCCCTCCCGCCCACCCCCGTTCATGCCCCGCTCGTCTCAACCACCCGCCCACCCCCATGCCCCGTGTCTCTCCCACCCCCCGTGTGTCTCTCCCACCCCCCACTCATGTCCGTGTGTCTCTCCCCACCCGCCGCCCACCCCCTGCTCATGTACGTGTGACTCTCCGCACCCGCCGCCCACCCCCTCACATGTCCGTGTGTCTCTCCCCACACGCCGCCCACCTCCCGCTCATGCCCCATGTGTCTCTCCCACCCCCTGCTCATGTCCGTGTCTCTCTCCCATCCCGCCCACCCCCCGCTCATGTCTGTGTGTCTTTACCCCTCCCCCCCACCCCCGCTCTTGCCCTGTGTGTCTTTCCCCCTCCCGCCCACCCCGCTCTTGCCCCGTGTCTCTTTCCCCCTCCCGCCCACCCCCACTCTTGCCCCGTGTCTCTTTCCAACTCCCGCCCACCCCTGCTCTTGCCCCGTGTCTCTTTCCTCCTCCCGCCCACCCCCGCTCTTGCCCCGTGTCTCTTTCCCCCTCCCACCTACTCCTGCTCTTGCCCCGAGTCTTTCCCCCTCCCTCCCACCCCTGCTCATGCCCCGTGTCTTTCCCCCTCCTGCCCACCCCCGATCATGCCCCGTGTGTCTCTCTCCCTCCCCCACCCCCCGCTCATGCCCCGTGTGTCTCTCTCCCTCCCGCCCACCCCCCGCTCATGCCCCGTGTGTCTCTCTCCCTTCCGCCCACCCCCCGCTCATGCCCCGTGTCTCCCTTATTCCCCCCCACCCCCCACTCATGCCCCGTGTCTTCCTTCCCCCCGCACTCCCTGCTTGTGCCCCGTGTCTCCCTTCTTTCCCCCCATCTCCCGCTCATGCCCCGTGTTTGCACTGTTGGAACAGGGCAGACACGGGGCATGAGCGGGGGTGGGGGCCCTACCTTGCCCTACCCCGCTCATGCCGCGTGTCTCTCCTGTTCACCCCCGCTCATGCTCCGTGTCTGTCTCCCTCCTTTTCCCCCGCTCATGGCTCGTGTCTCCCCTGTTCACCCCCACCCCCTGCTCATGCCCCTTGTCTGTCTCCTGTTCCCCCCACCCGCTCATGCCCCGTGTCTGTCTCCTGTTCCCCCCACCCGCTAATGCCCCGTGTCTCTCTCTTGTTGCCCCCCAACACCCGCTCATGCCCCGTGTCTGTCTCCTGTTCTCCCCACCCCCCGCTCATGCTCCGTGTCTGTCTCCTGTTCCTCCCACCCCCCGCTCATGACCTGTGTCTGTCTCCTGTTGCCCCCACCCCCGCTCATGCCCCGTGTCTGTCTCCTGTTGCCCCCCACTCATGCCCCATGTCTGTCTCCTGTTTGCCCCACCCCACGCTCATGCCCCGTGTCTGTCTCTGTTGTTCCCCCCACCCCCCGCTCATGCCCCGTGTCTGTCTCCTGTTCCCTCCACCCCCCGCTCATGCCCCGTGTCTCTCTCCTGTTGCCCCCCATGCCCCGCTCATGCCCCCTGTCTGTCTCCTGTACCACCCCACCCCACACTCAAGCCCTGTGTCTGTCTCCTGTACCCCCCACCCCCGTATCTGTCTCCTATTCCCCCCACCCGCTCATGCTCCGTGTCTTTCTCCTGTTGACCCCCACTCATGCCCCGTGTCTGTCTCCTGTTCCGCCCACCTGCTCATGCCCCGTGTCTCTCTCCTGTTGCCCCCCACCCCCTGCTCATGCCCGTGTCTGTCTCCTGTACCCCCCCGCTCATGACCCGTGTCTGTCTGCTGTTCCCCCCATCTATGCTCCGTGTCTGTCTCCTGTACCCCCCACCCCCCTCATGCCCTGTGTCTATCTCCTGTTGCCCCCCACCTCCGGCTCATGCCCTGTGTCTGTCTCCTATTGCCCCCCACCCCCCTGCTCATGCCCCGAGTCTGTCTCCTGTTCTCCCCACCTCCCGCTCATGACCCGTATCTGCCTCCTGTTCCACCCACTCCCCACCCACGCTCATGCCCCGTGTCTGTCTCCTGTTCTCCCCACCGCCCCACTCATGCCCTGTGTCTGTCTCCTGTTGTACCCCACCCTCCTCTTGCCCCGTGTCTGTCTCCTGTTGCCCCCCAACCCCCGCACATGCCCCGTGTCTGTCTCCTGTACCCCCACCCCCGCTCATGCCCCGTGTCTCTCTCCTGTTGCCCCCCACCACCGCTCATGCCCCGTGTCTTCCTCTTGACCCCCCTCCTATGATGCCCCTTGTTGACCTCTTGTTCCACCCACCCCCCGCTCATGCCCCTTGTCTCCCTTCTTCCTCCCCACCCCCCGCTCATGCCCCGTGTCTTCCTTCCCCCCCCACTCCCCGCTCGTGCCCCGTGTCTCCCTTCTTTCCCCCCCACCCCCCGCTCATGCCCCGTGTCTGCACTGTTGGAACAGGGCAGACACGGGGCAGGAGCGGGGGTGGGGGCCCTACCTTGCCGTACCCCGCTCATGCCCCGTGTCTCTCCTGTTCACCCCGCTCATGCTCCGTGTCTGTCTCCCTCCTTTTCCCCCGCTCATGGCTCATGTCTCCCCTGTTCACCCCCACCCCCTGCTCATGCCCCTTGTCTGTCTCCTGTTCCCCACACCCGCTCATGCCCTGTGTCTGTCTCCTGTTCCCCCCACCCGCTCATGCCCCGTGTCTCTCTCTTGTTGCCCACCACCCCCCGCTCATGCCCCGTGTCTGTCTCCTGTTCTCCCCACTCCCCGCTCATGCCCCGTGTCTGTCTCCTGTTCCTCCCACCCCGCTCATGCCCCGTGTCTGTCTCCTGTTGCCCCCACCCCCCCGCTCATGCCCTGTGTCTGTCTCCTGTTCCTCCCACCCCGCTCATGCCCCGTGTCTGTCTCCTGTTGCCCCCACCCCCCGCTCATGCCCTGTGTCTGTCTCCTGTTCTCCCCACCCCCAGCTCATGCCCTGTGTCTGTCTCCTGTTGCCCCCACCCCCAGCATCTCTCTCCTGTTGCCCCCACCCCCCGCTCATGCCCTGTGTCTGTCTCCTGTACCCCCCACCCCCCGCTCATGCCCCGTGTCTGTCTCCTGTTCCCCCCACCTGCTCATGCCCAGTGTCTCTCTCCTGTTGCCCCCCACCCCCTGCTCATGCCCTGTGTCTGTCTCCTGTACCCCCTCACCCCCCGCTCATGCCCCGTGTCTGTCTCCTGTTCCCCTCATCCGCTCATGCCCAGTGTCTCTCTCCTGTACCCCCCCACCCCCCGCTCATGCCCCGTGTCTGTCTCCTGTTGCCCCCACCCATGCCCCGGGTCTGTCTCCTGTTTCCCCCACCCCCCGCTCATGCCCCGTGTCTCTCTCCTGTTGCCCCCCACCCCCCGCTCATGCCCGTGTCTGTCTCCTGTTGCCCCCCGCGCCCCACCCCCGCTCATGCCCCATGTCTGTCTCCTGTTCTCCCCACCTCCCGCTCATGCCCCGTATCTGTCTCCTGTTCCCCCACCCCCTGCTCATGCACCGTATCTGTCTCCTGTTCCCCCCACCCCCCGCTCATGCCCTGTGTCTGTCTCCTGTTCTCCCCACCGCCCACTCAAGCCCTATGTCTCTCTCCTGTTGGCCCCACCCCCGCTCATGCCCCGTGTCTGTCTCCTGTTGCCCCCCGCTCATGCCCCGTGTCTCTCTCCTGTTGCCCCCCACCCCCCGCTCATGCCCCGTGTCTGTCTCCTGTACCCCCCACCCGCTCATGCCCAGTGTCTCTCTCCTGTTGCCCCCCACACCCTGCTCATGCCCCGTGTTTTCCTCCCATCCCCCCTCTCCTCGCTGATGCCCTGTGTCTTCCTCCTGTTCCCTCCCACCACCTGCTCATGCCCCGTGTCTTCCTCTTGTCCCCCCTCCTATGATGCCCCTTGTTGACCTCTTGTTCCACCCACCCCCAGCTCATGCCACGTGTCTCCCTTGTTCCCACCCACACCCGCTCATGCCCCGTGTCTTCCTTCCCCCCCACTCCCCGCTCGTGCCCTGTGTCTCCCTTCTTCGCCCCCCCACCCCCGCTCATGCCCCGTGTCTGCACTGTTGGAACAGGGCAGACACGGGGCATGAGCGGGTGTGGGGGCCCTACCTTGCCCTACCCCGTCCATGCCCCGTGTCTCTCCTGTTCACCCCCGCTCATGCTCCGTGTCTGTGTCCCTCCTTTTCCCCCGCTCATGGCTCGTGTCTCCCCTGTTCACCCCTACCCCCTGCTCATGCCCCTTGTCTGTCTCCTGTTCCACCCACCCGCTCTTGCCCCGTGTCTGTCTCCTGTTCCCCCCACCCGCTCATGCCCCATGTCTCCCTCTTGTTACCCCCCACCCCCCGCTCATGCCCCGTGTCTGTCTCCTGTTCTCCCCACCCCCCGCTCATGCCCCGTGTCTGTCTCCTGTTCTTCCCAGCCCCCGCTCATGCCCAGTGTCTGTCTCCTGTTGCCCCCATCCCCCCGCTCATGCCCCGTGTCTGTCTCCTGTTCTCCCCACCCCCCGCGTCTCTCTCCTGTTGCCCCCCACCCCCCGCTCATGCCCCGTTCTGTCTCCCGTTGCCCCCCACCCCTGCTCATGCCCCGTATCTGTCTCCTATACCCCCCACCGGCTGATGCCCCGTGTCTGTCTCCTGTTCCCCTCATCCGCTCATGCCCAGTGTCTCTCTCCTGCTCCCCCCACCCGCTCATGCCCCGTGTCTCTCTCCTGTTCCCCCCCACCCCCTGCTCATGCCCCGTGTCTGTCTCCTGTTCTCCCCACCCCCCGCTCATGCCCCATGTCTGTTTCCTGTTCTTCCCACCCCCCACTCATGCCCCGTGTCTCTCTCCTGTTTGCCCCACCGCCTGCTCATGCCCCGTATCAGTCTCCTGTACCCCCCCACCCCCCGCTCATGCCCCGAGTCTGTCTCCTGTTCCCCTCATCCGCTCATGCCCAGTGTCTCTCTCCTGTTCCCCCACCCGCTCATGCCCCGTGTCTCTCTCCTGTACCCCCCTACTCCCTGCTCATGCCCAGTGTCTGTCTCCTGTTGCCCCCCACCCCCCGCTCATGCCCCGTGTCTGTCTCCTGTTGCCCCCGACCCCCGCGTCTCTCTCCTGTTGACCCCCACCCCCCGCTCATGCCCCGTGTCTGTCTCCTGTACCCCCCACCCCCCGCTCATGCCCCGTGTCTGTCTCCTGTTCCCCCACCCGCTCATGCCCAGTGTCTCTCTCCTGTTGCCCCCCACCCCCTGCTCATGCCCCGTATCTGTCTCCTGTACCCCCCACCCCCTGCTCATGCCCCGTGTCTGTCTCCTGTTCCCCTCATCCGCTCATGCCCAATGTCTCTCTCCTGTTCCCCCCACCCGCTCATGCCCCGTATCTCTCTCATGTTGCCCCCCACCCCCTGCTCATGCCCCGTATCTGTCTCCTCTACCCCCCCACCCCCCGCTCATGCCCCGTGTCTGTCTCCTGTTCTCCCCACCCCCCTGCTCATGCCCCGTGTCTGTCTCCTGTTCTTCCCACCCCCCACTCATGCCCCGTGTCTCTCTCCTGTTGGCCCCACCCCCACTCATGCCCCGTGTCTGTCTCCTGTTGCCCCCCACCCATGCCCCGTGTCTGTCTCCTGTTCCCCCCACCCCCCGAACATGCCCCGTGTCTCTCTCCTGTTGCCCCCCCGCTCATGCCCCGTGTCCTGTCTCCTGTTCTCCCCACCCCCCGCTCATGCCCTGTGTCTGTCTCCTGTTCTTCCCACCCCCCGCTCATGCCCCGTGTCTCTCTCCTGTTGGCCCCACCCCCCCGCTCATGCCCCGTGTCTGTCTCCTGTTGCCCCCCGCTCATGCCCTGTGTCTCTCTCCTGTTGCCCCCCCACCCCCCGCTTATGCCCCGTGTCTGTCTCCTTTACCCCCACCCCCCGCTCATGCCCCGTGTGTCTCTCCTGTTGCCCCCACCCCCCCGCTCATGCCCCGTGTCTGTCTCCTGTTCTTCCCACCCCCAGCTCATGCCTTGTGTCTGTCTCCTGTTGCCCCCACCCCCGCGTCTCTCTCCTGTTGCCCCACTTGCCGCTCATACCCCGTGTCTGTCTCCTGTTGCCCACCACCCCCGATCATGCTCCATGTCTGTCTCCTGTTGCCCCCCACCCCCTGCTCATGCCCCGTGTCTGTCTCTGTTGTTCCCCCCACCCCCCGCTCATGCCCCGTGTCTGTCTCCTGTTCCCTCCAACCCCCGCTCATGCCCCGTGTCTCTCTCCTGTTGCCCCCACCCCCCGCTCATGCCCCGTGTCTGTCTCCTGTTCCCCTCATCCGCTCATGCCCAATGTCTCTCTCCTGTTCCCCCCACCCGCTCATGCCCCGTGTCTCTCTCCTGTACCCCCCCACCCCCCGCTCATGCCCCGTGTCTGTCTCCTGTTCTCCCCACCCCCCTGCTCATGCCCCGTGTCTGTCTCCTGTTCTTCCCACCCCCCACTCATGCCCCGTGTCTCTCTCCTGTTGGCCCCACCCCCACTCATGCCCCGTGTCTGTCTCCTGTTGCCCCCCACCCATGCCCCGTGTCTGTCTCCTGTTCCCCCACCCCCCGCACATGCCCCGTGTCTCTCTCCTGTTGCCCCCCGCTCATGCCCCGTGTCTGTCTCCTGTTCTCCCCCACCCCCCGCTCATGCCCTGTGTCTGTCTCCTGTTCTTCCCACCCCCCGCTCATGCCCCGTGTCTCTCTCCTGTTGGCCCCACCCCCCCGCTCATGCCCCGTGTCTGTCTCCTGTTGCCCCCCGCTCATGCCCTGTGTCTCTCTCCTGTTGCCCCCCACCCCCCGCTTATGCCCCGTGTCTGTCTCCTTTACCCCCACCCCCCGCTCATGCCCCGTGTGTCTCTCCTGTTGCCCCCACTCCCCCGCTCATGCCCCGTGTCTGTCTCCTGTTCTTCCCACCCCCAGCTCATGCCTTGTGTCTGTCTCCTGTTGCCCCCACCCCCGCGTCTCTCTCCTGTTGCCCCCACTTGCCGCTCATACCCCGTGTCTGTCTCCTGTTGCCCACCACCCCCCGATCATGCTCCATGTCTGTCTCCTGTTACCCCCCACCCCCTGCTCATGCCCCGTGTCTGTCTCTGTTGTTCCCCCCACCCCCCGCTCATGCCCCGTGTCTGTCTCCTGTTCCCTCCAACCCCCGCTCATGCCCCGTGTCTCTCTCCTGTTGCCCCCACCCCCCGCTCATGCCCCGTGTCTGTCTCCTGTACCACCCCACCCCACTCTCAAGCCCTGTGTCTGTCTCCTGTACCCCCACCCCCCGCTCATGCCCCGTGTCTGCCCTGTTGGAACAGGGCAGACACGGGGCATGAGCGGGGGAGGGGGCCCTACCTTGCCCAACCCCGCTCATGCCCTGTGTCTCTCCTGTTCACCCCCGCTCATGCTCCGTGTCTGTCTCCCTCCTTTTCCCCCGTTCATGGCTCGTGTCTCCCCTGTTCACCCCCACCCCCTGCTCATGCCCCTTGTCTGGCTCCTGTTCCCCAAACCCGCTCATGCCCCGTGTCTGTCTCCAGTTCCCCCCACCCGCTCATGCCCCGTGTCTCTCTCTTATTGCCCCCCACCCCCAGCTCATGCCCCGTGTCTGTCTCCTGTTCTCCCCACTCCCCGCTCATGCCCCGTGTCTGTCTCCTGTTCCTCCCACACCCCACTCATGCCCCGTGTCTGTCTCCTGTTGCCCCCACCCCCCCGCTCATGCCCCGTGTCTGTCTCCTGTTCTTCCAACCCCCAGCTCATGCCCTGTGTCTGTCTCCTGTTGCCCCCACCCCCCGCGTCTCTCTCCTGTTGCCCCCACCCCCTGCTCATGCCCCGTGTCTGTCTCCTGTACCCCCCACCCTCCGCTCATGGCCCGTGTCTGTCTCCTGTTCCCCCCACCCGCTCATGCCCAGTGTCTCTTTCCTGTTGCCCCCACCCCCTGCTCATCCCCTGTGTCTGTCTCCTATACCCCCCCACCCCCTGCTCATGCCCCGTGTCTGTCTCCTGTTCCCCTCATCCGCTCATGCCCAGTGTCTCTCTCCTGTACCCCCCCACCCACCACTCATGCCCCATGTCTGTCTCCTGTTGCCCCCACCCATGCCCCGTGTCTGTCTCCTGTTCCCCCACCCCCCGCTCTTGCCCCGTGTCTCTCTCCTGTTGCCCCCCACACCCCGCTCATGCCCGTGTCTGTCTCCTTTTGCCCCCCACCCCCCGCTCATGCCCCGTGTCTGTCTCCTATTCTCCCCACCCCCGCTCATGCCCCGTATCTGTCTCCTGTTCCCCCCACGCCCCGCTCATGCACCGTATCTGTCTCCTGTTCCCCTCACGCCCCGCTCATGCCCCGTGTCTGTCTCCTGTTCTCCCACTCCCCCGCTCATGCCGCGTGTCTGTCTCCTGTTCTCCCCATCCCCCAGTCATGCCCCGTGTCTCTCTCCTGTTGGCCCCCCCTCATGCCCCGTGTCTGTCTCCTGTTGCCCTCCGCTCATGCCCCGTGTCTCTCTCCTGTTGCCCCCACCCCCCGCTCATGCTTCGTGTCTGTCTCTGGTACCCCCACCCCCTGCTCATGCCCCGTGTGTCTCTCCTGTTGCCCCCACCCCCGCTCATGCCCCGTGTCTTCCTCCCATCCCCCCTCTCCTCGCTGATTCCCTGTGTCTTCATCCTGTTCCCTCCCACCCCTGCTCATGCCCCGTGTCTTCCTCTTGTACCCCCTCCTATGATGCCCCTTGTTGACTTCTTGTTCCACCCACCCCCGCTCATGCCCCGTGTCTCCCTTCTTCCCCTCCACCCCCCGCTCATGCCGCGTGTCTTCCTTCCCCTCCCACCCCCCGCTCATGCCCTGTGTCTGTCTCCTGTTGCCCCCACCCCCCGCTCATGCCCCATGTCTGTCTCCTGTTCTCCCCACCCCCAGCCCATGCCCTGTGTCTGTCTCCTGTTGCCCCCACCCCCCGCGTCTCTCTCCTGTTGCCCCCACCCCCGCTCATGCCCCGTGTCTGTCTCCTGTACCCTCCACCCCCCGCTCATGCCCCGTGTCTGTCTCCTGTTCCCCCACCCGCTCATGCCCAGTGTCTCTCTCCTGTCGCCCCCACCCCCTGCTCATGCCCTGTGTCTGTCTCCTGTACCCCTCACCCCCCGCTCATGCCCCGTGTCTGTCTTCTGTTCCCCTCATCCGCTCATGCCCAGTGTCTCTCTCCTGTACCCCCCCACCCCCCCGCTCATGCCCCGTGTCTGTCTCCTGTTGCCCCCACCCATGCCCCGTGTCTGCTGTCTCCTGTTCCTCCTGTTCCCCCACCCCCCGCTCATGCCCCGTGTCTCTCTCCTGTTGCCCCCACCCCCCGCTCATGTCCGTGTCTGTCTCCTGTTGCCCCCCCCCGCTCATGCCCCGTGTCTGTCTCCTGTTCTCCCCACCCCCCGCTCATGCCCCGTATCTGTCTCCTGTTCCCCCCATGCCCCGCTCATGCACCGTATCTGTCTCCTGTTCCCCCCACCCCCTGCTCATGCCCCGTGTCTGTCTCCTGTTCTCCCCACCCCCCGCTCATGCCGTGTGTCTGTCTCCTGTTCTCCCCACCCCCCACTCATGCCCCGTGTTTCTCTCCTGTTGGCCCCACCCCCCGCTCATGCCCCGTGTCTATCTCCTGTTGCCCCCCGCTCATGCCCCGTGTCTCTCTCCTGTTGCCCCCCACCCCCCCGCTCATGCCCCGTGTCTGTCTCCTGTACCCCCACCCCCTGCTCATGCCCCGTGTGTCTCTCCTGTTGCCCCCCACCCCCGCTCATGCCCCGTGTCTTCCTCCTGTCCCCCCTCTTCTCGCTGATGCCCTGTGTCCTCCTCCTGTTCCCTCCCACCCCTGCTCATGCCCCATGTCTTCCTCTTGTCCCCCCTCCTATGATGCCTCTTGTTGACCTCTTGTTCCACCCACCCCCCGCTCATGCCCCGTGTCTCCCTTCTTCCCCCACCCCCTGCTCATGCCCCGTGTCTTCCTTCCCCCTCCACTCCCCGCTCGTGCCCCGTGTCTCCCTTCTTTCCCCCCGCTCATGCCCCGTGTCTGCACTGTTGGAACAGGGCAGACACAGGGCATGAGCGGGGGTGGGGGCCCTACCTTGCCCTACCCCGCTCATGCCCCTTGTCTGTCTCCTGTTCCCTGTCTCCTGTTCCCCCCACCCGTTCATGCCCCGTGTCTGTCTCCTCTTCCCCCCACCCTCTCATGCCCCATGTCTCTCTCTTGTTGCCCCGAACCCCCCGCTCATGCCCCATGTCTGTCTCCTGTTCTCCCCACCCCCCGCTCATGCCCCGTGTCTGTCTCCTGTTCCTCCCACCCCCGGCTCATGCCCCGTGCCTGTCTCCTGTTGCCCCCACCCCCCCGCTCATGCCCCGTGTCTGTCTCTTGTTCTCCCCACCCCCAGCTCATGCCCTGTGTCTGTCTCCTGTTGCCTCCGACCCCCCGCGTCTCTCTCCTGTTGCCCCCCACCCCCCGCTCATGCCCCGTGTCTGTCTCCTGTACCCCCCACCTCCTGCTCATGCCCCGTGTCTGTCTCCTGTTCCCCCCACCCGCTCATGCCCAGTGTCTCTCTCCTGTTGCCCCCCACCCCCTGCTCATGCCCCGTATCTGTCTCCTGTACCCCCCACCCCCGCTCATGCCCCGTGTCTGTCTCCTGTTCTCCTCATCCGCTCATGCCCAGTGTCTCTCTCCTGTTCCCCCCACCCGCTCATGCCCCGTGTCTCTCTCCTGTACCCCCCCACTCCCTGCTCATGCCCCGTGTCTGTCTCCTGTTGCCCCCCACCCATGCCCCGTGTCTGTCTCCTGTTCCCCCCACCCCCCGCACATGCCCCGTGTCTCTCTCCTGTTGCCCCCCACCCCCCGCTCATGCCCGAGTCTGTCTCCTGTTGCCCCCCACCCCCCGCTCATGCCCCGTGTCTGTCTCCTGTTCTCCCCACCCCCCCGCTCATGCCCCGTGTCTGTCTCCTGTTCCCCCCACGCCCCGCTCATGCCCCGTGTCTCTCTCCTGTTGGCCCCACCCCCCCGCTCATGCCCCGTGTCTGTCTCCTGTTGCCCCCCGCTCATGCCCCGTGTCTCTCTCCTGTTGCCCCCCACCCCCCCGCTCATGCCCCGTGTCTGTCTCCTGTACCCCCATCCCCCGCTCATGCCCCGTGTGTCTCTCCTGTTGCCCCCACCCCCCGCTCATGCCCCGTGTCTTCCTCCCGACCCCCCTCTCCTCGCTGATGCCCTGTGTCTTCCTCCTGTTCCCTCCCACCCCCTGCTCATGCCCCGTGTCTTCCTCTTGTCCTCCCCTCCTATGATGCCCCTTGTTGACCTCTTGTTCCACCACGTGCCACATGCCACGTGTCTGCCCTACCTTGCCCCACCCCCATTCATGCCCTGTGTCTCTCCTGTTCACCCCCGCTTATGCTCCATGTCTGTCTCCCTCCTTTTCCCCCCGCTCATGGCTCGTGTCTCCCCTGTTCACCTCCACCCCCTGCTCATGCCCTTGTCTGTCTCGAGTTCCCCACACCCGCTCATGCCCTGTGTCTGTCTCCTGTTCCCCCACCCACTCATGCCCCGTGTCTCTCTCTTGTTGCCCCCCACCCCCTGCTCATGCCCTGTGTCTGTCTCCTGTTCTCCCCACCCCCCGCTCATGCCCCGTGTCTGTCTCCTGTTCCCCCACCCGCTCATGCCCCATGTCTGTCTCCTGTTCCACCCACCCGCTCATGCCCCGTGTCTCTCTCTCTTGTTGCCCCCCACCCCCCGCTCATGCCCCATGTCTTCCTCTTGTACCCCCCTCCTATGATGCCTCTTGTTGACCTCTTGTTCCACCCACCCCCCGCTCATGCCCCGGGTCTCCCTTCTTCCCCCCGCTCATTCCCCGTGTCTTCCTTTCCCCCCCACTCCCCGCTTATGCCCCGTGTCTCCCTTCTTCCCCCCGACCCCCCGCTCATGCCCCGTGTCTGCTCTGTTGGAACAGGGCAGACACAGGGCATGAGCGGGGGTGGGGGCCCCACCTTGCCCTACCCCTGCTCATGCCCCGTGTCTCTCCTGTTCACCCCCAACCCCGCTCATGCTCCATGTCTGTCTCCCTCCTTTTCCCCACGCTCATGGCCTGTGTCTCCCCTGTTCACCCCCACCCCCCCGCTCATGCCCCGTGTCTCTCTTCTTCCTCCCCACCCCCCACTCATGCCCCGTGTCTACCATCTTTCGCGCTCATGCCCCGTGTCTCCCTTCTTTGCCCCCACCCCCCCCGCTCATGCCCCGTGTCTCCCTTCTTTCCCGCTCATGCCCCTTGTCTCCCTTCTTTCCACCCTGCTCATGCCCTGTGTCTCTCTCCTGGTCTTCCCGACCCCCCGCCGATGGCCTGTTGTGTTCTCATTAAATACCCTGCCTTCCCTTTGGTGTCCATCTTGGTAAAAGATTTTCCTTCCTACACCGGGACGCCTGCCTGCGGCGTCCCGGTTTGGGAAGAAAAATCTTTTTTTTACCACCCCGGGTTCCCACTTTGAGAACCTAGGATGCTAGTGGTCTTCCTCCATTGAAAAGGACGTTATGGTTACGTTGCACTAAAAAAAAACTATGAAATTCAGTAAAAAACAATGTGTTAAAGTGATATCTGTGTTCGCTTCGCGGACACACCTCCCTGTTCGCTCCGCGGACAGGACGGTGATTGGGCAAGCAGCTCAAGCAGCTTGCGAGATGTCAGCGGACATCTGACGTGCTCTCTCATTGGATGTGTGAAAGCGTGCAGTGCTTCTGGCTTCAGAGACGCCCGCCATCTTTGTTCCTCGCATGAGAGGCTTTGTATCCCGCCTGCACAGTAAGTCCCCCACCCCCCTCATGCCCGTGTCTGTCTCCTGTTCCTCCTACCCCCGCTCATGTCTGTGTGTCTTTCTCCCTCCCGCCCATCCCCCCTCATGTTTGTGTGTCTTTCTCCCTCCCGCCCACCCCCGCCCATGTCCATGTGTCTTTCTCCCTCCCGCCCACCCCCCGTTCATGCCCCGCTCGTCTCAAAACCCCGCCCACCCCCCGCTCATGCCCTGTGTGTCTCTCCCACCCCCCGTGTGTCTCTCCCACCCCCCACTCATGTCTGTGTGTCTCTCCCCACCCGCCGCCCACCCCCGCTCATGTCCGTGTGTCTCTCCGCAGCCGCCGCCCACCCCCCTCACATGTCCGTGTGTCTCTCCCCACACGCCGCCCACCTCCCGCTCATGCCCCGTGTGTCTCTCCCCCCCCCTGCTCATGTCCGTGTGTCTCTCCCCTCCCGCCCACCCCCCGCTCATGTCTGTGTGTCTTTACCCCTCCCCCTCACCCCCGCTCTTGCCCCATGTGTCTTTCCCCCTCCCGCCCACCCCCGCTCTTGCCCTGTGTCTCTTTCCTCCTCCCGCCCACCCCCACTCTTGCCCCGTGTCTCTTTCCAACTCCAGCCCACCCCCGCTCTTGTCCCGTGTCTCTTTCCTCCTCCCGCCCACCCCCGCTCTTGCCCCGTGTCTCTTTCCCCCTCCCACCTACCCCTGCTCTTGCCCCGTGTCTTTCCCCCTCCCTCCCACGCCCGCTCATGCCCCGTGTCTTTCCCCCTCCTGCCCACCCCGCTCATGCCCCGTGTGTCTCCCCCTCCCGCTCATGTCCCGTGTGTCTCTCTCCCTCCCCCCCACTCCCCGCTCATGCCCCGTGTGTCTCTCTCCCTCCCCCCACCCCCCGCTCATGCCCTGTGTGTCCCTCTCCCTCCCGCCCACCCCCCGCTCATGCCCCGTGTGTCTCTCTCCCTCCCGCCCACCCCCCGCTCATGCCCTGTTTGTCTCTCTCCCTCCTGCCCACCCCCGCTCATGCCCCGTGTGTCTCCCCCTCATGTCCCGTGTGTCTCTCTCCCTCCCCCCACCCCCCGCTCATGCCCCGTGTGTCTCTCTCCCTCCCCCCACCCCCTGCTCATGCCCCGTGTGTCCCTCTCCCTCCCGCCCACCCCCGCTCATGCCCCGTGTGTCTCTCTCCCTCCCGCCCACCCCCCGCTCATGCCCTGTGTGTCTCTCTCCCTCCCCCCACCCCCGCTCATACCCCGTGAGTCTCTCTCCCCTTCCCCCAACCCCCCGCTCATGCACTGTGTCTGTCTTCTGTTCCCCCAGCTCATGCCGCGTGTCTGTCTCCTATTCTCCCCACCCTCCGCTCATGCCCCGTGTCTGTCTCCTGTTCCTCCCACCCCCCGCTCATGCCCTGTGTCTGTCTCCTGTTGCCCCCACCCCCCGCTCATGCCCCGTGTCTGTTCTCCCCACCCCCGCTCATGCCCCGTGTCTGTCTCCTGTTCCCCCACCCCTCGCTCATGCCCCGTGTCTGTCTCCTGTTCCCCCCACCCCTCGCTCATGCCCCGTGTCTGTCTCCTGTTCCCCCCACCCCCCGCTCATGCCCCGTGTCTCTCCTGTTGCCCCCCACCCCCGCTCATGCCCCGTGTCTCTCCTGTTGCCCCCCACCCCCGATCATGAAAAAGCCCTGTGTATGTCTCCTGTACCCCCCACCCCCGGCTCATGCCCCGTGTCTGTCTCCTGTTTCCCCCACCCGCTCATGCCCCGTGTCTCTCTCCTGTTGCCCCCCCGCTCATGCCCCGTATCTGTCTCCTGTTCTCCCACCTGCTCATGCCCTGTGTCTCTCTCCTGTGTCCCCCCACCCCCTACTCATGCCCCGTGTCTGTCTCCTGTACCCCACCCCCGCTCATGCCCCGCGTCTGTCTCCTGTTGCCCCCCAGCCATGCTCCGTGTCTGTCTCCTGTTGCCCCCCACTCCCCGTTCATGCCCCGTGTCTGTCTCCTGTTGCCCCCCACCCCCTGCTCATGACCCGTGTCTGTCTCCTGTTGCCCCACACCCCCCGCTCATGCCCGTGTCTGTATCCTGTTTCCCCCAACCCCCGCTCATGCCCTGTGTCTGTCTCCTGTTCCCCCTACCCCCCGCTCATGCCCCGTGTCTGTCTCCTGTACCCCGCACCCCACGCTCAAGCCCCGTGTCTGTCTCCTGTACCCCCCACCCCCCGCTCATGCCCCGTGTCTGTCTCCTGTTCCCCCACCCGCTCATGCCCCGTGTCTCTCTCCTGTTGCCCCCCGCTCATGCCCCGTGTCTGTCTCTTGTCCCCCCACCTGCTCATGCCCCATGTCTCTCTCCTGTTGCCCCACCCCCTACTCATGCCCTGTGTCTGTCTCCTGTACCCCCCACCCCCGCTCATGTCCTGTGTCTATCTGCTGTTGCCCCCCACCCATGCTCCATGTCTGTCTCCTGTTGCCCCCCACCCCCGCTCATGCCCGTGTCTGTCTCCTGTTGCCCCCCACCCCCCGCTCATGACCCATGTCTGTCTCCTGTTGCCCCCCACCCCCCCGCTCATGCTCCATGTCTGTCTCCTGTTCCCCCACCCCTGCTCATGCCGCGTGTCTGTCTCCTGTACCCCCCACCCCACGCTCAAGCCCCTTGTCTGTCTCCTGTACCCCCCACCCCCCGCTCATACCCCGTGTCTGTCTCCTGTTCTCCCCAGCCCCCGCTCATGCCCCGTGTCTGTCTCCTGTACCCCCCACCCCCGCTCATGCCCCGTGTCTGTCTGCTGTTGCCCCCCACCCATGCCCCGTATCTGTCTCCTATTGCCCCCCAACCCCCGCTCATGCCCCATGTCTGTCTCCTGTTCTCCCCAGCCCCCGCTCATGCCCCGTGTCTGTCTCCTGTTCCCCCCACCCGCTCATGCCCCGTGTCTCTCTCCTGTTGCCCCCCGCTCATGCCCCGTGTCTGTCTCCTGTCCCCCGCACCTGCTCATGCCCCGTGTCTCTCTCCTGTTGCCCCCACCCCCTACTCATGCCCCGTGTCTGTCTCCTGTACGCCCCACCCCCGCTCATGCCCCGTGTCTGTCTGCTGTTGCCCCCCACCCATGCTCCGTGTCTGTCTCCTGTTGCCCCCACCTCCCGCTCATGCCCCGTGTCTGTCTCCTGTTGCCCCCCACCCCCTGCTCATGCCCCGTGTCTCTCTCCTGTTCCCCCCGCTCATGTCCCGTGTCTGTCTCCTGTAACCCCCACCCCTCGCTCAAGCCCCGTGTCTGTCTCCTGTACCCCCACCCCCCGCTCATGCCCCGTGTCTGTCTCCTGTTCCCCCATCCGCTCATGCCCCGTGTCTGTCTCCTGTTGCCCCCCACCCCCTGCTCATGACCCGTGTCTGTCTCCTGTTGCCCCACACCCCCCGCTCATGCCCGTGTCTGTATCCTGTTTCCCCCAACCCCCGCTCATGCCCCGTGTCTGTCTCCTGTTCCCCCTACCCCCGCTCATGCCCCGTGTCTGTCTCCTGTACCCCGCACCCCACGCTCAAGCCCCGTGTCTGTCTCCTGTACCCCCCGCTCATGCCCCGTGTCTGTCTCCTGTTCCCCCCACCCGCTCATGCCCCGTGTCTCTCTCCTGTTGCCCCCCGCTCATGCCCCGTGTCTGTCTCTTGTCCCCCCACCGGCTCATGCCCCATGTCTCTCTCCTGTTGCCCCACCCCCTACTCATGCCCTGTGTCTGTCTCCTGTACCCCCCACCCCCGCTCATGTCCTGTGTCTGTCTGCTGTTGCCCCCCACCCATGCTCCATGTCTGTCTCCTGTTGCCCCCCACCCCCGCTCATGCCCGTGTCTGTCTCCTGTTGCCCCCCACCCCCCGCTCATGACCCATGTCTGTCTCCTGTTGCCCCCCACCCCCCGCTCATGCTCCAAGTCTGTCTCCTGTTCCCCCCACCCCCGCTCATGCCGCGTGTCTGTCTCCTGTACCCCCCACCCCACGCTCAAGCCCCTTGTCTGTCTCCTGTACCCCCCACGCCCCGCTCATACCCCGTGTCTGTCTCCTGGTTCTCCCCAGCCCCCGCTCATGCCCCGTGTCTGTCTCCTGTACCCCCCACCCCCGCTCATGCCCCGTGTCTGTCTGCTGTTGCCCCCCACCCATGCCCCGTATCTGTCTCCTATTGCCCCCCAACCCCCGCTCATGCCCCATGTCTGTCTCCTGTTCTCCCCAGCCCCCGCTCATGCCCCGTGTCTGTCTCCTGTTCCCCCACCCGCTCATGCCCCGTGTCTCTCTCCTGTTGCCCCCCGCTCATGCCCCGTGTCTGTCTCCTGTCCCCCGCACCTGCTCATGCCCCGTGTCTCTCTCCTGTTGCCCCCACCCCCTACTCATGCCCCGTGTCTGTCTCCTGTACGCCCCACCCCCGCTCATGCCCCGTGTCTCTCTGCTGTTGCCCCCCACCCATGCTCCGTGTCTGTCTCCTGTTGCCCCCACCTCCCGCTCATGCCCCGTGTCTGTCTCCTGTTGCCCCCCACCCTCTGCTCATGCCCCGTGTCTCTCTCCTGTTCCCCCCGCTCATGTCCCGTGTCTGTCTCCTGTAACCCCCACCCCTCGCTCAAGCCCCGTGTCTGTCTCCTGTACCCCCACCCCCCACTCATGCCCCGTGTCTGTCTCCTGTTCCCCCATCCGCTCATGCCCCGTGTCTCTCTCCTGTTGCCCCCCGCTCATGCCCCGTGTCTGTCTCCTGTTCCCCCCACCTGCTCATGCCCCGTGTCTCTCTCGAGTTGCCCCCCACCCCCTACTCATGCCCCCTGTCTGTCTCCTGTACCCCCCCAACCCCGCTCATGCCCCGTGTCTGTCTGCTGTTGCCCCCCACCCATGCTCCGTGTCTGTCTCCTGTACCCCCCCACCCCCCGCTCATGCCCCATGTCTGTCTCCTGTTCTCCCCACCCCCCGCTCATGCCCCGTATCTGTTTCCTGTTCCCCCCACTCCCCACCCCCCGCTCATGCCCCGTGTCTGTCTCCTGTTCTCCCCACCCCCCGCTCATGCCCCGTGTCTCTCTCCTGTTGCCCCCCATGCTCCCTCATGCCCCGTGTCTGTCTCCTGTACCCCACGCCCGCTCATGCCCCGTGTCTGTCTGCTGTTGCCCCCCACCCATGCTCCGTGTCTGTCTCCTGTTGCCCCCACCCCCTGCTCATGCCCCGTGTCTGTCTCCTGTTGCCCCCCACCCCCTGCTCATGACCCGTGTCTGTCTCCTGTTGCCCCACACCCCCCGCTCATGCCCATGTCTGTATCCTGTTTCCCCCAACCCCCGCTCATGCCCCGTGTCTGTCTCCTGTTCCCCCCACCCCCTGCTCATGCCCCGTGTCTGTCTCCTGTACCCCCACCCCACGCTCAAGCCCCATGTCTGTCTCCTGTACCCCCACCCCCCGCTCATGCCCCATGTCTGTCTCCTGTTCCTTCCACCCGCTCATGCCCCGTGTCTCTCTCCTGTTGCCCCCCCGCTCATGCCCCGTGTCTGTCTCTTGTCCCCCCACTTGCTCATGCCCCATGTCTCTCTCCTGTTACCCCCACCCCCTACTCATGCCCTGTGTCTGTCTCCTGTATCCCCCACCCCCGCTCATGGCCTGTGTCTGTCTGCTGTTGCCCCCCACCCATGCTCCATGTCTGTCTCCTGTTGCCCCCCACCCCCGCTCATGCCCGTGTCTGTCTCCTGTTGCCCCCCACCCCTCGCTCATGACCCATGTCTGTCTCCTGTTGCCCCCCACCCCCCGCTCATGCTCCATGTCTGTCTCCTGTTCCCCCCACCCCCGCTCATGCCGTGTGTCTGTCTCCTGTACCCCCCACCCCACGCTCAAGTCCCGTGTCTGTCTCCTGTACCCCCACCCCCTGCTCATACCCCGTGTCTGTCTCCTGTTCCCCCATCCGCTCATGCCCCGTGTTTCTCTCCTGTTGCCCCCCGCTCATGCCCCATGTCTGTCTCCTGTTCCCCCCACCTGCTCATGCCCCGTGTCTCTCTCCTGTTGCCCCCCACCCCCTACTCATGCCCCGTGTCTGTCTCCTGTACCCCCCCACCCCTGCTCATGCCTGTGTCTGTCTGCTGTTGCCCCCCACCCATGCTCCGTGTCTGTCTCCTGTACCCCCCATCCCCCGCTCATGCCCGTATCTGTCTCCTATTGCCCCCCAACCCCCGCTCATGCCCCATGTCTGTCTCCTGTTCTCCCCAGCCCCCGCTCATGCCCCGTGTCTGTCTCCTGTTCCCCCATCCGCTCATGCCCCGTGTTTCTCTCCTGTTGCCCCCCCGCTCATGCCCCATGTCTGTCTCCTGTTCCCCCCACCTGCTCATGCCCCATGTCTCTCTCCTGTTGCCCCCCACCCCCTACTCATGCCCCGTGCCTGTCTCCTGTACCCCCCACCCCCGCTCATGCCCCGTGTCTGTCTGCTGTTGCCCCCACCCATGCTCCGTCTCTGTCTCCTGTTGCCCCCCACCTCCCGCTCATGCCCCGTGTCTGTCTCCTGTTGCCCCCCACCTCCCGCTCATGCCCCGTGTCTGTCTCCTGTTGCCCCCCATCCACCCGCTCATGACCCGTGTCTGTCTCCTGTTGCCCCCCACCCCCTGCTCATGCCCTGTGTCTGTCTCCTGTTGCCCCCACCCCCCGCGTCTCTCTCCTGTTGCCCCCCACCCCCCGCTCATGCCCTGTGTCTGTCTCCTGTACCCCCCACCCCCCGCTCATGCCCCGTGTCTGTCTCCTGTTCCTTCCACCCGCTCATGCCCCATGTCTCTCTCCTGATGGCTCCCCGCTCATGCCCCGTGTCTGTCTCCTGTTCCCCCCACCCGCTCATGCCCAGTGTCTCTCTCCTGTTGCCCCCCACCCCCTGCTCATGCCCCGTGTCTGTCTCCCGTACCCCCCACCACCCGCTCATGCCCCTTGTCTGTCTCCTGTTCCCCCACCCGTTCATGCCCAGTGTCTCTCTCCTGTTCCCCCACCCGCTCATGCCCCGTGTCTCTCTCCTGTACCCCCCCCACCGCCCGATCATGCCCCGTGTCTGTCTCCTGTTGCCCCCCACCCATGCCCCGTGTCTGTCTCCTGTTTCCCCCACCCCCGCTCATGCCCCGTGTCTCTCTCCTGTTGCCCCCCACCCCTGCTCATGCCCCGTGTATTCCTTCCCCCCACTCTCCGCTCGTGCCACGTGTCTCCCTTCTTTCCCTCTCCCCCCCCCCACCTCCCGCTCATGCCCCGTGTCTGCACTGTTGGAACAGGGAAGACACGGGGCATGAGCGGGGGTGGGAGCCCTACCTTGCCCTACCCCCGCTTATGCCCCGTGTCTCTCCTGTTTACCCCCGCTCATGCTCCGTGTCCGTCTCCCTCCTTTTCCCCCCGCTCATGGCTCGTGTCTCCCCTGTTCACCCCCACCCCCTGCTCATGCCCTGTGTCTGTCTCCTGTTCCCCCACCCACTCATGCCCTGTGTCTGTCTCCTGTTCCCCACCCGCTCATGCCCCATGTCTCTCTCTTGTTGCCCCCCACCCCCTGCTCATGCCCTGTGTCTTCCTCTTGTACCCCCCTCCTATGATGCCCCTTGTTGACCTCTTGTTCCACCCATCCACTGCTCATGCCCCGTGTCTCCCTTCTTCTCCCTTCTTCTCCCCACCCCCCGCTCATGCCCCGTGTCTTTCTTTCACCCCCACTCCGCTTATGCTCCGTGTCTCCCTTCTTTCCCCACCCACACCCCGCTCATGCCCCGTGTCTGCACTGTGATGTTTTGCTGGTGCAGTGTGATTTGAAAATGTGTGTGCTTTAAAAAAGATTTTAATCTATAAGAGAACATGCATTGTCTTCATTCATTTATTGTTTTGTAAAACCTAGTGTTTAATTTCATGAAAAATATGTTTGCTTTTATTTTTAAATATACATTCATGAAGAATATAGGAATGGTATTAGTTGTGCAAACTGCTACTATGCAAAATAGAAATGGAATGGGTTTTCTGGTGCAAATTGCCCCAGTAAAAAAAAGGTGCAGTATGTGCTCAGCAATCCAATTCTAGTACAAAAATTAGAGGTTGGAAATGCTGGAATGGTTTATTGGCTGTTTCCATTTGCAGCAGTTTAAACTAGAAAACACCCTGATTTTTGTTTAATGTTGTTGTTACTCTACTGCCACTTGATACAGAAAGAGTGGCAGCTGTCAATGGCAACTTACTGGGCACACTGGTTCTGCCATGGAGTTAAGGTGAATATTTAGCATGCCCATATTTACAGGTCTAACGAATGTGAGGGCTTTAATTAAGACTGTGGGGCTTTATCTGACACAGTAATGCCCCCTTGGCTCTGGGCCTATTGCTATTAGGACTGTGGCTCATTAGACTGGAGTAGTAATTGGGCCTCATTACAACCTGCCAGTCCGGGACCGTGCAAAATCCGTGACGGTGGTAAAAACGTTTCCGTGTCTGCAAGGTTGCGGAAAAAACGTGCGATTACACGCTGTCGGTCCCGCGCACCACACGGACTCGGAAACATTACCGCCGTCACGAAGCTGCACGCAAGTGCATCGCTGTGGGCGTGACAGTGAGGAGCAGGAAGGACTGCCACAAGCGGTGGGACGACCTGAGGCTGAGGGTACGCAACCTCATTTCCACGTACTGCCAACGCAGCAGTGGGACAGGCGGTGACCCCCATCCCCACTGAGGCTGCAAGCATGGGAGGAGCGTTGCCGCAGCGTCCTCCACCTTGAGGCAATCCATGGGATCGGGGAGGCTGAGGCAGGAGTGAGCCCACCTGCAGATGCCAGTAAGTGCCCAAACATGAATGCCACATGAAAATATGCAGTTGTGAGTACTGGGCCAAAGGACCTATTAACAACCCCCCCCCCCCAGGCAGTGCATGTGAGGGCCAAAGGACCCATTAACAACCCCCCCCAGGCAGTACATGTGTCGGCCAAAGGACCCATTAACAACCGCCTGATCCTTATGGTACATACAGTGTTTGAAATGAGAGGTGCATGCTGCAATTCCCCAGAAAGGCTGGGGAAAGATTTACTGCCTGCCTCGCAAAGAGTCATCCCAGAAAAGGATTCTCGAGACTTTGCAGCTCTGCTAAGTATTGCCACCCAGCAGAGAGAGAGAGGGCCACAGTGCAGTAGAGGAATGGACCTACTGTGCCTAAAAACGCTTTTTTATTAAACTCACTGTCACTCCAGAAAAACACCTCCCCCTGACCAGATCCACCCACTAACATCACGCAATTTCCTCCGTGCCTCTCATTGTGCTAGCTGCATTGCTCAAGATCAAAGTGATACATATTTCTTACGCATCCTGCTCTAATACAACACACAGTGTTGGCTGGCATTGTGAAACATTTGAACATTAAACAAATGTAACTTTTCAATTTATGAACGCAATCTACTTTTCTTTTCTTCAATGGAGACCACTAGGTGTTAATAATAGAGGTGTTATTTAGTTTGGGAGTTAAGGTGTGCATGGACCATTGCTTACAAGTTTAGTTTGTCTTATTATGTGGCTAGACTGGCATTTTGGTGCAGCCAGTCTAGCCATGTCTTACTGTCGCATGACATTTTGTATTGGGCAGCTCTGATAAAGCAAGCATGATAAGTGTTATGTAGCAAGACTGGTTTTTTAATGTGGCCAGTCTAGCCATTTCATATTGTGGTATGACATTGTATATTGTGCATCTTGCCCCGTGTCTCTCTCCTGTTGCCCCCCACCCCCCGCTCATGCCCTGTGTCTGTCTCCTGTACCCCCGACCCTCCGCTCATGCCCCGTGTCTGTCTGCTGTTGCCCCCCACCCATGCTCCGTGTCTGTCTCCTGTTGCCCCCACCTCCCGCTCATGCCCCGTGTCTGTCTCCTGTTGCCCCCCACCCCCTGCTCATGCCCCGTGTCTCTCTCCTGTTCCCCCCGCTCATGTCCCGTGTCTGTCTCCTGTATCCCCCACCCCTCGCTCAAGCCCCGTGTCTGTCTCCTGTACCCCCACCCCCCGCTCATGCCCCGTGTCTCTCTCCTGTTGCCCCCCGCTCATGCCCCGTGTCTGTCTCCTGTTGCCCCCCACCCCCTGCTCATGACCCGTGTCTGTCTCCTGTTGCCCCACACCCCCCGCTCATGCCCGTGTCTGTATCCTGTTTCCCCCACCCCCCGCTCATGCCCCGTGTCTCTCTCCTGTTCCCCCCGCTCATGTCCCGTGTCTGTCTCCTGTATCCCCCACCCCTCGCTCAAGCCCCGTGTCTGTCTCCTGTTCCCCCATCCACTCATGCCCCGTGTCTCTCTCCTGTTGCCCCCCGCTCATGCCCCGTGTCTGTCTCCTGTTGCCCCCCACCCCCTGCTCATGACCCGTGTCTGTCTCCTGTTGCCCCACACCCCCCGCTCATGCCCGTGTCTGTATCCTGTTTCCCCCACCCCCCGCTCATGCCCCGTGTTTCTCTCCTGTACCCCCCGCTCATGCCCCGTGTCTGTCTCCTGTTCCCCCCACCCGCTCATGCCCCGTGTCTCTCTCCTGTTGCCCCCCGCTCATGCCCCGTGTCTGTCTCTTGTCCCCCCACCTGCTCATGCCCCATGTCTCTCTCCTGTTGCCCCACCCCCTACTCATGCCCTGTGTCTGTCTCCTGTACTCCCCACCCCCGCTCATGTCCTGTGTCTGTCTGCTGTTGCCCCCCACCCATGCTCCATGTCTGTCTCCTGTTGCCCCCCACCCCCGCTCAAGCCCGTGTCTGTCTCCTGTTGCCCCCACCCCCCGCTCATGACCCATGTCTGTCTCCTGTTCCCCCCACCCCCGCTCATGCCGCGTGTCTGTCTCCTGTACCCCCCACCCCACGCTCAAGCCCCTTGTCTGTTTCCTGTACCCCCCACCCCCCGCTCATACCCCGTGTCTGTCTCCTGTTCTCCCCAGCCCCCGCTCATGCACCGTGTCTGTCTCCTGTACCCCCAACCCCCGCTCATGCCCCCTGTCTGTCTCCTGTTCCCCCACCCGCTCATGCCCCGTGTCTCTCTCCCGTGTCTCTCTCCTGTTGCCCCCCGCTCATGCCCCGTGTCTGTCTCCTGTCCCCCGCACCTGCTCATGCCCCGTGTCTCTCTCCTGTTGCCCCCACCCCCTACTCATGCCCCGTGTCTGTCTCCTGTACGCCCCACCCCCGCTCATGCCCCGTGTCTGTCTGCTGTTGCCCCCCACCCATGCTCCGTGTCTGTCTCCTGTTGCCCCCACCTCCCGCTCATGCCCCGTGTCTGTCTCCTGTTGCCCCCCACCCCCTGCTCATGCCCCGTGTCTCTCTCCTGTTCCCCCCGCTCATGTCCCGTGTCTGTCTCCTGTAACCCCCACCCCTCGCTCAAGCCCCGTGTCTGTCTCCTGTACCCCCACCCCCCGCTCATGCCCCGTGTCTGTCTCCTGTTCCCCCATCCGCTCATGCCCCGTGTCTGTCTCCTGTTCCCCCCACCTGCTCATGCCCCGTGTCTCTCTCGAGTTGCCCCCCACCCCCTACTCATGCCCCCTGTCTGTCTCCTGTACCCCCCCACCCCCGCTCATGCCCCGTGTCTGTCTGCTGTTGCCCCCCACCCATGCTCCGTGTCTGTCTCCTGTACCCCCCCACCCCCCGCTCATGCCGCATGTCTGTCTCCTGTTCTCCCCACCCCCCGCTCATGCCCCGTATCTGTTTCCTGTTCCCCCCACTCCCCACCCCCCGCTCATGCCCCGTGTCTGTCTCCTGTTCTCCCCACCCCCCGCTCATGCCCCGTGTCTCTCTCCTGTTGCCCCCCATGCTCCCTCATGCCCCGTGTCTGTCTCTCTCCTGTTGCCCCACCCCCTACTCATGCCCTGTGTCTGTCTCCTGTACCCCCCACCCCCGCTCATGTCCTGTGTCTGTCTGCTGTTGCCCCCCACCCATGCTCCATGTCTGTCTCCTGTTGCCCCCCACCCCCGCTCATGCCCGTGTCTGTCTCCTGTTGCCCCCCACCCCCCGCTCATGACCCATGTCTGTCTCCTGTTGCCCCCCACCCCCCCGCTCATGCTCCATGTCTGTCTCCTGTTCCCCCCACCCCCGCTCATGCCGCGTGTCTGTCTCCTGTACCCCCCACCCCACGCTCAAGCCCCTTGTCTGTCTCCTGTACCCCCCACCCCCCGCTCATACCCCGTGTCTGTCTCCTGTTCTCCCCAGCCCCCGCTCATGCCCCGTGTCTGTCTCCTGTACCCCCCACCCCCGCTCATGCCCCGTGTCTGTCTGCTGTTGCCCCCCACCCATGCCCCGTATCTGTCTCCTATTGCCCCCCAACCCCCGCTCATGCCCCATGTCTGTCTCCTGTTCTCCCCAGCCCCCGCTCATGCCCCGTGTCTGTCTCCTGTTCCCCCCACCCGCTCATGCCCCGTGTCTCTCTCCTGTTGCCCCCCACTCATGCCCCGTGTCTGTCTCCTGTCCCCCGCATCTGCTCATGCGCCGTGTCTCTCTCCTGTTGCCCCCACCCCCTACTCATGCCCCGTGTCTGTCTCCTGTACGCCCCACCCCCGCTCATGCCCCGTGTCTGTCTGCTGTTGCCCCCCACCCATGCTCCGTGTCTGTCTCCTGTTGCCCCCACCTCCCGCTCATGCCCCGTGTCTGTCTCCTGTTGCCCCCCACCCCCTGCTCATGCCCCGTGTCTCTCTCCTGTTCCCCCCGCTCATGTCCCGTGTCTGTCTCCTGTAACCCCCACCCCTCGCTCAAGCCCCGTGTCTGTCTCCTGTACCCCCACCCCCGCTCATGCCCCGTGTCTGTCTCCTGTTCCCCCATCCGCTCATGCCCCGTGTCTCTCTCCTGTTGCCCCCCGCTCATGCCCCGTGTCTGTCTCCTGTTCCCCCCACCTGCTCATGCCCCGTGTCTCTCTCGAGTTGCCCCCCACCCCCTACTCATGCCCCCTGTCTGTCTCCTGTACCCCCCCACCCCCGCTCATGCCCCGTGTCTGTCTGCTGTTGCCCCCCACCCATGCTCCGTGTCTGTCTCCTGTACCCCCCCACCCCCCGCTCATGCCCCATGTCTGTCTCCTGTTCTCCCCACCCCCCGCTCATGCCCCGTATCTGTTTCCTGTTCCCCCCACTCCCCACCCCCCGCTCATGCCCCGTGTCTGTCTCCTGTTCTCCCCACCCCCCGCTCATGCCCCGTGTCTCTCTCCTGTTGCCCCCCATGCTCCCTCATGCCCCGTGTCTGTCTCCTGTACCCCACGCCCGCTCATGCCCCGTGTCTGTCTGCTGTTGCCCCCCACCCATGCTCCGTGTCTGTCTCCTGTTGCCCCCCACCCCCTGCTCATGCCCCGTGTCTGTCTCCTGTTGCCCCCCACCCCCTGCTCATGACCCGTGTCTGTCTCCTGTTGCCCCACACCCCCCGCTCATGCCCATGTCTGTATCCTGTTTCCCCCAACCCCCGCTCATGCCCCGTGTCTGTCTCCTGTTCCCCCCACCCCCCGCTCATGCCCCGTGTCTGTCTCCTGTACCCCCACCCCACGCTCAAGCCCCATGTCTGTCTCCTGTACCCCCCACCACCCGCTCATGCCCCATGTCTGTCTCCTGTTCCTTCCACCCGCTCATGCCCCGTGTCTCTCTCCTGTTGCCCCCCCGCTCATGCCCCGTGTCTGTCTCTTGTCCCCCCACTTGCTCATGCCCCATGTCTCTCTCCTGTTAGCCCCACCCCCTACTCATGCCCTGTGTCTGTCTCCTGTACCCCCCACCCCCGCTCATGTCCTGTGTCTGTCTGCTGTTGCCCCCCACCCATGCTCCATGTCTGTCTCCTGTTGCTCCCCACCCCCGCTCATGCCCGTGTCTGTCTCCTGTTGCCCCCCACCCCTCGCTCATGACCCATGTCTGTCTCCTGTTGCCCCCCACCCCCCGCTCATGCTCCATGTCTGTCTCCTGTTCCCCCACCCCCGCTCATGCCGTGTGTCTGTCTCCTGTACCCCCCCACCCCACGCTCAAGTCCCGTGTCTGTCTCCTGTACCCCCACCCCCTGCTCATACCCCGTGTCTGTCTCCTGTTCCCCCATCCGCTCATGCCCCGTGTTTCTCTCCTGTTGCCCCCCGCTCATGCCCCATGTCTGTCTCCTGTTCCCCCCACCTGCTCATGCCCCGTGTCTCTCTCCTGTTGCCCCCCACCCCCTACTCATGCCCCGTGTCTGTCTCCTGTACCCCCCCAACCCCGCTCATGCCCGTGTCTGTCTGCTGTTGCCCCCCACCCATGCTCCGTGTCTGTCTCCTGTACCCCCCATCCCCCGCTCATGCCCCGTATCTGTCTCCTATTGCCCCCAACCCCCGCTCATGCCCCATGTCTGTCTCCTGTTCTCCCCAGCCCCCGCTCATGCCCCGTGTCTGTCTCCTGTTCCCCCATCCGCTCATGCCCCGTGTTTCTCTCCTGTTGCCCCCCCGCTCATGCCCCATGTCTGTCTCCTGTTCCCCCCACCTGCTCATGCCCCGTGTCTCTCTCCTGTTGCCCCCCACCCCCTACTCATGCCCCGTGCCTGTCTCCTGTACCCCCCACCCCCGCTCATGCCCCGTTTCTGTCTGCTGTTGCCCCCCACCCATGCTCCGTCTCTATCTCCTGTTGCCCCCCACCTCCCGCTCATGCCCCGTGTCTGTCTCCTGTTGCCCCCCATCCACCCGCTCATGACCCGTGTCTGTCTCCTGTTGCCCCCCACCCCCTGCTCATGCCCTGTGTCTGTCTCCTGTTGCCCCCACCCCCCGCGTCTCTCTCCTGTTGCCCCCCACCCCCCGCTCATGCCCTGTGTCTGTCTCCTGTACCCCCCACCCCCCGCTCATGCCCCGTGTCTGTCTCCTGTTCCTTCCACCCGCTCATGCCCCATGTCTCTCTCCTGATGGCTCCCCGCTCATGCCCCGTGTCTGTCTCCTGTTCGCCCCACCCGCTCATGCCCAGTGTCTCTCTCCTGTTGCCCCCCACCCCCTGCTCATGCCCCGTGTCTGTCTCCCGTACCCCCCACCACCCGCTCATGCCCCTTGTCTGTCTCCTGTTCCCCCACCCGCTCATGCCCAGTGTCTCTCTCCTGTTCCCCCACCCGCTCATGCCCCGTGTCTCTCTCCTGTACCCCCCCCACCGCCCGATCATGCCCCGTGTCTGTCTCCTGTTGCCCCCCACCCATGCCCCGTGTCTGTCTCCTGTTTCCCCCACCCCCGCTCATGCCCCGTGTCTCTCTCCTGTTGCCCCCCACCCCTGCTCATGCCCCGTGTATTCCTTTCCCCCACTCTCCGCTCGTGCCACGTGTCTCCCTTCTTTCCCTCTCCCCCCCCCCCACCTCCCGCTCATGCCCCGTGTCTGCACTGTTGGAACAGGGAAGACACGGGGCATGAGCGGGGGTGGGAGCCCTACCTTGCCCTACCCCCGCTTATGCCCCGTGTCTCTCCTGTTTACCCCCGCTCATGCTCCGTGTCCGTCTCCCTCCTTTTCCCCCCGCTCATGGCTCGTGTCTCCCCTGTTCACCCCCACCCCCTGCTCATGCCCTGTGTCTGTCTCCTGTTCCCCCACCCACTCATGCCCTGTGTCTGTCTCCTGTTCCCCCACCCGCTCATGCCCCATGTCTCTCTCTTGTTGCCCCCCACCCCCTGCTCATGCCCTGTGTCTTCCTCTTGTACCCCCCTCCTATGATGCCCCTTGTTGACCTCTTGTTCCACCCATCCACTGCTCATGCCCCGTGTCTCCCTTCTTCTCCCTTCTTCTCCCCACCCCCCGCTCATGCCCCGTGTCTTTCTTTCACCCCCACCCCGCTTATGCTCCGTGTCTCCCTTCTTTCCCCACCCACACCCCGCTCATGCCCCGTGTCTGCACTGTGATGTTTTGCTGGTGCAGTGTGATTTGAAAATGTGTGTGCTTTAAAAAAGATTTTAATCTATAAGAGAACATGCATTGTCTTCATTCATTTATTGTTTTGTAAAACCTAGTGTTTAATTTCATGAAAAATATGTTTGCTTTTATTTTTAAATATACATTCATGAAGAATATAGGAATGGTATTAGTTGTGCAAACTGCTACTATGCAAAATAGAAATGGAATGGGTTTTCTGGTGCAAATTGCCCCAGTAAAAAAAAGGTGCAGTATGTGCTCAGCAATCCAATTCTAGTACAAAAATTAGAGGTTGGAAATGCTGGAATGGTTTATTGGCTGTTTCCATTTGCAGCAGTTTAAACTAGAAAACACCCTGATTTTTGTTTAATGTTGTTGTTACTCTACTGCCACTTGATACAGAAAGAGTGGCAGCTGTCAATGGCAACTTACTGGGCACACTGGTTCTGCCATGGAGTTAAGGTGAATATTTAGCATGCCCATATTTACAGGTCTAACCAATGTGAGGGCTTTAATTAAGACTGTGGGGCTTTATCTGACACAGTAATGCCCCCTTGGCTCTGGGCCTATTGCTATTAGGACTGTGGCTCATTAGACTGGAGTAGTAATTGGGCCTCATTACAACCTGCCAGTCCGGGACCGTGCAAAATCCGTGACAGTGGTAAAAACGTTTCCGTGTCCGCAAGGTTGCGGAAAAAACGTGCGATTACACGCTGTCGGTCCCGCGCACCACACGGACTCGGAAACATTACCGCCGTCACGAAGCTGCACGCAAGTGCATCGCTGTGGGCGTGACAGTGAGGAGCAGGAAGGACTGCCACAAGCGGTGGGACGACCTGAGGCTGAGGGTACGCAACCTCATTTCCACGTACTGCCAACGCAGCAGTGGGACAGGCGGTGACCCCCATCCCCACTGAGGCTGCAAGCATGGGAGGAGCGTTGCCGCAGCGTCCTCCACCTTGAGGCAATCCATGGGATCGGGGAGGCTGAGGCAGGAGTGAGCCCACCTGCAGATGCCAGTAAGTGCCCAAACATGAATGCCACATGAAAATATGCAGTTGTGAGTACTGGGCCAAAGGACCTATTAACAACCCCCCCCCCCAGGCAGTGCATGTGAGGGCCAAAGGACCCATTAACAACCCCCCCCAGGCAGTACATGTGTCGGCCAAAGGACCCATTAACAACCGCCTGATCCTTATGGTACATACAGTGTTTGAAATGAGAGGTGCATGCTGCAATTCCCCAGAAAGGCTGGGGAAAGATTTACTGCCTGCCTCGCAAAGAGTCATCCCAGAAAAGGATTCTCGAGACTTTGCAGCTCTGCTAAGTATTGCCACCCAGCAGAGAGAGAGAGGGCCACAGTGCAGTAGAGGAATGGACCTACTGTGCCTAAAAACGCTTTTTTATTAAACTCACTGTCACTCCAGAAAAACACCTCCCCCTGACCAGATCCACCCACTAACATCACGCAATTTCCTCCGTGCCTCTCATTGTGCTAGCTGCATTGCTCAAGATCAAAGTGATACATATTTCTTACGCATCCTGCTCTAATACAACACACAGTGTTGGCTGGCATTGTGAAACATTTGAACATTAAACAAATGTAACTTTTCAATTTATGAACGCAATCTACTTTTCTTTTCTTCAATGGAGACCACTAGGTGTTAATAATAGAGGTGTTATTTAGTTTGGGAGTTAAGGTGTGCATGGACCATTGCTTACAAGTTTAGTTTGTCTTATTATGTGGCTAGACTGGCATTTTGGTGCAGCCAGTCTAGCCATGTCTTACTGTCGCATGACATTTTGTATTGGGCAGCTCTGATAAAGCAAGCATGATAAGTGTTATGTAGCAAGACTGTTTTTTTAATGTGGCCAGTCTAGCCATTTCATATTGTGGTATGACATTGTATATTGTGCATCTTGCCCCGTGTCTCTCTCCTGTTGCCCCCCACCCCCCGCTCATGCCCCGTGTCTGTCTCCTGTACCCCCGACCCTCCGCTCATGCCCCGTGTCTCTCTCCTGTTGCCCCCACCACCGCTCATGCCCCGTGTCTTCCTCTTGTCCCCACCTCCTATGATGCCCCTTGTTGACCTCTTGTTCCACCCACCCCCCACTCATGCCCCGTGTCTCCCTTCTTCCTCCCCCACCCCCCGCTCATGCCCCGTGTCTTCCTCCCCCCCACTCCCCACTCGTGCCCCGTGTCTCCCTTCTTTCCCTCTTCCCCGCCCCACCTCCCGCTCATGCCCCGTGTCTGCACTGTTGGAACAGGGCAGACACGGGGCATGAGAGGGGGTGGGGGCCCTACCTTGCCCTACCCCCGCTTATGCCCCATGTCTCTCCTGTTCACCCCCGCTCATGCTCCGTGTCTGTCTCCCATCCCCCCTCTCCTCGCTGATGCAGGTGGCGGTGATGTGCAGGATTGTTGCACGGTCCAGCCGGTGTAGTGTTTTGGATCTGTCCTGGGGTGAGGTTCCAGGGTGAGGCCCTGATGCGTGGTATTGCTGGCTGGCGGCGGGGTCGGGCTGGCTGGGCAATGGGGTTTGCCATAGTTGCAGGGTTGGCTGGTTGCCGCCTGTGCCTCCTCCGCCTCCTCCTCTGCGTCATTACTGCCACCATGTGCAGTGCTGCCTGTTGGTTGAGTAGGCCCAGTCCCAGTGCTACTAGACCTGCTGCCTGCATGGTTCTGTGTTGTGTTGGGCTGGGTGTGACATCAGTGATGTCATCAATGACATTTGTGATGTCATCTTTGATGTATTGGGTGTTAGTGTTAGCAGTGCACGGTGGCGCGAGTTATGGTTGCTTATCTTACCATAACTGCCGAATTTCAGGGGATTTTCATTTTTACTTTGAACCATAACGTTCCTTTAACAAAGTTTTTTTACTTAATATATATATATTACATGGCCACGAAGTGGCCATGTAATTATGGTTAAGTTGCTGTTTCCATAGGAAGAGCACTTTTTGGGTGGCTTATAACTTCGCTCTCCCTGGACGAATCCTCACCAAACTTTGCAAAAAAAGTATTTGGGTCACTCTGAATTTTTGTGCAAAGTTTGGTGAGGATTCGTCCAGGGGGGGCAAAGTTATAGGGGGGGTCCCAAAACTTTTTTTTTCCCATCGACTGAATAGGAAAAAAATTTTGCTCGCGCCTACAGCCCAAACCGCTAGACGTCCAGTAGTTTTTTTTAAAATGACCAAAACGTAGGTAAAAAAAATAGTGATATCTGTGTTCGGTTCGCGGACACACTTCCCTGTTCGCTCCGCGGACAGTGGGCCTCATTACGACCCAGGCGGTAAGTTACCGCCTGGGCCGTGACTTTACCACCATGGCGTAAACTACGTTTACGCCATGGTGGTTGGCGGACTTACCGCCCCATTCCGAGGTTGGCGGGGGCGGTAAGTCCCCAATCCCCATTTACCCTTCCCCATTCCCATTTTTGCCCCATAGGGCATAATGGGAGTGGGGAAGGCGTTAATTACGCCACCGTAAATTACGGTGGCGTAATTAACTCCATGGTCCCTTAGCGCCATGGATTTTAACACCTGCTAAAAGCAGGTGTTAAAAGCGCCATGGCGCTAAGGGACCTCGTACTCAGGCGGTAAGGGTCGGCGCTGTTAACGCTGCCGTAAACCCCTTACCGCCTGGGTCGTAATGAGGCCCAGTGTCCTGATTGGCCAATCGTCTTGCGTGATGTTCGCGGACATGCAACGTGTTCGCTGATTGGACGGCGTGGAGCGTGAAGCGCGTCAGATTTTTCGGTAGCGCCCGCCATCTTGGATTCGCGGACAGCGCGGTGAAACTTTGTTCAAAATGTGTATTTTGTAGAGTGTGTTGGTGTGTAGGAGTGTTTGGGGAGGGTGGGAGTGTATGAGATAGGATGAAAGTTGTGTTTTTTATGTGTTAGACGTTCTTTTTGTGTTCGATTTATTTGCAGACATCACGGGTCTTCTGAAATGTTCTAAATAAACTGACTAGGGGGTGTTCTAAGGACTCAATATGTGTCTGTTTTGTTCGCAAGCAAAGTGAAACTGTTCTAAGAACACTCGCGTTGTCCGGGGAGTGTTCGTAGGGGGTGTCCTGAGGACGGTGTCCGTATTGTTCTCTGTCAAGTTGAATGTGTCCTAAGAACACCCGCAGTGTCCTGAAATGTTTGCAAATAAACAAAATGGGGGTGTTCTGAAGATGTTTTTGAGAACACTCCCGGTGTCCTGAAATGTTCGTAGGGGGTGTCCTGAGGACGCTGTCCGTATTGTTCTCTGTCAAGTTGAATGTGTTCTAAGAACACCCGCGGTGTCCTGAAATGTTCGCAAATAAACAAAATAGGGGTGTTCGGAAGACGCTTCTAAGAACACTCGCGGTGTCCGGGGAGTGTTCGTAGGGGGTGTCCTGAGGACGCTGTCTGTATTGTTCTCTGTCAAGTTAAATATGTGTCCTAAGAACACTCGCGGTGTCATGAAATGTTCGCAAATAAACAAAATGGGGGTGTTCTGAAGACGCTTCTAAGAACACTCACGGTGTCCGGGGAGTGTTCATAGGGGGTGTCCTGAGGACGCTGTCCGTATTGTTCTCTGTCAAGTTGAATGTGTCCTAAGAACACTCGCGGTGTCCTGAAATGTTCGCAAATTAACAAGATGGTGGTGTTCTGAAGACGCTTCTAAGAACTCTCGCGGTGTCCGGAGAGTGTTCGTAGGGGGTGTCCTGAGGACGCTGTCCGTATTGTTCTCTGTCAAGTTGAATGTGTTCTAAGAACACCCGTGGTGTCCTGAAATGTTCACAAATAAACAAAATGGGGATGTTCTGAAGACGCTTCTAAGAACACTCGCGGTGTCCGGGGAGTGTTCGTAGGAGGTGTCCTGAGGACGCTGTCCTTATTGTTCTCTGTCAAGTTGAATGTGTCCTAAGAACACTTGCAGTGTCCTGAAATGTTCGCAAATAAACAAGATGGTGGTGTTCTGAAGAAGCTTCTAAGGACACTCCCGGTGTCCTGGAATGTTCGTAGGGGGTGTCCTGAGGACGCTGTCCGTATTGTTCTCTGTCAAGTTGAATGTGTCCTAAGAACACTCGCGGTGTCCTGAAATGTTTGCAAATAAACAAGATGGTGGTGTTCTGAAGACGCTTCTAAGAACACTCGCGGTGTCCGGGGAGTGTTCGTAAGGGGTGTCCTGAGGACGCTGTCCGTATTGTTCTCTGTCAAGTTGAATGTGTTCTAAGAACACCCGCGGTGTCCTGAAATGTTCGCAAATAAACAAAATGGGGGTGTTCTGAAGACGTTTTTGAGAACACTCCCGGTGTCCTGGAATGTTCGTAGGGGGTGTCCTTAGGACGCTGTCCATATTGTTCATTGTTAAGTTGAAAGTGTTCTAAGAACTATCGTGTTGTTCTGAAATGTTCATAGGGGGTGTCCTGAAAACGGTGTCCGTATTGTTCGCTGGCAAGTTCAAAGTGTTCTAAGAACACTCACATTGTTCAAAGTTTCCCATAGATCATAGTTGAAATGTTTGACTCTATGGATGTGATATGCTGCGGTGGTTGTTGCCAGGGCATAGAGTCTTGGTGCATGGCCATTTGGCCATGCACCCAAGCCTGTACGCCCTGGCAACAACCACTGCAGCATATCACATTCATATTTGCTTATAACGTTGGGTGAAAAACAAATGTATAAGGAACAAAGGTATTAGATACTATGGATGTGATATGCTGCTATGGTTGTCCTTATTATTGTATACTTACTGTTTGGTCTAGTAATGGGAGTCCATGTTTTTCTTCTTCATTTCTGTGATAAAAGAAAATAGCATGTTAGTATTAGTATTTTGTAATGACTTATTACACTGTATAAGCAATATACTTTTATTTTTTTTCGTCCCTCATATTTAATAGAGTACAAATCAGAGTACTGTGCAATTTGCTCAGTTTCTGTATTTGTTGCTAAAATCATTGGGTCTGTGGGAGAAAAAAAATCCATGTTGGATTAAAAAAAAAACTTTTTCTGTTATGCTACAGTTTATTTGTTTGTTTGTTTTCAGTGTTCACTTGTTGTTTCTGGCTAATGCTTTATACTTTGCTTTGTTGTATTTTTTTTGGAGCAGTAACAGATTCTTCATTTGTTTTGATATTATAACATTTTGGAGCAGTTAGATACCAATTGGCATATTCTAACTGTCTATTGTTTTAATATATTTTAGTGGTTTTGATTTATCTATTTGGATATTGTTACATTTTGGGACAGTTAGATACCAATTGGCGTATTCTAACTGTCTATTTTTTGGCCTAATTTAGTGGTATTCATTTATCTGATTAGTTGTTGTAGTATCTTTGAGCTGTTAGATAGCTTTTGGAGTATTCTAACAGTTTATATTATTTTAACACAAATTTATAATTTTGGTACAGTTAGATACCAATTGGCGTATTCTAACTGTGTATTTTGTGGTCTAATTTAGTGGTATTCATTTATCTGATTAGTTGTTGTAGAATCTTTGAGCAATTAGATAGCTTTTGGAGTATTCTAACAGTTTATATTTTTTTTAACACAAATTTACTTAAAGGTTTAAATACAGTTTATTTATCAAATTTTGGTTTTAAGAACATCAAATAAGCGTTTGTAAGATTTGCTGGTAATCTCTGCTTTAGAGTAATGGTACTATCATAACATTCAAACCATACACATTTCTTTTTTATATATGCAGTTTAGTGCCCTGAATTGGTTGTGGCTCCTGCGTGGTAGATTATACCTATTGTTGTGAAGGTTTTCTTACCAAGTGATATTTGACCATTTGTGAATCCAGTCAGCTTGCAGTTGTTTTTGGTACCATCTGCATTGTAACGTAGAAGCATTAGTATTACGTATTTACTATGTGTTTGTATTACTAACGTGGAGCGATTTTCTGAATTGCAGGTAGAGCATAATCTACCCTGGTTTGCATTTTGTACAAGTTGCTGAAATGGAATGGATTCACAATTTGGTATTGATATATATATGAAGCGTTCATTGGGGATTTCTTCTTGTGTCACATTGTTGCAGAGAGTGCATGTATGTTTCCACATGTATGAAATCTGAAAGATTTCATTTATAGGTATGTTTTTGTTTTCCAGTACTTGTAGTAAGTACATTAGAAATTCTTGTGGATCTTCCTGTGAGTTTATAGTGAATTTCACCATTCCACCACAGTAGTCCAATTGTCGTCTTATTCCAAAAACACTATATGTGTTGTCAGGATTGTTTGCTGCATTTCTGTGAAGTACTAACATTTGCAAACACAATGGGTCTGTACTGTGTAAGTAAATGTTGTCAACAATTGGTGGTAATTGAAATAGAATATTCATTGCTACATTTGCATAGCAACTTACACCAACTATATTTGAGAATTTAAATGGTCCAGGTAGTTCTGTATCTAACTGCTTTTTTTGGAGTTTGTCTTCCTTCTTTAAAGAAGTACCTGGTTTACTTTCTCTAATTGATTCTTTTTTGTTTGTGGTACTTGATGAAGTATTTGTTTCTTTTACTCTCTTTGGAGGATTTGCAGTGACGTCCTGTTGCATTTCTGTTTGATTTAGTTTTCTTTTACAATGCTTTAGTTTTTGTGGAACAGATTATGTGTTTAGATGGGGAGTGTATAGTGAGCGAAGTCTATTATATTCTAAAATGCAAGGAATATCAGCGTTTACTTTACTTGCATCAAAGTTGATTAGAAATAGACCGTCAAGTGTACGTAAGCGTGATAGTGCTATGTAGCTCATGCCTTCTTTAAAGACTGTGTTACCAATATCTATCATTGCTTTGTCTAGGGTAAGACCTTGTGATTTATGAATCGTGACTGCGTACGCAAGAGTTAGAGAAAATTGTTCTCTGCGTACATACATATCTTTGAAGAGAAGGAATCTAGCTGTTGAGCGTCCTATCCGTTTTACTTCAGAAAGATTGTCAAAGAGTATATTGACAAACTGAATTTTGTTGTCATGTGGGTATGTTTGAAAGCCAACAACTGTACCCAGTGCTCCATTAACTAGTCCTTGGTCCACGTCAAGGTTAGGTTTAAGCATTACTCTGCAATTTAAGGATAATTTTAACATCTTTTCTAAGCCTGCTGTGTTTGAGATTGATTTTTCTAAATTATTTAGTCTTGTTGTGGCTTGGTCACACATGGGTAGTGTCATACCATGTACATCTAGTTTTTCTGTGGCGCTAATTTCCATTATTGGTTGCATTTCTTTACTTAACATTATTTCATTGAATTTGAGACAGCTTGCAAGAGTTGGCATTAAGGCCATACAATTGACATTTTTGTGGACTAATTGTTCCATAACATCTGTAGCACATGCATTATCGCCATAAAGTGCATTAATGTGCCGGGTTTTCAATGTTGCTTCTGCTTCTTTAGAAAGTATACCAACTCTCAAACTTTTTAAAATGTTGGCATAAGTTAGATCTGCAGATTGGCACATGTTTTCTGTTAATTCTCTGTATTGGAAATGTTGCCAAAGGTTGACATTTCCAATGCTGCCAACAGTTTTACGGCAGAGTTTGTGCCCTAATGTTTTAAAAATAGGTTCACCTTTTACTGGTGTTAATTGAAGCATATCTCCAAAAACAATAATGTGTTTTCCTGCAAAGAGCTCTTCATAGTCTGTTTTGAGTACTTCTTGTAATCTGAGGTGAATCAAAGCTAACATCAGGTTGGAGACCATGCTCACTTCATCTATTAGTAGCATTTTCATTTGTTTCAATACTCTGCGTAATTCCATTGAGCTTCTGCAGAAAGTTTGTAATAGTCTAATTTGTTCTGGTGTTCTACTGGCAATAATAGTAATCGGTGTAATGTAACACCACCTATGTTGTAGGCAGCTAAACCTGTGGGGGCAGTGACAACAGCTGACAGTTTGTTGTTTGTCAATTGTTGAAGGAACTTACTAATGATTTTGATTAGGAATGTTTTGCCAGAACCAGCTTCACCACTGACGTACAGTAGTATAGGTTTATAATTATGGCAGGAACATTCTTTATTTTCATGTTTTACACCATGTGCAATTTGTTTTGTTACTTCTTGAAAAATGCTACTTTGCTCATTGTTTAGTTTTGATTGTAGTATAGTTAAGTCTTCCTTATCTTCATACTGACACATGGTGTTTTCTACTTCTATCATAGCGAATTCTGCCTCATTTGTTATTAGTGGTTCTCCCAGTGGTTCTTGGCTTCCTGTTACAGAAGGTTGACTACTGTCAGGAGTATCCTTATCTAGTTGGGCTTGGAGTTCTTCTTCATGTTGCTGTTCATTGTGCAACATTGTTTTGTACTGTGTAAAGATTACATCAGTTATAGTGCTTTCATTTGCTTTGAAAGCATCCTCATATGAGTCATAGTTATCTAGTAATTGTTCTTCTTTTCTCCATGGTTTGAAGAGTTGTAGCAGGGACATGCTAATATACTTCTTTATGTTGAGGAGTCTTCAATGACAATTTGATATGATTAATTACATTTTGTTTAGTGAGTTTAACTAAGCTGCCTTCACAGTCTGTCACTCTATATTTACCTTTTTTTTTCATCAGGTTTCATATTATTTTTGTATGTGTAGTTTTGGGCTATTTGGTATAGACACATATTTTCCAAAGTATTACTTCTGTTTGGGTAGTATGTGTCCAATAAATTGTTTTTTAAAATGTTTTGGCTGTTGGGATCATGTTTGGCTATTGTTTCTATATCTTCATATGATTTTAGAACTCTTTTTCTAGATTTAGCTGGACCAAGACTTAGCCATACTATATTTTCAGATTTACCATACAATGAAGTACCAGTTAAACGATCAGATGCTTCATAAGATCCACATTCTCTATGGGTGAGCATTTTTATGCCCAAGCTGTATAATTTCTGAGATACTGTTTTATCTGATGACAGGTCATTCCAGAGGTCTTGCAGCTCTGTCTTTTCTGCTTTGGTTAAGTATGCTGTGACATATCGTGCAACTGCAGTAGAATTGTCTGCAATGTACTGCACATCTATGTTTGCATTCCATAAGTGGGCAATGATTGCATTATAACCATTGATATATTTTTCTTCTTCTTTTCTTTTTATGTAATATGTATTTTTAGGTGACTTACCTTTAACACTATGTCTAACTGAAGACATGAGGTTGTTTACTTGACCTGTATTTGTAACTGGTCTAGGGAAACCAAATCGGCATTTGGTGTAGTATTTGCCTTGGTTTTTGTATTTGCGATGACAATATTTTCCACATTTGTGTCTTTGAAATTGTAAAATTTGTGCACAAAGATCACTATTTGTGGCTTCTGATGGAATTTAACAAGTGACATATTTTTCAATAAACTGTAAAATTGTGGCATCACTGTCTTGACCAAATTTAGGAGCATCTTTAATCCATAAAAGCATGTGGATATGTGGTGCTCCTCTGGCTTGGTATTCTTTTCTCCAAAAGAAGTGTTGCACTTCTCCAAGGGGAGGAACAGCTTTATTACAAATAAAATGTAGCATAGCAATGAAGCGATGGTGAAAATATCTTGAAACATTAACAGGATCCAAAGAACAAAGTTCTCCAGGTGTTAGAATATCTATGTTTGTTTTGTTTTTATTTGATATGCGTGGGATTTCATGTAAATCTTCCCATGCATATTCTGCACAACTTAATCTAGCAAACCAAGTGGGTGGGCCAAGGTTTCTGATCATACAACGTACATCTCCATGACGTCGAAACCAGTACTCTTTAGTACCACGCATATTTGCTAATAGATTTGTAATATTTGATTGTAAAACCTCATCCTTTTGTTGCACTTTCTCTAATAATTGTGTAGCTGTCATATTTTGAAAGTGTGATCCTGATTTTAATATGTGTGCAACTCCGTAACATAAAGTGCTAGTTCACTTTCAAAGAGTAGGTGGAATATGTATTCCACATTTTGTCTAAATCTGGGATCTTCAGAATACATCCGTAATGAGCGGTATTCTGAAGCTGATATTTGAATAGGTCTATCATCATGCCTTCCTCCTTTGCCAGTAGGAAAGAGTAGAGGAAAAGCACGTGCTTCTATACTTTTTTCCCATATACTGATTGGCGATCCTTTTGTTTGACGCATTTGGTAAATTTCCAGTACATCTTGTACGGTACAGTGCAAAGGATGAATTGTATAATGGTCTAATGTATTTGATATTGTAGCAGGATCTAGTAGCTCAAATTACCCAGCTTCTTGTGTTTCTTGAATTATTTCAGTTGTATCTTTCAAGTTTTCTTCAATATTAATTTCTTTGTAATATTCATTATTCTCTTTAAGATATTGGAAGGCTTGTCTAACTTTATATAAATCTACCAGCTGTTGCCATATTTTTTTGTCTTTTGTAGGTACTCCATTTACTAATATAATTAAAGATTGCTGCATTGGATGTTGCACTCCTAGAGTATGCATATTTTCTTTTAGATTTAATGGTAAATAAACTACTTTTCCACGAATGCCTTTTACCAATTCAGAGGGAGGTAATTTTGCTGTTTTTGGTTGAAGGCGTATTATTGCTTGAAATGGGTGTACTGTTTGAATTATGATGCTCTCATATAAATTAAGTTGTTGTAGATGTTTTGGTACTGGGTATAATTCCAAATTATTTGTGATAGAACGTGAAGGAGTTTGGTTGTTGTCAAGTTTTGTAGTGCAATAACTGCAGAGTATTAAGGGCTCAGTTATTTCATATTTGTTTTCTGCTACAAGGTAGAGAGCTAATTCAAATCATTTAGAATCTTCATTGTCTTCTATTTTGTATGATAGGTCCACAGTTTTTGTGTTACTTTTATAAAAAATTCTACGGCAACATACACATACATGGTTTGGTACTTCAGCTGATGTACTTTTAAATTTTAGTATTTCTTTTTTGTATGTGTTTAGCAAAAGGTTGCCATGTGTAGAATTGTTGCTTAATTGGTTTAAAGCTATTTCATTCTGTAAATGGCTTTCACTTCCAAAATATTTTTTCTGGATATAGTGAATTTCTTCAAGTAGGTCTTTTGCTGTACCATGTAGAAGGCTGTTATTTAACTTTGCTAGTGCTAAAGCAGGACTTTTAGCATAGTACAGTTTATAGACTAGATTTCTTATAGTTGAATGATGTGTTGATATCCTTTTGATATCATGGAAAGTGGTTTTACAAGTAGGTTCTGTAATGCAGGCCAATGAATGTCCTTGTAGTCCTGTGTACTTGCGCACTGGACAGGTATCTATATTTTGCAGTAATTTAATTTTGATTTTGTCTTTGCTTTTTACATATTTATTGAGGAATTGGCGTAAAGATTTGAAACATTGTTTGGGAATGTTACACATTGACGTGCATGGTCATTTGTACACTAGACGTTCTGATTCAGTTGAATGGAGGGGTAATTCTAAGTTTTCAGGGCATATTTTTGTAAGAAGTACTTCTTGTTCCATTATGGTATGATTCACTTTTTCATAACCTTGACCATTGCTATGTATGGCAATTGTATTAGTTTGCTTTTGTTTGTACGCTTCTTCATTAAAATATGGTTCTGTGCTTGTAGTGTGATTCCATTCACCTCCGCTGATACTTAAGACGTTCTTTCTGTTGATATTTCGCTTATTGAGAAGTCTTTTTTGTAATTTAGTTATTAGTTTTGTTAGTGGTTTCATTTTGTTTAACAGTAAAATAAATACATTTCTTTTGAGAAGAATTGCACTGTCCACCAATGCTTCTAAGATAAATTTACTACGATAGGTTTTAAGCTTTGAACCTGATTTCTCTCCTGTTTTTATAAGATTTTGAAGGACTTTGTGACAGTATATTTTGGCTAAAATACTTTTCTTGGTATGCTTACTTTGCACTATATTAAAATGTGAAGAAGTAGTTTTATCTGTACTGATAGCTGATTTTCTGTTAATTGTTTTTTGGTTTGTTTTACATTTTGATAGAGGAAGCAAAGTTGTTGTACTTGAAACTTCTTGTGTTTCACTAAATGATTGTATTAGCTGTTTTGTTTCAAATTTTTTTACAAATTCTGCTAGAGATGGACGCTTATGTTGGACACCTTTATTTTCATTTGCTCTACTTTTGCGTTGCTTTCTACGGACTTGACTTTTGGTAGGCATTCTTTAGGGTCTGTTGAAAAAAATAAAGAAGATATGGGTTGGGGTGTTCTGGAATGTATGTGTGCTGTGTGCATGAATGTTTGTATGTATGTAATGGTGTGTGATTGTGCTTTGGGAACTAAAACTAGTAGGGATAGGTATTCTTGAATTTATGTGTTACTAAACTGGAGTTCAGATGACAAAAAAAGTAAGCTAGTGGTGTGGAAAAGTACAAATAGTAAATCTAATGTATACAATTAAAACAGTTGTTTGTTCTATAATATGAAAATTGTAGTGGTTCAGTTGGGTAATTTGTGTGTCCAAAAATAGAAATTTGTGGGCCATTCTGGCGATAGATCGCTGTTTAAGACATGGACATTTTTGGACAAAATGGTACAAAATCTCTATTTTTAGAAACCGGAATAGCTCGTATTAATGTTACAGTATATTTGATTAATAATACAAACATTATGGTGATATTTTACTTACTTTTTTAAAAAATTAACAGGTAACATCTTAGTTTTTCTTTCTTCTTCAAATTCAGCTGCTTCTTTTCAGGAAACTGGTCTTCACTGCAATTGTAAAAGCTTCAAATTAGTAACTTTGTTTGTATATAGCACTGTTTTTAATTTAGATATTGATTTTTTTAATTGAAATCCTCAGTGCCTTCTGTAAAACCATTAAACTAATTTATTTACATAAGATAAATTGCATCAGTTCAGTACATATGATATGTTCTTAATGAACAAATTGTATTGAATGACTAACTGTGGCAAAAAAATATATCTTTACTATGTCTTGTGAAATGTATAATATATTAGTGAATACCACTATTTCTGTAAGTAAACTGTTCTAGGTAATAGCGCCTCAATGTCATATCTAATTTAAAGTAATTAAGTAAATAAATAAATAAAAACAAAAAATATGAAATTGTATAAGTATTTTCATAAAGGTTTAAACATAGATTGTGTTTGCGTGCAATTTTGTTTGAATATATGTAGTCTATATATTTCATTTAAAAAATGTTAGTTTAACATGATTTGAGTGTGTGTATGAAGAAAGTAAAAAGTATAAAGGTTTATAAGTGATAGTTGATTTTAGGAAATTGAAAAAAGTACAGTAAATTCATTTTACAGATTTTACAAGGTAAAAGTCTGTTTGAAAATGTGTTCATCTACTATACAGAAAATATGCATACCTGAAGTTTGTGTTCATGCATATGGATATGCATGGAGCTGCAAGTAGAAATCTTGAAGACTTGTACAGTATTTCTGGTAGATGCTGCTTGCCAATGATATGACACTTGTACTCAGAGAGATTCAGAGTACATTTGCAGTGCTGATCTATGATGATGCAGTTAGATGTAGAGGTCTTGTATGTGATTGGTGCATGGTCATGTGATTTTTGAGGTACATCCAATGAGGGAATGGCAGAGAGAGTGTAGGGGAAATGGTAGAAGGGCTGTTCATGTTACGATATGTCCGCGGACATGGCGGTAGTTCGCGGACATCGGGAGTTACATCCGGGGATTTTTGGGTTCAGAAGTCATGCAAATGAGAATAAGCACTAAAAGGGATTGGTCAGGAAAGTTTGGTGGGTGTGTTGTGCCAGGAGAGATTTTCTCAGATACTCTTTTTGCTGAGAGAACAAAAGATAGCTATGGCTGTGTGTTTCAGAAAACAGATTGTTTGGATTTTAGGAGATTTCGTGGATACATTGGTTGAAGGTGCATGCAGAAAGCTGTGGAGTAGCTGTAGATCTTGGATTCCCACATGTGGAAGTGCACTGGCATGGAGTACGTGGAATGAAGTGGTTGGACTTGCTACCTCTCTGTGCTACTTTGGAGACAGAGCAACATTGTAATTCATTGTGGAGGGAACAGTTTAGGACATGTGACTGGAATTTTTTTTTTTGCAATTTGCTATGAAAGAAGGACTTAGGAAGGTTATGGACATGTTTCCTAATTCTCAAGTGATATTTTCACGGATTGCGCAGAGACAAATGTGGCTTTGTTCTTCTTCATTTGGTCCACAAATGGAAAAAGCAAGGCGCAATGTTAATAAGGCTGTTTGTGGCTTTCTAAGAGATTTTGGCATGTCTTCTTTTCACAATGAAAATATTATGTTTTGTAGTACATACATTTTTCGCAGAGATGAGTCCATCTTACTTATGCTGGCAATCAGATTTTTCTGAGAAATGTACAAAATGCATTGCGACCTTTTTTGGAATTGCAACAACGATTTTGAAGTAGATGTTAAGCATTTACAATTTTTGACTCCACCCAAAGGCTCTTTTCAGAGCCACCACTTCTTTCCAGAGAAAATTACAATGTTTGTGATGGAGTAGCAACCCAATTTTTTTAATGTTCGCGAACTGTCCGCAGACTTCTAAAAATACAAAGAGCCCTGCTTCATTTATTTTCACTTCTATTTTTTAACTGGGAAAGGTGGCTCTGAAAAGAGCCTTATTTTTTTTTGATTTTTGTAATTTTGTATTTTTTTTGGTTTTTCAGACACGACACACTAGGAGAGGAGGGTAAAGGAGGGTAAAGGGGGGGACACCAACCACAGGGATAAGAAAGGGCGAGCTGAGAGAGGAAGATGTAGAATGGGTTTTATTTGGGTAGTGAGCAGGTCTTCTCGTGCTCTGAGACGCTAGTCTGAAAAGCACTCCAAATTCGCTCCCCCCTGCAGAGTACTGTGTCACAGTACATACATACAACTGTGACCCTCGAAAGGTAAGGGTCATCAGCATTCTGTATGGCCTGTGAGGCAGCTTGAGAAAGACACTGTCCCACAGAGGTGGTCCTTGTGGTGACAGGATCAAAAACAGAGGATGAAATAGAGGAAATCAACCTGCTACGTTCTTCGCAAGGTACAACCCTGCGAATAGCCCCAGAGTGAAATTACCTTAGGTGTCGCTTCATAGTAGTGGTCCCAAAGCTGTACTTACCGTGCTTCCCGCGACTGAGTGTCATTTTGGACTCATTGCAGGTAACACGGTTCGCACGAGCCTTAGGACCATTCCCATGAATGGTAAATAACCGCCACACCCAAGACTCACGCCTAGTGTGGGTAGTAGGGATTTCCTCTACCTCATTCTCATCATCCTCTTCTTCCTCCTCCGCATCCTCACTCCTGTTCCCCTCTTCAGGCCCTTGGGGAGGTGGTGGTGGTGGAGGGGGTGGAGGTGGTGCTAAAGCAGGTGCAGCACCAAGTGGCAGTTCAGCAGCCAAGGATGCCATCTCGATGATGGTGTAGTCTGCAGGTGGCAGCAAAAATCACTGTGTTCTGAAGAATAGCCAGAAACACAATGGGAATAAGCTCTTGGGCGTGGTCTTTTATAGGGGTGCTTGTGCGCGGTCCGCGGACATGCGCACTGTCCGCGGACAGATCGAACACAAAAAAAGGATCAGAAAGTTTCAAAAGGTATATAGAAACTCAAGATTGCTATGTGGAACTTGTGCCATGGTGAGATTTTATTGAAAAATATTATGGATTAACTGAAAATGTACTTTTAAATTGTTCGGGGACACGAACAGTGTCCGCATTTCAGGACACACGATGAGGGCACGGTCATATGATCCGTTTGCGAACTAGTCCGCAAAGGAAGCGCCTGTCCGCAGGACACCAAGTGCACGGAGATTGGTTAGCGCATGCGCATTGATGTCCTACGGACACTGTTCGGGTTCTGAAGTAATTAAAAGTGCGTCACACCTAAAACGAACATTTCAGGACACCGCATGTGTTCTTAGAACAGTTTAAACTTGGTAGCGAACAGTAAGGACAGATATAGTGTTCTTCAGGACACGTGTAATTTAGTTTATGTACGAACATTTCAGGACACCAATTGTGTTCTTAGAACAGTTTCAATTGGGTAGCGAACACTACGAACAGGTATAGTGTTCTTCGGGACACCTCCATTTTCGTTTACGTACGAACATTTCAGGACACCAATAGCGTTCTTAGAAAAGTTTGAACTTACTAGCGAACAGTACCGGACAGGTATAGTGTTCTTTAGGACACTTTAATTTTTGTTTGTTTACGAACAATTCAGGAGACCGCGTGTGTTTTTAGTACAGTTTCATGTTACTAGCGAACACTACGAACAGTTGTATTGTTGTTCAGGACACATCATTTTCGTTTATTTACGAACATTTCAGGACACCAATTGTGTTCTTAGGACAGTTTTAAGTTGATAGCGAACATTATGGACAGATATAGTGTTCTTTAGAACACTTTAATTTTTGTTTCTTTACGAACATTTCAGGACACCACGTGTGTTCTTAGAACAGTTTCAACTTGCTAGCGAACAGTACGAACAGGTGTTGTGTTCTTCAGTACACCTCCATTTTTGTTTATGTACGAACATTTCAGAACACTCGCATTGTCCGCGGACACTTTTATTGTTTTTTAAAAAAAACGGAAACTATTCACAAGACAATATAAAAATTAAACTTTATTTAACATATATTAATAATTTATGACAGAGAAGGTGAGGCAGAAACAGAAACAAGAACAGGAGAATTTGGGGTTTCAACATGATTGGTATTAGGTGAAGAAGGGATGGAAATATCATCAAAACATTTTGGATTATGGAGAGGGTTTGGGGATAATTGACTGGGATATGGTGAGGAGAGACAAGTACATGTGGGGCAATGGTACAAGGTTTTTGGTTTGAAATGATTTTCTACAAAAGTTTTTAAATTATTAAAATTAGCCAACAATACATCCATTTTTTCTTCTATATTGTGAAGACTGTTATCCATAACAGGGTTTTCTGAAGTTTTTTTCTATTCTGGTATGCTCTGTACAAAAAAATAATATATATGTTAAATGTATATAAAAAAAATAATAAATAAATGGTTTATATTATAAAGTGTTTACCATTAGTCTCACTATCTTGTGACATTTCTTCATGTGGGAAATTGTCCTCTAGCCATACCAGAGTACTAGACATTTCTGTGAGAAAAAAAAAAGATAATATATTTTTTAATCTAATACAGAAAGTTTATAAATGTATGAGTAAAATGAAGTACACTTACTATTTCTGGTAATATAAGTCCTATGTATTCAGTGGGTCTGGTCTTGTTCTCAGTTCTGTTGTGTCTGTGAGGTAATTATGTTGGGAGCCAATTTATCTTCTTGTGGTATATTCCATTTCAGAACATATTGTATTTAAATTAATGGTTAGTGTGTTACATATATGGGTTACATTTCTTATGTATTACTATATATAATGTGTTTGTGGGCTGCTTTTTGAATTTGTTAAATGTTCCTATATTATGATATAACAATCAAACATACCCCACGACCCCCCCCCCCCACAGTTTTTAGGTAGTGGTACTGTTCTCCGAACATGTCCGCGAACATTAAATAAGTTCGAAGACATCAAGTTCATAAGAAGAGATCTAGTCAGTTCCATATGACATGTATATAAAGTCAAAGTCATTATTATTAAGTTGTGCTACTAAAAAACTATGAAATTCAGTGAAAATACTTTGTTAAAGGGACGTTATGGTTAAGTTGCGCTACTAAAAACCTATGAAATTCAGTGAAAAAACTTTGTTAAATGGACGTTATGGTTCCAAGTAAAACCAAAAAACCCTTGAAATTCGCCAGTTATGGTAAGCTAAGCAACCATAACTCGCGCCACCACCGTGCACTGCTAAGACTAACACCCAGGACATCAAAGATGACATCACAAATGTCATTGATGACATCACTGATGACATCACATGTGTATGTACTTCTCATGAAATATGTGTAGAAGGGATTCTTATTATGTTGCGAAAAAAGTGTTAAGAATTATTGCAAGAAATATACCCTAATAAGTGCATTGAATGATGCATTGATATAAATAGCATCCTATTATGGGGTTCCATCTAGTATACTAAGCTACTCATACAGAAACATAACATTGTGTGCAGCGTACAAGATGAAGGTATGATATTCGTAATGTTAAGATGTTGAATAATGAAATGATAATTGTTTTCTTAATAGATTTTTGTGTACTGTGAAATATGTAATAAGTAGCTAATAAAACCTATGTATTACATAATTGCATTACTATAGACAAAACACAAAGACACAAGAACACATACCAATATGGGTATATACAGGGAAAGTGAAGTTAGCAAAAAAGCAGAAGTAGTAGCAGAAACAATTAATAACTCAACTGATTAGTTTCATGCAAATAAATGATTGCTCTGTTTCAAAGCTGATATTTACCCTATGTATATGTATCACTTGATGTGATTGGACCCTAAGGAAAGTAGTGTGAGTACAATGTATACAAATATGACCATATACAGGGAAAGTACAGCCATAAAAAAACAACAGAACTATCAGAAAGTGCTCATAAGTCTAGTGATTATCTTTATGCACAAAAAGGATTGCTGTCTTCCAAGCTTGTGTTTTCCCATATGTATATGTTTCATATGATGTGACTGTACTCTAAGGGAATTACTGTAAGAACCTACTAGAAGGATATGTCTACAAATAAAATAAAATTCTTAGTTTCTGACTGTTACTGAAGAAAACCATGTGGCCTAGATATGTCAGCAAAAGAAAAAATTGTGAGCCAGACATGTGATGTCATCAGTGATGTCATCAATGACATTTGTGATGTCATCTTTGATGTCCTGGGTGTTAGTCTTAGCAGTGCACGGTGGTGGCGTGAGTTATGGTTGCTTAGCTTACCATAACTGGCGAATTTCAAGAGTTTTTCGGTTTTACTTGGAACCATAACTTCCCTTTAACAAAGTTTTTTCACTGAATTTCATAGGTTTTTAGTAGTGCAACTTAACCATAACGTCCCTTTAACAAAGTTTTTTTCACTGAATATATATATATATATATATGTATATATATATATATATATATATATATATATGTTTTATACTGTTTGCTGATGTTATATCTTGTTATATATACATTATTGAAGGGGGCACAAACGTGATGAGGCAGCTGGTATCGGAGATAGTAGGATGAGGGTGGGCGCAAACCAGCCTTCTTCCATTTTCATCAGAGAGGACCAGTGCTCGGATCTGCAATCAATGCAGTTTCCTTGTTTTCTTATCCAGGCGTTCCAGGGGAGAAACGCAGAACAGACACACTGCTAAGGGCTATATATGTATAGGGTGATGATAGCCGCCCTATTATTAAGGTGAGTTGGACTCCCATAGGACCCCCTCAAAACTTTATCGTTAATAACTATTGATTTGAGTAACGGATTTGACTGAAATTTCGAAAGTGATTAAAAACCTGCGCGGCCACCCCAGACTGAAAAGCTTTGTATAGATCCATTAAATAATAAGAAAGTTATTAAGCGTCTTCCACATTTTTTTCTTTCCCAAAAGTGCAGCCCACTTTCCATTCATTATCCCATGGGCAAACAAGGTCAATTTTTGCCAAAACTCACAGCCCAAACTGCCGGACGGAATTGGACCATGTCTGAAACAACTTGGCAATGAAGTGTTGACATGCGATCCATGCCTGATTTGGGGTTATTCTGTGCAGTAGTTATTTAAATATTTGATGGAGAAGGGGGTGCCCCTTCTCAAAAATAGATAGCTATAACTAGGGGATTTACCAAAACCAGGTGTTTTTAGAAATGAAACAAACAGCATCTTGTTTTTCTCGCAATGCAAGAGATATCCATGGCTATAGCCGAGAATATAGGAAAATGAAATGCAGGAAAAAAGCTATTTGCAAGTCAAAAACCATGCAAATGCTGTCAGACTAGAGGTGGGAAGGAGGAGGTGGTTAGAGGGCACTGAGTGTAATTTGGGAGTTGGAGGGGGTCTAGGAACTGAAAAGATTTCTGTAGCCTGCGCTATAGCCTCGAATAGCCGACATTTCATTGCAAATTGCGTCACAGAAACAGTGTGTGTTGTAGAGGGAAGGGAGAGGGGAGGTGAGAAGGGCCTCTGAGTGGTGTGGGGAGCTGGCATAGATGAGGGGGCACTTTGTGAGGGTGTAAGGGGGCAGGAAAGCATTTTTTGTGTGGCTGTTTTGCCGATATTTTCGGCTATATTGGGGCTGCAAAGGACTACATATACCCACGAGTATGTGTAGTTCTGTGCCAGCGGCTATACATTTGGGTGTTTGTGTTTTATCTCTTTATGAAAGTTATTTTTCTAGGTGTAGTGATGTCGGAGTTGAAAAATGACTGGCCATGGCCAATGGCAGTGACACGGTAGGTATTTGGGAGTCTTATCTATTTTGGCTGTGCGTTTTTAGACTTTCGTGCATGTGAGAGTGTGGAGAAAAAAAGAAGAAAATAGGTTTTGAAAATGAAAACAAAAAGAAGCCACCCTACCCTAGTTTTTGATGCCAATACATTGTAGTTTAGTCTGTGTATTGTCACTTTTGCTATTATACCTTCTGCCTATTAAATGTTTCCATACCTAGTTTACTGTCATGTATTATTCTCTACATGCTTAACTTCACCTACTTTACATTACTAGATGAGCTGGGTTGTAATGTTTAAATCGTTTAAGTTATATTGTATATTAAAACCTGAGTGAGCCCACCCCTTTTAACTTACAATGTTTAACCACGGTTATAATAAAAGTGAATGAACTGTAGCTGTGGGTATAATAACAATTTTTTTGTTATTATTTTATTGTATTTGTATATTTATATGTGATCAGTAGTCTTAAAAGGACTGTTTTGCGGTACACTTAGTGCAGTGTTTTAGCACATTTGGAGTACTGTTTTGATGTTATGAAGGAACACTGCATTTCCTTAATTCGTTAGGTGTACTCCATCATGTTTATATACATTTGCATTGTAGAACTGTATGTTGTTTGAAATCCATAATTGGTTGTGGTCCCTCATGAATGCTGAAACTACTTTATTAACATTTCTCTGTGATTTCTCAATGTTGCCATTAAATCGGGTGGTCCATCTCCATTTTTGCTTCTGAGTCAGATTGGAAAAGATAAAGATGGTCTGAGGAAATAGTTCCATTAGTTTTCCTGTGTCTTATTTCATCATTAAAGTAAATGACACACCTCGTACATTCCCCAAATCATTGCCTCCTCTACGAATTAGTATGACGTCTGGCTGCCCTATACTTCTCAGACTTAACATTTCTGAAAAAACTTGGAAGCAACGCATTCACCTCATTCCAAACCATTTAATTGTAAAATCTTTCAAACCTAGGTCCATGTTAATATTTAGTTTCTCACAAAAAGTCAGTAACCAAAACAGCCAACTGACTTCGACCAGCCACACAGTTTTTGAACCAGCCATGATATCTGCAATTTCTTTTCCTAATTTGAATTTCTAGTAGTTTGTATGAGCAGGGTATGTATGATGTGTGTGTTTTGGAGTTTGTAAATGGTTGATGGTACTGTTGTAATTATCCACGGCTATCCAGCAGCTACTCAGTGTGTGGTGTTTGTACCTGTGGGTAAATGTGGTAGCCTGTGCAGTCACAGCCATATTGTGGCAAATGGTGCGTCATTTGTGGTAGCCATGGCTATCTGAAATTCTGGGTGGAGTGACATCATAGATGCATAGGGTTTTGGGGGATTGAGAGAGAGTGGAGGAGGGGCATATGGAGTGGAGGGAGGCTGCTATGTGTGTTTTGGGGGAGGGGATTTTTCTATTAGTAGTTTTTGCGAATAGCCGTGGCTAACAGCAAACGTCCATGAAGGACTTGTGTGTAACCGCGTGTATAAAAAGCATGTGTGTAGGTGCATCAATGCTTTTTGTCATTTTATTGGCTGTGTCCGTTGGCACGGTTTTATTTATAGCCGCGTCTATAAACAAACATTTCCTGTGCGATAATCATATTGTTATTTAGATGATAAAGCACAGACTTTTATCTGTTTGTGTTATTTTGTGTGTTTAGGTGTTGTCTTGTCTTATTTGAAGTTTTGAAGGTTGGCCTAGTTTAGTTTTCAGTTTGTAGAAAATGTACGTGCATCCTTGGCTAGAAGTAAGCTTTGTAGCCGCATTGAATATCTGCGGCTTCTAGTGATGCTGGGCAAAGTTTTCTATGTGTTTTGGTGTTTCTAATTGGCTGGTGTTAATGTTGTAAATGTATACTTCTTTGTGATAGGTTGAAGTGAATATGTGTCAGACATTTTATTAGTTTTTTTAGAATATAGTCCTCTTTTCCTGGTTTTGATTTTGGAGAGTATGAAACTCCCCGTTTTGTCTACTTTTCTCATTTTGACTGCATAACTCACAATGTGCAGTTCATATTACCTGTGACAAAATATGACTGGCATTAATCAGTTGTTTGTCATTTTTTGTTGAAGGTTTTATTTGATGACATGTTAATAATGTGACTCTGTGTTTAAAAGGTTTACTATATTTGTTAACAATGAAGTGATCCTGCTGTATATGTAGAAAATGTGTGGGAACAATTGAAGTTTTTTATTAGGAAAGAAAATGTATTTCAATGAGGTGCATGATATAGAATCATTAAGTATACTCACTGCACTCCAAATAAAAGAATGATCACAGAGCAGTAGAAATGTGTTTTTAATTACAATGCTTTTATAATCACTTATGGTGTGTGTTCAAGTGCTTTATGGTGTGATCTGAAAATGTGTGTATTTTAAAATGATGTTTTGCTGGTGCAGTGTGATTTGAAAATGTGTGTGCTTTAAAAAAGATTTTAATCTATAAGAGAACATGCATTGTCTTCATTCATTTATTGTTTTGTAAAACCCAGTGTTTAATTTCATGAAAAATATGTTTGGTTTTATTTTTAAATATACATTCATGAAGAATATAGGAATGGTATTAGTTGTGCAAACTACTACTATGCAAAGTAGAAATGGAATGGGTTTTCTGGTGCAAATTGCCCCAGTAAAAAAAAAGGTGCAGTATGTGCTCAGCAATCCAATTCTAGTACAAAAAAGGTTGGAAATGCTGGAATGGTTTATTGGCTGTTTCCATTTGCAGCAGTTTAAACTAGAAAACACCCTGATTCTTGTTTAATGTTCTTGTTACTCTACTGCCACTTGATACAGAAAGAGTGGCAGCTTTCAATGGCGACTTACTGGGCACGCTGGTTCTTCCATGGAGTTAAGGTGAATATTTAGCATGCCCATATTTACAGGTCTGACCAATGAGAGGGCTTTAATTAATACTGTGGGGCTTTATCTGACACAGTAATGCCCCCTTGGCACTGGGCCTATTGCTATTAGGACTGTGGCTCATTAGACTGGAGTAGTAATTGTGTCTTTATTTGGTTGGAGAACAGCAGTAGTAGTGATGCTTATTTACAGTAGTTTCCTGTGTATAGATTATAGACCATGCTTTAAAAGGGATTGCACATTGTGCAAGGAAAAAGTTGGAAATGTTCAGGGGAGAAAAGGCGGCAGGTTATTTTGGAAAAATAATCTTCAGTCTTTTCTCCCTCGAACATTTGGATCTCTGGCTTTCAACCCTGATCCTTATGGTACATACAGTGTTTGAAATGAGAGGTGCATGCTTCAATTCCCCAGAAAGGCTGGGGAAAGATTTACTGCCTGCCTCGCAAAGAGTCATCCCAGAAAAGGATTCTCGAGACTTTGCAGCTCTGCTAAGTATCGCCACCCAGCAGAGAGAGAGAGGGCCACAGTGCAGTAGAGGAATGGCCCTACTGTGCCTAAAAAGGCTTTTTTATTAAACTCACTGTCACTCCAGAAAAACACCTCCCCCTGACCAGATCCATCCACTAACATCACGCAATTTCCTCCGTGCCTCTCATTGTGCTAGCTGCATTGCTGAAGAGCAAAGTGATACATATTTCTTACGCATCCTGCTCTAATACAACACACAGTGTTGGGTGGCATTGTGAAACATTTGAACATTAAACAAATATAACTTTTCAATTTATAAATGCAATCTACTTTTCTTTTCTTCAATGGAGACCACTAGGTGTTAATAATAGAGGTGTTATTTAGTTTGGGAGTTAAGGTGTGCATGGACCATTGCTTACAAGTTTAGTTTGTCTTATTATGTGGCTAGACTGGCATTTTGGTGCAGCCAGTCTAGCCATGTCTGACTGTCGCATGACATTTTGTATTAGGCAGCTCTGAAAAAGCAAGCATGATAAGTGTTATGTAGCAAGACTGGTTTTTTAATGTAGCCAGTCTAGCCATTTCATATTGTGGTCTGACATTGTATATTGTGCATCTTTGATAAAGCAAGCATGATAGGTGTTATTATGTAGCTAGACTTGCCTTTTGGTGCAGCCAGTTTGGATATATTTCCACACTGTGGCATGCGTTTTGGTAAAGCCAACAGGAGTATGTTGTGGGGATACTGGTATATATTGGTATAACCAGAATGGGCATATTTTCTTATGGCATCATTACTGCCATTATTCACAAAGCAAACATGAGTATATTCATATATGGTAATACTGGCATGTATTGGTGCAGCCAGTATGGAAATGTATGGGCCCAGCCAGTGTTTTTATATTTGCACATATTGTGGGCAAAAGCATCATGAAAATATTTTTGCGAAATGCTCCTGTGCCCATTGGTAACTTGCATCTATTGATTTTTTTTTATGAGTTGCCCTACAAAACCAATTGCAAACTGCCATTTTAACCAATTTTTAGAAAAGGTGTGCTACAAAATGCACCATTTTAACCAATTATTTAAAAAAAAGACTGTGGGGGAAGAACCCCCACGCACTCCCTCCTTAATTGGTTTGGGATCCCTTGCTATGCTCAGTAACATATTTGGGGGAAATATTTACACCGCTCCACTTTAAAAAATCACCAGCCGCCACTGCTGTTACTTCCTGTGGCATTGTATATTTTTCTTGGCATCTGTGATAAAATAACCATGATAATTGTTATTGCTTTGACTGGCATTTTGGTAAAACCAGTCTAAGTGTGTCTTATTGTGGCATGGCATGTGTTACTGTATATATGTTTATTACGTGTCTGTTGGACATGATTTCATTGCGGCATTCCATTTTTAATAGCAAAGCATTACATTAATTAAAGCATTAATGTTCCTGTGCACTGTTGGTGACTTGCATGTATTGGATTTTTGGATTGGTGTTACCCTACAAAACAACTGCTTTTTTTAGCCAATTTTTCGGAGGAAGTGTACTGTATAATGCATTAAAACACATATTTATATCTTTATACTAGTGCAGTGTGCAGCGTGCCCCTTCAGCAGCATTATCATAAGGTGTATTGTGCAAGTGTGGTAGTCTAGGCCGGCCCAGAGTCCAGCGCGACCTGTGATTTGTTGCTGAGATTGGTGGGGGGCCCCCAAATGTTGTGCTACGGCACTGAGCAGCGGTGATATTGCCAAGCAGACAGCAGCTCGAGCACTGAGTGGCTGCAAATTCTCACAAAACTAATTGACACTCTACATCTGCTCCTAAGCCTCCCACTCTTCCAGGTATCATTCCTTTCCGAAAGTATGGGGGGGGGGAATCCACACACAGAAAGTAAATAGGTTTGTGGTATTAAACACGATATTTATTATTCTGAAAATGGTAGAGACATGCAACAGAGGGATCGAATAGAGCCTAAAAGATCCCTGATTGTGTAGACTTGAACAGGAATGTCAGTCCGACTCTTTTCAGCAATGGAATCCAGAGGTACACTGTTCCCACAAATGATGTCTCCCTGAGCAATGTAGAGCCATGGTGGACAGGTAGAACCTAGGAACTGAGACCACGGTTGTGAATGTTGACCTTGATTTTGTGCAGATGTGGTCATTAAACATAGGCAGTATGCTTAGAACACACAAAGGCCATTTTGAAGCAGATCAGAAAGCAAGAGAATGTTTTACTGCTCTATTTGTTTATTTATATAGCGCCTATACACAGGCAAGTGTTTCAAAGCACTCAAGGAGGAAAAGGAACACAGGGAAAACCAACAGTCACTCAAGGAGGGAAAGGAACACAGGGAAAAACAACAGTCGCTCAGAGTCCTTGAATTTCTGAGACAATAGCGGTCTGCACAGGCAGGTGAAGTGAATATTATACATTTAACAGTTTAGATACAGCAAATAGGCCTGCTGGCGATTCTGTTTTTTTTTTCTCCAAGTGCACATTAGGGGCTGAAGACAAGGGAGAACAGACATAACGATCTACAGGCAAAGCTGTATACAGATTGTGCAAGTGCGGGAGGGCAAGAGACGGGCAGGGGAACAAGTGCGCCCCGTCAGTAGAGAATTGGTGAAGTGCGGGGAGGGAACCTCTCAAGATTTTACTACAAGTGCAGTGGGTTGTAGGGCCTTACGGCAAGTGCAGAAAGACTGGCAGGAGTGCCTAGGACCTGTGAGATTCTGAAGTTCACAAGGTGGCCAGTCAATAAGCTGTGTGGAAGGGTGGAGAGAAGGAAGAGCAGAGAGTTAGGTTAGCAGGGTAGGGTGGGAGAGAAGGAAGAGGAGAAGAGGAAGATCTTGAGGAGTTTACAGAACTTGAGAATTTCAGGCTAAAGAGGAAGTGTGGCAGGGAGGCTGTTCCAGAGGGAGGCCCCTGCTGAGGAAAGGGCTCTCACTCCAAATCTCTGCTTAGAGAACCGGCTCACCCGCAGAAGGGTGGAGGTAGATGAGAAGAGGGCTCCAGAGAGACAGTATTTAGGAAGGCAGCGTTGAAGGTAGGTAGGCCCCAGACCCCAGAAAGCATTGTGGACAATGCAGAGGGTCTTGAATTTGATCCTTGCAGCCACAGGAAGCCGGTGATGTGATTTCAGCACCAGAGAGATGCGGTCCCTGGGCTTTAGGCCACGGATAAGTCTTGCGGTTCTGTTCTGGATGAGTTGCAGAGAGCGCAGGGTGGCAGCAGGGAGGTTGAGGAAGAGGCTGTTGCAGTAGTCCAGCCTGGAGAGGACATGGGCTCTGGAGACAGTGAGCTGCTGAGGGAAGGTGAGAAAAGGTAGAGTGCCTCCAAGGAGGTGTAGTTGATAGATTTTTTTGAAATGTCAGAAATGTGAGAGGAGAAGGAGTGAGTGGAGTCAGAGATGACCCCAAGTTTTTTGGCCTCAAAGGAGGTGTAGGCGCAGGGCCAAGGGGGGGCGGCCAGATTGAGAGGGGGAAAGCGGGAGCAGGTGTCCCGATGCAAACATTCTCAGTTTTACTGGCATGGAGACAAAGGCCATTTGCAGCACGCCATGACTGAATAGCAGACAGTCAGGTATGAGTGAGGAAGAGGAGGCGCCTGAGGGTAGTCTGAAGGATAGCTGCGTGTCATCTGCATAACACAAGAAAGAGGTAAGAGTGGCAATCACATGTGCCAGGGCAGCCAGGTAGACGCTGAAGAACCTGGGGTATAGGTTAGAACCCTGGGAAGGCCACAGGTGGAGAGGGTGATAGTTGAGAGAAAGTCACCAAGTTCGACCTTGAATGGGCGGTCAGAGAGAAAAGAGGTTAACCAAGCCAGAGCCTGACCTGTGATTCCCAAGGTGCCCCCAAGACGTGAGATCAGGATGTTGTGGTTAACCATGTCAAAGACAGAGGAGAGATCAAGGAGAATGAAGACAGAGGATTGTTAGTGTCAATATTAGAGAGCAGGTCTTCACACGTGTTCAGAAGAGCAGTTTCCGTGCCTCTGGATGCTCTAAAGCCAGACTGATGGCCGGGAAAACAATTGATTGGTTCTGTGTGGAGGTTTAGCTGAGAGATAGCCAGCTTCTCCTGGAGTTTGCCCAGGAAAGGAGTGATAGAGATCGGGCGGTAGTTTGATGGAATGGAAGGGTTAGCAGACGGTTACTTGAGAAGAGGGTGCAGAAGTGAGTGTTTGAGAGAAGCTGGGAAAACTCCAGTGGGAAAAGGAAAGGTTACAGAGGTCGGCCAAGGCTGGTGCAAGGGAGTCGATGTTGTCCTTGATGGTTTTGGACGGGCAGGTGTCAACATGCTTGGATGAGGCCTTCATAGAGCGTACTTGTCTGGTGACCTCATCAGGTGTGATGGGAGAGAGAGACGAGAGAGAGAGAGAGGAGAGTGGAAGTGGAGGTGGGGCCAAGAGAGGCACAAGTGCTGGTGTGTGCTGTAGTGTGGAGGTAAGGGAGGAAAGGATGTCTTGGGTTTTTGTGGTGAAGTGCGCTGCCAGGGCCAAGCAAAGGTCCTGGGTGTTGTGTCCTATTTCTATGGACACGTTATTCATGTTGACTGTTTGTGTCCGTTCTTTCTGTTTGTTTTGGAAGTTGTGGCGTGGCCACAGAAAGAGGAAGAGGCGGGGCTACCGCCTCCGATGCCAGTTCTGGCGCCGACAATAAAGGGAATAGCACCCTACGCCACGGCTCCCGCGTCTTATTACATTGCCTATATTTATCTGCATGCCTTATATTGCCCCGGGTTCCTAACGCATTGGGAACCCAGCATTGGCGACGAGGACGTTTTACTCACGCCCGCCTGCCGGCAGCTCCAGCGCCGCTGCCTCCAGATCTACTGCCTGTCGTTGGCCCGCCCACGCCCACCCACAGGCAGCATCAAAGTAGCTTGCGGGCCGCGGAGCAACGCCGCTGCTTTCGGCGCTGCAGCGCAACGTCGACCCGCCCACGCCCACCCGCGGACAGCCTCCAGAGTCGCGTGGGCCACAAAAATCATCGTTGCTGCCCCAGGCACGGCCGTTTTCGCTGTGTTTACGTGCTGCAGTGGAAGAGAAGGAAAACCCTGCAACTCTCACACACGCACCAGGTGAGAAGCGCTGCAGCCCAGTGAATAAGGGCCACCTGCTACTCATGAGGCCCTCATGCAACCCAAGTCGCCGCTAGCCCCCACGTTCAGCGGGCGAGGCCGCGCTGGTGAAGGAAGTGGTGAGGGAACTTCAACTCACGCCACCCCAGTGAGGAGTGTGCCACAGCAGCGCAGCCCAGCCATGTCCACTGGCATATCAGCAGACAATATTGACAGTGGCTTACAGAGCCCCCAAGCCACCTCCACTCCGAGAGCAGCCAGCACTGGAGAGGACAATTCCTCTGAATCCCTGCAGCTACAAGCGGTCCCTCATTTCGATATGACGGACACCAACAGCCTGGCACCCAGGTGGGCTCGATGGCTGAAAGAACTCCACATCTACATTGATGCCTCGGGCGTGCGAGAAGAGCGCCGGTTAAGAGGCATCCTGCTTCACTCTTTGGGCCCCGTGGTGAGAGACATCGTGTTCGAAATGCCCGAGGACAACACTAACTCTTTTCAAGGCATAATTGACTCATTAAATGCTTACTTTGCACCCTTACGGAACGTTGACTACGAGAGACATGTGTTCCACACAACGACGCAAGACAATGATGAAAGCATGGACAATTTCATTATGAGGCTAAGGAAAAGAGCCAAATACTGTGATTTTGACAAATATTCCACTGAAGAGGCACTAAAATCACAAGCCATCGCAGGGTGCGGGTCCCCTGACTTTCGCAGAAAATTGCTGCAGAAAAGCAGAACGCTAGAAGAGATCCTTCAAATTGCAAGAGCAGACGCGGCACTGACACTACAAACAGAGTCTCTAGGCAAGATTTCCATCACGCAGAATGCCAAATCAGCCTCTCTCTGCCCCATCCGCACGCCTGTCAGCCCGTCAGAACCAAAGAAGTGCTACCGATGTGGTTTCCGCTTTCCTCATGTTGGTCCATGCCCTGCGATTGGACATCAGTGTGATAAATGTGGGGGGGATAATCATTTCCAGTCTGTCTGTAAGAACATCAAATTCCTCCAGAACTCAGGAAGCAACAGGGAAACCGGACGTCAAGAAGGTGGACGCTCTAGGCGGGAAAGCCCGCGCAGAAACTCACATCGAGGCTCCACGCATGGAAGGAGGCGCTCTCACAGCTCAACCAAAGAACAGGCGTTTTCATCGAGGAGGCGAGAAGAGAGGAGAGAGAGAGAAACATCTAACCACCGAGAGAGCAGACGCCACTCCCCGCACCGCAGACCAAGACATAGGATCAGATACGTGGATGACTCGCCTCACGACAGACAGGCAATCAGATCATCTTCATCCAGTGGGGAAAGAAAGCGAGCATACGTGCATGCCATTGGAAATGCCACAGCGACTGAATACAGTCCGACTCTCCTACTCCAACTGAATGGCCAAAATCTAGAGTTTCTGATAGACACAGGCGCCACTGTGAATGTCATCAATGATCTAATATACAAATCGTTGGAGGTCAAGAAAGACTTAAAGAAGGCCGACACGCTAATATACCCCTACGGGTCCAACAGACCGCTAGACTGTATTGGGATGTTCAACGCACACTGCAACTACAAGGAGCAGAGCCAGAAAGTAAAAATATATGTAATCAGAGGTGAAGTCCCGGGAGGAAGCATCCTAAGCTTCCGCACAGCGATACAAATGGGCCTCATCAGTATCATGTATCAGATCATGTCTGCATACACCTCCAGCGCCAAAGACATGATACAAAAGGTATTTCCGGCACTTTTCAGAGGACTAGGACGTCTAAAAGACAAGCAAATCAAGCTGCACATTAATCAGCAGGTGAAACCTATTGCCCAACACTATCGGGGCATTCCCCTCAATATACAACGGCAAGTTGAAGACGAGATCCATTCATTACTACAAGGCATAATCGAACCAGCGTCAGGCCCGACTCCATGGGTTTCGCCAATAGTACCGGTACCCAAGAAAGATGGCACATCCAAGATACGCATCTGCGTAGACATGCGTGCTCCAAATGTGGCCATCGAAAGAGAGCGACACTTGGCCCCTCGTATGACCGACATGATACACCTTCTACATGGGGCCACCATCTTCTCGAAGCTAGACCTGAACAAGGGTTACCACCAACTCGAACTTCATCCGTCTTCTCGATACATAACCACATTCTCAACCCATCTAGGGCTCTTCAGATACAAGAGACTAAGCTTCGGTGTGTCATCCGCAGCCGAGATTTTTCAGAATGAGATACACCAAATAATCAAACACATCCCGCATTGTTTGAATTACAGTGATGATATTCTCATCTTCGGCACCTCCCAGGAAAGCCACGATGACACGCTACGTAGGGTCTGCATGGCGCTAGAAAATGCCAACCTCACACTCAACCCAGAAAAGTGTGAAATCAACAAGACCACCCTCAAGTTCTTTGGACACATATTTTCAAACAAGGGCATGCGTCCAGATCCTGAAAAGGTGCAGGCCCTGGTGGATGCCCCCACCCCCACTTCATCATCGGGTATACGATCATTCCTGGGCATGGCAAGTTATTGCACGAGATACATTCAAGACTTTGCGTCCGTGAGCACCCCGCTAAGAGTCCTCACCGGGAAGGACCAGGAATTTGACTGGACAACCGAATGCGAAAAAGCATTCCAGGAAATTAAACGACGCATATCATCAGCGTTCTGCATGGCTTATTACGACCCTGACTACGACACGGAACTCACCGTAGATGCCAGTCCCGTAGGCCTGGGCGCCATTCTAGCTCAATCCAGACCGGGAGCGCCACCCAATGCACCCAAGCGCATAGTAGCCTATGCCAGTCGGAGTCTATCAAAGACAGAATGCGCGTACTCGCAACCCGAAAAAGAAAGTCTCGCGGTCGTATGGGCATGTGAGCACTACCATCTCTTCCTATATGGCCGCCCATTCACCGTTGTGACTGATCACCAAGCGCTAAACACGATATATGGCAAACCCACCGCCAAAATGCCACCCCGAATTGCCAGATGGGGTCTACGCTTACAAGAGTATTCCTTCAAGATCATACATCGCCCAGGGAAAGAGAACAACCCCGCCGATTTTCTCTCCAGATACCCGCTACCGGCTCAAGTGGAACGACAATCCACAAAAGCGAACCAATACCTTAATTTCTTGGTCAACAACGCACTCCCTAAACATGTCTCCATTGCCCAACTCGTGGAAGCCACATCCACAGACAAGATGATGCCCATCATAAAAGAGTGTCTGCGAACAGGCCGGTGGCATGTCAAGGAACTGACAGAAACAGAAAAGGCTCAATTGCGCGTCTTCAGACTGATACGCCACACGTTATCCGTGTCTCCAGAAGGCTTACTCCTCAAAGAGAACCGAATTGTAATCCCCTCCAGCCTGCAGAGACAAATACTGGACATAGCTCACGCTGGCCACCGTGGAATAGTGTCCACCAAGAGACAACTGAGAACGAAGGTCTGGTTCCCCAAACTGGATGAACAATTAGAACAAATCCTAGGCAATTGGCTCACCTGCCAAGCGGTGGGTCCCCGGACATTCCCGGCACCGTACAACCATCAGAGATGCCTCCACAAGTGTGGGACCGAGTAGCTGTAGACATGTTTGGACCCCTGGCAAATGGGAAATACGTGCTGGTAATTGTGGACAAAATGTCACGGTTCCCCGAGGTGCATCTCATTCACTCTACAAGCGCCCAAGCGGTTATACCTGCCCTGGATAAGACTTTTGCTGATTACGGCATACCATCGATAGTAAAGTCAGACAATGGTCCACCGTTCAGCGGACAGGACTTCGCAATGTTCGCGGAACACCTTGGTTTCCAGCATAGAACAATCACACCGCTGTGGCCACAAGCGAACGGAATGGCTGAGAAATTCATGAGCTCTCTCAAGAGAACACTCCAAATATGTTCCATAACCAATATGTCATTCATGCAGGCCATCTGCACCCTCCTACGTGAGTACCGGAACACTCCACACAGCACCACAGGGGTGTGTCCGTCCACGCTAATGTTCGGGCGCATCATACGAACGCAACTGCCCCACAATCCCCATGCCCGTCCGTCGCCAACAGCCGTAGGTGACGCCATCAAAAGAGACAAACGGACCAAAGAACAAACAAAAGCATACACTGATCAAAAAAGACAGGCCAAGCCATGCCATATTCAAATGGGCGACGTGGTGTTGGTAAGGCAAGAACAAAACACCAAGGACACCCCGGCGTTCAGACCTGAACCGTTAGAAGTGACGCACGTGAATGGCTGCATGATAACTGCAGCCAGCCCCACAGGGACCATCACGAGAAATTCGTCATTCTTCAAGACTTTTGGGGGACATGCCGATCCGATCACCGATCACTTGAGGCTTGACCAGGAATCTTCAGAGGTGGATTCAGAGTATCAAGTAGAAGTGCGAGATGCGGACGACAGCGACAGCGACACCCCTGTGCGCTGGGAGAGAACACCCCGGAGGAGTCCGTCCAAAAGGACTATTCGTCGACCTCCTCGATGGATAGAAGAAATGTAAAAAGGTGTGCCCCTCTTTAAGTGGGGGGGAGATGTTGTGTCCTATTTCTATGGACACGTTATTCATGTTGACTGTTTGTGTCCGTTCTTTCTGTTTGTTTTGGAAGTTGTGGCGTGGCCACAGAAAGAGGAAGAGGCGGGGCTACCGCCTCCGACGCCAGTTCTGGCGCCGACAATAAAGGGAATAGCACCCTACGCCACGGCTCCCGTGCCTATATTTATCTGCATGCCTTATATTGCCCCAGGTTCCTAACGCATTGGGAACCCAGCACTGGGTGGGAGTGACAGAGGAGGAGACCGCTGCAGGGTTGGCCAGTTCCTTGTAGACTTTGAAAAGTTTGGCCATGTTGTTTGATGCCACAGAGATGCAGGCTTGAATAAAGACTTTTTTCTTGGAGCGGGTGCAGAGTCCGTATTGCCTTGAAAGAGCCTGGAGGCCAGTTTCTCTGATGGTCCACCAGATGCATTCCATTTCCGCTCAGCTGCCCAGCACTTGCGTTTAAGGGCAGCCAGATGGAAGTCATATCAATAGTTGCACTTTCTGAAAAGCTTCAGTTGGACCCTCATGACAGGGGAAAGAATATCAAGAGTGTTGGAGATTGAGGGATTAAGGGCAGTGAGGGCTGTGTCATGGTGGGAGTCAGCCGCAGGAAACTCTCCCCAGAGGAGAGTAGGTGGAGGCAAAGGCTGCAACTGTCACTTTTTTCATGGGTCTTGTGATCTTGAATCCCAGTGGCTATGCCGGATGAGTTGCTGTTAGAGGAGATGAGAGCTTCAGAGTTGATAGAAGAGAGTGGCCAGTCCAAGAGAGAGAGGTAGTGAGAGGGATAGAGAATGGCATGTCGGTGGAGATGAGAGCATCCAATGTGTGGCCCACGGTATGAGTGGAGCCAGAGGGAAGAATAGAGAGGGAGAGAGAGTCACATATGTTGCAGAAAGGTCCAAACAAGTAAGGAGAGACAAGGCAGATGTTAGGGTCATTCAACAGGAGGAGTTGAGAGGAGGAGGAGAGTAGAGAAGATTCTAGGTCGGCCCATTACGAGAGGAAGAGAGTGAGCGGTCCAGGAGGATGATAGAAGGTGGCCATGAGGAGACAAGATTTAGGAGAGAGTGAGAACCTGCAGACTAGGGACTCGAAAGAGGAGTAGGTCTGAATCGGTATAAAAGACACAGGTATCCATTAAGGGAAGATCAGTGCTACTCAACCACCTGCCTTCTTCAGCCTGGGAGCAGAAAGGATTTTGTAGCCTTGAGGAAGGAAAGTGTCAAAGCTTGTGATAGAGCTGTTCTTGAACCATGTTTCAGTGATGGCGAGCACATCAAGATCCATGAGTTCGCAGTGGTTGCAGATGTCAGTTGAGTGTTTAACAGCAGAGCGAGTGTTAAGGGTGGCAATGTGGAGTGGCTTGCCATCCTTAAAGGTCTTCCGCGGGGGTCACATGGGACAGTGGTCCCCCTGCCAAAGGTCGCAAGATGGCCAAAGAGATAGTAGTGGTTGAAGGAGGAGTCAAGGCAGACAAGGGTGCCGGGACAGGATGGCAAGGCGAAGGCGTCAGAGCAGAGGAGGCGGAAGGTGAAGTGGGCAATGGGCCTGCGTCGTGGAAGAGGAAAGCACTGTGGGCAAGTGAGCCTGGCCAGAAGTGGAGGTAAGATTAGCGAGGCGAGGGATGAGCCTATTAAAGAGGAGAAGGTTGGGTTGAAGACCTTGAACCATGATGGTTCTGTTGAAATAGACATTGATGATGACTCTGGAAATGGTGAAGAGATCAAGGAGGACCGCCCAGCGAGTGCCACCATTAATGGGAGAAGAGGTGATAGGAGCGAGAAGACCGACCATGTAGCGAGTCCATAAGTCAGGTGAGGTTACGATGAAGAGGATGTGACAGTCTCTCTGGTGGAATCCTTGACGCAGGTGTCTGCAATGGGAAGACCTGGGTTGCTCAGGGTGTCCTTCTTCCATTTCTTCCGGACAGATTTAGTGATAGGAGATGGATAGATGATTGTGAAACAGTTGGAGAGGATAGGGGAGATAGATAGTGACATAGTTGCCAGAAGAGAGGGGGGGAGGAAGACACTTGAGAGGCTGAGCCCTAATACACTTGGAGGAGGGGGGGACAGAGGGAGGTGCACCTTTTGGGAGCACAAACAGCCACAAGCACAAACAAATCTGTGAATCAGCAGGGCAGGTGAAATGCAGTACACTGGACAGGCTAAATTTGACTTTAAGACAGGGCAGGTGAAATGCAGTACACTGAACAGGCTAAATTCGACTTTAAGACAGGACAGGTGGCACAATCTGTTACTAACAGGGCTAGATAACATGAAGAGCAGATCCAGTAAAAAGAAAGGTAGCCAGACCAGGTGCAGAGGGAAGGATTTGAGAGCTAGTAAAGGACCCGACCTTCAGAAGAGTGTTTGGAAGTCCATTAGCCACTGTGTGCCCAGGGAACATGGTGGTGTCCTTGGGCTCCAGGTGTAGTTGGGGGGGTGTAGGTGAGGACCCCCCAGAGACTCGGCCAGACAGCGGACAGGGAGCAGACAGGGGCCTTAGAAGTGGGCCTTTGAACAACAGGCTGGCTTCCGCCTCCCGGTCCCACTGATCGGTAGTTAAGAGAAGAGGTAGCCAATGGTCAGGGGGCCAGGGCATGCTGCACAAGCTGCTGTAACATCACACAGCCATCTTGGAAAGGGTTCAGGCTGCTGCTGTCATGGATGCTGGCTCCTGGAGGCAGTGGCACAGGTATAGGTGGAGCGGCCATTGAATGTCCTGTGACGTTTTCCTTTTGTCTTATGGTGGTGGTCTAGTCTTTTTCAGCTCGGTTCAACGTGCGGAGTGCCGGATAGCTTTGAGCTCCTTCGCTTCTGGCATTCCGCGTGTTGCAACGTCGGAGTTTTCGCTGGTTGACTGTGCCTGCACCCGTTTCTTCGCCTCTGCTCGCTTTGAGCTGTTTTGCACCGTGGTGCTATCCCTCTCTCCTTCTGTTTTGTTTTCCCTATCGGCAGCTTTCCGCCGATTACTCCATTAGCCTTACCTTTGGTTTCCGGGTTTTACCCCGACTTCCTCTGCCACTGTCCGTTCTTCTCCCCTGCCTCTATTACCTTTTTTCCCTTTCTTGTCTCGGAAGCTGCCGCCCTGACGCTTCCAAGTCTCTCGTTCCAATTTCCGCATTACCTTCCGACAGGCAGCCGCTTGCGGTCATCTGTCACTTCCTGGTTCCCAGTAGCTGAGAAAGTGTTTACCTCTCCTTTCCTTTCGGACATCCTATTCTGAGCCTGTTTCCCAGCTACATCAGAACCAGAGATATTATTCAACTCCTCTTGTGGACATCGCAACATCTGCTCCTGCTCGTCGGCGCATTCAAGACTTTCCACAGCCGATTACTACCTGCTTCAGTAGTGGAGTCACAAGCAGCTACAGCTCACCGGTGGCCATTGTGGCTTCATATCGAGGCAGGTTCCAAACTTCACAACTGTACCGAGAACCAGCAGGATATAGCACGGAATCCAGTACCTCAGGTGAGGAGACAGAGGAGGGTTCAGGTTTAGGCGAGAGTGAAGTGTTTTGTGACAACTGCATTGGTTGGCAAAAGGCTCGCAGTTTCAGCAAATCAAGAGCACCCACAACTGAATGCTTTGCCAAAAACACGTGTTTCTAAGCATGTGCTTTTCTGAACATGCTGCTGTGTTTTTAAACGCACAAAAAACAAATGCTAAAATTGAATCTTTTTTTCTTTTTCAACAAACAATGACCTATGCGCTGCTCAAGTGGAGCTGAGAGGGGGCCTGTGTCAGAGAATGAGGGCAACAGGGCCTACTTAGTATAAGAGATATCCCCGCAGGAACGAGGCCTTGGAGAACAGCTGATCCGAGTTTAGGTCAGCACGGAGAGCACAAGATCAGCCAACCTTGCAGAAACAGCTGATCAGTGCTAAAAAGTGCACGTGGAAAGCGCGTGGTCCGCAGGCTTGAAGAAAAACAGCTTATCCTAGAAATAGATGCGCGCGGAGAGCGCGGGATCAGCAGGCCATGCAGAACTGCATGCAGAACTGCTGATCAATGAATTAAAGGTGCGCGAGGAGAGCGTGTGGTCGGCAAGATGCAGGAGCAAGTGATGAATGGAGGACCAGGGGCCAGAAGTGGGTGTTTGAACAACAGGCTGGCTCCCACCGATTGATAGTTGAGAGCAGAGGTAGGCAGTGGTCAGGGGGCCAGGCCAGGCTGCAGAGGCTGCTGTAGCATCATGCAGCCATCTTGGAAGGGGTTCAGGCTACTGCAATGGTGGGCAAAAGGCTCACAGTTTCAACAAATCAACGTGTTTCTAACCACTTGCTTTTCTGAACATGCTGCTGCGTTTTTAAACGCTCAAAAAACAAATGCTAAAATTGTATCCTTTTTTTTCTTTTACCACAAACAATGACCTATGCGCTGCTCAAGTGGAGCTGAGAGTGGGCCTGTGTCAAATAATGAGGGCCACAGTGCTTACCTAGTAGAGGAGATATCTCCACAGAAGATGTCCTCTTAAAGAAGATCTGATGGGCTAGTCTGAGACCCACAACAGGTTGGAACACAGCATTATGGGTTACCTGTAGTTGGTCAAATCACAAATCACCATTAAGAATGTCAGATTGTGTTAACTGTGCTTACAACTGCACTATGCTGGTGCCAGAGAGAACAAAAAGCATACTACTGACCTAAACATAACGATTGCAAAGAATCCATTGTTTTTGCTGCCTGATTGGACTGTAGCTGTTCCCAAGATTTGGTCAAGAAGCGCAGTTAAAGTAAAATCCTGGAAAGCGTTCATTTCTGACCGGTAATACCACCTCTGTTCGGGAACTCAAGAAGGCACTCAGAAGGTCCCAGAATTTATCAGACTGGACAGACACAGACAGCCAAAAGATGGACAAGCTGATACAAAAATGTTGGGCTACACGCATCACCATGACACACCCTGGATTTGGCGGACTAAGGTACCAACTGTGGCACAGCATGCAGGGAGAAGCAAATAGGGATGAGAAAGACGAACAATGGACTATGCATAAGAAACCATTTTACTCAGTTCTCTGAGTGCATATGTATTCATACAGATTGCATAGGATGCGATGGATTTTAAAACCATGACAGGCCACTAGAGGCTTCCATTTAATGAAAGAGACACTGGGGGTCATTACAAGGTTGGCGGTAAGGGGTTAACAGTGCCGGTAATGGTGCCGTAGCCGTCAACCCCTTACCGCCCCATTACGAGTCTGCTCGCGGGACCCGCAAAGGGCGCCTGGTAATACCAGGTGCCCTTAGCAGGTCCCGCTAGCAGACCAGGGAGCTAACAACGGGCCTGTTACTAACGGGCCCATTGTTAGCTCCCTTCCCATTCCCATTGAGCCCTATGGGGGCTCGAATGAGAATGGGGATGTATCGGGTCAGGGTTCCTCGAATGAGGAATTACTGGGTCCCCCAAGGTTGGAATGGCCCGGTAATTCCTCATTTAAGTAAACCGGACCCGGTACCCCGTAAGGGGGTAACCATGCCGCAAATTGTGGCATGGTTACCTCCAAGGTCGTAATGACCCCCTCTGAAACTTGACAGTGGGTCTCATTCCGAGTTTGGAAGTAGCCATGGCACTATTAGCACCATGGCTGCCTCCAAAACCGGGTCCGGGTCCGGTCTGGTTCAATGTTCAATGGGGACTTACCGGGACATTCCGACCTGTGCGGACCCGGTAAGTCCCCATTCAACCAACCATTCCCCATTCCCATTTGAGCCCCCATAGGGCTCAATGGGAATGGGGAAGGCGCTAATTATTGGCCCGCGAATAGCAGGCCCGTAATTAGCAGCCTGGTCCCTTAGCGGGACCCGTAAAGGACGTGTGATCAGACCACACGTTCTTTGCAGCTCCCGCTAAGGGACCTCGGAATTGGGCGGTAAGGGTTTAACGGCACCGGTCTCCTTACTGGTGACCGTTATCCCTTACCGCCCAAGTCGGAATGAGGCCCAGTCTCTTGCTTTGACTGGACAGAACACTACAGGAGAGTAACGTTGAAAGCTCCCAAAATGCACTTTTATGTATTTCAATTAAAGTATTTTTTTGTGCGTAAATGGATGAATTAGGAAATTAAATTGTAATGTTTAGAGAATGTTGAAGATGCTTTTTGTAACGCAGTTTTTGAAAAATAAAATAGTTATTTGATTAATTTCATTATTAAAGGTATACTGACGTCTATCAAAAATAAATGTGAAACTTTTTTGTGATAATGAAACATAGACTGAGCATGCGCATCACCAGCCACGAAACTGAGGAGAATCTCTTTAAAGAACACACAATCGACAGAACATGCATTGAAGGCCTTTTCTGGGCAAGACTCTGAGATTGCTCCAAGCACACACCAAGATAGGGTAAAGAATGTATGCAGACCTAATACAATGAGACGTAACTAGTTTTCAAACAGATGTAAACGTTCGCGCTGTTCTGTCTTCTGAATCAAAGAAACACCTAAATGTTTTTGATGTGAAATAATTGAAGGAATTAATTGGTTTCCAGATATTAGTTTATTTACATTTTGTACGCGATAAATAAAAGTGGCACTAGAGTTTCTAGCATTCCTTGCTCTGGTCAACCCTCCTCGTGCTCTTTCCCTGCCACCACGGAAAGAGAAATGGGGCTCACACTCGTTTGAATGAGCTCGTTTTCTATTTACATGGCAGCCATCTTTTTCTATAATGTCTTTTTGGGTAATGTGTGTGCGCTCCTCGAACGCACCTGCTCACCAAATAGTTGTAGCCATAACAGGCGGGTTATAATGAGGCGATAAGCCCTGAGGTGGCAGGCCCACCCTGTAGGTAACAGCCCGTCACCCAAGTTAAGGGCCCGAGTGAAACGAGGGGCCCTCAACGATGGTTGCAGTCTGTTGCCCACAGGGTGAGCCCAGTCACGGAGGGGCATATCGCCATTAGCATCCATGTAGCATGCTAGGCGGGTGCTAATGTTTTATTTAATTTTTTAATGGAAAGTATTTTTTTACCAACATGGCTGCCGTGGAACAAGAAGGCGGGGCTCCGCATGGAGCCCCTCTTCCATTTGCATGGTGTGGATGGGAGCAGAATTAACTGCAGCGGCGGAGCTCTGCATCGAACAGGCAAGTGGGTTTGAGAGGTGGGATATTTACAATTAAAAAAGCGGGGTCCAATGGGGGAAGCTGGCGGGCGGGTAAGCCTGCGTTCGAGTCACCTGATTAGCAGGCTACCCCACCAAGGGTGCTTATGCTCTTAGGATACAGCAGGGCATGCCATTACCTCCATGTCCACTCTTCCTCGTCCCAGTACTTACTTCATGAGGCACCTGCCTCCGACACAGGACCTTCTTCTATTTCTTTAAATCTCTATAACTCCTCCCCCACATCCATGTCACTCAGTTTTAATTTTTCCTGCCTCCGGCAGGTTGGACTTTTTCTTCCCGGTGCGCGGCACCAGGGAGCACCGATTGCTGGCCCCCTGGGGGGGGCTGTGTGGCGGGGCCCTCGGCTCCCTCAGGTGCGGCGCTGCTCCTGGGCCCCCTGCAGGGCTTGGGGTCACAGTTGAGCTGGATTGCCTCGCTCGGTTCTTTGCTGGGCTCCGGACCGCAGCGTGAGCATTGTGTCCCGGGTCCTGCACGGCCCCGGCAAGGTAAGGAGAGGGGAGGACTGGGCTTGATGTTTTTCCCCTCTCCTCCTGTTTTGGCCGTCTTGATTCGACTTGGCAGTATGGGCTAGCCTTCCCTTTTGTTGTGAGGTCTCTCTGCTTCTTGTCGTGGGGTGACAGTGGCAGAGAGTCTTTGGGAGTGCGGGGGCTCTGTTCTGTTGCAGGCATGTCACATACCACCTGCTCCTCAGACACACGGCCCAGGATGCACCGGATGTTAGCTGCATTATCTGGGGGAAGGTAAGGCGAGGGGAGGACTGTGCTTGATATTTTTCCCCTCTCCTGCGGGTATGGCCATCTTGACTCCTTCAACATGAGGTTTTCCTAGTGCCTTGTGTGCACATCTTTATTGGAAATGATGGCAAGCACTTGGCAGTATGGGCTAAGCCTTCCCTTTTGTTGTGAGGCCTCTCTGCTTCTTGTCGTGGGGTGACTGACAGAGTATTTGAAAGTGCGGGGGCTCTGTTCTGTCGCAGGCATGTCACATACCACCCGCTCCTCAGAGACACACGGCCCAGGATGCACCGGATGTTAGCTGCATTATCTGGGGGAAGGTAAGGAGAGGGGAAGACTGTGCTTGATGTTTTCCCCTCTCTTGCTGGTATGGCCATCTTGACTCCTTCGAAAGGCCGTTACCTCGTGCTCTGTGTACACATCTTTATTGGAAATGATGGCAAGCACTTGGCAGTATGGGCTAGCCTTACCTTTTTGTTGTGAGGCCTCTCTGCTTCTTGTCGTGGCTTGTCTGTGACAGAGTATTTGAAAGTGTGGGGGCTCTGTACTGTCACAGGCATGTCACATACCACCCGCTCCTCAGACACACACAGCCCAGGATGCACCGGATGTTGGCTGCATTCCTTGCGTGCTGCCTGTGAATATGGCGCAGATTTGGACACATCTGCAAGCGGCCGGAAGGGTACCGGCCTGGCATAGTCTACACTTCAGGTTCGAGTATCAGCGGTGCTGACTCGGTCCTTCAACCTTCCTAGACCGACGCATTGGAACGATCTAGAGCATGGGGCTACTGGATACAGGGCTCAAGCCGCCTCTCAGTCATGTGGCGTGTTAGTGGTGTGTTTGGGTCTGTGCTAGCTATGGACGCAGACTCCTTGTCCTGTCCTCTTCCTCTAAACTGCGCGAGGGAAAGTCGAAGGAGTTGATTTGCTTTTCCTTTGTCCGGCATGGGATTATGGAAAATGCATCATGGAAATAACGGCCATGCAGGGGGTTCCCAGTGTCTCTTCTTTTAGGGCCTAGGTCCTCCGGTGCCGACGTGTTGCTTTCACGCCTCCTCTCAGACTTGTGGGAAGTGATAGGGCACATGGTGGCACATGTCTGTGCTTAGAGGGGTTCTCAGAGCCCCTGGTGCCGGTGGAGGGGGATGTCACTTCAGTGGGTTTTCCAGTATAGGCATACCTCAGGTAGGGGTTGCCTTTGATGTCGGCTATCCGGGATGGATTGCTTTGCCCCGCTTTGTGACAGTACTCTGCCCGTTTGATGCCAGCCTGGTGGCTCCTCTGTCAGCTGAGGGGGCCATAGTCTGCTGGACTTCTGGGCTGTCCAGTATCTTCCTTTTGATAGGTCAGATCTTTTTGTGGGCTGACAAGCATGCTGTTATATTGTGGCGCAGGCCTGTTCCAACGTCCTGTGATTTCCCTCTGGTGCAAGTGCAGTGACTGGCGGTTTTCCCTGGCTCCTCGTCTCTATCTTCTCGGAGGTGTATGGGACCGGTGGGGTTCGGCTTCCTGGGTAATGGGCTCCTTCTGGAGGGGGTATCAGTTGCCGTTCCTGTCTCCTCCTGTCCATGTTTGCATGGTTAGGACTTTGGTACCCAGCTCACGGTCCAAGTAGTTGGCCATGGGATCCGTTCTCTCCGAACGGTTGTTGTGGGTTACCGTCTTGCCCGTTCCTCTCCCTGTTCAGGGTCAAGTTTTATACTTGCGGGTGTTCCTGGTCCCTATGCCTTCTAGGATGTGTCACCTGCTTATGGGTCTCAAGACCCTGCACTGCTTGTCCGGACGTCTGGGGAGAGCGTACTCTGGATGTTGTGCAGGGGGGGGCGCTTGCTGGCTGTTCTGGGCTGGGTTCTCAGAAGGCAGTATGTCTCGGCTCGCCTGTTGCTGAAGTTACGGGGCACGTGGCGTCTTGCATGTTTTCCAGTTCCTTGAGCCTGTCTTCGGTTACGTCTCCTGGTGTCTTATACTCTCTCCCACTGGCTCCCGACATCTCAGCTTTCGTAGTTTTGTTTTCAGTGTCCCCAGCGCTGCGAGTGTCCCTGCTATGGTGGCGGGGGGTTTCAGGTCTACAGGCTGAGGTGTGCTTGGTCCTTCCTCCTGTGGCCTCTCCTAGTACCAACAACAGCAGAAAGGGTCTACATTGGGGGTCCTCTCAGCTCAAGGGTTGTGAGATCTGGGGAGAGCCGGCGATCATCCAATTGGCAAGAGTTGTGCCATTGTCCAAGCTCTGGTGTACTTCGAGGAGTTGCTGGACGGTCGGCGGTTTTTGGTCCGATCAGACAATACGACGGCCTTGGCATATGTCAACTGCAAAAGGGGTTCCGGCCACTCCTTGAATGCTCTGGCAGCGCTGATAGGCACCTGGGAGGACTCTCATCTGGTGTCTCTGGTGGCCTCGCGTATCAGAAGGGTGGACAATGTTCAAGCGGATCTTCTCAGACGCCGGTTTTCACTCCTCTGCGGAACTGGTCCTGTTGGCCCAGGTCTTTGCGGTGACCTGTGTCAGATTAGGGTCCCTGGTTCTAGACCTGTTTGCATCCCCGGCCTCAGCAGAAGTTCCCCTCTTCTGCTCTAGGTTTCAGGCTGAGGGGATTGGGGGATGGACGCCCTCTCTGTACAGTGGCCTTGGGGTTTTCCTTTATGCCTTTCCGCCTATTCCCCTTCTGCCCCGGGTGGTTTGGTGCATCAGAGTGTCCAGGGTGACTGTGTTGTTGTTAGCTCCGTTCTGGTCCCGCCGGAGTTGGCTCCCCTCTCTGTTGAAGCTTCGGTCCTAGGAACCTTGGCTGGTTCCGAGGTGGCCGTGTCCCCTTCAAGGGGATCTGCGGTTGGAATTCCACCAGATGCAATGGGCGGTGTGGCTATTGCTCAGTCTACGTTGATATCTCAGGGGTTCTCAGATCCTGTAGTTGGGTCCAAATGGATGCTCTTAGACCCTCCACTCTGAAGGTGTTAGGCAGACTCTGGGGCCATTTCCGAGACTGGTATGGGCGGTCTGGGATCCCTCCCCTGCGTTCTGGCCTCTGCTATCCTTCAATTCCTCCAGGAGGGGTTTTGACAGGGGCCTGGCAGTTTTTCCAGGCTTCGCTCTCAGTGGGCCTCCATGAAATTACTTTTGGGGGACTCTGACGGTCACTTGGATGGGGAGGTGTTGGTGGGGAAATTGATCCAGGGTTTTTCTTCTTTCCGTCCTTGTGCTGATAAAGGGCTTTCCTCTTGGGATCTCCCTCTTGTATTACGGTTCCTTCACGGGCCTCCTTTTGAGCCCATTTCCGAGATTGATATCAAACATCTTACACTGAAATCTGCTTTTCTTATTGCCCTCACTTCTGCCCGTAGGCTTGGGGAGATTGGGGCTCTCTTATGTCACGCTCCTTTCCTGAGGGTGCTGCCAGACTCGGTGGTGCCGGGGTGTGGTCCGATGTTTCTCCCTTCAGTTGTCTCTCGGTTTTCACACCTCTCAGGGTCTGGTTCTCCCTGACTTCTTTCATGATCCAAGAACGCCTGAGGAGGTGGCTCGGTTTAACATTGATGTCCGACGGGACGCGTTGGAGTATTTGGCTTGGTTTGCTTTTTCCACCAATCTGATAGTCTTCTGATTGCTTGTGGTCCGGCTGGGGCTGGGCATAACGCATCTGTGGTTTCCATTTTCCGGTGGTTCCGGGTTATGATCTCTAGGGCCTATGTGGCTTCTGGCCTGCCTGTGCCTGTGCACAATCAGGGGCGGTCTGCCAGGGGTTTGGCGGCTTCCTGGGCCGATGCAAGGAGGGTTTTTCTCTGCAAGAGATTTGTATGGCTGCCGCCATGGCTGGTCTAGGCATTTTCATCAACCGCTATGGGTTGAGTTTCTCCCACTCGGGGGTTGGTTCCTTCGTGGTTGGAGTTTTGTCTGTGGGGATGTGATTTAAGAGTTATCGTGGGTGTGTTTTGCTGCACTGTTTTTGGCTCTGTGTCTCATTGGGAGCTTTTCCCCGTTGCTGCTTTGGTATACCTCATGAAGTAAGTACTGGGACGAGGAAGAGTGGACATGGAGGTAATGCTCTGATTACTTACCGGCAATCTTCATTACTCCTAGTCCTACTCTTCCTCGTCACAGTACTGACGACCCTCCTCACCCTCCCTCCGGGGAAGGTCCCATGCTCCGGCTTGGTAATATGAAACTGAGTGACATGGATGTGGGGGAGGAGTTATAGAGATTTAAAGAAATAGAAGAAGGTCCTGTGTCGGAGGCAGGTGCCTCATGAAGTAAGTACTGTGACGAGGAAGAGTAGGACTAGGAGTAATGAAGATTACCGGTAAGTAATCAGAGCATCACTGTTGATAGTGTTGGGTTGCCTTGGTTAATCACCCCTCGTGTGCTTTTATATTTATCTGCTGCTGGTAGTCCATTAGCTAGAGGGACGGCCTACCATGCAGCGTGTTAATGCTTCAGTACAATGCCGGAACTGAGACCCTTGGCTGCAGTACATTACCATGGGATTCTATCCAATATACATTTATGTTATTTTATAAACAATAAACTTGACAAATGCAGTTGACTAAACAGTAGGTTTTCCTGCCTGTGAGATCAACGGGATGTTGAAGTGGTATAAGCAATATGTTAAGATAGGGGAAAACAAACAGAATTCTAAAATTAGTTAGGCAGATTGTGTGTGTGTATGTATTGCGGGTTCTGCATCTGGTGTTTAAATACCAAGACTGTTACATCAATGAGAGAAGGAGAAACCAAAAAAAAGTTAAAAAAATAGTTTGAAGAGGATAGCACGTAACACTGGTGGATCGCAAGCACCAAGATCTGTATCGTACCTTCCTACCACAACATACACAATAGATACATAAAACTACACACTAAGCATGTCATCCTTGCCTCCCTCTATGAGCCTTCAATAGGTATCATCATTATGTACAGTGCTTTAAATGGAAAAAAAGAAGTGCCGGTACTACCAAGCTACGAAGCCGGACATTCTGGCACAGCACTTTAAGCGCTGGCTATTTCAGCGCGGCACCTTGGGCACAGGCCCTCTTTTAGGCACACGCTGTTCTCAGGCCAATGAGATTAAATTATGTCCCGAGGAGCACACACTTTGGTGAAGCAGTGTATCTGAGATCCTCTCACGCAAACTTCCAGTTTGTTATCCATTGTGTTAAGAAAGTTTGAATATTTATATTAAATGAGACTTTCATTTTTGCAAATCAAACTAGCAGATATCTTATCTGTAAACTAAGCTTTAGAAGGGGAGTTTTATTATTGCTCGCTTTCATTGCCTAATAAGAAATTCAGTAGGTAATTGGAGCTGTGCGTGGTTTCAGTCAAAAACGCTCTATCACAACTCCAATTACTTAACATTCTACTTATTAGAAAAACACTGCTATTAACAAAGAAGCGTCTTTAAAAAGTAATTTCCCAGGCTTTCCAAATCAATCCCTGCTCCATCAAAGGACACCAATGGTAGCAGGTGAAGCCCACTTAGCGAAACAGTGGTCCGTCCGCGCCTGGTGTGCTGAGATCCCAGTAGATGCTTGTTTGTCTCTCCTTTTCTTCTGCAGGGTGGGCCCTGAAGGAGACATTATGGGCACTGGGGTGGTGGAGAGAGGAGGAGGCAGAGGTCGCTGATTTCCAGAAAAGGATGCAGCAGCTTAGTCCTTTAAGATCAGATAAAGTGAAATGAAAACCTTTCATTTTCAACTCGCAAAATAATTGAGTACCAGTACTCTTTTTCAGGCGTTGAGAAGTGCAGGTGCTCAAATGCTCAAAAATAAGAAGTGCAGGTACTGAGGGCCGGATAGGACCAGCCCATTTAAAGCATTGATTATATAGCTATCTAAATGTTTTCCTGTTAATGAATTGACTGAGATCTTAAAGTAGCAATCTCTCATATTTTATTTCTTCATTCAAATGCTTTCTAGGTGAGGGTTGCCTCTCAGAAATGTTTTTTATCATGAGCGTTTGCACATAATGCTTCTGCATGTATATGTGCGAGGCAAGTTAAAAGAAACTCGTCTTCCTTCAGAATATTAGCAGCAGCGTGGAAATAGGGCTGTGAGCAGAACAAAGCCATAGACACAACGAATGCACTTGGCATGTACTGTTACGTGTCTGTAGGCGTGTACCAGAAAGAGGAAGGGGGGAACAAGAATGAGAAAAGTCAGTGGCGTCAGCTCAGCCAGGGGGAGACGAACAGGAGCCCGGAGTTGAAAGGTGAATTGGGGGAAACCAGACAGCCATGCAGAGTTAATGGTAGGAAGACTGGAAAGAATCCGTGGCAGAAGGTAAATCAGTTATTGGGGGAAGGCAGGACAGAGGCGTGGGGGGGGGGGGTGACCTGGACAGAGATAATGGGGGAGGTGTTATAGTGACAGTGGGAGCAGGTAGAAGATAGTCAGTGGGAGAGACATGAGGGAGAGATGGCGGGGAAGCAAGGGGATGGGGAGGCAGGTGAAAGGCAGTAGTGGAGGCAAGAGAGTGGCATTCTGGAATACAGGAGAAAGACTGTATGGTAGGCATGAGAGACACCGGAGGCTGCAGGAAAGAGGCACAATGGGGGCGTCTCAAGAGGAGAAGCAGAGGAAGAAGAGACGGGAGTCTGAAAAGGAGAAGCAGGGGAAGAAGAGATGGGAGTCTCAAGAGGAGAAGCTGAGGAAGAAGAGATTGGAGTCTCAACAGGAGAAGCAGAGGGGAAGAAGAGATGGGTGTCTCAAGAGCAGAAGCCGAGGAAGAAGAGATGGGAGTCTCAAAACGAGAAGCAGAGGAAGAAGAGATGGGAGTCTCAAGAGCAGAAGCAGAGGATGAAGAGATGGGAGTCTCAAGAGCAGAAGCAGAGGATGAAGAGATGGGAGTCTCAAGAGCAGAAGCAGAGGATGAAGAGATGGGAGTCTCAAGAGCAGAAACAGAAGAAGAAGAGGTGGGAGTCTCAAGAGCAGAAGCAGAGGATGAAGAGATGGGAGTCTCAAGAGCAGAAACAGAGGAAGAAGAGGTGGGAGTCTCAAGAGCAGAAGCAGAGGAAGAAGAGATGGGAGTCTCAAGAGCAGAAGCAGGGGAAGAAGAGATGCAGCGGGCTAGTAAAGAGGCAGTGATGAAGAAGCGGTAGTTGTCACAGGACAGGCAGTGCTGGACAGGAGAATCTGAGAACACAGGAGAGACAGTTGTGGGTATACATTAGGCAGTGGTTCGGAAACTGGATAGAGACAGTGGGCGAGGTAAGAGAAATGATGCAGGAGTGATTGGACAGAAGCAATTGCATCAGGAGGCATAGTAGAGGCAGTAAAGGGAAGCAGGAAAGGGGCAATCGGGGGGAGACAGTGCCGATGTACAGGAGTGCATGAAAGGATTAAATGAGGGAGGAAGGAGGAAGGTATTTGGGGAGGCAGGTGGGAAAGCCAGCGACAGAAAAGATTTAGTGGTGGATGTAAGACCAAGGAAGTGTGGGCATGAGAGGGGCAGGTTGGGGAGGTAGGAAAGAGGGAGTGCACAGAGCCAAGGGAGAGGCAGTGCATGAAGGAGAGGCAGCTTGTGGCATGAGAAAAAGACAGTACGTGCAAGAAGAGATGCAGAGTGGTTAGAAGAGAGGCAGTAGAAAGTAGAAAGAGATGGATGCTACAAGAAACAACAGGGGGCAAGAAAGGCTAGGGCAGGGGAAAGGGAATGGGGCAGAATTGAGAGAGTTGCAGCGGGGAGAGGCAGAAGATTGGTGGCAGAGGAGAGATTAGATAGTTACTGTGGTGCAGGCAATATATATGTAGTAAGGGGATGCAGGACAGAGGCAATGGGATAAGGGCCAGATAGTGGGAATGAAAGGGCTGGACAGAGGCAGAATGAGGCAGAAGAAAGGAGTGATGGATGGCCATTAGAAGCAGTTGGAGGAAGTCATGACATGATATGATATGATATAATCGTTTATTTATATAGCGCCTATACACAATGTGTTTCAAAGTGCTTCAAGGCAAAGGAGGGAACAAGGGAAAATACAACCACATTCTTACAGGCCATGAACAGTAAGGATGTGAAATTAACTATCGTACTCGGCCTGACGACATTTTAGATAGTGCAAGAGCTAAGACATAGATAAGGAAGGGAGGGGGAGAGTGGGAAGGAGATGGAAACAGACAGGCGACTACCGTACTAGGCCTAACGACATTTCTGGTAGAGCCGGAGAAAAACAAAAGGTGAGGGAGAGGGGTGCAGAAAGGGAGCAGAACAACAAAACAAGCGACTATCATACTAGGCCTGACGTAGCAATGGAGAGAGGTAGGACAGAGTCAAAGAGTGGAAAGTGCAAGGATAGTGGAGAGGCAGTGGAGGAGGCAGGAGAGAGGCAGTCGGGGGGAGGCAAAGTAGAAACATTGAGGAAGGCAGGAAATAGAAAGTGAAGGAGGCAGAATGGTAAAGTGAGGAAGGCAAGTACGAGGCGGCAGGACAGCTGCAATGGAAATTACAGAAAAGTAGCAGGAGGCAAGGGTAATGGCCTTCATGGGTGCCTGTCAGTCAGCAGTGAGGCTGTGAGCCAGCGCGCACATAATAGATGGCTGATAGATGCTGCAGGATTGTGGCCAGTGGCAGGTATGCTCAGTCAAGCAGAGCATTAGGCACCCGTAGAGAGGTTCCAAGTGGGGCCCACCAACAGCAGCAGGAGTGCAACGGCCTAGCTAGGCAGGAGTGAGGTGTCACCGAAAAGCAACGCAGAGGCTAAGGGAGCCCCATGTGTGATCTTCCAAAGCAACACCAAGATTGCAGTCTGCTGAAATAGGATGGGGAGGCTCGATTCTCTACCTCAAGCTGTCTGAGGTTGCATGTTTCAATCAATCAATAAAATACTTTATTTCGATTTACCTAAAGAAGTATAACATGAAACATACATTTTTCGTACATCAAAGATCACACAATTTCATAATACACAATCAAAATATCAATGCGATACACACGATCAGAATTCCTGACAGATGGATGGATCAACACCATCTTCGTATTCCCTGCTTCCAGTGCCTAGTCTCAAAATAAACAATGTTTTCACAATATGCAATTCAATTAGCTAGATTGATTTGTCTTAAATTGCCGACTCCCGAGGTGCCAGTAATAACGTTTAATTTGATTCAGTCTAAATTGTATCAACAGAAATCGTAAAACCACATATAAATAAAGCATTCACATAATTATGATAATTTACAAGCAATAAAAGTCGTATATTAGAAAACAAACGAATGTTCTGCCCTGCTTTCCTGACTTTTAAACTGAATAAATGCTGTCCTGCTTACTCAATGCGATCTATTATTCAGTATCTACTCCCTAGGCTCCTAATTATGGGCTAGTGCTTCCTCGGGACCCACCCCCTCCCTTTGGAGCCAATATCCTCCTCCAATCCGCAACATTACAAACTTCCTTCACTTCCCTGAAAAGGCTTTCTTATTTCCCCACACAATGGGTTCTTCTAGCCAGTCATGATGCCTTTTGACGGGTGTGCACCGTGTGAAATACCTACTGACACCCATCGCCGTATCAAACAAAGAAATAACTGGTATGGAGTTACTGCCGACCCTACTAACGTGTCTGCTGAGTGTGTTGGTAGACATACCTGAGCCAAATCATAAGTGTGAGTTCAGGGCAACGTGCTGGCCTTGGAAGCAAGACGCGCTTGTTAGGAAAGTTTCCCATTCATGTGTAATTTTCCCTCCAGTTGTGTAGCCCCCAACTTTTTGCTGCTAGTCTGACTTTTACCAGTGAAGCACAGCCTTCAGCTGCACTCCACTGGGCTTTCCCTAACTTTATTATGGGGAAAGCTGACATGCTCTTAAAAACAGTTAATACTGGGAGACTTTGTTTCCCTTAGTCCTTTCCAATGTTGCAACATTACAACTTTTCTGCAACATGTTACAAGTGCACAATGTACCTTACAGTAAAGTGTGCTTGGGTCTTCCTTTCTTTTCCAAAGGCCCTATTTTTTAGGAGAAGTGCAGATGTGCCTTGAACAGGGCTGGTGGCAGCTTATCATTTAGTGTATTTTTAACCCTTTCTTGCCATGCAAACCACATTTACCACGGTTGGCACAGGAAGGAGGCCTGGCTCCAAAATGGCCATGCCACAAGGTTCTTTGTCCTGTCCTTTGGCCATCTTGCCCCTTTACCTTCCCCAGGTTGACCCGACCTGGGTCAATCCTTATTTGGGCATGCATTCTCCCACGAAACGCCAAGCTTTCACAGGCTTCTGCATGCCTTGTGTGTGAACCTCCAGGATGTGGGCTGGACTGCCTTGTTCCAATACACATCCTGGGTGCCAGAGAGTCTGGTGTTTTGGGAATGACTGGGACCACTGTGGTCCGTGATTGGTCCACGTCTGGTGTGCCTGTATGTGAGAATATCTCCCATTGAGTCCTCTTTGTTTTGGCGCGAAGGAGATTCTGGATAAGAGAGGACTCCAAACACCCATGACAAGTCGATCTCTTGAGTTCTCACTGAACCTAGGATAGGTTCCAAGCATCCTGAAACTAAGAAGTTGAGTCGAGGAACCGCTGGTGACCCGCTGGAAGGTTTGGCACCCTGAGCCCACTGTTGTCCCACTGGACCCCTCTGCATCTGATCAAACTAGAAGCTCTACAAAGGCGATTCGACCCAATTGAATAGTGGGACCAACTATTCACGGCACCTTCATCTAAAAATCATAGATTTGTCCCTGGGCCAACCAGTGGGCTGACCAGCTTGCGCAGGACCTTTGCTCTGAAACCGCCGCCATTTTGAGGAGATGAAACTTGGTACATTGCAAATTCTGCGTTCACGGCACTCTCACACCGAATTTTGTACACCTGCCATTCCCAGGTCTGGAATAAAGAGTGATCGCCCAAACCGGAGTACACATGGTTACCGTGTGGTCCAGCCGTGGTGACAAACTTTGCAGGTGCCTTGCTGCAGTGCCCCTCTGTGCCCTGAAACCTGCTACAGTGGCCTGATACATCCACCAGGAGTGGAGCAATCACCACTATCCCACCAGGGAATCATCGCTGTATCTTCACAGCTGAAAGCTGCAGAGCCCCACAACTACCGCATTTGAACATGCAGCCGAAGTTCACTCGACTGCCGAAGTTTGGCCTGAAGTGTGCCAGGGGTCGGTGAATACCTGCAGCCCTTACCCGTGGCCCCTAGCGCATCCATCCATTTTTCTGCACAAGTGTCCCCTGAAGGCCACTCACTTTTCCACAGGTAGCCTGAGCTACCGTCCCATTCCCAACTCCTGGAACCTGTTCTGCCCTTCTGAGGAGACCCTCCACTAATAGTGGGAACCTTTTCTGCATCACCTCACCCACCTTCCTGTGCTGCTACAACCCCTATGAGAGACCCCATTTTCGCCCTTCTGCAATGTCGGAGCACCAGCAGTTGAAAGTACTTCAGAGTGTTAGGCTCCACCCTTCGTAGGGACTGGACTGCATCTCAGTTAGGAATTGATTGATGTGGACCTACCTAAAGTTTATCTGCACTGCTTGCTCTCTTTCCTTTTAGGTTGTGGACCCATTCTGTGCTGTCATCCTTTAGGCCACTTGGTATTGTATATATGTGTCATAGTAGTTAATATATATATATATATATACACCTGACTGAGAGTGATTTGTAGTGTCCTTTACTCTGTGTGATCATTGAGGTCTTTCAGTCACTCTCACCCCTCCTGAGACCTAGTCTTGACCACCGCCAATGTTACCTTGATTGGTCTGGCTAGTCCAGAAGGTTACCCTGTTCGTCTTTTGCGAATGCTATCTCATCCGTTCTGTCTTCACTTCCTTTCCATTTCTTTACCTCTCTCTCTTTATCGATAGGTGCACTAATCTGTCCCTGATCCTTCCTTTCATCATCGCGTCTCTCCTTATCCCTCGAGTCTGTGGAGGTAACACTAATTTCATGGTCCTTTCCTTTATTGTCGTCACAACTGTACGCAGGTGACTCATATGCGGGGTTACTATATCCCGTAGCTGCCTTTAGCTCTCTTAGTGGGTAGAGTCCCTCTGACTTGCTTCCCTCAATTTCTGGGTCAGGTGGTGCTGGTGGCGCAGTAGGTGTCTCACCCCCCTCCGTGCATTCGTTTAGTATCCAGTCTGCGGGTGGCTCTTCCTCCTTTGGCTGCTCGAACATTTTCCAAAGTTCTAGAATAGCAAGACGTTTCTGTTGTTTTTTTCCTGTATATGTGGCATGTAGAAGTCGTCATATGCTGTAAAACAGCTTTAGATAGGGACCCGTTCTGTGGCCACGGCATAAACATCTTGTGGGTGGTACCCTTAACGCACTTGGTGCTGTATTTCTTAAGCTTGGGTGCATGATTGGGCAACTGCTTACATAAGTGGGCAAGTGGGGTAATCTCCTCCATGTTTGAAATCTGTTACCAACAATACCTTAATGCAATGTCTCCTCCCAACAATATGAGCGAGCACCAAATACCACAAGCTCCAATCCAATCTTTTCCACCAGAATTTTATATCATCTATTTACTTCAAGAACATCAATCCGGGTGCGATTCCCTCTTAGCTACGGAATTGCGTAAAACCCAAATGCTTCGCTTCAAGCAATCGGTGATACACAATTCTTTACATGTGACATTCAACAGAACACATACAATAGACACTTGACAGACTAGACAGACACGAGCTGGACACATATATCTCTGCCTTCTAATCAATACCCCGACACAGAGTTTAAACGAACCCCTTTTATGACGTCTTTAATCGTCATAGTAGCCTAATTTTTCCCTATTATGTGGGACTATGAGTTTACGTTTCTTCTGACCGCTATATTAAAGCGCAGGAACAAGGCGAATCCTCTCACTTTTTTATCTCAGTTGTCCTTCCTGGTATCCTCTGTTTTTCTCTTGGGTGCCCCCTCCCGGTAACCACTGTTTTCTCTTGAGTGTCCTCCCGGTAACCACTATTTTCTCTATTATGCTCGAGTCATTATCCCCTTATATATATATAGTCTTCTCTACTTCTGACTATTTTATTTTCCGCCTCCCTCTGTTACCTTTTCCCTTACTTGTTCTAATGCCTACAAGACATTTGCCAAAATATTGACCCTTTTGGTTCACTCACCGCTCGTATGTTTCCTCTCTGGATCTTCAGGATCACCGCCCCTCCTTTACGCCTCTTCTGGTATTTTAGTCGATCGGCTGCCCGTAGGAATGAGAAGGGTTATGCTTTGAAAGTCACGTTCCTTCAGACCCACTGCAGTTTTTTATGGACTTACACTATCATTGTCCACGGGAAGCTTCTCAGTCTACTCAGCTGAATAGCGAAGGACTCGTGATATTGCTGAAAACTAGAGTTACTTCGCGTATTCGGTCAATAGGTGTCTTATCAATAATTAATCAATAGTTGATGGTCAAAACCATCCTCGTCACTACCAAGTGTAATGGAGGGCGGAGCGACCACTGAATGGGCCCATGAGATTCAGAGCTCGCCCTCCGGCACCTTAAAACGACATAGCTGCACCTTGAGGAGGATGGGGTGCAGGATTCTCTTACTCTGACACCAATCAATAAGGACAATTCAATGGTTTGGCAAAGGGAAGTCCGTTTATTGACAAGTACAAAAAACGGGGAAACAAATGGTAATCAACAGTGTTGCGATCGCCTGTCTCGCTTCAACTTCCAAATTCTTCATGCAAACATTAACTTTTATAGCACATTCTCGTCATCATTGATGTGTAATACTCATAAGTTTGACATGCAATTCTATTGGTTGGAAAAGGTAACTTAAGTATAGGTGCTATATCTGTATATGGTAACAAAGCGTGAGGATTGGATAACTCTTATCGGGTGGGTGTCTACGCCCCAACACTCTACATGACTCGTGGTAGATGTCACTAGAAGTACAACGTCTAATTGGTTCTACAGCTATTTATTTATTTATTTATTTATTTATTTTAATTCTTGTAATGCGCCAACATGCCCATAGGCCTCAGGGCGCACATAAAACTGGACGAACAAACAGACAAACATGGCAAAGAAAGAAGAAGGGTCAGAATATAGGACCCTAGATTATTTGGTCCATTGTGATTGGGTAGGTTACACCCCTAGACATAAATCTCAACTTTAATTAGCAGCATGCAGAATGGACACCCATGTGCCTTGTGCCCCAGGATTCACTCTACCTCCCTTCCATCAATCAGCACTTCTAGAGCTATGTGTCAATTAGTTGGCTGAGGATGCCTCGAAACTGTAGCTTCTTATCAGGAAAAGTTATGGCATCCTTGGGTTCTGGGTGACATCAGACGTTGGTACCTCTTCGCCCTCGGCTGGTCACGTGTCTGTTCACTTTGAATCTGCTTCATTTTCCTGTTATTCGTGTATTTGATTCTTCCATAGCCGCGCCACCTGCCTGGGGGCTCTTTATCATGACCTTCACTGGCTGGTATGCTCTGAAGTTTCGATTCTTCGAGGCTGCAGCTCTCCTCCTTTCCTTAGGTTGACCTTGAATTTCCAGGCATCGAGCTGCTTCTTACTGAGTTTTGATTCCGCTCTTTCCCTTGGCTTTGGCTGGCCTGTTTGCCCCTAGCAGCCTGGGCTTGATTCTGCTCTACAAAATGGAGTCGCACATGTATAGTGTGCTTCATTGAGGTAGATATATAATTGGCGCTTGCCGCTCTATTCTTCTACTAAGCATTGCAAGCCGTACCGTTTGCTTAGCTTCTTGCGTTCCAAGCCTATTTACAGGCATTTTAGTCAGTTATGTGTAATCATCCTTCCTTCATGGTTACGTTCTTTGTGCAGCAACTTTGTTTCGTCTTATAAGTCTGTCGCACCATTATTCATAGCTTTTCGTCTTGTGTGTCATCCTTTAGACGTTGTTTCGTTCATCTGTGAGTCTGTCCGGGCCTGTGGCATCACCACTCTCCTTCCATTATGGTTCTATGTGCCTTTTCGGGGACAGGCCGCAAATAGTCTTCGTTTCGTGTTAACTGCTGGTACGGTTGCCTCAGTGGGTACCGGGCTGCCCAAGGTTGTCTAGTTATAGGCACTTCAACAGGTATTGCTCTTCTGATGGGTCCTGGGCAGAATCCCAGAGCTGCTCTCTGTTGGCTCATTTGTTCCTCATATGTCACAAACCTTGGTTAATATGTTCCTGGTACCTCGACCTGGGGAGCTGGGGTGCAGGCCCTGTTTGGGACATCCTCTACAGAAGTTAACCTTGATGCACACATGGATCCTGCTGTGAGCGTGGTTGTAGGCAATATCCTGCAGTGTTTGTGGATCACGCACATGGATCATTAGCCAGGGCAGCTGCAGGTATCTGGAGTCACCTCAATCGGGAGAGACACAGCCATTAGTCACAGTGAAATGTGTGGGGGAGGCCTTACACATTATCAGGGCAATGGACATCATATGCATGCATATGGGTCTCCATTTCATAGCATGTCTGTGAACAATGTCTGTGGATGCTGTGTCACTTGAATCATGCATTATTTTTGATACACATGCACCCTTTTCCCTTGCAGCAGATGTTATATAAGGTATAAGGTGTCTATTGATCTCATGTGCAGATTACATTGTGGCTGTCTTGTGGCAGTGTATTTCCCATGCATGTGGCATGCTGGGTTTTGCCACTATGCTTCTGGAGCCACCGGGTAGCATTTTGGGCTGGGCACACATGGGTGCATGGCTGTGGCACTGGCAGAGTTGCTGTTCTGTGACGTATCCATTTGTCAGCATTACTTTGGATTGTGCGTGTTGCCTTGTGGTACCTGTAGTCATGTTTGTGTTAGGAGTTGCTACTGTATGCATTTACCAGCTTCTCCATCCAGGTATGTCCAACATGTGCATGCTCCCGACACTGTAGTGTGACGTTGGTGTGGGAGGTGGCCAGGTACAACTTTTGCATTCTCTTGTCATGCCATGCTTTGTGTAGTCATTGGCAACACCCCCCCCCATTTGGTCTGGTGCTTTGCAGCGCATGCGTGCAGGCAATTTTCCTCACCCACTATCCATGTCCGTTGTCCTGTGTGCCTCTCCATGTATCCTGACAGTGTGCGGTTCCATAGGACCATGGAATCATGGGTGGAACCAGCATAGTGGGCACATCAGTGGGTGATGTACAGGTTGAGGTCACAGGTCACCTGCACATTCATGGAGTGGTAGTGCTTCCGGTTATGGTACACTGCTTTGTGGGCCTGGGGAGCCACCAAAAGAACATGGGTACAGTCCAGGGCTGCAATCACATTTGGCATTTGGGCAATGACATAGAACTGTGCATGGCATTGGCCTGGGCGGTAGGCAGTGAGTCATGGCGTTGCGCTTTCCGCAGGAGGACTTCAAGCACCTGGGCCATCACTGCACAGAATGTGGGCTGAGCCATGCCATGCATCATTGCCACGGATTGCTGGAAGGTGCCAGTTTCAAGGAATTATAGGATGGACACTAGCTTTAGCAGTGGGGGCACAGCTGTCCGGATGTTGATCCTGCTCCCTATGTCATCCTGTATTGTGGCCAGCAGATCAGTTATGGTATCCCTGTTGAGGGGGTACAGTGTGATCAACTGGCTGTCATTGAGGGTCCAGGGTGAGAGCCTGACACTGGGGATTCCTGCACACATTCCTTGGGCTCTCCTCCTCCTCCTCCTCTCCCCATACTCCCTGTGCCCTGGCCTGGGTGTCCTGCATCTCTACTTCCAGGTGCATCATGAGCAGCTACCTGTCCCAGCTCAGAGTGGCCAGTGGCAGCATGATGTTGGAAACAGTATTTGGGTAGGGGTGTGCCTTATGTGACCCTCTGGAGTTCACTGGGATCCCCTGTGGCTTCTTTTCTGACACCTGTGTTAATTTAACTCCAGCTGGCGAAGATACCACCAGCTGTAATACCGCCAGCTGTAATAGTGCCAGCTGTAATTGAGCCAGATGATTTTACAGTCAGCGATATTTGCAGCAGCTACTTATCCGGCGGAGCGGTATTGGCAGTGCTAATTCCGTTACCTCTACTTTTAGGGCTTACCACTCAACTTATGATGAGGTCTATAGAGTTTCACAAAATTATAAGAAACAAGATTATATCTGTTTTCAATCAAAAAGGAGTGTGCCACAGATAATGTGGGGCTGACATGGGAAGCCTATAAGGTCACAATAAGTGGTCAAAGCATGGCCACAACCTTTGGGTAAAGGCAGGCTTTCAAAAACCATTGGAAAAAACATCAGGACATTTTAAGATATTTGAAGGTGAAATGTCAATGGATGTCCCTGGTGGTGTAGAACTCGCCAAAGAACTTAACACACAATAGGAAATGCAGGCAATATTAAATCAATTTTAATAAGATCCCTATGGGTAAGGAGGCATGGCTGGAAGATTACTGGCATGGCATCTAAAGAGAGAATTACTGCAAACAACTATTACAAAGATTTGTAAAGAAGATGGATCTTTAACGATCATGCAACATGAAATCATAATCATAACTTTGTTATAAGATGGACTAACTATGTGTATCAAATTTTGGCTGCAGCGGATATAGACGTTGAGACCTTAGTTCAAAATCCTGAACGAGCGAAGAAAATTTTTTTTCTAAAAGATTGGCTGACTAACCGAGAGATCTGTTTAGGTTACAAAAATTTTAACATCCTCATCTTCCCTGACAAAAAACTGGGAACTATGGCAAACTATTTGATTAAGTCGCCCTCACCACATGTTCGTATGGCGATTATGAAATTGCGTTTCAACTTGTGGCCTACACGAGACATCTTGGCACAGCGTAGGCAACTAGCCGAATCAGATAATGGTTGTAGATTTTGTAACAATCTGCTTCAAAAGGAAACTTTAGAGCACTTAATTGTTGAGTACCCTGCATTATGTTCAATACGAAACAACATGTTTAAAAGACATTTATCCACTGTTGCTAATATCCAACCTAACCTGAGATGGTCTTGTCTACTAAACTCACCTAACATGACTATACTTATTGCCTCTGTCAATTTCATGAATAACCTTTGTTTGCCTATGACAATAGATGATTAATTTTTTTTAAAGTTAAATACTATATGATTCAAATAATATGAATGGAAACTTGATGAATTTTAATTTCATGAAAAATTGTATAGATTTTGAATTATTGTATAAAATCATTTTTGTATGACAATCTTGTAAAAAATCATAAATGATTAAATACAAGTAAATAAAAAAAAAAGTTGCAAAGAAATCATAAAATTGTTCATGAGTGTTATGACACTCTATACTCAAGTAGGGTATGTATGATGTGAATGAAGCCAATGACATACTTGACCTAGCAAAATTACTCAAATTATCCCAATCAGAAAAAACAATGCTGTAAAACCCCATCAATTAAGAGAAAATACTATGAGCTAATAATTCTTCAACAAGGGGGCAGACATTGAGACGTGATGGCTTTACAGCTCAACTTTCTAAAACACATGCTGACATTTTAGTCCCCAAACTTAAATATGTTTATTAATATGCCCTCCACATCAGAATCCATGAGAGCGGCATTAATACTTGCGCTGCTAAAATCTAATCAAGGCCTTTGATACAGTGATGATTCATACTACCCGATCCAGCTAATAAATCTGGAGTCAAAGATTCTAGACAAAGTAATAGCTGCAAGACTGTTGAGAGCTTAATTTGTGGTAGTAATACCTCAATGAATCTCCGCAGATTACATCATGTAAAGAAAAAAACATTGAACTAGAGGGAGGATATGCCAGTGATGTCTCTATATGCAGAAAAAGAATTTGAATATCTTGAATTACTGTTTAAGGTGCTGGAGGTATATGACATGGGAAGGCTCAGGGGGGGTGTATGCTGTGGTGGTTTCTCCTGCCATACAGGTCAGGGTGAAAACCCTCAAATGAATCTCCCCATCATGGGCTCTGAATAGAGGCATCAGACAAGGGTGCCCATTATCCCTGTTTCTTTTCACTATGCACCAGACCCTTTAGCTCGTATCTTTAGGAATTACTTTTCAGAAATTGGGATTATGATTGATGGCCATAAAAAACATAATTTCTCTCTATGCAAATGATGTGTTAACATACATGAGGAACCCACTTTAGACCGTGAGGCACATTACAAATCCCCCGGTATCCTGCTGGTCTTTCCAGCAGGATACCGTGGGACCACCATACAGACTCCGCAACCCAATATCCCAGTATTACTGGGATGGCTGGGATATCAGTAAATCCCCTTTCCCATGGAGTCCCTGTGCTGGCGATTGTGGCAATTGTCTGCCGATAGGGTCCTGAAATACTGGCAGGTCAGGCCTGCTGGTAGATAACAGCCCCTACCAGCAGACTTGTAGTTTGCTGGACCGGAAAGGTGCCGGTACACATTAATACCGGCACCTTATTTCCGGACTGGCAAACTTGTAATGAGCCTCAATGTCATTGAAATATCTGGGTTCAAAGTTAATGATGAGAAACTGAATGTGTTCTCATGAACAGGTCTTAGGGTAAAACAAAGCCATGCACCACCCGACTGGGGGATAAGATTGTAATCTTAACCCTTTTGATATTTGCTTATATAAGTCTTACCTACTCTCAAAAAGATATTTATGTATAACACTGGGAGAGTATTAACCAGAATTAGGGAAGCTATACACATTTGATAAAAACATCCACTTCCATTAATGGGCAGGATAGCTTTATGTAAAATGGTTACTCTCCATAAACTATTATAGATACTATCTCTGAGTAAACAAATATTCTTTAAAATGCTCGGCATCGAAACGCAACACGTCTCGCAGCCGGGAAACAAAAAGATTAGTAGCCCGGTTTTATAGGCTGGGATACTAGTGGCAATATGCCCCGTGACTGCGTGCCATTACCACATAGGTAATGCCCTCGGTGCCTTCGTTAAGGCCCTTGCTATGCTTGGGTCTTTAATTATGGGCCACTCAGGCATTACCTTATGTGATAATGGCCCGCAGTCTCAGGGCATATTCTTTGTTTTTGTTTTTGTAAAGCTGTTTTTACGTAGTTAAATAATGCAACAGCATATACTTATGGGAATACAATGAAGCAGAATATGCATGAGAAAACTGCATAACCCTTCAGCTAGATGGGTGTGCACTGTAAAATAATGAGAGACCGTTCACCATTACATTTGTTCTGAGTGTAATGAAACCAGATCTTGATTCTCCTTTAGCGGATGTTTGAATTCTTTCTAAAATGGTGTCTTCAAACACTTTGAATAGCTTTCATGTTACAGTCCAACATTCTAAGTTCTAAAAGAAAAAAGGATTTCAAATGTTATTGTGCAGATGGCGGCTATGAAATCTCTGAAATTATTACTGGAGCCCCCTCCAACCGCCCCTTTTGGAAAAAGAGTATCTCCACGGGCTCATTTAAAAAATAAAATATCAGAGTGACCGTGCTATGGAGCGTTGGCTAGCTATAATCAATGGGCCTCATTCCAAGTACGGCGCAACGGGATACCGGGCACCGTTAAGGACATCGGTGCCGGTAATCCCTTTGCGCCCTACTAAGAGGTCCCTTTGCGGCCCCATCCTTACCAGGCGTTATGGACGGGATCCGCAAAGGGACTTCAGAGCTAATAACAGTACTGTAATTTAGGGTACCGTTATTAGTAGCCTCCCCTCAAATGGGAATGGGAATTGACATTTTCAATGGGGACTTACCGGTCCCGCAAAGGTCGGACTAGACTGGTAAGTCCCCAACGAACCAGGGCGGACATGGTACCGGTATTGGTGCTAGTCATGGCGCTAAAAGCGCCATGACTAGCACCAACCTTGGAATGAGGATATGTTACATTGTTTGACTACAATGTTGCTGCTGGGGTTCAGCTGTTTTGGAAAGGTTGTGTGGGTGCCGTCACCTTTCCAGCCTGCCTGGTCTTTGCACATCTGAGCGTCTTCCTGTGCTTCCCAGACTCTTTCCAAACGGGGCTGTGTGGGTCCTGTCCTCCTTATCTGGCTTTCCATCATCACGGCCCATTGGAGGAGGCCTGACCATGTGGAGGTCACTGGCATTTATCATGGGACTGGGCCTTTATCTGTTTCTGCCCTAGCGATCTTCTTTGTCATTGTTTGACTGTAGCACTGCTGCAAGGGACTGGTTGCTTCCAGGCATCTGGTCCCTTCAGATCTCATTGTCTTCCTGTGCTGACTTGTTTCTTTCCTCCAGTGGCTACGTGGTTCCCATCTGCCATCTTGGGTCGATCTTGCCTTGCCCTCCATTACCATACCCCATTAAAGTAGGGCTGTCTTCTACTCTTGACATATTTGCAACCACAGAGTGGTGCTCAGGTGGCTGGATACATGGGCAGAAGCTGACAGTATCCTCTGCTTTCCACCAGCCACCCCTGCCCATTCTGTGGGTTCTGCCATATTTCCCACAGTGCCTCATCCCCTGGGCCATTCTCTGCCTCTTCAACTCACCCACAGACCCCATTATCCTCAGCCTGTCCTTCCCACCCACAAAATTACCTGGAGGCCCAGGCTTCAGGTTCCGGCTACAGCGCTATCTTGCAGTTTGCGTCCTTCACCTTAGACATATGAATAGTAAATGTTCTATCTGTTAGGGCAGCAGCAGCAATATTTTACTTTATATGGGAGATTGGACCCACACAATATGCGTGCAGGTCATCCTCCCGAAAAGAAAACAAAATTAACTATTTGCGCCCCAGAGGGAGCCACAGAGTGCAAATAGATATCACCCGCGTGTCCGTAGGCGTACAAGGCCCATAATGGCCTTCAGCCTTTGTCGACCCCCGCGCTTCACGCAAGCCTAAATAGGTTCATGCCCGTGGGCCTGTATGCCCCCAGATGTGAGAGTGATTGCTATACACTCCCAGAGCATTCACTGCTCAGGCGGTCCAGTAAAGGGTGTCGAGTTCAGGTTATTTTTTACCTGGATTTTGCTTGTTGCTGGCTGTTGCAGGCAAAAGGCATTAGATAATCAAAATTGTGTTTTAGTAGATATATTGTTAACTTTTTACCTTATATCTTATAAGATGTGTTGTGCTAAGTTTTATCAAGCGATCCCTACCATTTCTACAAAATGTATGACTTCCTCAGTGAAGATAAGACCTCCTATACATACTAATCAATTGAATCTTATTCCTGTGACGTGTCATTCAACACTCATTTTTTTGATTACTTCAGTCATTTATATCAGTTAGTTTTCCATTGGATCCTCTTTTATTTTTGATGCCCTTTTACCAAAATTCATATTAATAAAGTGAATATGAATGGAGTAGACCTGATGTACTGTATATACCTCCTTTTAAATGTTATATTATGAAAACTGTAACTTTTGAGTTATTTCTCTCTCCACAGGTTTGCCTCACATTCATGCTACTCAATTAAATTTCCAATCTCTATTATCATGAGGCCCTCGCTTACAGAACAGTTTCTCAACGTTCATATTCACAATTACTCAAATCAAACCTTCATCATACCCTTACTTCCAGCTCCCTTGCTATTTTCCACGGACATATGTATATGTTATATCTAACTGCTATAAAGATAAAATAATATATTTTACTAATCAAGTTGTCCCACTGGCTCTAACAAAAATTCCAAACGCCCCTTCCACACTCTGGTATTCCCAGACTTTAACCCAGAATGAAAGTAAGTTGCTCCACTTCCATGAGGCTTGGTATCATCCATCTGCCCAAGCTCTTGCATGTTTAAGTCTTGCTCATCATCACTGAAAAACCTTGGTGGTGGAGATTGAACCTAATTTGCATGTCTCCAAATTGAATGCTGCCATTATTCAAATAAAGACTCTATTTGATTTAGTATAGCATTGTATTTTCCCATTTAATCTCAATGAACCAAAAAAAGTCGCAAATAAATCAATTTTTGTATTGATAAAACTGTTCTTATCAAAACATTGCTAACAAGAATCAAGTTAGGTCAGTTATGCCAGCAGAGAGATATTCATGTTTGGGGTGGTTTTCCTCTGATTTCTGAAACAATAATTTCTCAGATTCTGTCATCCTTGAAATCCACTTCATATGCTCATGAAATTATACCCTCACTTTTTCTACTAAATATTTCCTCAGAGGATCTCAGTCACCCCCTTCAACATACACATGTATCACTTAGCCAGGGTACTTCTCCTGAGAATCTGAAGTTAGACATGATCATTCTTCTTTAAAGAAACAATTCCTGGATCCCTTAAGATTTGGGTAATTCACGTTCTATGACCAGTTTACCTTATTTGGATAAAGTACAGGACAAAGCAGCATCCATACAGTTATGTGCTATTATGGTACAACATTGCCCGTTTCATCCCCATGAGTCTGGCTTTGAGGCCCAGTCTAGCACCGAAACTGCCACTTTACAGTTCCTGGATGACGTCTTCTAGCCACCGACATTGGTGGCTCCTGTCTGTTGTTATTTCTCAACCTTTCCACGACTTCCAACACAGTGGATCTGGGGCACTCATTTTGTTTCTATGGCATTGTCAGCAGTGCTGTCCTTAAGTGGTTTGTTTCTTTGTATCTGGAAGATGACAATCTGTCAGATGTTTTTCTTCGATCTTCCCCATCGCCTTTTCCTTGTGGAGTACCTCAGGGGCCTATCCTGTCACCCTCCAAATGGAGTCGTTCGGGGTTACAATAGCCACATATGTGGCTGATACACATGAGTATGCTGATGGCACACAAACTTTATGAAAGTGTTACCTTAAAAGAATGTGTATCATCGGTTTAAATGTTTGAATTGGGAGGAGTGCTGGATGTCAGTGGCTGCCTTAAAATCTAATTCCTCCAAGACTGAATTTCTTCTTTATTCTCCTAGCAGATGTACTGATCAGTGCCCGTTTTGGTTAAACATACCTGTAGAAATTGGATCTCTCATCCATTCTGCCCAGTCACTTGATTTCTGGTCAGACAATACACTTTTTTGGGCCACCCACATTGAAAGAAAAATGCAAGTAACAATGCACACAATCCCTCTATTACCTCATATCAAACTTTGTATTCCCTCTAATTTACTCTGGACGGTAGCGGAAGCATTGGTTCTACCTCATATAGATGGAAGAAATGTCACGTTGGTGCTCGCATGGTGGTGGGTGTCCATACATGTGATCCTATTGCTCCAATATTATTCCCATTTCCCTAGCTTTTCCTTGATTTTCAAGTACATTTTAAAAAGTGTTGTATTGCATTTAAGGCATTTTGCCTCAATTATCCCTCCTATCGTTCCTCCAGATTGATGTTTTCAGTTAAATTTCAGGAAACACACAGTGAGTCTGTTCCTAGACTGGAGATGCCACTGGCTAACAATTCTACCATGGGAAATTGGGCCTTCTCTGGTATTGTTCGATGAATTTGGAATGCCCTTGTGCATCAGCGTCTTGCACCCACTCGCCTCCTGCACCCTAAGGAATAAAAATGTATCTTTTTCAGAGATTTAATTGCTATACTCTTTATTACTCTTGCTGTTTTTTTCATTTCGTTTTATTCATTGTTGTGCTATTCATTGTATTCCTCTTGCTCTTTTATTTTTTTATGGGAGATTGGGCAGCCAGTCTGCCATCCAAAAAAGAATGTAAACTATTTGCACCCACGACAAAGTGTGAATAGCTATGGCACTTTGTCCTGTAGCGTACAGTGCTACCCCCTTGCCAAGAACCTTGTGTCATTCAAACCTACTCAGGCTGCGGCTGGCAGGCAATTACTGCCCCTGTAAGCCCCCAGACATGGGGTTGATTGCTATAATAATATGACAAAAGGTTGATTCACTTAGATTTCTGCACTAGGGATCAGGCTGCTTTTCTAAAATATACCCTTCTGCGAGATTATTTGGAGAAATCTCTGGGGGTTGATTTGTATTTATATTTGTATCTATTGAACAGGTGGATAAGTGCTTTCATCAGAAACACGGAACAAGTTAACAGAACACAAAGTAGATCTACCCCTGAGTAGGGTGCAATATAAGAAGTAGTAGTAGAACATAGGCAAGCAATGATCCAGTAGGCAAAGACAAGCACACATATCAGTGAAGACATATTCTGGGCACAGCAGGGACGTACAATACAAATAATGGAAAATATGTAAATACAGTCATATCAAAATACACAGTAAATCAAATAATAAGAACAACAGAGAAAAGGTGTATAACAATGGGGGCAACATGCTGTATTTGGGCAAGGTCCTCTTCCACAGTGTTGAGGGAAGGAGACTAAAGAATCAGAAGCAAGGAGGAGATGAGGCTCGTGGAACAACGTAATTGCGTGGGACAGTGGCGCATAGAGTGTGAGGTGGGGAGTAATGGAACATTACGTTGGATAGATAGGGCAAGGCATATACAGATTTAAGACTAGTGGGAGGAATTTAAAGATTGACCAGTGCTACAAGGAGAGCCATGCAGTGAGTGGGCGAAGGTGGTAGATTAGTGGGGAGGATGTTCAGCAAGCAAATTTCAAAGTTCTGAATATTGTTAGGAGAAGGGAATTAGGTTATGAGAGGGAGGCCCAGGAGAAAGCTGGCACAGTAATCCAGAGTGGCGATCATAGTTTTGGTGGGATGGGATGAGTTGATAAGTGAGAAGTCTTGTTGGTTTTACTGAACATTAAGAATTATTATATTATCATTATAATGTATAATTGTTTTTAAAACTGGCTTAATACCAAAGAGGTTTCTAAGAACGGTCCTGGGATTCAAACCTGTGTTGCCCTGTGTCGTCTTGCTTCAAGACGAGAGCATTACTACTAAGCTATTCTACCCATTCTGATGCTTTAGTCTAGCTATCATGTCAGTGAATGTTATGAATTAGTGAAGTTTAAGTTAATTTTCACAGAAAACCGAAAATTGTATTTTGGGGATGGTGCAAGAAGGTCGAGGGAGAAGGAGTGGGTGGAAGGAAAGACAGTTCTACCATTTTGTGGCAGAAGCTAGATGAAATTGGGAATGGATGATTTGAACATAAGACATTGAAGAGCCATCCAGTGTGAGCTTATGGGCCTTGGAACATGCGTCTGTTGTTGGATGGGATTAAAACAGAATCATTTTGAGTGCAAATAACCAGACAAACTCAAGAAGATGGCAAGTTGCTGTTTTATTAGCAATTATCTAAAACAGGCAGTTTACAACGAACATCAACGGACGTATGTTCATTCTCAGCGATTTCCACAAAAAATACAATTATATACTACTGCATACATCAGAATGATCTCATGCTATGTGGCAATAGTAATAAAAAAGCTATCAAGGGCTAGGATTGGTTAAGGGACACATCTAGAGATACAATCATATAGGAGATAGATTTGTTATTGGCTGTCCAATATCAGGTGGACAACTTATGCCTACCTCTTCTTATGTGTCATTTAAGAAAAATCTCAAGGTATAAGCTCCTTTGTTGTATGGATTAATACAATTGGTTTGGCATGCTTGCGCCATGTCTGGAACATTTGGTTCAATTAGCAGCACGTAAGCCAAGACCCAGGTGCAAGTAGATAGGACATGAAGCTGCCCTACCAACCATTTATTCCAACATCTCTCATCACCCTTGCCTTCTTTCATGAATTCTTTTTATACTTGGCCTTGCAGAGTATTCTTGCCCTGGGAATGCAACAGGAGTGAAGGCACTCGCTATTGTGTCTAGAACTCCAAGTTCAAGCCCTATTTTCAGCCTCGACTCACGTGACAAGAGACCACAATTCTGTTCATTCTGCAAGCTTTTAAATGGTTTAAAGAATTAAGACTTGGCATCCTTTGTGTTCTTTCTTGCACCTTAACGTGAGAGGATTCATCCTCTGCAGACAAGTTCCTCTTCAGCATAGATAGCTGGTCTTGACTTCAGGCCAGACAGCCTCCCAACGCAGCTCCAACAACCTGCTATTCTACTGCGACACAGCCTTCAATTTTCTCTTCACGATTCTTTGGTTTATTTATTTCATAATACCAATGTCCAATTTCTGTACAATGGCGGCTCCGTCTGCATTCTATTCACTACTTGTAGCTAGCCTATACAATGACTTGATCTATCTTGTATTTCAGCATATGTATATTCTTTATAATTCTGATTTCTACTTCACTTTTTACTGTGAAATGTTCTTCGGTTACACTGTTAAGGTTCACTTGATTCTTTACTTCTTCATTTCTCCTCTAGGATCCATACATTGTATTCATTCAATATTTCAGGCCTTTGTGCACACTTTCTTAGGATGTCATCAGTCCATCTTCTTAGCTCTTTCTCATATTCTTTCAGGAATCTCCTCCTGCAGGCTGACTACAACTCAAGGGTACATTTGATATGGTTGTTTTAACGGACACTGTCTTCCAAATACTCGCAGCGGTATTGGAACAATAGCTGGTATTAGACAGGGCACGTCTCATGTCTCCAATACAGGTGAGGTAGCGAGTAGGATCTCCTGCGGATGTGTGTGTCTGCTCCTAAACAAGTGGGTGATAGACAGAAGGCATTTAGTGATAGGAGAGGAGAAGGTGGAGTAAAGTTAGAAAAAGTGACGAAGAACTGTGTGTCATCATGAAAAACATTAGTGGAGAAGCCAAAGAGGGAATAGGTGTGTTCTGTGGAGGTGTAGATGACAAAGGGAAGTGGGCGGAGAATGGAACATTGAAGAATTTTTACTGGGAGGTGGGTGGTTGGAAATGGAGGTATGGGTGTTTCAGCAGATGGTGAATGAGCAGTATGAAAGACAGGATACAACTCAGACAAGTGCAGTGTCTTGGATGCCAAGGTTAGGTAATGTAAGAAAGAGGGAAGGGTTTTCAGTGGTACCAAAGGCTGGAGGGAGGTTTCAGAACAATGTACATGAGGGACTGTTTACAATGATGGGCCATTGTAAGAAAGTTGTGGATGAGAGGACATTGCAAATTCAGTAAGTTGATGGCTATGGAATCCACATTGGAGGGCATCGCAGAAATCATTCTTTTCAGAGTAAGCAGTGATCCAGTTGCAGACCAGCTCTCCAAGGACATTGCAGTATGAGGGAGAAGAAAGACTGGTGTGGAGTGTAAAGGTCTTTTTTCGTTTAATCATGAACCAAAAAGACAGATTTTTGAAAGACCTCTTGGAGACCGCTCAGAGTGGTCTTTCTAAATCAACTGTCATGCCCAGACCTTTTTGTCTCACCCACCTTCTGCATGTACTTTGGTTTTGGGTTCACTAGACCCCTCTTAATGGGACCAAATAAATGGGAGACCACACCCCTAGCCTTTCCGAGGCTCACACTTTCCTATGGCAGCACCCACACCATAGGTAGTATCCTACCAGGGACCCCTAGGGTCCCTATTGCAATGTCATTTTACCTTCACTGGGATTCCCTCAGGCACCCCAGTGCGGTTTAATCACATAATTTTTGTCACTGATATTTTTTTAGCAATTAAAGCAAAAGCCATCCTCCATGGAGTGCTGCAGGGGTACTTGTTTACTCTAGTTTGTGAAGGCATTGATCATAGCTGCTGCTGCAGCCGTGATAATGCACTAAAGGGGACCATATACTCAAAATGGGTCCCCTTGTTGTTTTTAGTCCCGTTCAAGATATCCTGTCCTTTATTGGTTGTCCTTCTTCTTTCCCAGGTGGGGGAGCACCATTTATTTTCATGCACCTTTGCGGTTTGCTTGCAAAAAACCTGGAAAGGTTTTCCTTGTGTGTGTACTGGCAGGAAGTAGGGAGAGGTCGACCAAAGACCCTAATACACATGCCTCCAGGAGACTGTATGTTTCTAGGGAAGATTCTAGAAGGCTGGCTGTCCCCCATTGGGCTGCCCCCAGCCCCTTTTCTGAATATAATGAGATGAGCTGGACCAAGGCACATGTGTCGACCACTGAACCAGAAGAGATTTGAAGAAGAAGATGACTGAGGTACACTGGATGACTGCACCAGTGACAAGTACGGCACCAGTAGAAACTACCACATTGCACACCTCAACCTTCTATTCATCAGGTAAGACCTCTGCAAGGTGCCTTCCTCCCTAAGACTGGTGAGACCAACCAGTCACCTCTCCTGCTCGAGGTTGGTCATCAGTTTTCCACCTCTGGAGTGTGCACCTCTGCACTTGCTCTGCAAGGGTCGAAACTAGCCATCTTCGATTGCATGGACCTCTGACTACTAAAAAGGCTAGAGCTCAATGTGGACATCTCCAATGCTCTGCGGGGAGTCTAGAAATTCACTGTGTTACCCTCCACCGGGGGATGTGCCTGCAGGACGACTGAAGTTAAACTGCCAAGTTGCCAAGATTCCCACGACGTTGCCTGTGGTCAGTGCAAGGAGTGCATCCCTGAAGATCTCCTCGAGGCTCCCGTCTTCATTTTGGAACCAATTCCATTTACTCTGCATACTGGTTGAGGTCACCAGCAACTTCCAAATGTGAGCAGGGGTCTACCGACCTCAAACCTGTGATCAGGGTATTTATTGCTTCAATGGAGAGCCTTGCTTCTCCCAGCGATTTACTATCACCTGGGCCTGTTCCTAACTTTCAAGGAGTTTGGGGGGCTGAGATTGCTTATATCTATTGGCCTGTCCCCCTCCCCTTAGGCTTGCATTGGGCTGCTTACCTTAGCGCTATGCAGAGCTGACCCAGGGCAGTGGTGTTCAGGTCAGTACTTCTGTGGATCCTCCTGGAGGTATTTGCTCCTCTTTAAACCAGTATTGGACTTAAGGCTCCTTAAATCTCAATCTTCGATTGATCTCTATGGCCTGCATTGACTAAACTTTGTACTGTACCTGCCTGCACTGAGTGTGTCCTCCTGAATACTCACCTCAATCCTCAGGAAACCTTTGGAACCACAAAAAGATCTTCAGAGTCTTGGACTAGACTAGAGCTGGACTTCTAAAGTGTATTATATGTTATTGGGCTTACCTATGAGATAACATCAGATTGGTTTTCAGGGGGCTTGAAGGAGTGAAAAGTGTCACTAGCAAATATTAAAGGCCAGACAAAATCAGATGGAAAAACAGTCTGTGAGCAGCCTTTCATATTCAACAATATCACATGGAACCAAAAGACCGGGTGATGATTGAATGGGTTGTCTTGGTCAGTAGAGTGATTATTGCAAATGGGTAGTTTTGTTTACGTGCCATTTGGTGAGGGTATAAAAGCCCTGGATTTTTTTTAATGAAGTAATAAAATAATGCAGGTAATTCCATCTCTGAAGGGGTCATCTGCTGATCAGAGGCCGCTTTCATAAACTGCATGCCAAAAGCATACTGTGTATCTGTTCCTGCTGCATCAGTATTCTGATTTACATGGCCTACTCTACCACTGGCACAGAGCAGGTTCAGAGGTCACAGTTGCCCGTTTGACAGCTTTAGTGACAGCCAAGTCTCTGCAACGCAGGGGCTGCATTTTAGATGTGCCCCCGTGTACCAAAACTATGATGATTATAGCTAGCAAATGATGGTGTCAGGGTAAACTGTAAGAATTATGCTATGCCTGAGTTAAGGTATGGAGCACGGCACTAGTTATGATCATTACAGCCACACCAATTTGAAATGACACATTTGTCAACTTCTGTACGTCAGCTCATTTGTGGAAGGTGATTTGTATTCTGGCCAGACAGGCTCAGCCTGCCGAATAACAGGACATGAACTTGAATGGCTGTGCCTCTTCTTTGATGTCTTTGTGAGGGCAGGTAATACCCTACACCAGAGACAGCCGCATAACAGGCAGCTGTCCTAGGACCAGGCATCAAAGGAGCACACCCCTTCAAAAGAAGCAGCCTCACACAAGGGTGGTGCATTTCAAAAGGCCTTTGTTCCTAGTGAGAAGGGAAGGGTGGGTGAGAGCAGACTGGAGAGCTCTGTACATTGGAGGATGACTTCCAACGTCTTGTTTCTCTCTGCCTCTCCCTACCTTTCTGTCCCATCCATTTCCTCTAGAGCAAAGCACTTTGGGTGTGAAGCCAAAAGGGCAAAGACCACTTCTTTCAAGAACAGGGATTGTACCACTAAGGCAGGCTAGTTTTATTGCAGTCATCTGCAGACTTTTACCTCTGAAAAGAAGGGGCCTCCCACAACTTATTGGAATCATCTTGGAATCACCTTTTGGAATCCAACCTTTGAAGAATATTTCATCTGGACTCTGCTGGGAGAGCAGTCCTTTCCAGGTTCCTCGAGTTGTGAGGTGAAGATAGATGTTCCAAGGCAGAGGCAAGCCTTGTCTCCTAACCATCTCCAGGGACCATTAGGGGTGAAACTGCTGCTGGAACAATACCTGCCCTTTTGCCAGCCATATCGATCCTCAGGACCTCACTGTGTTGAAGGACCCCTGCAGATGTGTGGCAGCTTCCTCTGTGTTTCAGAGCCCGAGAACAAGGAGCAATCTTGTCCCTGAGTCCCTGTAGTGTAACTCACATCAACCGCAGAATTGATTTTCAGCTGGAGAAAGACCTGTCTTTCTGCCAGCCATAGCAGTTCCCAAGACCACACTGTGTTGAAGGACCCATGCAGTCAGACAGGCTTTGAGGATGTCTATTCCTCTATTTATTTTACAAATTAAACATGTTTGTTAAACCCCCTTTTTTTGATACGATTATATTCTGGAGTGTGTTTCTTTTGCTGAGCATATATTATATCAAAGAGGGTTTTCTCAAATTGTTATGCACTAGACACTTTAAGAATGAATGTGTGGGTGTGAGTAATTATGTATAAGATTGTAGCTGCTGTTTGCACATGTCTGTTTTTCTAATATACATAATAATAATAATAATAATAATATGTTATAGATGTTGTTATGGGAAATACACCAGCTGAACTGTTTATAGGGTTTCCTATGGTTTGTATTTTCATACTTGAATGAATTAGTATTACATTGTATGCTATTAATACAGAGTTATGTACTAACAGTGTAGTACTTATTTTTCATGTGGGTCTGTTGTTTATAAAGTACTCCAATCCAGGATAACCAGCTTGCGCAGATCCCCGGAGTCTCTTTTATGCATGTGGTGATTTCCCCTGCAGTTGTGTGCCAGCCTCCCCTGTGTTTGGGAGCATGGGCAAAGGGCTAATCTTGTCCCTGAGCCTACGGATTTGGACTCACAGCACCTTGTGAGACAAGACACCCGGGATCCTAGTGTTCTTTGCCGTTGAACTGCTTGGAGATGTGTTTTTAGAAATGTTCAACACATTTGAACCACCAGGACCCTCTGTTGCTGCCTTTTTGCACTCTCCCAATCTTCGTATAAGTGCCACAATGTCTGGTTTGACTCTGCTGAACCTTCAAGAATTGTACAAAGAAATTATTGACAGCTAGCTGCTCCCTTGGGCCATTTTTGGGTGCTAGAGACTGGCTAGGTCCTTTTAATCCCTTTTTGCAACCTCAAGAAGTATCCTTTTTGAACGTTTACGTCTTTTCCTTGCCTTGTCCCCACTTGTCACAGTACACAGAGTGCTGCATCTATTCAATCGTTGCATATTCAGTGTCCCTTCTACAGAGATGAGTTTCTACAGTGTTTTCTAGTTAGTTTGTTATTGTTCGTGATATGTTTGATTAAAGTATGTATTTTTCAGAACCTTGAATGGACATTCCTTTATTTTGGACTGTTATACGTTGCTGTTTGGATTGGTACTGAACCACATTCACACCCCCTCAAGAGTATATGCTTCCCTCAGCTAGATTTACTACAAAAGGCGAAGGAGGTATATTTCTTAACTATGCCTGTTTTACTTTTAAAATGGTGTTGGCTCTTGGTTTGTAGAAGTGTGTGGGCTGAGTAGATGTTTTAGCCTCTACTCATCCTTTTACTCCTGCATGGCAGAAGTCAATTTTGTCACAGTAATACACTGACAGTCTTCAATGTGGGCTGAATAATCATGATTTTGAGAGAAATGTCAAGAGAGAGGAGTGGGCGGATGAGCAAAGCAAAACTGTCTTCTAGGGCACAAGATGGATTATTTCAGAAGAATATGTTTTGCAAGAAAGGTGGTGAAAAGGCATATAAAGGAGGAGAGATTAGAGGTAGAGAAAGAATCTTCAAATGAGGTGGCAGGTTGGAGTGAGGGGAGGAAGGTAAATGTGTGGGGATCTTGAAAATCTTGGTTCAGAAGTAAATGGGAAAAATGTTTGCATTCGGATAAGTATAGACAGAAGAAAGGTTGTTAAAGGCCATCGTGGTCTATAGCATAGAGAGGAGCTGGAGAGGGTTGAATTGCAGCAAGACGATATGGCTGGTATAGTAGTTGGACTTAACTTAATCAAAGTCAATAGACAATGCAGAGAGTGTGGTCTCGTGGCCAGACATCTGTGAAGTGGAGCAATATTTGTACCATTGCCTTATCTGAAGATGCATGTGTTTTGAGACTGCAAATTTCTTGGAAGATGCAGAGCTGGTTTGAGGGGTAGAGTAAGGTAATGATGTTCAATGGGAGAGATGAGGGCTGAGTGGAAGTTTCAAAATCTCGATTGATAGAGGATGCTTGGGGTTGAGAAGGCAAGGAAAGAGGGTTTGGCTTCAACTAATTAGAAGGCCAGTGTTTCCACTGACTAATCGTTTAGTTATCAGTGTAAAGAGGGGGGGGGCACTATAATATTGAAGTGCAAACGTGAGGTCAGAAAGAGAGTAGTCAATGGAGAAAACAGATAAGGAGAGGGAGGATGATAAAAATATGAGGATGATAGAGTTACAATTGAGTTGTTCAGTTAGTCAGAGAGAAATCAGGCAGTAAAGAGCCAAGATCAACTTCATGTGTGGTGAATATTATAAAGTGAGTGAAGGTGCCCAAAGGGGCAAAAGTGGCCACAGAGAGGAATAAGCTAAGAAGCAGGTGCATGTCAGGGAAGAAGCAGTTGAGAATGCCACAGGTCCTGTGAATAAGGAGGATGGTGAGGAGGGGTGTAGCCGTTCACTCAAAGGAGATGGGGGAAAGAAATAAGGAGGAAGGGTTGCAGATAGGTCATATGTCCAACTCCTCCACCACACCTCAAAGGTTGTGCGGAGCATGTGACAGTAGTAGTGTATGATACCTGGCAAGTGTGGCTGGGTCATGGGGTATTATGCAAATCTTAACGATGTCCATATTAGTGAGTTGGGGTTGTGAGATCAAATTGGTAAGGGGAAAAGGAAGCCTTCTTACATACAGATTCGATATTCCAGAGTCCCAGAGTGAGAGTAATGGGTGGAAGATAGTAGGATGGAGGAGAAAGAGATGCTCTAAGGCAGTGATAGTGGGTCTGTATTCGGTTAGAACAATAGGAGCGCCAACAATGTTTTTTGTGACTGGTGCTTGATACAGCAATCAAATGAAAGAGCGTAGTAGATGCTAAAATGAGTATGGGCAGTGTCGTAACTCTTAATATTATTATTATGACAGTTTAATGAGAGCGGGACTAGCTTTGAGCAGCAACTGAGCCCTTTACAGTCATGGGTTAAGAACATGGTAGGAGAGCAGAGAAACAAGGGATTGGGGAGCTGACAATGGTGGAGGGGGAAGGTGGGCAATTTGTCAGCAAGGAATCCACTAGTAACCAGGGGAAGAAACAGTTCGGATCAGATCACCCGGTCTCAGGCAGGGTGTGCAGTGCAGGGTGTGTGCACCTCGGTTTAGGGAGGAGCCATTCCTTGAAGAGGAGGGTATCGAGCTCCTTCCTGAACTGTAGAACTGAGGGGATGAGTCTGATTGAACAGAGAGGAGTTTCCTGAATCGTGGGACAGAGAAGGTCTGGCTTCTGGTTCTTTCCTTCCTGCACCAGCAGACTTCAAGTCTGCATATGTCGTTACTTCTGGTGGATTGTTGGCTCTCCAGAGTTAAAAGTAGTATTCTACCCCCATGACATTCAATTTAATTAAACTGAAGAGCAACTCACGTTCAATTTCTGATGCCCGCTGCTCTCAGTGCCCCGGTACCAAACCCCACGCAACAATTAATCAAGCAACTCTTTTGTAAGGACTTATTTTGAATCCGATGAATACAAAAAGGTAGTAGGTATCGGTTAGTATTTAAATGAAGCATACGTGCTGCAAAATATACACATATCTCTGTGTGAGGAATTGCCATCTGAAAAGGTGTAGAAGCCCTGGATGTTTGTGATTTTTTTTATGAATAAATAAATGATGCCAGCAATTCCATCTTAGAAATTATGGTCTGCTAACCAGACCCGCTTTCATAAGCTCCATGCCAAAAGCTTAATTTATACCTGTGCTTGCTGCGCCAGTCTCCTGATTTGCTGCCCTGGCTCTCCAGTGTCAAAGATAAAGTTCAAATGTCACAGGTGTCTGGTTTGACACCTGATGTGACAGCCAGGACACCGCATTGTAGAGGCTGTATTTGTATTTAAATCTGCACCTTTGTCTAAAAACTACATCATACGGAGAGTTGCTATCCTGATGGTGGTTGTAAACTGGAAATATAAGCCATACCCAGGCTTAGAGTATTGTGGCTAGTATTAGCACAAGTATTATAACCACACCCAATTGGTATCATACATGTGTCAACACTTTGAGCCCAGGCCAGCTTTGGTCAGACTGTGTGTACTGCACCCTGCAGGACTGTAGCCAGGGATGCTGCCACTCTAATCAGGTGTACAGAATGATGTCTCTTTTGAGCTTAATCGAGGTACAAACGGTTCTTAAGATCGGAGTAGCATGTATGCCTGGTTTCACTGAGTGTTACACGTGGGGAGGAGGAAAGACACCAGTGCCCCCTGCCGAACACGGTGTTTGGGGCGGTAATAAGAATCCCCATGGGCTCGTTGCAACAAGTAACTGCCTGAAGCGCCCAGCTCTTTTGGCACACGGTATTCAATAAACTGTGTACAGTTGTTAATTTGCACACAGTGCACCTCAACGTGTACAAGGGCAGTTTAAATAGTAACTCCTGGAAGTTTTCATGTTTTAAAGGCTGAAAACAAGTCAGAATTACGAAGAATGCTTTCCATTTAAAGAAACACAGATGGAACCATAGGATTCGAGCAACAAAAAACTGTTTCAGGTTAGTTTTCTCAGATGGGTTAAATGCATATTCATCAGCAATTAAGTCAGGAATATTGGCCGCCATTAAGAGACGGTAACAATGAGCATTTGTATTTTTTGCATCAAAGATTACACGGTTGTGAAATAAATAGTCTTGCGAGGGGTAGATTAAAGACTCCCCGGTCCGTCCAACATTGCTAGCAGTTATTAAGGTTAATCCAATGGAGGTGATCTATGTTGACATGAGCATGTTTTTTTTTTATCACATTTTTTTTTTACATTTGACAAAACTTCATTTATATAAGGCGTCTATGTTTGTTTGTAGGGGTATGGGTAGTTTGGAGACATACGTTTATTGAAGGGTCTTCCACACGTGTGCAATTGAATTACGATTTCCGTCCTGATGAAGGCCACATATTGATGCTGTGGAGACATTAAGGGTGGGTGTAGCATGGGCAGTTTTTGTGCGAAACACTTGTGTCGGCATGTTTTTTTTTAAATACTGTTGAGGGGTTGAATCCTTTATTCCAATACATCCTATGATAATGGAGAGGGATCATAAGGCATGAGAACATTCGCCACAAGCCTGTAAATACTAGCTTAGTGGCAAAAACCATATCATTAATCACCCAGCTGAGTCACGAGGAGGATATATTAGGCTAAGGTGCTCCACAGAATCAATTGGTTTTCTTTAGGGGTGTTTTTTGGGCTATCGTCTTACCCTTGATACATTAAAAATTATGAAAAAATATTTGTTTTGTATTTATATTGCACTCTTCGGTTAGTGACCTCACGCACGTGGATGCCTATGTTCATTTGGTGTGTTTGTTCCTCTAATGCGTTGCATTTTTAAATGTATTGAATCATTTAATGAAGTATTGTTTAAAGAAACAATAGTTTTTGAATACCTGTTAGATTCTGATGAATTAACATGTGTCGTGTGTCAACTGAGGATTTATTCTAGGAAAATAAATATTGCTTGGTCCTAATGGCGGGCTGTTGTTACAGGACCCGGATACCTGTTTAACTTGTTTGTGAATATTTCTGTTATCGCCTAATTATAAATAGGTGTCCTTCCTCGTGTTTTCGAGTGTATGCTGGGGTGACCCCTTATTGAGTTTGTTCTAGTTACTCAAAGCGACAGCTTGCATTAGTAGGGCGCTCTTCTGTTGCCCTCATAAACCTCCTAACTGCAAGGCGGCCCGGCAGTGGAATGTATATCCTGCGGCAAGAGACATTTTGTTTCGGGGAACCTTTGTGGAATGGCATTTCGTTGAGAGGTGTTTGGTAGTTCCTAGGGAATAGGTGTACCTCCGGGGCAAACATTTTTTGTTTGTACCATGTGTTTAATCAGTGGAGGCATTGGCGCTGTGGACTGGCATATTGCGTTTGATGCAGCTGGCCTGGAATACAGACAGAGAGTAATGTTATGCTACTGTAAACTCGGTGGTAAATCCTTTGGGAAATCACTGCATTCTAGCTGGCCAACGGCTGTACCGCTGAATCCGATTCAGAGACAATGCGGTCCCCACTCACTCTTTAAGTGCACATTGTAATACACAGTGCAGACACTGGGCATAAAAACCTCTTCTCCCACCTCTCCCCCCTCCCACGATTTATGGCCACTGCAGTGTGGTATCACTCACTGCAGCACAGTATTGAGTTACATCCATCTATATTACAAAGCTTGATAAATAAGGCGCATTTATAGAGCTCCTTATTTACTTACAATATTGGCATTTTAGTCCAAAAGGCACATGGTTCTTTCCTAGCTGAGCTGAAGAATTTTGCTTTAATGCCTATAAAAAAAGCACCGCCTGCAGAAGCCTCAAATGCAAAAAGAAACAGCAGTCACTGCTACAGCCCTAATTATCCTGACCCGTGCCAGCACAGCGCAGAACATCCACTGACGTCTGTCGCACTACTTCGCAAATTTCCACCACTCAATTGGGATTTTTTTTTTCTTCTCTGTCTCTTACAACATGTGTTTCCAGATGTGCCTCGATGAGTATAATAAACTCGGGGAACTGAAAGGCCGAGTTCATATATTTACAATAGCGTGACATGCTGGTCACCAGTTAATGTCAAGCCACGGATCACTCAAGCACTTTGAAACTTCTCATTTCCTGACGGGAAACATAAATAATGGCAATATTTGTATAGGAAAATAATAACCCCTAAAAATTGAAAACTCTCTTTTGGTACTGGTATCCAAGCCACATGCTATTTAACTGTGCAGGCAGCCCTCTTTTGCCTGGCCTGTACTGAGGGAATGGAATGCTGCATGCTTAGGGTGGGGGCTCTGTGTAGAGGTCCAGTATGCTCTTTCAACATTATGACTGTGTCATTCATTGCTTCCCCTTATACCAAACACACTCCAAGCCAAGCAAAAACGGTGTTAGTCCTAAACAGCTCAAAATTGCCCTGGGCAAATCTGTGAAGTCAAACTTTAACTGGATGATGGTAAATATTCCTTATTTTATTTCCACGCGCAGGTGTCCCAAACTCTAACAACACAAACCACTTATCATCCTTCTCTTCCTTTGACACCATTTCAGAGTAACTCCATAGAAAAGTAGTCAGGAAAATGAAAACCTTGCCTGCACAAACCAACATGTGCCCACAGCATTTGTGAAGGAACACAAAGATAACTTGGCCCCTCCACTAAATGCTTTTGTCAATGCCTCCTTCGCAAGTAGAAAAGGGCCCACACTACTAAAAAAGAGAAGAGTCACAGCCCTCCGGAAAATATCTACTTCTGTCCCTTGCACACTGGAAAATGTCCACATTAGTGCCCAACTCCCCAATGAGGTACAATCTTGAAAATCTATGCTCAGGGCAACTAGAAACATTTAATGAAGCAGACCATTCTTACACAATCACTGGTCTGGATTAAGACCGGCCAGATAGACTAAGATCATTCTTCTAAATTAATCGTCTGTGCTGTAGACTTTAATCAATTGGCTTTACTCATTCTTTTAGCCCGTACTGTAACTTATGACAAGTCAACCACCTAGCACTCCTTCAATGGTTAGTGTATACAATGGGTATCTCTAGCTTATACAATGGGTATCTCTAGCTCTGCCCTTATGAAAACAGCCACCTCCAACTGCACATGTTAAAAAAAAATCATATCCTTCCCAGATGTCTGACAGTCATCTTCCAGCTTGTCTGGCAGTTAAGTCGAAATCGCTCAGGCTACAGACCTAGCCCAGTTGGACCTTTGCAACTCCTTATAGATAATGCCACCAGTATGTATCTAAAAGCACAGCAAATTGTCCAAAACAGAGCCACCCTACTGATCTTGTCATAAGAGGGCAAACCACATTTCAACTGGACTAAAAATCTACCAACGGCACCCTAAAGTGGCTACAGTACAATTCAAGGTGCAATGCCTCACCCACCTTGCCTTTTAGGACAAGAGCCCAAAATACCTGACCAAGGGGTCTCAGTGCTACTCTAATTACATCTATCTATGAAAGATATTTATTTTTCTAACGTTTGTTTTTACAGAAGAATAACACAAAACATAAACTCTCTCAATGCAAAAATCCCACCCCGCAATCTGGGATAAGAAACAGGATATTTCATTGTATTTATAATAAAGGGATTAACGTTGTTCCCCTAATTTACAATGCTGGCGAGGCCTCCTGCAAGTGTTAAAAAAACAGAGGCAGTAAAACACTACCTCCTTACTATTATATCACTAAGGTTTTCATTAAAATTTGCATACACATCATTCATAGAAAACAAATATGAATTTTGTAGTATGCTGCTTGTATTGGTGCACAGATGCAAGTATCGGAATGTTACCTGGTGACTGGAACCTACACTACATCAAGGTTCCAGTGGAGACAGTTAGGACACACAGGATGGGAGAGAGATGAATGAAGATGTTTATACCTTGTGCTCCTACCATCTTCTCATAACTTCCCTGTAACAAATAAAGCTAACTTCCTTTTATATATATATATATCTGCCTCTAGTCTGGTCCCTATATATATTAAGAACCCTAAATGCTACAATGGCGACGAGGATGCTTTTAGAAGAGGACCAGTGATGGCAGTTGGCAGTCCAGTGGTGTGATGGCGCCCTGTGGTGAAGCAGAAATGATGAAAAGCGCCCACAGAAGTGAAGCTGGTGAGGGCAGCTGTGGAAAAGGTGCCCTGAACTCGACGTGGCATAAGTCCTGTTGGGGATGGGAAGACACATTCTCCCTTGTAGGCAGCCAAAGAAGTGGTGAGCTGAAAATGCCTGCCTTCCCCCTTCCTTTCACAAGAAATTAAGGTACTGTAAATGTTGTGAAAGAATGACTGAAAAGAGCAGATGTGAAGAGTAAAGGAAAGTCATGAAGCAAAATTAAGGGGGCAGCAAGTGCAGTGCAGTACAGAAAGAAACTGCTTAAAGGACTGTAAAATATGGTGTGCATTACTGCTATGATGAATGGCAGTCAAGAAAATGCAGCACGTTTTTTTTTCTCCTGCTACCAGCTTACAAAGGAAAAAAGTATGGCAGAGCACTGTAAAATGTAGTACTTTAAAGAAAATGAAATTAATCTGCAGTAATCAGACTTTTAAATGGTGAAATCGCCTTGTGCTGTTTAGCCTAATGATCTTTGCCTAGTAATGGCGTTTTGGAAATGTGCGCGCTCGTGTTGCGAGTGTTGAACTGCTGAGGGTCTGAAGTGCGGTTCACTGGATCTTCGTGTGACTGTTGGGAAAAGGTCCCTTTGAGGAGTTCTGTGTGGATCAGAAGCGGAGAAGCTAATGATGACGTAATGGAATTCTGCACAAGTTTGATGAAGATACGAATGTTAAATGCAGAGTGTTCTTACCTGCATTGGTCCGCAGAGCAACGTTTTTTTTTTGTTCTGCTCCCCTTGCCGTATTACAAGTGAATACATTAGAGGAGTGGCTCTATCGGCATGCCCCAACGTGATGACGTTCCCAGAAGGGTTTATCCTTACATATTGGATGCAGCGATTGCAATGAGGAGTCAGCATCATATGCTGCCGTGTTGATTGTGGTCGGCAATAAAAAAAAATGATGTTTTCAGTAAACAGGTACTGTTTTTCTTTTGTATTCTGGTATGGCAGCAATAGGAGTAGCTGCAACGTTTTCAAAGGGAATGCCATTAAAGCATCAACACAGAATGTTTGCCATTAAAGCATCAACAAGGAATGTTTGTCATGGAAGCATCAACGCTCTAAAAAAAAGGAGATGAAGCATTCTTAGGATGGGTGATCTCAGTGATGTATTTTTATGACTATGGTAAAAGTAAAACAGAAAGCTACCTGTAATTTATGGACTTTGGCAATGACTTTGTTTAAAAAGTTCAATGGCAACAAGTGACATACGGTATTTGTAAAAAAAAATAAGATGTATTGTGCAAGGGTTTACTGTGGTTATAATATTACTGTGGTTCAAATATGCAGATGTTTTATGTTGGTAAGAAGTGATATTTCAGTGTGTTTTGATGAGTGAGTGGAGAGTATTTCTGTGCCTGGCTGGGAAGGTGCAGAATGAGAGGTGCTGAATCGAAATAGTGTGCACATTAGTTTTGAATGGTATGGTGTTAAATGCAGTTATATGCAATTTCGATAAAAGTTATACAAGTTTAAGAATACTTTTGAGGATTTGAAGGGTGAATATGGACATATAGCCATCTATGGACTTTTAGGCATATTTAGACTTATAGGTAAATGTGCTAGTATTTTTAGCCATTTATGAGGACTTTCAAGTGATAGTGCATGGCACCCATGGACTGTTAGGCACCACATAGGGAAAAGAGATGTCTTAATTTAGAAAATGTAATTCATTTTGGTTTGTGACGATATTACATGTGGTTGCCAAAGTTATGAAATTGAATTATTTGAGATATGATGTAATGTTGTGAAATGTAGAAAATGAAATTTAATGTATTTGTGTATTTTGAAATGGGTATATTTACAGATGTATTAGGATTCTGTAGTGACACTGTATGTCAGAGTAAGTTAACATGTAATCTGGGGTGCTTGGAAATCAATTTGTAGATGTTATGTAGTCTAATGCTGGATGAATTTGATGCCTTTATTAAGTGAATTTGTGCATATGAAGTTGATGTATTGTATGCTCAATGTAATAAGCCCTAATGATAAGCTCTATGAAGAGTATGATGAATATGTTTGGGCAATGTCTATGAGCCAGATAAGTGGCAATGTGTAAGTGTCCAGCGCATGTTGTGCGTCTGGTGATGAAATGTAATGGATCCATACTTTTGAAAGTGAAATGAATTTTCGTGCATATATTTTCCAGATGTATTTATTGTCTGCAAGATCTGTACACTTGATGGGTTGTATGGCCAACTTTCTATTTTAGTGTTATTTTCACGTACTGTGCCTATGCAGTTACGCTGTTTTTGTGTGATCTTTCTTTAGTTCGTATCTTTTCTTTATTTTTTTACTTTTTCATGTTTCTTGGGGCAAGTTGAGTATGATAGTGTGAGTGCAATTTGCTGGTTCTTTGTGATGAGAATGAGAGGTTGTGTTGTATGGTATGTTGGTGTATTGCTAAGGGTATAGAATGTTAGTTTGTGTATTTGGTTGGTTGCGTGAAATTGCGCGTTAGTGCTGCGAGGGTGGCAGACCCGAGACTCCGTGTGGCAGGCGGAGTGGAAGGTGTGTAAGTCGTGCTGTATGAGCCGTGAAGGTGATGGAATATGGTTAGCATGTGGTTTGTGCTCGTAAGTGGCAGTTATGAGATCCAGTGGTGGCAGTTCTGGATATATGGTTGGTTTGTGATATTTATGATGGCTGGGGAACGTTAGTTACACAAATGTAGATGTACGCTGAGAGGGTTGATAAAGTGGTTAGTAATTGTGAGGGTGATGAATGTTGTTTAGGTGGTCTGATGTGAGTTCCTGTTCAGTGCTTGTTGTTGGTCTGTGTGTCTGTTATAAAGAAAGGGGATGTGTAGTATGCAGCTTGTATTGGTGCATAGATGCAAGTATCGGAATGTTACCTGGTGACTGGAACCTACACTACATCAAGGTTCCAGTGGAGACAGTTAGGACACATAGGATGGGAGAGAGATGAATGAAGATGTTTATACCTTGTGCTCCTACCATCTTCCCATAACTTCCATGTAACAAATAAAGCTAACTTCCTTTTATATATATATCTGCCTCTAGTCTGGTCCCTATATATATTAAAAACCCTAAATGCTACAAATTTGCTTTGTATATACAACTTGACATTGATTTTTATAAAAGTTGATTCACAGCAAATAAAGTATACACTTGGAGTCATCTACCTACAATGAATGTCCCTTGAAAACAAAAGGTAAAACTGTTTGCAGAATACATTGAAAACAAAACAATTTATGTAGTTTTCTCTGAAACCATGATCAAGTATTGGCATCAGAGAAATATGTTATTCTAATAAAGCACACACATTAGTGGAGAAATTCAAATCTAAAATACTAAAAACTATTGGTGATTAATATTAGTTCCTTGCTTCAATCAGATATATATTGTGATACTAAAATGGTTTCAAATAATTTTAAAGGCTTGGGTTGAGAAATTCTTTTTAATTTTGGAATGCTCAGACAACAGGGCCTACCTCTCGCAGTAATCTCTAGAAATCAGTTTTCCCCTCACAACACCCTAGTTCCATGGGCTATTTGACTGTAGCAGACACCATTCAAAGTACTTGTTATTCCATATTTCAATTCTGAAAGTATAAGGCCTCCAGTGATCCCTCGTCTTGCAGGTGACAAGTCATATGAAGCTACCTAGGGTTTCAATTTAAATTATTTAATACAAAGCACATCCACATCATACTATCTTTCCCCCTTTTTTGGCATATGGGATTTAATTAATTCTTAAGACATTTTTCTAAGTACTCTGGGATCATTGTTCGCACATCTGGTTTGTCTTTCAAAGGCCCAAGACAAGTAATGATATCAACTGGCATCAGGTTGCACTGTCAGATAGGCTCTTCATTGCAGTCTGTCTACTTGCCCCCAAAATCCCTCTCAGGTAATCTGGTTCTGTCTTGGTAAATGCTGTTTTATGCACACCCGTCTGGAGAAGTCCCCATTAAGGAGAATTTCCATCAACTCCTTTCAGTTGGATCACCAATCTGCTTTTACCCTGCCAGATAGGTCCTCTTCCTTGCATGTGTTCTCCAAACTCTCCTGTATTCCTATGTATTTGAGTTTAAATATCCACCAAGCTTCACCAATGCAGCATCATTTGACAGATAATTTTTGGATTGGACAGCGCCTGCATTAGGCTCCTTTCACTTACTATCACCGTTAGAGTCCTTCTCATTGCTACAATTGCTCTTTGTCATAAGGGTATCTGTTAGCCGTGGGTTAGCCCTCTTCCACCCTGAGGTATATGGAATATTTTCTGTATAGTTGCCTGTATGGACATGTGATTTTATTAAGAATATATATTCAGATTTGCAAGAATGTTCTGAATCCAAAGGCATTCTTCATGTTTTTTCCCTGCATGCATTATGGAGTTTTTAAAATATGCAAATTATGGATAAATCATACATCTACTATACCCTTTTTTAAATGCATGTGATTCTAACTTTTCTGCTAAATTCAGATCTTTGATTGGTTTTCAAATCAGACCAATGGTTCAAAATCTGTAGCGGATAATGCACTTTCCATGGTGACTTTAAACACATCTTTTGTGCGTAACATTGTAATGTAAAAGCAAAAGAAATATCGAGGCTGAGTACCACAAAGGAAATACACCAAACACGGGCTATAAAGATTCACAGATCTTTTATTCTGCGCCATTCACAAAGAAACATAGATACAGATAGCTATCTGGCTCTCAACACCCCGCAATGAGTACCAGCCCATCAAAGAGAGGAGAGAGAGTGCTGGACATCTAAACATTTGTACTTTTATGCAGTTTTCAGAAATATTGTCCAGCCCCTCTACATGTTAATAATTTGTGGTCTAGAGTGTGTGCCTAGTTCACATACAGCTTATACAATAATATGCAGACGGATTACATGAGTTTGACTTTCCATCAAGCTACAATGGCGATGTATATTCTCGGATCCCGCAGTAAGCCTTAGTCTATATCCCTTCACAATGTAGTTCGGCCTGTGTCCACACCTGAGATTTACTCTGTATTGTCCCAACGTTTACACAGTGATGAATCTTATGTGTGTAGACAATACTCAGATGGCAGTTCATACGGAGCACAAGGTCTCTTTACCTAGTCTAAACAGTTGGCTCTCGGTCAACCTAAACATTAACAGAACTCAAGGTCGGGAGGCTTGGTTACAAGCTGAAAACACAGTCCACCATTTTAGAACAGAGAATCATAGGAACAGAAATTAAAATGGCGGATGACTCTAAAATGGCGGCGAAGTCGACCCAAAATCGGAACTTTGCAACATGGTTTTCCCCATAGAGCAACTAGGCTTAGGCCAATATAAATCAAAAGGAGGCACTATAGGATTTCCGTTTAACAAACCCTCCTTTTGGCCTAAGCCAAGTGCTAAACTAGAGATTAATTGCTTCACAAGTAACTCCACGTTTCAATATCCATACATCCTGAATCACATTCATCAGATATATCAATTGCCATAAGATCTGCGGCAGAAATTTCCTTCATCACAAATTCGTTGGTCATTCTTCCCGATGCATGTACCTTTGGTCCTAACGTTCCCATAGTCTGTGCACAACATCCCCCTAACATTGAACATATGGCAGGAAGACATTGTATACAGCAACAGCAAAACAACAAAATACCCAGAATTATCAATAAGACCGAGAGAAGCTTCCATCCCCAAGATCCTAATGAGTCCCAGAACCAAGTACTAAGGTCCCAATTCCCCTCGGGAATGTGTACTTCAGAACTCAGGACAGATTTTGTATTGCCTTAAAGATGGTCGGGGAGGAATCTGGTACGAAAACACAGCAAGCGGACCCCACTAATTTGCATACTCCACCACGCTCAGCCAAGATGACGTCTAATACCATCCGGTTTTGTAGCACCACTAATCTGATTGCCTTTTGCTCTAGAGTCATGTTATAGAGTATGTCAGTGGTCCGGTTGATTTGTTTTCTCCAGTACTCTTGCTAGTCTCCTAATGTCCTCGGAATTCATAATCTGCCCCGAAATGGTACAAACGATTTTGCTACATCACCTAGAATTTGTGGAGGAATATCACAGCTCTCGTCCCGCCTTGGACGAGCCCTAGAGATTTCAGTGGTACTAGCTACATATACCCCTGATAGCAGAATTCCTAAATAACAAGCTCCTTGCCAATCCCTAGGTAGCCATGGAAAAGCTTCATTACCGCAAACGAAGTAGACAGGTTCACCTACATAGAAAGGTCTGTCCTCACTGGTCAAGTTTGCAACATTGGTGCAACCCTTGAAATCGCCCATTGACTGAGTACCATTCCTTTGTATGCAGAAGGAAACATAATTGGGGCTATGGTTAACAGTATAAGAAGGTGGTGTGGCATCCCTATTACCTATAGGAGCCATCTTAAAAGAAATCAGAGATTGAAAAGGTCGGGACAGTCTATCAGAAGGCCTAATAGAAACAACATTAAGCTTGCTCCTATTTGCAAAGAGTGAGCATCCCAGAGGCGTTAAAACTCGCCTTTCAAATTCGTTCAAATTGGTCCCATCAAAATTCCCTGAGATACTATCATTCCACCGGCCAAAGAATAATGCCCGTAGAGAAGCATAACATGCAGTTGTCAAAGGCAAAGGATGAATATATCAGCCCAACCCCTTTTCCCCATGTTGCGGTAAATGAGAGCAAACCCAGCAGTTTGTCCTATTCAAAATGGCATGAGTTGCATTCATTATTAGCAGTAATGTATTGTTATGATAGCTCTGTCTATGTTGAGCGTCTCTAGGAGATAGAGTGGGCAGGTGCACAAAAGGTGTAGATACATTAGGAACATTCTCAGTAGGCAAGAATGTTTCAAGTGGGCGTACTTCATCCATATACCAAAATCCTAAGGCATACTATGAAACTGGTTAACGCAACTACAAGAAAACAATACGTTTTAAAAGACCATGGACCTCATTACGAGTTTGGAGGTAGCCATGGAGCTATTAGCTGCATGGCTGCCTCCAAACCGGGCTCCATTACCGGGTTCCTGCAATGGGGACTTACCAGGTCATACCGACATAGGAGGATCCGGTAAATCCTCCTTGCAGGAACCATTCCCCATTCCCATTGAGCCCCCATAGGGCTCAATGGGAACCATTCCCCATTCCCAGGAACCATTGCAGGAACCATTCCCCATTCCCATAGGGCTCAATGGGAATGGGGAGGGAGGTAACAACGGGCACATTACAAGTGTCCCATTGTTACCTCCCTCTTCCCCTCGCAGGACCTGGAAAAGATGTCTGGTTTTACCAGACGTCTGATCCGGGTCCCGCAAAGGGAACCTCGTAATCAGCCCTTACGGAAAGAAGGGGGCCAGTCCCATACCGGCCCCCTTCATTCCGTCAGCGCAAGCCTCATAATGAGGCCCCACCTACTTGATTGTCCATTGTCATTGTTGGCCACACAGTCACTTGTTTGTTCTGCACGAGTAGAGGCGATAACAGGCATTGTACCTTTGAAGCTCTTCTCTTTTTTCAAAAAGATTCCTGCAAAAAAATCTGTAGTTCATTTGCTGGTGATCTCCTGATCACACGTTTTCTTAGTCTTTCCCTATCCCCAGTCACCTACTTTCCTTCTGATGCAAAATATGTGGCAATGGACAAGCTCTGTAATTGTTCCCCTGTGGGTACAGCTGAACCGTGCAGTAAATCTAGCTCCATGGACGCAGATTGTACCTTGTGACTCCTGGTACAGTGTGATCTGCGAACAGTGTGTCGTTGCTTCCTGATGGAAGAGATGAATTTGAAGCAAGACCAGACAAAGGTACAAAAGGATCTGTAGAAGAGTGTGGAGATGAAGCAGCAACTTCCCCAGGCCCCGCAGGCTCTGGGAGTGTCTCCAGAAACCCTCTGTGTTGTTCAATGCTGATCGATCGTTGGGAACAGAGCAAGTAAGTTTCTCCTTATCTTCTTTGTCGTGTGGCAAAGAGAAAGGTATCCTCTTGACACGCATTGCATGCACACAGTGTTTCTTTCCAGCTACTGGTACGGCAGTCTGTGTGGCCAATAGGACCTGAAAAGGCCCTCTCCACCGCGGTGCGAGACAGGATGCTCTCTCAAATGCTTTAGTCAACACCCAGTCACCAGGTCGGATGCTATGACCTGGTCCCTCGTATTTGGCTGGGAGGGCTTTTCGCACCTGTTGATGAATCAAATACAGATTTTGAGTTAACCGGTCACAATATTCAGAAAGAAGTACATGCTCTATATCCCTCAAAGCCCTAGGTTTAGGAAGATTACAAATGTTAGCTGGTCTCCCCATCACCACCTCATATGGGGAGAGCCCAGTCCTAGTCTGCGGGGTTGTACGCATAGAGAGTAACACTATCGGTAAGACGTCCGGCCATTTCAAATTGGTGCCGGCACACGTCTTAGCGAGTTTTTTCTTTAAAATTCCATTGTGCCGCTCTACCAATCCAGCACTCTGAGCATGTCTGGCCGAATGGAACCATTTATCGATCTGTAATTCCGCGCATATTTGTAGGATAACAGCAGCGATAAAATGTGGGCCATTATCCGACCAGATGACCCTCGGCAAACCAAACCTAGGAAAATATTCCTTGAGCATGGTTTTCGCCGTCGTCATTGCTGTGGCATCTTTTACAAGGAAGGCTTCAACCCATTTACTGAAATCACAAATGACTACCAGAATGTATTTGAGGTTATTGCAACGCTCCATTTCAATAAAATCAAAGTGAATTACCTCAAAAGGGACAGAAGGTGAACCAAAACTACCCCTTCGTGTTGATGTACCCTTCCCCACATTGTGTTATAGACAGACCATACAACTCTGAACAAAACGTTCAGCAGTTTTCGGGATTTTAACATTTACCCAGAGAGTTTCTAACATTTTGCAAATTTTCCTGGCACATATGTGGGTGGGACCATGAGCCATTGAGACCATCATAGTGATGTACGCGTCTGGCAACATCCATTTTCCCTCTAAGTTATCCACCCAACACCCATCATCATCCAACCTCGCCAAGCCCTTAGCTCATTGCTTAGTTTCCTCTATAGTGGCATCTGCTTGGATATTTTTTATGGAATTGATTCCTTCATTTATAGTACAGACATTTGTGGCTTCCTTTATAGTGTACATATCTGAATAGAGATCAGTAGCAGTCTGTTTGGCTATCTGGTCAGCGAAAGTGTTTCCTTTTCCTACATCATCTATGATTTTCTGATGTGCCGCGCATTTCATAATTGCTAGCTGAGTAGGAAGTGCAAGTGCTGAGAGTAACTGAACTATCAAAGTGCCATATTGAATCTTCGTTCCATGTCAGGTCAAGAAACCTTGTTCTGCCCAAAGTCTACCAAAGTTGTGAACCACCCCAAAAGCATACTGACTATCAGTATATATATTCTCTCTAAGCCCTTCAGAAAGTTCACAAGCTCGGGTCAATGCAATAATCTCTGCGGCCTGCGCGGAGTTATGCAAAATTCTTTTGGTTTCCACAATCGTGCTTAATGTAGTGATGGCATAAGCAGCAGTGGATGTACCATTCAGAAGTTTGAAACAAGAGCCATCGCAAAACAGCTCTTCTTATGGGTCATTCAAAGGTGTATCTTTCAAATCAATCCTGCCTTTAGTTACTTGTTCTGTGGTATAAAGGCAGTCATGTGACATTTGGTCACTACAAGCAATATCTTGCGGAAGAGGTAATAATTCAGCTGGATTCAATACACAACATCTCTTAATTTGTGTATGCGGTGCAAACAAGATCAATTTGTGTCTCGTTAATCCTGTCGAGGTAAGATGTTGTGTTTGCGTTCTGTTTAATAGAACGTCTACAGAGTGAGGTACCAACAAGGTTAAAGCATGGCCTAGGACCATTCCCTCGCTCTGTTTTACAGACGCATCAGCAGCAGTGACAGCTCTAAGACATCTCGGCAAAGCTCATGCAACAGGATCAAGGGTGGAGGAAAAGTAACTGCACGGCCTATTCTTCCCCCCATGTTCCTGCATTAACACAGCCAAAGCACATCCATCACGTTCATGCACATACAACTCGAAGGCCTTTTCATAATTTGGTGTGCCCAAAACCAGTGCTGAACACAGTGCAGTCTTGAGCAAATCAAAAGCTTTCTGGTGTTCCAAGTTCCATGGCAATGGTAAAGAAATGCCCTTCTTTGTCAAAGCCAACATTGGTTTGATCACTAGCGAAAAGTTCGGGATCTACTGCCTACAGTAAGAAGCCATTCCTATCAAGGCTATGACTTCCTTCTGCGTATTTGGGACAGACATGCTAGAAATGATTTCAATTTGTTCAGGTGTCAATCTTCCTCCCTCCTTTGACAGGAGATAGCCTAAATAGGTGACCTCCTGTCGACAATATTGAAACTTTTTCAGTGAAGCTTTATGTCCATGTTTTGCTAGATGAATAAGCAATAACATAGTGCCTTCTTTACAAGCACTTTCTGAATCTGCAGCCAAAAGAAGATCATCAACATGTTGAAGCAATATACAGGTAGTAGGCAATTCAAGTGTGTCGAGCTATTCTTTCAAAGCCCTACTGTAGATACTCAGACTTTCCGTGTACCCTTGTGGCGCACGGGTGAATGTAAACGAGCGTCCCCCTAAGGTGAACGCAAACAGGTATCTGCTATCCTTGTGTATAGGAATGCTGAAGAAGGCATTCTTAAGATCTACAACACTAAAATGAGTAGCAGAAGCTGGAATCATCATTAATATCGTTGTCACATCAGGCACAATAGGAAATTGTGGAGCGACGATCTTATTGATAGCGCGTAAATCGATAATGAAACAGAAAGGAATTGCATTATCCCCTCTCTTATACACTGGTAAATTCGGACTATTGCACAAATGACCTGAAATTTCTTCAATTACCCCACGGTGGACAAAATCGGAAACTATACACTTCAAAGCTTGCTCACCATCAATCAAAATCTTATTCTGAGGAATATGTGGCAACTTTACTCCAGGTTTCAAAACAATTTTAACAGGCTCAATTTGTAAAATACCGACATCATTGTCGTCAGTTGCCCTTACACATTCCGGAGCGTCACTAAATTCCAGCGGCAAAGGTCTAGTCAGAAACTGTGAGACAGAAAATTGCTGTGGTGAAATCATCAAACGCACTCCATCCGAAGAACAATGAATGACCACATTTAATTCCTTCAACAGATTCAACCCCAAAAAATTCTCACCACAGTTTGATGTCAAAAGAAACGGACATTGATCCATGAATGGACCCAGTGAAATCGGTACCGGCAAAGAAACCAGACTAACCACTGGCGTACCAGAAAACCCTACAGAAACATTAGTTTGCCCTGACAGTGGAATGTCTGGAACCCGTGAATGATTAATGGAACACTTTTGTGCTCCTGTATCTATCAAAAATAGATGTTTCCTATTTCCCACCATCATCACAACATAGGGACCTTTCTGATTAACGGGAATAGGTGTAGGTTCCAAACCCTGCTTCGGGCAATTCTAGCGAAACAATACATCATCGAAGGGAATGTTTTCAGAGAGATAAGCAGTAGAAGGATGATCAAAAATATTTCTATTATCCACACTCAGTGGCTGATTGTCTTGTGAAAAGGACTGAGAATTCTGAGAAAACTGGCTTCTACCAGGACCCCCTGCTCCAGGGTGGCCTCTGGATTGTCTACCCATAATACCATATGTATTATTCGACCTCTGCTGGAGGATCAGGCATTGTGCTCGCCAATGACCCTCTTGTCTACAATAAGCACATTGGTTCGCGTGTACAGGACCCAACGGTGCATTACCTTGTGGAACATACTGTCCCCGAAACTGTGCACTACCCCCTCTAGGTCCTCTAACAATCTGTTGCAACAACACCTTAGTTTTCAAGTCTCCCTTCTTTTTCTCAATCCTTTACTTCTCATTATTGACTCGGTTTTCATAATACTGAGCCATATGCAACACTTCAGACTGATACTTAGCTTGCCATGCGCTCTCAGAAGTCATACTTTGTAACTGGATGTCAGGTAACAATCCACGCACAAATTTGTCCACAAATAATCTTTTTCCAGACTCTGTGCTTAAATCCTGTCTGCTAAAATCTGAAAATACTTGTTCAAACCAATTAAAGAATTCGGTAGCACCCTCAGACTTTCCCTGGATACAAGCAGTGAGTTTGTCCCAAACTATCCTTCTCTCAGGAATTAAGGCTTTCAATTGTGTCACTATTCTATCAGGCAAAGTCAGTATCATCTACGGTGCTCTTTCACCAGCTGGCCTATCTCTATCTTGCCTAGTCAAATTATCCCATGTGTCCCCTAGCCCTGATGCATCGTCTACTGTCCTAATCTGTTTCCACAAATCATCAGGTAGGAACACAGGAAATAACAAATCTATATCACTCAGAGTGAATACTGACGAATGTAAGACAGATTCTATCTCTTTATAAAACCCTGTCGGATTCTTCCGAATATCTGGAATAGATTGTCTAAGGGTATTCACTTCCTGTCTTGAGAACAGGACGTGAACAAACTGCGATACATAATGTGCATCAATATCATAGGTGGCAAAGCTTGTTGCAGCATTAGCCGGAACCTCGACTTTAAGGACGAATGTCGGAAGAAACTCTCTCATAGGTAACTGAGTAACAGGTAACTCCGAACGCTTACTAAGCAACAAAGCTAAATCGAGCACTAAAGCAGTTGAAGGAGTGTCAGACGAAAAAGCTCTTTTGTAGATATTCAATAATTCTGCGGCACATCAAATCTTTCTCTGTATACATTCATCCTGTAGATACTGTACCATTACCTGTATCACTTTCCTCTGCATTTCTGGCGTATACTAACTATACGTGTCATATACTTCTATGGGAGATATCGACATATCTGAAATCCATCTATGTGCATCTCTTGTGCAAATTCGCGTTTCTTCACTCATTGATTTACTAAGAGGAAGGAACCGTTTCTGTACAAAAATAGCACTCAAACTATCACCATCTATTTCATCATTCTGTAACTTTTCTAACTCCCTTCTAAACTCAAATACCCTCTCGACGTGCTCATATACTTTCTCCGCAGTATCTCTTGAATATGCTAAAACATTCAGATCCCTTAACCCTTGTGGGCTATCTACATCATTCAATCTGTTCCACATTATGGATAAATGGATTCCCAACCCTTCAATAAAAACAGTTTTCTCCGGAAAACAATCCAGATTAGAGAGTGTAGCAAAGACATCAGATTGTTCACCCTTCTCCATGCACTGTCTAGCCCATGCTTTCAGATCTCGCTTTCTTTCTTTAGAAACTGTATTGCGAGTTACAATCTTCGATTCCGCTCCCTTATCAGCTACACGTGGAGCAGAATCGCTTGGAAGAGAAAGAGCAAATAAATCATGTACAGTAGGTATTGAAGGATCTATCACTGGTGTTAAAGACAAATCTACCGGACCCATGGCAGCAGGCAAAGGTGGACGTACAGGTGGAAGAACTACAATAAGAAGTGGAGCAGTAACTAGTGGCGGAGGAGTAATAAGAGGGGTAATAAGAGGTGCAGGAATTACTACGGGATGAGGAACAACAGCAGGAAGAGGTAAAGCAACAGGGATAGGTACATAAGGAGGTGGCGCAGTGGCACCAGGCCTTTGTTCATTTAAAAGCTTATTGACCAGTTCATCTGATGCATGAACATCTTTAGACGGGTATATTTTCTGAATGCCAAGTTGAAAAGCCCTATCCATGTTTCAAACTGACTCTGATTGTTTCTGTTGATCATACAAAAACGCTTTCTCGGCGTTAGACATATGTCGACGTGCATGTTTCTCTCTACTTTTAAGTTGCTGCATAGCTTCTTTTTTCCAATTTTGTAATACATCAAATGCTGCAGGTCTAGCTTTTTTCTTTAATAATATAGATTCTAAATATTCTATAAGAGAACTCTCAAATCTACCATTGATTGGCCACTGAAGTTCAGAAGCATGTCTGGTTTGTCTGTGCCAAATATTGTTAAACACTATACTACCAATGCCATACTTACAGTACATAGTACATGCCGGCGACCCCTCCTGTGGTGCCGGATGTCCAAATTCCAAAGATTGTCTGTCTCTGCGGAATAACGCCCTGAAACAGGCAGACAATTTCCCAGGCATGTCAGATTATTGGTGTTACCTGGTCAATAATCGTACTCGCGAGGACAATACGCCAAATCAAATATCAGGATACTTAGGAATCGGGGAATGACTCACCTGATCAAAGGACAAAGGGAGGTCAAATCGGATTACTAAAGACAACAAAGGACTCTTGTGGTTCTTGATTTCAGCAAAACTGCGAGCCTCGATATATGGACCCTCTTCAAGATGCCATCTCGATTTCTTGCTCACCGTTCAGGGATTGGGCTGTGCAGTACTGTTCAGGTGTTGCGTCTCATCTAAGAAGGGGCCCCCTTTTTCACCGTCCGATCCTGGTCCGATAGCCGCGTCAACTCTTCAACGAGATGGCATCGATCTTGAGGGTCCCTATTCGGGCGCCATCTGTAAAAGCAAAAGAAATATCGAGGCTGAGTACCACAAAGGAAATACACCAAACATTGGCTATAAAGATTCACAGATCTTTTATTCTGCGCAGTTCACAAAGAAACATAGATACAGATAGCTATCTGGCTCTCAACACCTCGCAATGAGTACCAGCCCGTCAAAGAGAGGAGAGAGAGTGCTGGACATCTAAACATTCGTACTTTTATGCAGTTTTCAAAAATTTTGTCCAGCCCCTCTACATGTTAATAATTCGTGGTCTAGAGTTTGTGCCTAGTTCACATACATCTTATACAATAATATGCAGACAGATTACATGAATTTGCATTTCCATCAAGCTACAATGGCGATGTATATTCTCGGATCCCGCGGTAAGCCTTAGTCTATATCCCTTCACAATGTAGTTTGGCCTGTGTCCACGCCTGAGATTTACTCTGTATTGTCTCAACGTTTACACAGGGATGCATCTTATGTGCGTAGACAATACTCAGGTGGCAGTTCATACGGAGCACAAGGTCTCTTTACCTAGTCTAAACAGTCGGCTCTCGGTCAACCTAAACATTAACAGAACTCAAAGGGCGGGAGGCTTGGTTGCAAGTTGAAAACACAGTCCACCATTTTAGAACAGAGAATCATATGAACAGAAATCAAAATGGCGGATGACTCTAAAATGGCGGCGAAGTCGACCCAAAATCGGAACTTTGCAACACTGTTTTCACCATAGAGCAACTAGGCTTATGCCAATATAAATCAAAAGGAGGCACTATATGATTTCCGTTTAACAGTAATGCTGACATGTGGGTATTTTCCACTGGGTGGAGTGCAAAATTAAAACTTTAAAGCAATGTGTAATGGTATTTACATCAATTTTCTGCTTGACCTCATTTTCATGTAATTCCAAGGCGTAGGAAGGGCACAACACGGGTATACATCCCAGTTTTGCTTTCTTCAATGTAAAACCAATGTATGTCTATGGAATCCATTTAGCATTTTCACCTTCTAATGAGCAGACAGGTCCCATAAAATCCATTAGTAAATGCTGCCAGCAAAGGGTAATTTGCAGGCAGGATTTACTTTTTGTCTTTTTAAAACAGAGCATAAATGTAAACGCTAAGGCGATTTCAGCTGGTTTAAATGTTCAAACACATTGCCTCTCAAATGTTTAATATTGCATCCAGGGGACTCAACAGCATGTAAATGGGTGTCCTTCTATCCGAATTGCATTTGCATAAGCTATTATTGTGTTTTATTTTGATGTTCTTACTTATTTGTTAAAGTTTATTGTTTTAGCCATATAACAATATTTCTTTTTAAAACAAATTGTGTAAGCTCTACCCATTTTATCAGCACAAACCTTCTGCTGGGAAAGACATTCTGTTAAACAAACTGATAATTGTAATAGGCAGCTTAATGTAACAAATATATAAATGTATGAGGTCTAATGCTCTGCCAAGGTCAGGGTTAGGGTCTGTGTATACACCTGCTTATCGTGAAGTTATATCAAATGGTCATTCAGGCACACATCAATATATTCGAAAGGCAGCCTTCCAAATTAGCTCAGAAATTTAAGACAATGTAAATCCTGAACCTGAAATTAATTTTGACTAATTTTGCAAATAAATATTGTATCGCATTTGATAAAAGTAAATGTAGTAGGGTTTGGAAATGATTGCTTTCAAAAGAACTGACTTCTGCACAAGCATATTGTGCCAGGTGAACTGGAGTTCACAGCACAGGTTCACAGAATCTATAAACGATATGAGATATATAATCTGTCTGACGTAAAAACAGTATGTGTAATTTAAACAGTTTTTACTTGTAATAGCATTCAAACAGTATTTTGTTCTATCCATAAATATACTAGACCTCTTATGTGAATTTTAATACCTTTCTATTTATCATTTCCTTGTATAATACTAACATTCAAGATGCACAAATCAACATGTTCCTCTTTTTCATGACAGTATTACCTGATTTCGATTTCAGTACAGCCTACAGCGTAGCATATTTTCTCTGCTTATTTTGGGCCTAATTCACAGAAGTGTTTTTTAATGGTACAGTCTCATGGGGAAATGTTTTGTGAATCAGGCCCTTTGTCTTTTATATTTCATTGGAACTTGCCCTATTGGCCTTATACCAATTACTGGAGAGCATTACATTCTATCAAATGATACTTGAAACTGCCTCTCCTTAAGATACCTCATGATGGCAAATAGCGTTTGAATCAAGATACCAATACCCAAAAGAGTCAGAAAAGGTGGAGAAAAGTTGGGGATCAAAGGATCAAAACTTTGTAATGACTTTCCAGAAAGTCTTTGCCACAAGTGGAACCACTTGCACTTTACAAATGCCCTAATAATCAACCATTTACTCAAGGATATCAATGAATGACAGTCACCAGCAACATCATAACCCCCCCCTCAGAGGTACCCCACACAGGATGTTTGACCAATCACCACGCCCCTGACTGAGGCAGACTCCAGTCCCTGATATCCTTGCAGACTTTTCATTCGCTTCCATCATTCTTCAGAACCAAAACCCCATGCCCGTTAAGATGATGGAACTCCATCCCAACACCACACTCTTCAAACCTTAATCACACTTCCTTCCTCCATTAATGAAGCACTCTGCTGTAGACATGGTGTACCCTACCCTCTCCCCACACCATCTACCTCCCCACCTCCTCTCCCCCTTTTGCTCTGTTAGTGCTCTGAGGTGTCTCTTGGCTGAATGTTTTGTGATATGGCTTTTTTTACACATATTTTGCTTGGAATTCTCAAAAGCGGTCCAACAAAGTTACATAATTCCAAAGAAATATTATTTTTGTGACCGCCTCTGAGTGTATCTCAAATGTAATGATGAACTGTACTATTGGTTTGCAATGTCATAGAGCAGAATTTGCCCAATGGAATGCACCATGTTCTTCTGTTCACCTTATTCCAATGTTGTGCTTCTTCTTCAATCATCTTTCAGAGAAAATTCTTCATAGAGTGATTATGTTCTGAATGAGCACATCAGTTTGGGTGTGGTAAACATAGGTGCTTACTATATCAGTTTGTAGTATGTTCTTTGGGTCTTTCATGATTCTGGACTTGAAGGAAGTTCACTGATCCTTAAAGATCTGTTTCAGAAACTCCCCTTGGGAGAAGTAGGAAAAGAGGTGATTTAAGATGTCCTAACAGTTTTTTTTTTTTTTTTTGGGAAATGCATCAGGATACCTTTTTGCATAGTCCTGATGATCAAAATGTATTCAGTGCCTACCTTAGCGAATTTAGGTATCCAATGTCATCCATCCTAATACATGCAAATGGTACACCAATAATAGGAGTAGTAGGAGGCAAACCATGATAGCATCTGCTCATAAGGATTCCTGGCATAGGGGATATAGTAGGCAATACTGCTTGATCGCGTTCTGTACCCCTCTCCAGAAAAATGGTCTAAGAGTTGGGTCTGGAGTCGTCACTACCCTCTGATGTCTTGCTGGAAGATTGACGTCTGATAATTATCGAACCACCTTCCTGTTTTTCACTTGCACCAGTAACTGGTATTGAATGGCACCCAAAGCCTGAACATTGTTAGTAATACAGTAAAGGGTGCCCCTTCACTCGAGAAAGTAAAGTCCTGTGATTCTGAACCCCTCCTCCTGGAAAATAGCATTATCAAAGGAGGCCTGAAGGCTTGTTGCTGGTGCTTGGAGTATCCAAACTCATTCCAGAATGTACTACTGAAGCTGTTTTCAGGGGAAGGCTCCGACTGTGTGCCACATAGCCAGGTATTTCAACTGTCTGCCTAGCGGCCTAGATCTCACCCTCAGAAGATACAAACCCGACTGGTGCGGCACGTCTAGAAAAAAGGTTCTGGTAACCCCCGTTACCAGCACTTTTTCTGGACCGGCTCACTCCTATTGAGGGCTAAATACATATTTTCATTTCATAATATGCACTTAAAATACTTAAGCAGGTTTTTGAGGCTGCTACTCTGGATGCGCATTTTGGCCACTGTGGGTGGAAGGGGCAAGTTCAATAAGAGGAGGATGAGGTTTGTGAATTAGAGGTGGATGCCGAAAGCAAAGTCCATTGGGCACATTTACAGTCCGGCAGAGAGCTAAGGTTTGAGGAATAGCAATGGAATGTCTATTTAGCATCCATAAATCCACTGCTACCAAATAATATCAGGTTTGATACAATGCTTCATGGCGGATTCCTCCCATGGGACAAACCCTTCATAGTGTTGTGTCATATATGGCCAGTTGCACTGACTTTCAGTCTCAGCAACATCCCTTTGGATGTAAAGAGGTGCGGACCAACAGAGCAATGGGGAGATTTATCACCAACCTGTAGCCTATGAAAGGCTCATAGGGCTGGAACAGAATCAGTCATATATCATAAAAATAGGAAGTAATGTCTTAAAGGATTGAAGGACAGAATGATAGTGACATATACCTGTGGGGTTACAGTAGCATACTGTGACCAGTGGGTTTCCGGAGGTACTCCTGAAAAGGTACAGTCAACAGGCCACGCCTGGCATTTACCTTCATGTTCTTGAAGTGACATCTGGGTGTGGATTGGGTCCAGTTCCAGCGGCATCAGCTAGAATATTGTGGCTGCCATTTCTGGAATCCACATATGCGGGTAAAGCATCCATTTCTGTATGCCTCATATTGTCTGAAGTATGATGTCCGGAAAGTAGTGTTTAGGCTTGTAGGCCTCATCGGACATATTGTGCCCAGTTCGGGAGATCTAATCTTGAGAATTCTGTCCAGCCAAGGAGGCATCGTTTGAAAAATTGTTCCTAGATTTGGAGACCACATATTGAATCACGTAAGAACAGACTGGGAAGTGCCTAGCCAAAATAAAAACTTGTTTAAAATATACACCATCGGCAGGAGGCATAAGAAATATAATATTTATCTAAGGGTGAAAAGACAGCGCATTGAAGGGAGATACAAAATAGGCTTTGCAATTCTCAAAGGGAATAAAAGTCAGCGCCGGAAGATGGCATTTCCATGAAATGCTGGGGGTGTGGGTAAGTTACTCAGGGTGCACAAAAAAACCTATATTTGCTGAGATATTAATGGAAAACTATCCAATAGAAGTTAGTCAAGAAAGGACCTGATAATGTAAAAAGTTACAGAACACACACTAGGAGCAAGGATACTGGAACAGTGGGGTGGGAAACTGAAGCCTGTAGGATGCCATATCATCATGTTCCTCTACACTTTCATATGGCTTAGGCAGTCTTAATGTAGCTCTAGAGTCTATCCCGGGAGAGAGCTCAGAAGAATGGGTCAGGACACATGGGGTTGGTCTGCAGAGAGGGTGAGGCGCTGATTGGCAAACAGAAGGAAAGTAGTGCAGCGGCATTAGCTCTTTGCAGGGCTCCTAGGGCAACCATAAGTGGTCACCTGAAACGGAATACACTGATTGGAACACACTAGCCCTTCTAGAGCAGCAGGTGATTTTGAGCAGCAGAGTCCTGGGAGGTAAAGGACTAAGGTAGCAAGCTGAGAGGGGAACATGTTCACATCAAACAGTTTGGAGGTTGTGAGGCCTGCATGTTGGATGAAATTAGTAAGGGGAGAACAGATAATATAGGGAACAGCAGATGGCAAATGTAGACGTGAAGGACATTAACAACAACTTGTGGGAAATTAAAAAAATGTCACAGGTCAACACTCTCACTAGAGAAATGTAATTTTGGATTTGTTAATGATCACCCTGCAGGGACATGTCACATGACTGCCAACATCTGAAGTAGCAGGTCCCCGAACACACCCATCCATGGCAATCACACAGATGCATGACAAAGAAAGTATCGCCCTCTATTAAGATACAGACTGAATACCTTTAAAATTCCTTATTAAGCCTTCTCCTGCACATTTTGACTGGTAACGCCACTATGGTGTGCATGGGACGGGAGGATCCTTAAATCTAGGATTCTTTCATTCTCATATTTACTTAACAACCTTTGTGCCAGGATTGTGATATCTCCACGGCACCCTGACCCTTTAAATATGACCATTACCCATCGGGCACTGCGCTCGCCTTATAAGCAAGACGATGCAGAGCCACACACGTTCGATTCCCGAGTCTGCGCTTAGACCTCTGGGTATTACGTGCGTTATAAACAACCTATCATATCATATCCAGAACTTTAGGCTTTTCATTAAATTTGGATTGCACCAAAAAGCTCTTCCCTTTTCAAGTCACACAAATGCATAGATAGCCCATGTAGTATTCCCGTGGCACTGTAAAGAACTGTCCTGTTTCTCTGTCTGATGTCAAGACAGGAAACAAGGGATGTGAGGCACGAGGACAGAGTAGAGTTGATTGGAGAGAAATGAAGACGTGTGTTACGAAGCTCCTCCGTGTGTCCAGCCTTCTTCAGGTGCGCACCGTATTTGACACAGCATGGTCTGCCACCAGTGCTTGCAGCATAACACTTGCGATGAAGGTGGGTTCAGCATGTTAATTACATTGTCAACAATGCGCTTCCAAAGGTGGTGAGCGTGGAGAAAATATTGGGGGAAGTGGAGAGGGATGTCCTGCTGTCTCATATCAAGGAGAAGGTGCTGATGGGGAGATGGCGACATTCGAGCAGGTCCACGCTGGCCTTGTGTGAAGAACAGCAGAAGGCGATGCAGTCGTTTGCCCTCATTAAGGATGAGCTGTCTGTGTCCCTGCAGGGACTCTTGCTAAAGGAACATAGGATAGTAATCTCTGCATCCCGAGAAGGATTGTGTCATTGATCTTGCGCATGTTGGAAACAAGGGAATAGTATCCACCAAAAGGCAACTGCGGACAAATGTGTGGTTCGCCAAGATGGATGCAAAGATGCAAAAAATGCTGGAAACATGTATAGTGTGCAAGTCTGTGGCACTCGGCACATTCCCTGAACCTCTGAAAATTATGGCAATGCCTTCGAACCTGTGGGAGGAAGTCACTGTTGATTTGTTTGGCCCGCTGGCTAATGGCAAGTACGTGCTTGTCGCCATTGATGAAATGTCACCGTACCTGATGTTCATCTGGTGTCCTCCACAAGCGCTCATGCTGTTATTCCTGCACTTGACAAAATGTTTGCAGCATATGGGTTCCTGCCACAGTTAGTCTGATAAAGTTCCTCCATTCATCGGACAGGACTGTACCCGTTTTGAAAAAGATCTAGGTTTTCAACACAGGAAAATCCCGCCTCTATGAACTCAGGCCAATTGCACAGCGGAATGTTTTATAGCCAACATCATGCACACTCTGCAAGTGTGTACCCTCATCAATGAGTCCTTCATGCATGCTATCTGCACCCTTTTGAGAAATTACAGGAGCGCGCCACACAGCACGACTGGCGGGTGTCCATCTGAATTGATATTCAATTGGAAGATTCGGACATGCATACCCCCCCACGTGCCGGTGGAAGGAGGAGATTACCCAGTAATGCAGCGTGCCTGAGAGACAGATCAAGCAAACAAAAGGAAGATGAAGATTTATGCAGATGGGAGACGTATGGGCCAAAGACTCTGGCATTCAAGAAGGAGATACAGTTTTTTGGTACGGCCGACAACGATTTGCAAATAACAACCTTGTTTCCACTGCATGCCATTCAGGGTAACCAAGGTAAAAGGATCCATGGACCCAGCAGAAAATAGTGAGTATTCCATCACTCGAAATTCCTCATTCTTCAGCAGAATTTCACTTGACATGGTTGGCATCCGTGAAGACAATCCTAAATCTGACTATTCTGCATCCTCGGAAAGCTGCTCTGATTGGATGGACGGAGATGTGGGCATGTTCAGCACTACTGGCAGTGAAGTGGTAGTAATGTCGACTAGTCGAAGCGCCTTCAAGAGGCTTGTGAGAAGGCCAAAGAAGTTGATTGAAGAAATTGAATGATGTGTGTTTAAGTGGGGGAGGAGGGATCTAGCTTTCTAGTTGTACAGTAAAGTACTATCCTGTTTCTCTGTCTGACGTCAAGACAGGACATACGTGATGTGAGGCACGAAGGCGGAGTAGAGTTGGCTGCAGAGAAACAAAGGCGTGTGTTAAGAAGCTCCTCCGTGTGGCTGTGTGCACCATACTTGACACAACGGGGTCTGCCATCAGTACCTGCAACCTAAAACAGCCACTCAGTCCTTCCCTCTCTCTCATCCTGCGCAAACCCAAGAAATAGCCTGAGACCCTATTACATTAAGCATGGGTGGAAGAGCACTTCTAGCTCTCTGCCTTTTTCGCTGTTCTACTCACCTTAACCTAAGAGTGTCAGAGGAACGTGCTTTCCTCCTACAGCTTGGCAGAATGTGGGAACATAATGAAAAATGTCAACTACGAAGCACAATTTACTTACATAAATTGTATAGCACACACTATTAACAGTCTGAAAGTACTTTACACTGTGCATCCCCTCTTCAACACCCCAAAGTAACCGGAAACACAAAGTATGATGTTATTTGGAAGCAAGGGAATTCTTACATTCTGACGTATGATATAAACACATGATATTCTCATAGCAGTTGGGTGCTGGCAGAAGAACCGTAGAAAGGGTTGCTGGAAATGAGGGAAAGAGGGTTGCTGGAAAGACGTGTGGTCTTTCTTGCTGTGGCGGTCTGCCAGGATTGGTGGTGAACAGAATTCCTTGCTAGGGGGAGCAATTGCGAAATGTTGTCAGGGAAAGGGTGTGTATTCAGAGCTCTTCCTACGGGGATGACACATGAAGCAAGATTTTGAGGTAGCGGTAAAACATAAAATGAAGGACAACCTGAAAAATATGGTGAGGGGCCAGTCAAAAAACAGCCTTTAACAATCTTTTGACGCACACATAACTATCTGACTGGCCGAGGATCAGTATGTTGAATGCTTTTTTTTTTTTTTTACATGTCGAAATATAATGGGTGTGTTTTCAAGTGGCCTTTCAAAAGCTTAAATAATACCAAGATTGAGTCATCAAGTGGCAGACTGTTGCAGTGGGCTTGAATTAAATTTTCCAAATAGGGTGTTTTTATAATATTCTCAAACAGCGTTTTGGGTTTGTGTTTTCCTGCGCATTCCCTAATCTATTACCAGAAAGTGGAGAACAGTCTTAAAGATTAATCAGGGTGACTTGGGAAATTTCCCGCAGCATTCGGGAGTACTGGGACAGCGAAATATGGTATGCAACGATTTGGCGCCAGCATTTTGACGCCACCTGTTTCGGTGCCACCCGTTTCGGCATGCCCCTATGACCGCAGAGCCCATTTTGGCATGGCCACATTGGCACGAAGGCCATTTCGGCACCAGCTACTTGGCGCGAGGGTCGTTGAGGCGTGGCTGATATTGCAGCCTATGCAGTTCTTTAAGTGGGCCGGAGCGAGCTGGGGCTGGGCCCCAGCAGTCTCCTAAAAGTGGGGTTGAGACAGCGCCCTGCCTGGTCCCCAGATCCACCACAACGTTGGCGGGACACATTATCCCGCCGCAGCCATGACCACAGCCGCGATGGGAGGTGCGCCCGCCATTAAGTCAGGCAAGCTGACAGAAGTGCCAGCCAGCCACAGCAACACTTTGGCTGGCACGTCTGTCAATCACTGTAACTTCCTCTGGTGACCCTTTGTGAAAGGGGTCACCAGAGGAAGTTACTGTCCCTTTGTTTCCCCCGGTCTCCGAGGCATCTTTGACCCTCAGCAAACCTGTGGACTCCTCGACATATTTCGAGGTTTATAAAAGATGGCTTGAAAAATACGCAATTCAAGCCATCTTTTATAAAGCTTTGCCAACGGACAAAGCCAGAGGTGTCTTTGTCCGTCGGGAAAGTTTTATAAAAGATGGATTGAATTGTGTAGTTTTCAAGCCATCTTTTATAAACATATAAATGTTTTAAAAGGATGGCTTCAAAAAAAACGCAAACCATAAAATATGCACACAAATATGTAAATGTTATATATGTGTGTGCCCACCTTACTATTGTTTGTGTACTTTTCAAGCCATCTTGATGTACACAAACCATAGTAAGGCACGCTAACAAATATATAAGTGTGGGCATTTATATATTTATGGTCGTACCTTACCATGATATGTGTACTTTTCAAGCCATCTTTTATAAACATAGAAATATGTTACATATCTATGTTTATAAAAGATGGCTTGTATATTACACAAACCATAGTAAGGTACGCATACAAACATATAAACACGTACATGCATTTATATATTTGTTTGGGTACCTAACTATGGTTGGTGTACTTTTTTAGGCCACACCCATCCCACAAGCCACGCCCCCAAATGAGGGACCCCCCCTCGATTTCTTACCCCACTTAAAGCCCCGAGCCTATGTGTAAAGGGCCCTCGTGCCAAATTAACTCCATAAAAGTAATGATCAAAACGCCAAGACATGGTCTTTCACCAACAGTACACAGAATTATTGTACAATACCTCACTGTGCAGGAAACATAAGGCGCAGTCAAAATAAATACACAATATGCAGAGTATTTACTCAACTATGCCGAGGATCACATAGTAATTTGATAATTTTACTGTTTCCTTTTAAAAGTACATTGAGGGGATAGAATGAGCACAATTGGGCTGAGCAACAAAACATGTGTTATTTATGTGTCGTATCGATGACACCCTCCACTGCTCCCGGGGTGTGCCCATTTGTTTAACAAACACCTGTTATGCTGATTACCTCATCACTAGGATCAATGGGCTCTGAAACAAAAAGATACACTTGATACAAAATCGTGTGTTCTGCAGGTATCACAAGGTCTGTGGTGAAATGCCTGGAGACATTAACCGCAGCTGGAAGCTAGCTGCAGGATTTTCATGGCACCAATATGTGAGCGGGAAGAGGGCTGTGTGATGGAATGTCACGTTTAATAGTGGTAAGAACTAAGCAGAGAGCAGGCAGTCGTGGACACTGGCGGTTCTAGCTCGCCTTAGGAGTGTATCTACAGCAGGGGCTTTTGCCTTCCACTCCATTTGGAATCATGCCAAGGGTCTTCGGGTTAACCCTTTCAGAGGGCCATATGTGCTGACATCAAGGCACATGCATGTAGTCGGGGCAGTGATGCACTGCTCACCGTGACAAGGAACCCTTTCCAGCAATGTTACACTGCTTACTGTGTGACATCTATGCCAGCAGTGATGCACAGATGACCCCGATGAGGCACCAATGCTAGCAGTGATTCACTACTCACCCTTGACCACATAAGCACTGCTCACTGTGCGGTATCTATGCCCTCAGTGATGCACTGCTCATCATAATGATGCACCTATGCTAGCAGTAAAGTGCTGCTCCCCATGGGACAGCTGTACCAGGAGTGATGCACTGTTCACCATAATGAGACGACCACACCTGCAACACCAGTGATGCACTGCTCACCCTGCACTACCTATAACACCAGTGGTGCACTGCTCACCCTGGACTACCTACGACACCAGTGATGCACTGCTCACCCTGGACTACCTATGACACCAGTGGTGCACTGCTCACCCTGGACTACCTACGACACCAGTGGTGCACTGCTCACCCTGGACAACCTACAACACCAGTGGTGCACTGATCACCCTGGACTACCTACGACACCAGTGGTGCACTGATCACCCTGGACTACCTACGACACCAGTGGTGCACTGCTCACCCTGGACTACCTATAACACCAGTGATGCACTGCTCACCCTGGACTACCTACGACACCAGTGATGCACTGCTCACCCTGGACTACCTACTACACCAGTGGTGCACCAGTGATGCACTGCTCACCCTGGACTACCTACGACACCAGTGGTGCACTGCTCACCCTGGACTACCTACGAGACCAGTGATGCACTGCTTACCCTGGACTATCTACGAGACCAGTGATGCACTGCTCACCCTGGACTACCTACGAGACCAGTGATGCACTGCTCACCCTGGACTACCTACGACACTAGTGGTGCACTGCTCACCCTGGACTACCTATGACACCAGTGGTGCACTGCTCACCCTGGACTACCTACGACACCAGTGGTGCACTGCTCACCCTGGACTACCTACGACACCAGTGGTGCACTGCTCACCCTGGACTACCTACGACACCAGTGGTGCACTGCTCACCCTGGACTACCTACGACACCAGTGATGTACTGCTCACCCTGGACTACCTACGACACCAGTGGTGCACTGCACACCCTGGACTACCTATAACACCAGTGGTGCACTGCACACCCTGGACTACCTACGACACCAGTGGTGCACTGCTCACCCTGGACTACCTACGACACCAGTGGTGCACTGCTCACCCTGGACTACCTACGACACCAGTGGTGCACTGCACACCCTGGACTACCTATAACACCAGTGGTGCACTGCTCACTGAGTGTCCTCTATGCCATCAGTGCATCATTGCTCATCATAGTAAGACACCTGTGCCAGCGGTGATGCACTGCTCACAACGATGCATCTGTACCAGCAGTGCGGTACACCCCATTCTGGGTGCAGACCCCCATCACCCATAAGATTGACTGATGTGGGTGGTTTGCAATGTCCGCCTGTCTATAATGGCGTGGAAGTGCATCGCGAGGGGGGCACCAACCTATAATGGCAGGGAGGTGCATGGGGGGCACCAGCCAATAATGGCAGGGAGGTGCATGGGGAGCGCACCAGCCCATTGCCCATTACAGACGGGTCGCTAGGATATCTCATGTTTTTTTGGCTTGCAGCAGAGATGGTTTTGCAGATTACAGTGCCTCAAAAGCAGATCTGTGGAAGGTAAACACTGGAAAGAGGGAACATTTCCTCATTGACGATGTGCAAAACAGAACAATAAGCTTGGGGATAAAAGGTGCTCTCTTCCATTTCTGTTCAATCCATCCACTTTAATAGCATTTTTTACACCTGTAACAGCTCCAGACTCGTGCCCAAACATCCCAGTGCCAAAATGTTCCAGCGCCCTGCCGTATGCGACCAACATGACGCGCCAAAACAGAATATGCACCCAATATGGTGCGCCAAAACGCCCCGCACCGAAATGGCCACAGCCAAACGACCTTCTCAGAGCGAAATATGCCTGTTTTGTGCAGCTGCATGGAGAGCTTGGAGACAAAAGAGGGCGATATCAAAAAGAATAAGGGTTCGAAAAGGAGGAGCAAGAGGAAGGATAGAGGGGTAAATAGTTTCACTGTAAGTTTGACTGTAAGAAAGTGAATGTGGTCCTGGCCAGTTCAGAAACCAGAGTTGTGAGCAGATTGTTAACGGAATTAAATCAGGATGAGGACTGATACCCTGACCCAAGATGGTGGACGAGGAACCTTTACCTTTTCCATAAACCCTTGACTGGGGGGCTCAGAAAAGAGTGTGGTTGTAGCCTGTTAATCCACCCGGGACTGGCATGGTTCCGAGTGGCATGGTCAACTGTTCTCTGATCTACCAAGACCAATGGGTGGAAATCCAGGAAATGTGTGTGGCTTTGTGCTGTGCATTCAGGGCAATGCAGCCCTGCCCACAAACTGTTGTAGCGTGTTTGACCTCAGTGCCAGCACCATGGTGCTATCATAGACTATGATGTGTGTATCCCCCTCGTGGGAATGTGTTCTCCTTTCCAGTGTATTCATAACTCATGGCCCTGTTTGGTCAGAGCATCTCACTGCCAGAATGTGCAGGCCTTACTCCAATCCTATGTTTGGCATTGATACATTAGAGTGATACCTAACTTATCTGACTTCGAGGCTTCTGTAAGGGCCTCAGCCACTATGTTGCACAATAAGTTCCCCAGGGGTAAAATCCCCACTTTTATTTCAAACAATTTCACTAAAAACCAATCACGAATTAGAAAAACATATCATTTTAACAGAAAAATCTTTCTCAACTTTACACAAACAAAACTTTGAACCGCATATCTCAAAATGATACCCAAAATCTTTGCAACAGCATTTTCTCAGATTCTCTGAAAAACACATAACCACATTCTTACAACATACCTAGACTTCACCAAAACACACACAAATATATTGTTAAATGCAAACCCTTATTTCATTGTGGGTTGATTTAAACCAGGGCTCAAGTCGAGGGTACACGCGGGTGGACGGAGTCCCCCCACTTTTAACCAGATCTCTTTTTACACAATCCAATGGTCTGCATTTCTACAAACCCCCTTTAATCCATTTTGAGGTTTAGTGCTTCTAAATGGCTAAGGCAGTTAATTGTTCTTCAAACAGAGGTCACCTCCAGATACACATCCTTCACCATAAGGCCTTCTTCAGGACCCGATATATCATGTGATCACAGCTTGTATTTTTTTGAAGTAGTTCCTCAATTCCATAGTGCTATTCACCCTCTTTTCTTTGGTAGACAAATCCAATTCTCCAACGGAAATTACTTAAACGCCATGCTTTCTGTCAGGCACACTGACCTCTACCAAAGGTCATGCTGCCCATAGTGTTCTCATGAATAAAGAACGTTCCCCCAACCCCCAGAGGAAAGTGGACCAAGTATGCAAAATAATATGCCAGCTCTCCAACAAATCCACAGAGAGCTGTAGCTGCATCAGAGACAACACGTGTTTTGCACCACCAGGCACTTCTTCAGGACTCATTCATACACCATCAAGAGAATTGTCCTTATAGAAACCACAGAGGTACAAGAAAGTATAATGGGGTTTTATTTTCTAGAAAAGCAAACTGCTGCAAGCCTGCACTACCAATTGCCTGCCAAAGGAATGCGCTAGCAAGGAATGTGATCCATACCAAATATTTATGTAATAGTGGGTGAGAGGCAGACTGACAGTGGAGAGGTGGTGTGGACTTGGGGTGAAGTTGATCTGAGGGTTTTTAGGAGTGGAGGAAGCTTCTATGAAGTTGCTTGGATCGGAGGACATGATGTAAGGAGATCGAGTGTGGTGGATTATTAAAATATGAGGAGATGAGACGAGATGGGATACATATGGATCCTGGATTTACAGGAATGTGAAGGGGCTGCAGTGCAGGGATGGTACGAGATTGTGGCAACTAAGGTTTTGAAACGTGTGATTTAGTTTAAAAGGCTGAATCAAAGGTTCTACGTGTAAAGGATATGAAGTACCTTGACTTGGCATGGAAGATAAGATAAGAGGAGATGAAAGTGGGGGCTGAGAGTGTAGCAGTAAAATGATGGCGGTATGAAGAGAGTGAAGGCATTGATGGGCGGAGAGTAGAATGGATGAAATCGTGGGCTAAGCATGGTGATAATGGTATGCGAGGCGTTAAGAGGCAGGAGTGAATGTCAGCGTGAGTAGAAACGCTTATGTGAGATTGAAGGGCTGAAAACGATGGGATGAAACAATTGAAAGTTAGAACATGAAGGGTGCTGTGAGGTGTGTCATTGCAGAGGCAGAGAGTTGAAGGAGTAAAATGAATGGCTCAACGCGGAGAGCGCTGTGCAATAGTGTCTAAATAAAAAGCAAAGTCCTTCGGAAGTTGAATTGAAAGTGATGAGAAGGGAAAGGGTATTATACATTGGACTTAAAGTTATGGGTGCTGTGAGTAAGCTGAACGTGGGGAAGATTGGTATTAGGTATTCAGAATGCAGGAATGCGCTCATTTAATTCGGATATACAAAAAAAGTATTCACGGCGAGCGATACAAAAACCATCCACTCACTTACCTGCTATATTTTTTCCAGAGCTATGTTTGGGGACACGTTTACACTGCCCATGTACCTTAAAAGTAGTTGGAACACGTACACAGAAACGTACACACTCGCCCCCACTCACACAGTAAGAACCCACGCCAAAACAACATAGAGCAAGCACTGCACCATAACGAAACAGAGAAAGGACAGTGGTTAAGCCTGGCACTGAAGTCATTGAAGGTACATTCCCGCTACACGCAGCACACCTGTTCTGGCTTTGGGATCCTTACGGAGCGTGAAGGCTTGCACTGTTTAGTACTTGCAGTCCCAGGAGTATACACTATTGCATTTCTTGCAACAACTTGATCTTTTAGAAAGAATTCACGCATTTCAGGTATACCACACAGTAGTGAATATCTATTGTAGACACACCTACATTTACACGGGATACGTACATTTAAAAGCATTAAATATTTTTTTTTGAAACAATGCAATCTTAACCCTGTCAAAGCCACCCCTGCCTTTCAATAGAGTGGGCCCCTTTTCAGAGGAAACCCTGAGCTGTGGCTATGATCGGACTTTCCACAAACACCAGTCCTCGTCCAGAGCTTAATGGCCTTCGAATGAACAGTGTCATAACGTAAAGCCCCCTGGGGCGTCGCGCGAGACCTCCACTGCGTATCGCATGGCAGGGTGTCGTGCAGGCGATACGTTGCCGAGTCGCCATTAGTGACCCGAGCCTTGCAGTGTTCCTAGACAGAGCCCTCCGCTTTCCAGATCCTATTTCATCAGATTGGGGGATTTCAGAGTCCAGACGATGATAGTAAAAGCTTTGACTTAATGAGACAAAATATTCCAAATCCTAAAATAAATATGACTAGCAGTTTCTATGCGATAGGAATTCCGCCATTGCCTTCTCTTTAATTGTATAGACAGTTCAGTCACGTGTGTTCAACTCTCAACATCAACGCATAACAACAATCAGCGTCATTTCCTTCCACGTCGCGATTGCTGATGATAAGTCCTGTAAAGAGCAGCATTTCTGATGGCCTTTAAAAAAAAAATCTTTTAGCAAAATCGGATTTAGTGAAAACCGCGATTACAGTTTGTAATTTTAGTTCATATCGCAAATAAGGCTCGACTCCATGTGCTCCAGATTTACATTATAATGTTGTCACTATAGCTACTCGTTTAGTTTTGTCGTAAGTGGGAGGAAAACAAAATCCTTAGGTAAAAAAGGGATTCCAATTATAGTTCGAAGAAAATCTGCTCGACCTTTCTAGGGTTAAACAATAAGTGCACTGAGCATAGATCATTTCATAGGTAATCGGATGAGTTTTCATGAATGTTTATATTTGTCATTTATGTCAAGAAATAGGTGATTTCAGATTCTAATTATATGACCTTTTCTTGATTTGATTGATATGTCCAAACCTTTGATTTTACCCGATATGGACTATTGCTTCTTTACATATTCTATATATGTTATGTTCTCTCAGTTTATATGTGTATAGCGCCTCCTGCCATATGTAATGGCGTTGAAGCGCTGTAGGACCATGGCACTTTAGCACACCGTACTCTCGATACGTGCAGCAGAACTTGTATTTTAGGCCATGTAGAGAAAAGCAGAAATGTTTAGTGGAGGGATGCGGAAGCTGAAGAGTGGATGGAGAAGGGGCAAGGAGTAGAGACTATTAGGGCTGATTCATGGAATTTTTGCACGGTGCAAAATGACTTTGCACTGCCAACGAACACCCCGATTCATGGAGCTGCGCAAAGTGTATTTTTGTGGGCAAAAGTTGTGCACTGCCAACAAACACCCCGATTCATGGAACAGTGCAGTGTCTTGTTGCCAGGCAAAGTCACTTTGCCCGCAAAAATACACTTTGCACAGTTCCATGAATCAGGGTTTGTGTGGGCAGTGCAAACTCACTTTTCAGCAGTGCAAAGTCATTTTGCACCGTGCAAAAAATGTCCATGTATCGAGCCCTAAGGGACAGTTGGACCAAATTTCTGAATGTCATGGGGCTCAGCGCTATAGGAGGAATATAGTAGGAATAAAAGATGTATAAATCCCTCGGGCCAAGGTCTGCAGTTGCGGCTCTGCAATATTTGATATGCAATGTTAATTTATTTATTTATTGTGCTTTTGTAAGACGCTTATACAGCAAGTAAATTGTGTTGGCATATGGTGTCGATTTCGCGACAGCTGCACCACATATTTCGAGGGGCTCAGCTACATGCTGTGGGGCACAGAGCTACCTGCAGCATACACGCACAATGAATGACATGCAGTCACATGCACATTAAAGGACACACACATACACAATGAATCGCCTGCAGCTGCAACAGCAAATTCCCACATATAATGAAAATGTATGCTCTTAAGCAAAAACGTTATTTTTCTCAGCCTTTTCCAGAGTAGATGGGCAATAACAATATCACCCCAACAGATGTCACAACACTCCAACGAAAATCGAATACACCGTAAAGCAACCAGACATAGGCAACTGGAGGTGTGCCTTGGCAAATAGATCAACGCAAATCAAACAGTGCAGCGTGAAACATGTGCAGCAAAGCCGGGGTGACAATATTTGAAGCTCTTCTGTCTGTTCTGATGGGGAAGACTCGCTCTGCAATGGAGAAAGGGGCACTGCTCTGCGTTCCCTTTGGTCTTTTATTGGTTGAGTTTCATGGAGGAAAGGGGCTCACAGGTTCCATTGGGTGTGCTTCATGGCTCATACTGGGATTAGTCATGTGCAGAAAGTGACACGCCCTTTATATATCAGCACCCGCTCCTCTTTCACACTGCTAAAGGGACTACTTAACAGGTGAACACGAAGCAACAATCAAATACGGAGTTAGAGATGTTGCTTTCATTTTCAGTGTAAGATCTGGCTTCTTTGGTACCTACAGGGCCCGTCGCTTGCTGTCCTATATGTGGATCCAAACCCATGACGTCAGCCACGTGATATAAATCTGAGGGCCTTCCTCAAACAGATACGGCACTCACCCTCTTCACGTCTTTGTCATCAGCCACGAATTCACAGGGACAGAAAATCTTCCGTGTGTTGATGAAAGACATGATAACACTCTTTTCAATTGTTGAAAATCAATCATCATGTAGGTTGCTGTTCGGATTCGCTTATTGCTTGATGTGCTTTGGACCCTGAAGTAAACAGCACTGAGAACGGGTGTGTTTGGCTGGCTGACATACCCCAGAGCAGGCATTGGGAGGAGGCAAGAGTTGGTGTGCGGCTGCACCTGTCGCCTCACCCTGGCGTGGTGCAGGTTGTTGCAGTGCACATATCTCATAAAGTGTGCATCCTAGGGCCGTGAAACGTGGTTTTCCCTTAAGTTTTGTTTGTCGTGTCGGGACCGGGCCTTCTATGACCACATTGATGTTTCGCAGATTTCAGGCAACCGTCTCAAGTGCAAAGGTGCTGAATTCTGGGGAAAGGAGTGGGGTGTTCAAATGTTATGTAGCCAGTCATGTCTGGAGGGTCCTAACAGGTAACTATGCATAATTTGGTGCAGATTGGTGAAACGGTGTGGAATTGTATAAGGTACAATGCTTTGCCGAGTGACAAGCCCACACATTTTGTCTTGCGCTTAAATCCGGGGAAAGAGGTTGGGTGTCCACATGTCCTGTGACCGGTAATGTCTGGAGGGTTCTAACAGGTAACTTTGCAAAATTTGGTGCAGATTGGTGAAAGGGTGTGGACATTTATAAGGAACAACACTTTGCCACAAACCCAGTAACCAACACATTTGCGACCTTTATAAATATAGACAATATTGATATCCCATTGACAGGGAGAGGCATATTGATACTGAAAGCTCATTACAAAGTCAGAATGTGTGTCCATTAGAACCTGTATAAAGGATGCAGTAATGTCTTTAGAGTGGTGCCATAGCTCTTCAAATGTAATACATTTAGTTACTTCTTAACATGGTTAAACCATGGGAGACTAAGGGCCTCATTACGACCCAGGCGGTAAGTTACCGCCTGGGTCGTACCTTTACCACCATGGCGTAAACTACGTTTACGCCATGGTGGTTGGCGGACTTACCGCCCCATTCCGAGGTTGGCGGGGCGGTAAGTCCCCAATTCCCATTTACCCTTCCCCATTCCCATTTTTGCCCCATAGGGCATAATGGGAGTGGGGAAGGCGTTAATTACGCCACCGTAAATTACGGTGGCGTAATTAACATCAAGGTCCCTTAGCGCCATGGATTTTAACACCTGCTAAAAGCAGGTGTTAAAACCTCCATGGCGCTAAGGGACCTCGGAATCAGGCGGTAAGGGTCGGCGCTGTTTACGCCGCCGTAAACCCCTTACCGCCTGAGTCGTAATGAGGCCCTAAGTACGCAATGATGACAAAGGACATCTTTCATCGCTGCTCTATATTTTCCCAAAGTGGCCAATGACCATAAATGTACCCAATAAAGAAAGGGTTTAATAATACTTTGGTCGTTGATGGAAATAAGTCCCAGCTCGAAGTAAAGCATGATATTGGGCATTGAAGGCGACACCCATAATAGCTGTTTGAGATATGTTGTTTCAGGTCCCGCCAGGGTTGGTAACTCTCTATGTCCCCACACATCCACTGCATATAATGCAGCTGAAATGGCCTGAGCATGGTAGACTTCTAGGGCACGCTTAAGGAGGTTTTTATGCGCAAACAAAGGGGACCCTGACAGTGTCTATCTAGCGGCCTATATCCCGGGTTAGAGTCTCAACCAGAGTCTTTAGCTCACCATCCTTTCACAGAAGAGAAATTTCCACTATATATCAATCTTTGTCATGCCCAAGGACAGTCCAGCACCAAAATGCCAAGCAATTATCTTCTGAACAAGAGTACCAACAGCAACCCCAGACACGTGTTTTGTCAGTGAGGTGGAGCTGTGCCTCTCTAAGCACAGTGAGCAAGGGTTCCACGTCAGGCCGAAACACGTGTCTGGGGTTGCTGTTGGTACTCTTCATCAGAAGAGAATTGCCTTTTGGGCAGGACAAAGACTGATATGTAATGGACATTTCTCTTCTGCGAAAGGGATAGTGAGCTAAATAATCTGGTTGAGACTCTCCCGGGATATAGGCCGGTAGAAAGGCACTTCCAGGAGCCCATGTCATGATTCCCAGTAGAAGGCAGGACATATTCCCCCATGCTAGTATCCCTGCCGAACCAACCAGAGTATTGGGCCCGTTATCTCACACCTGAAGCATTGGCAAGATATGGGCTTTAAGGGTAGCTGGATGGCCTAGGCAGCAGTGTATTAGTGCGAATAGCCTACACCAAGATGGCTGCCAAGTCGAAGCACAGAATGGCATCCAAGATGGCACCCAGATCACCCATGCTGAAGACATCCCTGGTGGACTAGTGTTCATGGGTGCAGCCCAGGGCTATAAAACCACGCTCTGGGCCGCACCCCGTGCTTAGCGTTTCTCTTGCTACACTAGAAGCAGTGCAACACTTACCATCTGCTCCAGTGCAGCGTTTCTGCAAGAATACAGCAACTGGAAACACCCGTCGGATCTCCGATCTTCTGCTACTTACCCACTTTGACTCCTGCTTGTTTCGATCGGCTAATCGCTGCCAACGGACCCCTGAAAGAGAAAGCGCAGGTCAGGACATTACTGTGACTCGCGCCCCAGGCCACCTCCAAGAAACCTCATTCTTTTGGTTGCAATCCAGACAAGGCTGATACTTTCCTGCTTCTGTGACATCCTGGAGGGTAACTGCACCTATGAAAGGAAAACTCAAGACATTAAGAAAACACAGAAACACAAGACTATTTCAACACAGCGCAGACATTATTTCAACGCAGCTCGCGCTCCGCATACAAACTGTTGATCAAGCTGCCAAACCGAACTTACAGACTCACGCTTCGCTGTACAACCACCATCCACACTTCCCGAGACATTTAACTGACCAGGAGCATTGTGGGTGTCGCAGCAGGACTGGACCACGTTTGACCAATGAATCAACTGGACCTGGTGCTGAGGGCTGCACGCTGGAACTTGCCGCCACATACAGAAGCCTTACAGAAGCCTTAGGGGGAATCAAGGGAGGTTTGGGGGGAATAAGTACAGAACCAACACTAAAGTGTCAACTTGTTGGTCGTAGGTCACACAGTGGCCAACTTACCAGTCCACACAGCAGCCATCATAACCACACCAGCCAGAGTGGAGAATCAATCCCAAAACACTCCCACCTGCACTGTGCCCTGGGCAACGTGCCATTCTGCAAATGTGGTGGGGAAGGAGTGTTTTGGACTACCATCACGTCTGACATAAAGCTGACCGCCTAAGACGGGCGCCCCTGCAGAACATCAGAAGGTAAGCATTACACCCTCCTTGTTTGTGAATAATATGTAGCTTTGGGTTCTCACCCTAAATTGATAGGGTAATCCAAACGTGGACCCCTTGCTCACTGTTCTTAGATAGGGACCGCTCCATCTCACTGATGCGGCCCAACCAGGCCGAAACATGTGTCTGGTGCTGCTTTTGGTACTCTTGTTCAGAAGAGAATTGCCTGGCATTTTGGCGCTGGACTGCCCTTGGGCAGGACAAAGACAGATATGTAATTGGCATTTTCTCTTCTGTGAAAAGGATAGTGAACTAAAGAATCTGGTTGAGACTCTCTAGGGATATAGGCCGGTATATCCCAGGACTCCATGGAACCCCTTGTTTGTACCTAAGGAGGTTTTTTACCATGATAAATTTTAAAAACCTGAGATTCCATGGCATTTTCTCTCCAGCGACATCTTGGCCAATGTCAAGGTGCTTCAACCACTTGCCATCATTTGAGAGCCTGATGCCAGGTAATCAAAATAAGGAACTTCCTATATTCTCTCATTTCCAATCTAAAGATTAACCCTGGAGAATGGATCTCGCTTTTTGCCACAGCTCATCATCTTAGTTTTTGACCTGTTGATCTCTAAGCCATTTGTAGCACCGAAATCAACAAGGTGGGCAACTGATAGAGAAAACCCTGATGGTGTACATGAGATAATGACTACATCCTCTGCAAAACGGAGGATGCCGATCTTCTCACCCCTCAGGACGGGTGCATTGGAATAATTTACTGGTAAGTCACTTGTGTATAGCTGTGTTGTAAATGCCATATCATATCATATCATATATCATATCATATCATATCATATCATCTAGCAGTTCATCAAACAGGGTTGGGGCTAATATACATCCATGTCTCACCCGCTTTTCTGCTGGGAATGCATCAGTTGTTTCACCCCTCAAACCCCACCTCACCTTGGAGGTTGTGTTCCCATAAAGGTCAATGATTGCCGTTAGTAGTGAGGGAGGAATACTCTTATTCCGGAGCGCCTGTCACAAAACTGGTCTAGAGATGCTGTCAAAAGCAGCTTGTAGATCCACAAAACCCATGTTTATCTGGTGGCCACCTCCCATCCCCACATATTTATCTAGGATAAGGGTTAGTCTGAACACCTGGTGGATGGTACTGATTCCTTTTCTAAAAGCTGCTTGTAAATGGCTTATGGCATTGGTGCTTGTCGCCCAATATTCTGGTTTGACCTGTAGTACTTTCCCATGGATTTTGCTTTCTGCGTCGAGTAATGAGATAGGCTGGTAGTTTTGGATTGCCTGGCTCACCCTTCTTGAAGATTAGAATAATTTCTGCATTTTCCATGATTCCGGGGTTATGCCTGTGCTAGCAATGGTGTTAAATAAGGACAATACGTAAGGTGCCCATATGGTGGGTTCATTCATAAACATAATCCACTGGTAAGGGGTTAGGTCCTGGGGCTTTCCAGTTGGATTGCCTAGCTATTGAGGACACTACCTCTGCTAATGTTATGGCAAGAGGGAACCAAAGTGATTCTCTATGGGCTTCTGCAGGTACCTCACCATGCAAGGTCTGGAATTCTGGTCTGGACTCAGTATAAAGCAAGGAAAGGTAAGTAGACCATGCATTTTCTATAATAGGTTCTTGTAGGGGGTTCTTATTTTCCTGGCTACCCACACTGACCAGTTGCCATTAGGTTTCAGCATATGTCTCATTTGTGGATTCTTTGAGTTCTTCCCATGTGGCAAGTGAGTGGATAAGAGCTTGGCTCTGGCCTTCCTGCAATCACTGTCAAACCAGCCTCCCTTTTCCATTGAATGTAGTGCAACTGCTTTGACAGTTCTTATAAAATAATGAGCTACTGTCGCAGATAGTGCATTGTGGGTGCCAAATATTCTACCTTGGTCGAGAGTGGGTTGACCTTCCAGGAGTTCTAGAGTCGGGATCACATTGTTATAAATCAATGGGAGGGGCACACACTATTTGTAAATTCAATTGCATGACTTGTGGTGGTGATGACCTCCATGTTCAGACATGTTGCGCCATGGTCACTTACCTCACCCGATAAATTTGAAATGCGCTGATAAGCCTCCAACTGGGAAGATCAATGAAAATATAATCCATATGGCTGCATTTGTTTCCGCTGAAGAAAGTTGGCTGAGGCGGGATGTCAAGTTTTATGCACCCATTGTAGGCACACAGCCCTATTCTATATAGGAGCTGTGATGATTGTACAGCATATTTGTAGTATTTTGTTATAGCCAGGGGCTGTGTGCTCAGGGATGTTCCATTTGTTATCCTCTTGTGCCAAAAGGTCCATCAACTAATAATTTGGTTCTAGTAGTAGGTTCATATCACCACTATGATAAGGGCATGTTTATCTTTTGCTTTTTTGCTCCATTCTTCTAATAGGTTTTCCAGTCTTTCGACTGTGTCCATACCATTTATCCCATAGGTTGATCCTCCTGTCTGGGAAGTTGATTGATTCTCGGGGGATGCCTTTTGTCCTCAGCCATAGCTAGTCTTGATTTCATGCTGTTTATTTCCATTTTTAGTTCATGGACCAGTTTTGATAGAGAAAAGAGTTCCTGACCAATGGAGTTATAGATTGGGACATGAGGGTGGGATATGTTCGGACACTGGCTTACTGGATGGTTTAACATGTCCCTTACAAATACTAAAGTTCATCCGGTCTTTAGTTCTTGCTCCTAGATTTATACCAGTATGATTACATTGTTACAGTGGGATATATTGCTAACCGGATTAATGGTCCTTGGTGTCTCCTTCTTGGCTAGGAGTAAAAAACGATTCACCGTTGCAATATCTCCGTTGATTTTGCAAAGGGCGGTGGACTCAGCTAGGGGGTTATTAGTTTCTTTTGTGGAGGTTGCATTATTTTGGTATTAGATAATATTAGAGATCTCTACCTCAATCCGCACTGCATTTGGATGTATTTCCATTGGAAAGGTGTAATTATGTCCCCCCGCCTTTGGTTTTCCACCTGGGTTAACTACAGAGTCACATTCGAAGAATTTCTTTTGAGTATTCTGGGAAGCTGATTGTTTGGCCTTTGCAAACTGTAGCTTAGTTTGTAGCAATCTCCCAATGGGGGTGTTCTTGTCATTTGTATCTCCCCCTTCTTTATGTGGCACTGCAGGGGGTACCTTTCCCTTAGGTGGTCCTTCCTGATGGCCAATATCGTCTAAGTGTTACTCAATTTTATTTCTAAGGATGTTGTCTTCTTTTATCAGGGCTACTAGTCGTGCTGTTCTTTTAGCACCTTGTGAAGGGGAAATCTGTGTAGTCACCTTGCATTTGGCCAGATTATGTCCCACCCATGTGGCTTTGCCAAAAAACCAAGTGCATACAAAAGGACACGTTATTTATCAATATAAACAGCTATAGATCACACACTTCCACACCATCTGTGCAGGTTTAGTTTAGATGGTCCTAAAAGTCCACTAACTGGACACAAGAGGGAACGCACAACTGGTACAAGGGGCTGCATTAGTCCATCTCTCCTCCTCCTCCTGTAGCCTCTGTCAAGTGGCCGGAAGGCACAAAAGGGATCAGTAATTTTCACAAAAGATGTTAATCCTTATCCAATGTTTCCACTTTGTTTGTCCGGCACTGATTTCGATGTAATGGCAACACTTGAGGGGTAGGATGTGGGAGCAGTATGGTGTGGGTTAGGCAGTACAGAGAGGAATTCCGGATTGCCTCTTGGGCTGCCTTTGTTCATCTCACCTCCCTCCTTGGTACTATACAAGTTGATGGTGTAAGACCGTGAAGGGGAAGAAGTGCAGCTTTATTTCCTTTTATGCTTCCTCTATGGCAGCCGCAGTGCAAGTGTAAGCGAGAAATGCACTACTCCTGGAAGTCAAGGGGTGCTTGAGATGCTGGAAATGTATTGGAGGTAAAGTGCATACTTGTCGCCTACCCACTTAAACTGTGTGTCCTGCTTATTTTATGCACAGAAGTCCAGTTTGGACCACTGGCTATGTAACTCTTAATTTTGCACTTGGTGAACAGTGCCTAGAGCTCCCATGGGTAGGGGTATGGGTTAGGGCCAGCTAAATGCTGATGTGACAGTGGCTCTAATCCTCCATTTTTGGAATACCCAGGCCCTGCCATAGGAATCAATGGACTCTTACACAAAGGCAAGATGGCTACTGGTGGCCTCTTGGTTTCATTTGCCTTACCCCCTTGTTCCTCAAAGTCCTGAGAAGCCCTGGTCTGTCCACCTTCCCCTGAATGGCTGTTGGGTGGAAGGACCATATATGGCTATGGGGATGCCTCCTGCCAGACTGGCTGGAGCCTTCCAAGGGGCTGCTTGTTGTGGGTACACCCTTGGGGTGGAGCCTACCTCAATGGAATGACTAGTCAATATGCATTCAAAGTTGTATGTGTCGGGTGAATAGCCTACATTCCTGTGGGCCTGATTGGGTGCTGCCTGCATGAATGCACTTCTGTGTGATTGGCTGGCTGAGCCTGGCTCAGTCCGAGTAAATTGGAAATGTTTAATATAACAGGGGGCCTCAAAGTCACCTCCGTGTCAGAAGCAGTAACAAGAAACCTAAAGCCATCCTAATCTTGCATCCTGGAGTACAGCTGGACGAAGAAGTGTGCGGCTGCAAATCTTCAAGCAAACCAAAAGCTGCTGTGCTGACTCATGGACTGAACCAGAGAGGACCCAGATAGGGGACCTCTTCCTGAGCTATGAGGGAACATCATGCAACTGCTGCTCTTTACCAGAAGTGTCCTGGAAACCAGTTCTGTGTGCCTGCCATCCAGAGAAGAGATCTTTGTGGGTCCAGAAGAGGAGTGCCTGAACTTCTTGAGGCCGAGAAGTTAATCTGTGTTGCCCAGGGTCCGGAGGAGTGTTTGTGACCGGTGGAAGCCAGGTTAGGTTGCTGAGTATAACCCAGAAGAGGGGTACACTCGCAGAGTACTGCTTGACACCCAGAGCTATGAAAGTTACAAATTGTTGAGGAATCTATCAAGGGGCATCCATGTCACAACATCTGTCCACTTGTCCACTCCGTAGAAGACACTGCTTGGAGAAACGACTAACCCTGAGGGAGTTGGAAATGGAGGAGCGAAGAGCTTGAGTAGGAAGGTATTTCCGAAGGGAGAGTTGAAAGTATGTGGACCCCGGCCCCAGAAGGTCTTGTGGACAATGAAAGGGTCTTGAACTTAATCCTTGCAGCAACTGGGAGCTAATGAAGAGATTTCAGGGCTGGAGGGATACGATCCCTGGGCTTGAAGCCAAAGACAAGTCTCACAATCCTGTTCTGGATCAGTTGCAGAGGGCAGAGAGTAGTAGCAGGCAGCTTTAGAAAGAGGTTGTTGCAATAGTCCAGCCTAGAGAGAACCAGAGCTCTCGAGCCAGTGAGCTTCTGGGGGAAGGAGAGGAAAGGAAGAATACCTCTGAGGAGGTGCAGGTGGTAGTTTGACTTTTTAGAGATGTCATAGATGTGAGGAGAAAAGGAAAGTGTGGGGTCGAAGATGACCCTGAGGTTCATAGCATCACAGGTGGGAGCAGGGAGAGGGCCAAGGGAGGCTGGCCAGAGAGTAACAGCAAATGAAGGTGCAGCAGTGCCAATGAGGAGGATCTCTGTCTTACTGGCATTAAGGCAGAGGTTGTTGGTGGCACACCACTCCTGGATTGCAGACAAACAGTCAGAGATGAGGGAAGGAGAAGAGGTGGCAGAGGGGAGCCTGTAAACGAGCTGTCATCCGCATAGCACTGAGAATTGGAGCAGAGAGCAGCAATGCAGTGGGTCAGGGCTCCCAGGTATTGGTTGAAAAGCCAGGGAGAGAGGTTAGACACCTGGGGAACACCACACGTGGAGAGTTGTAAGCGGTTTCAACCCAGCACTCCAACTAAGTCAATGCCTAGTATGGGATGCCCAATGGAAACCCTTATTTATATATTTCTATGTCAAAAGTTATTTTAATTCTGGATGATGTACCCTTATATAACGCCCCTCTCTTTGAATCCCCCCGGTCTCACTGAACCAAGAAGAAGGTTTGTTTTGCAAATTAAAAGATTTATTTGAAGAACTGAAAAATATATAGATTACACTTTTATGAATATGAATAATATCTGAATATGAATATGAACAATGATCAGCAATGGGTAATATTACAATATCAACAATCTCTTTAATCAATAAGGAGTCGGAATAGGAAGAATAATATAGCAGAGAATACTTTGTATGGATTCAAGAAATTGCAATGATAGGAAGGAATGCAACACAGAAATAAACTTCATATGAATTTAACCAAAGACAATGTGATCACTCTTTCCCCCTGTTATTACTCACTTCTCCGAATATGCAATATGAAGAGATGGAATGAGGGAACACAGGTATCAGGAATAACAATTAACAATTGCAGTTTCAATCCCGATTCCCCCCCCCAGCAAGCTTAGAGAGAACAGGATGATTTTAAACAGGACAAACGCTTTGAATGTGGTTGAATTGAATGGGAAAAATGCTAAAATGATTTTAATTCACTAAATTAGAATTCAGCACTAGTGAGAGTTGCTTTGGATTGGTTCAGGGAAACACAAGCAATAATTGTTGGATGATAAACAGATTGAAAACGAATTTCAGAAGTTGAAAGCTAGAAATAGCTATATTTACAGGGAGTGAAATTGAGCCAAATGCAAATTCGCAGCAACTTTTCTGCGTGCGAGAAATGCGATCACGGAAAAACTATAAGCAGTTGGAATGTCGTTTTGGGTTCCTATGAAAGCTGAGGATGTTAGCTTCAAAATGACATTTAAATTCCTAGCACATACGTTTCAAAAGTTACAGAGGTTTTAATGAGGGTAGATTTTTCTCAAAAAGGGTCAAGATTTTACAAATGAAAGATACGCTTTCAAAATTAGAAACCAAGATGGACAAAATAGATTCTACAATGCAGCTCTGGATATGTTGGAACGGGTTGAATAGGATTACTTTAAACTAAGAGATGACTATGGACAGTTCTATACTAAATACTCACTACTATGGATTTGGAATGGAATGGGCCCATCAAAGATCTGGTCATGTGTTTGGACTGGACTTTGCTCACCAACGGACACGTCTCAGGCACTTGGTTCTGCTCTCAGCAAGGCAATCTGGTCTGCACGGCCCCTTGGATTGGATCTGACAGGTTCTGGGCTACAGCTCTGCTGGACTGATCTGGATCTTGGGTTCTAGCAAGGTTCTTGGCCAGAAGCAGCAAACAGCTCAGCCCGGCTGTTGAATTGATTAGGCCCTGTGGAAATTTAGGGGTTAAATCAGGTTGCAAGATTTTTTTAAAGGCCTTCTGAAAAGGGTTCAGCTTTCTGGGTTAGGCCTCTGCTTCAGGGTTCTGGAGTCTGGTTCTGGAGTCTGGTTCTGGAGTCGGGTTCTTGAGATGGGTTCTGGAGATGGGTTTTTCCTGCAGAGTGCTTCGCCAGTAGATCAGTGATGAGTGAATGTGTGTCTTGCATGTCCTCAGCAGTCCCTATTTTTCCATTTTCCAAAGGGGTGGGAAGGCTGATTATACAATGCCCAACCCTCTAAGGATCTGATAGGTCAGAGAATTCCTCCTCTCCTGATTTGAAAAAGGAACGGTGTGTCATGTTGTGATATAGTGATGCTGCCATTTTCAATATAGGGAAGAACCTCCCCTTTGTTCTTACTCAGAAAATCTATTTTTCCCAAAAAACATATTTCCAAGATGCACAACTTATTAATAATACATAATTACATGACAGATTGAACTAAGGTACGTTTCTGTCCAAATCTTATCTTCCTATGAGTTTTGGTTCATAAATGACAGTTTTTCACGCTTTTGGGCGGTTACTCAGTGTCAGTTCTGTACCAATTTTTACACATGCATACACATACGGCCTGGGCATATTCCTGTAATTTTTCATGTTCCTAACATAATCACAAATGCTAGAATATTAACTTTTTTCGTGGTTCAGTCTCTGAATGTCGCACAGATTCCAGATTAGCTTTAGACTGTGAGCGAATTTTTCATTTTAACAACCTATACATTTCATATTTGTATCAGTACAGTACAATTTGCTATAAGTCTTTTTCTAAAACATACAGTTACTTTAGTTTCAAATCTACATTTTTAGTCTGCCCTGCCTCCAAAGCTTGGCTGAGTCAGAGAGTCACATGGCTTCTTCCTGCCAGGGCGGTTGGTGTCAGTTACACCTGAATTAGCATTTTCTTTTCAGTTCAAGGAACCCATTGTCTCTTTCCCAGAGCAACATGCCAGAGTGCCCCTCCCAGTTCCTTTCACACCAGCCTGCCGGTTTCTTAGCAGAGCAGGGGGGAGATTATTTTGTTGGGTAGAAGGTGTAGAATGTCTTTGAAGCTCAGTATGGAAAACCTCTTGGAATTTTAGCTGAATCAGGTTACCTTATAGTCAATTGTAACAATGTTCCTTGTGCAAAATTACAGTTACACATTTGAAATAAGCAAACATATCTTCAATTCCAGTCTTTTTCAACATGACAATCAATGTGTGGCACCCTATATTGCATTTGATGGAAGTCCCTTCTTTGGCATATTTAGCTTTTGAGACACAAGTTTCTCCTGCAAGATTTAGAGATCGCCAGCATCTGACAGAGGCGAGTAACGGTATTGCACCCATTTTTGACAGATTTCTTCCCAGCAACCATCTTCAAAAGCAGATTTTTACTGTGCATTTCTGGGTGATTTTAGCGAGCAGAATGCTTTCCAGTGGCCATTCTGATGTTCCTGATGCAAGCAATGCAGAGTAATGTTGCAGGACCAGGACTAGTGGGGGAAAACATACCACAAGCCCCCCCCTCTTGCGATTTGGCGTTATTCGCCCATCAATGGGAATTCGCAGGAGTGGGATGTCAGTTTCATCTCTTCTGATTCCACAAATGGCAAAGTTCCTCATCTTTTCCTCCATCAGGGGTGGATCGATCGGTTCTCCTTGCCAGTCCTGATGTGAGTATTGAGCGATACTCCTCGCCCCTCGGATCTTTGCTCCCGGTCCCCGGGTAGTCCTCCTTGGTTTCCGTCTCCATGGTTTATCAATCCTAGGATGACAAAGCAAAAACATATTCGTAGACATTTCCCCACCACTATTAATGTAGTGGGGCGGACACATACATTTTGATAAATCAGAACACATTTTTATTATTGTATTTTATATGCTATGTATGGAATGGAGTTGGCATTTTATGGATCTGTAGTGGCCCCCTCTGGGGTTCCAGAAGGCTCCTCCAGTTGCTGCAGAGCATGCCTAGGATGGCAGCACTTTAGTTGGTTAATATGGACCCACTTATCTTCCCGCCCTGCCAAACTGCCCTTGGGGAAGTGGATTTTGGAGGCGACTGGTGAGATTTTGTCTACAATTTCAAAAGGACCCCTCCAGGTAGGCAAACATTTGCACTGTTTGGCCTGGTTTCTTTGGAAATTATATAAGTAGACCTGGTCTCCTACATTGTACTCTTTTCTGGTCGTCTTCAAGTCATAGTGGGTCTTCATGCTGTCGGCTGATCTTTCTAGATTTCGCTGAGCATAGGCAAAAGCATGTTAAAGGTGTTTTGTCAGATTTTCAACATACTCACGAGTTGTGGAGGCATTGATCAATGTCTGCTCTTGGGTTCTATAGAGCAGATGTTGGGGAAGCACCATCCTGCGTCCAGTCATCAGCTCAAATGGTGACATTTTAGTTGCCGATGAAGGGGTAGATCTGATGGCCATTAGGAAAAGAGGTAATCGAATATCCCAACTTAGCCCAGAATCTGCCACAAACTTTTTTAATATGCTCACAATTGTTCTGTTGTATCTCTCGACTACACTACTAGAGGCTAGCCGATAAGCAATGTGTAGCTTCCTTTAACCCCAAGTATTTCCCACATCTTGGTCATTACTTCGCTGGTGAAATGGCTACCTCTGTCTGACTCGATCCTTTGGGGTAGTCCAAAACGCGAAAAGATGTGGTTGATCATCAGGGCAGCTGATGTTTCTGCCTTGCAGTTTGGGGCCGGGAGACATTCCGCCCATTTAGTAAACAAGCATGTCACGATCAACATGTACTTGTTTCCCCTAGAGGAGTGAATCACGGGCCCGATAAAGTCGACTTGCAAATCTGACCATGGCAGTGGCATCCCCTTCTTTTGGAGAGGCTCACAATGTGTGAGGGAATTTGGCTGAAATTGTGCACACACAAGACACCCCTTCAAATATTGGTCAAGGTCGTGCCCCATGGGTGGCCAGTATGCAACCTCTCTTAAGATTTCAAGTGTTGTATGAAACCCCATATGACCGGCTGTGGCCGCATCAAGGGCGTGACTTAACATCAGGCTTCGGAATGAGGTAGGAACCACCCACTGATCATGGCCAGCTAGGGATTTCCTCACCAACAAACCGTCTTGGTTTCGGAACATTTCTGGACATTTCATCAACACTCTGAGGTCCTCTTTCCCTATGTAATCGGTATACGTCAGGGGAAAGTTCTCAGGGTCCTCAATGTGTTGATAAAACTTACCAATTATTGGATCCCCTTTTTGAGCTGTAATCAAATCAGCATCTGGGCTCTCATTACTCCAATGTGCAGTTGAGAGTTCATTGTGAGCATTTGTCTGGGACCTAGTGATAGCAGTGACTTGGATTTCCACCAACAGGGACTCGATCTCTATTAGATCCCCTTGGATGGCCTTGGTTGTGGCCAGCTGATCAGCCAAGTCATTTCCAGTTTTGTCTGGTCCCTCTACTTTAGAATGACATTTGATCTTTTTCCAGTAGATGGTCATCCCATTCGAGGTGACCAGATCATCAATATTTTGAATTAATTTCCCCTGTTTCCAGAGTTTGTTATTAGCACATAACATGCCTCTGGTTCTCCAGTAAACCACGCGCTCCACCAATCTGTTCCGTACATAATCCGAATCTGTGATTATGACCAGTTCATGGAGTTGATGTTGGACAGCAGTGATGATGGCTTGATGCACAGCCATCAACTCTGCCACTTGACTACTTTGGGGACCAATCTTGTACCCAGCGGAGGGTTCTGGGATCTCATTCACCCATGCATTCCCTACGCTGGCCACAAGTTCCTTTTCCCCGTTGTTGTCAACGTGGTAAGAGCATCCATCCACATAGACAGTGGGCATTCCCTCACACTTGTCTTCTTCAAAGACTTTGTGTGGGGAATTGAGGTATGCCTCCATGTTGTCCTTGATTTTAAGACTCTCGTCCTCGGACAGTTTTCTCTAACACAATCATGGGAGTCAGCCAGACCTTACGCAAGGGGACTCTTCTTGTTTTGGCCATATCTGACCTCCACAGGAAAGCCTTGCATTGACAGAATCCAGGAAGTAATTCAGGAATTACTCACATTTCCGGCCTGGATTCTGTCACTTTGGAGATATTGCAGAGGCTGGTGTGGAGTCTCCACTATAATGTGTTCCCCCTGGATAAACGGGCGGTAATTCTTCAATGCCCACACCGTTGCCAGGAGTGCCTTCTCACAATCGTTGAATTTTTCCTCCAAAGAGGCTAAAGTTTTACTCGCATAGGAGATTACTTTATTGACCTTGTCATGCTTTTGTTATAATACTGCAGTCAAGCATGTATTAGAGAACCCTGTCTCCACGAAGAACTCCTTGTTTCTGACAGGGTAAGCTAGGCAAGGCACTTAAGAGAGGCTTCTTTTGAGTTGTCTTACTGCCATGGCTTGTTCTGGGCCCCATTCCCACTTGACCCCTCCTTCAAAAGATGAATCAGGGGTCTGGTGATCTCTGCGTAGCCCTCAATGAACTTTCTGCTGTAATTAGTCAGTCCAAGGAGGCTCCTTAGTTCCCGCAGAGTTGTGGGGTCTTTCAATTTCTGGAGGGCTTCCACTTTCTTTTCCTGGCGACAGAGACCCTGAGGAGTAATCTCATGCCCCAAGAAATATACACGGGTTCTACATTACTGTGCCTTTTGGAAGGAAAGTTTTGCTCCGGCGGCCCTCAACTGTTTCAGAACATAACGGATCTCCGCTATGTGCTCCTCCACAGTTGAGCTTTTGATGAGTACATCATCTATATCGGCCAGGTCTCCCAGGTCGGGCATGGCCTTATGTAGGAAAATGTTGAATTCATTGCCGGAGTTGATGTATCCGAAGGGAGTCCAGGTCCATGTGTACTGCTGGCCCCCAAAGGTAAAAGCCAGCTTGTATTGGTCCTCCCTACTGACAGGTACAGTCACCTGTAACACCTGGATCTGGGCAAGCCCTTGGTCAATGTAGGGAAGTGGCCATCGGGAAGTATGGACCTGTTTGTTGAGCTCCCTAAGGTTGGCGCAGAGTCTCCACTGGCCGTTTGGCTTCAATATCCCCAGCACCGGATTATTGAAGGTACTTTGGACTGGACGAATTATCCCACGGGACTCAAGGTTCTTAATTATTTCAGTAAGGGACTCCATTGAAGGCAGAGGCAAGCGATATTGCTTCACTAACACTGGAGTCATGCCAGGGTCTGTGGGAATTGTTGTTGTCTGGATGTCGGTGTGACCACAGTCATATGAGTCCACCGCAAAGAGATCTTGAAAATCCAAGAAAACTTGTTTCAACTTTTGCTTCGCTCCAGAGTCTCAAAGGCATCAGCTAGGTTGACTCTCTCTTCAGCCATTTGCCTGAAGCCTGGAAAGACTTCTGGTTTTGCAATCTCAGCGGCCTCCTCCAGCTGTGTGGAGAAGTCCCTGGTCAGAGTGCTGATTTGGACTGGAGGCTTCAGGTGGGAAAGGCAGCCCTCATGGACCTGGAAAATCACCTCATCTGTCCTGAAGTCACAACTTCCTTACTATAAGGGCAGGAAGTGTACACCAGGAAGTTCCCCACCATGCCAGGTGAAGATCCTGTCTGGTGTTGTGTTGTCATCACTGTCACTGTCAAAACAGTCCTTGGGGATTGGTCCTAACAGTTCATTGCCTAAATCAATGGAAAAATGTCGGTCATCAACCGCCATTCCAATAATGGTGGCTGCGGCTAGAGTGATACTCTTTAAGTCGCTGTTATCCACCTCTATTGGAATGGTGTCATGTTCTATATTGACTAGTGGTGTTGGGTTTACCCCCAACCCTTGCTGTTGGAGAGAAGCATTTAGATGAATATAAGCATCAGGGTTTTTCAATTTCTGTCCTCTTTTAACTTTCATTTCCAGGGAGAATTGTCAGGTCCTTTCTGGGATGGTGACTTCCTCTCCAATCTGAATTTCAACGGCATAAGGCAGCAGTTGAGCTGACCTAAATGCTTTCTCTGGATCTGGACCAAGCTTTGAAGTTTATTAGGTCCAAACTAATGGCAAAGCGATTTAGAATGTCACTGCCTAAGTAAGCCAGGCTCTGAGCTGATTTCACATCTTTCTGGACTATAGGAGTGGGAATGTCTGATTGTGGATCGGTAAAGAATTTCAAAGTGTTTCCTTCCAGTGTGGAATCCCACCTTAAACTGGAAGGAAGGTTGATTTTCAGAAATAGAGAGGACCCCCCATCACCAGTTTGCTGTCGTACTGCTATTACTGTCACGTCTGGAATTTGGTTGTTCTGGAAGTGAAATTCTACTTGGTCAGATTTTTGTTCAACCATGTGGCATGTGCCGTTTAAACTAACACGGTTGACACTCTGTTTTAACTTTATTGGTCGGCTAGTCTGGGTCCAGAGGACCTTGTTTACGCAATCTATTAGGGGTGACAACCTTTGCAGAAGGTCATTCCCTAATAAACAAGTGGTGCGCTCTGGAGTCACAACTATGACCGGCTGCTTCACCTTGTGTCACCCAATTTTAATGTCCAAATCTGCAGTCCCCTCGATGAGAATTTCCTTCCCGTCAAAGTTCTGAAGTTGTCCAGGAAGAGAAGTGTGAGGAATTGATAATTCTCCCCCCTTCCTGAATTCAGTTTATCAAAGGTCTTTTTGGACAGAAGGGTAGCTTGGGATCCCGGGCTCACCAGTGCCAAAATTGTACCCTGCCCCTGTACTTGTACCGGGGCATAATATCTTCACTCTTTCTCCGCAAGGGGGCACAGATAATGTACATTTTTGGACAACTGGTTGGTTAATTTTCTAGTTTTGGACATTGAGAGAGAAGAGATTTGGGCAGAATTCTGTGGGGAGCCTAGGGAATCTGAAAGAAAAAGGTGGCAACTAGAGATGGGAGAAGTTTTGAGTTCCCCTGGTTCTGAACCGCCCCCCCCCCTTTTTGGAGGCAGTCACCAGGATGGGTTTGAACCAGGGGATTTTCATGCTGTTGGTTCTGAGGTTGGATGATGGGCTGCACTAGCTCAGTCCCCACATCTACCCAGTCTGGATTTGTATCCTTTGGGACCCATTTTTCCTTGGGAGGAGTTCCCCCATCTCTGAAGGAGAAGATCCTTTTGCCAGGATCATCTGAGGATCCCTCTCCTTCAAATTGGAAGATCTGTACTTCCTCTACAAAATGTTTGGGACCTTTGTTTCTCCTACCCACCCTCTGCTCCTTGGATGGCAGACTTTCAGGGGCAGGAGATTTTTGTTCTGGTTCCTGGGTTTCCAGGGGCTTTTTACAAGTGGGGAAGGAAGCTTCCTCCAAGCTTTACACCCCCCTTCCCCTTGTCCCTCCTCCCTGGGAACCGGTGGGTTGTCAGGGTGCTGCCCCCGTCATTGTTCTGGAGCACCAGGTCCAGAGTTTGGGGCATTCTGTGCGGGATGTTGATCTGAGGGTTCTGCTGAGCCCTCAGCATGCAACCCAGATCCTGTGCCATGTTTTGGACCTGGCACTCTGACAGTGACACCCGCTCAGGCTGATACGGGGTTCTCATTTCTCCCCTGCGCTGATCCCGGGAAGGGTAGCTATCCCTTCTCTGGTAATTCCCCGGGTTGGGAATATTTGGGTACCCCTCCACCCTTGGCCTCCCCTCTACCGGATTAGGTTGTCTGGGCTCAGGAAAGTGGGGAAAGAAGGATGGATTGTTCTGGGGTTGGAAGTTCTGTGGGTACCTGGGGAAAAAGTTCTGACCAGGATTTGGGGAATTTCTGCCCTCCTGTGGGAAGTGAGGAGGGATGTTCCCTGGGCTAGGTGCTGCTTGGTTGGATCCCCCCTTGGGCTGGAGGAGTCCACACATAGCCCAGGATGGGTCTGTTCCCCTTGTAGCAGGGACTTACATAGTCAGGCGAGTGAGGGATCCCATTTGTGGGACTACTTCCTTGGCTCCCTGTCTGTGACTGGCACGAGGGCCTTCTGGGCTTGGTATTATTCTGCTGTACAGGCGGGTTTTTAGGCCCCCCATCTCTAAGTCTAAAATGGGGGCAACCTTTACCTCTGCCACCTTAGCAGCAGCAGGGGGGGTTGGTTGTTTTGGGGCTTTTTTGGGTATGCTTGTTTTCTATGGGCTTTTGCACCTCATAGATCCGGGTGGTCTGTTCAATGACCCGGTCTAGTGATCTTTTCTCATGAAAATCTCTCACTAGCTGTTAGGGAGAATTCCTATTATATGGCTAATTTCCCTTACCTATAGAGTCCCCCAGCAGCTTTGATGGATTTGAAGGGTTTGTTTCTTTTTACCTGCTAAGAGTGAGACTCTTTTTCCCACTCTTAGGCATTTTTGCTATGTGTGTTCTAGGCTATTTTTGTGTTTAATGCCTATGGGATTTTCTCTCACCCATAGGAACCATCTTTTTTTGCATGTGTTACACAGCACCCTCATTGCAGTGACACAGGGGTGTTGTAGCGACCCCCAAACATAGACTCCATATCCTGGGACTGACTACTGTCTACCAGGGCATGTAAAGTCCCCATTCACTTTACTAGTCAAATCTTACGAACTTAACCAGTCCAACCCATTTACTATTGAGGTACTGCAAAAGGTTCATAGTTTTTCCCTTGGGTTCATTTTCGAGGGGGTACCTTAAAGTCCCGCTCTCTAAAGTTTCTGGCTGGTGACAGTGGTTACTACCAAAAATATTCAACCGCAAATATTTTCCTATGGGATTTTCCCATTGTTCAAGGCTAACATTTTTACTGACAGCCTCTAACATACCGCCGGTTTATTTTATTATTAACTTTACTCCGGTAGGTTTTATTTGCCAGAACTTTAATATAACTTCGTTCTCGTGTCTTACTCTAAACTCCTAACCCAGGTCGGGGATCCTTTGTTCGCTCTTTTGGCGGGCTTCTGCCAAGAAGCCCTCCTTTTGGCGCCTCTGAGTCTGGGATGGGTCTGTTCTTTGGGAGGGGGAGTAGAACCCCTGGACAGAGTTGCCGCAGCAACTCAGGTCGCACTCTAACCTGATAGGCTGGTGGGTCTCCCACCAAGAAGACCACTCCATTGTGTGAGTGACAGCTAGGCTGTATGAATGGGTCTCTTTCTGCATAAAAGCAGGGTCCTTAGGACTGGAAGGGCAAGACATCGCCACTGGAACTACGAAACCGAAGGGGAGAGAAGCCACAGACATCTTCAGCATCTACACCACCGATGAAGCCCTGCCGGATCGTCTCACCACTTTTCTTCCACACAACGAGAGATCTTCATCAAAAGAGCCTTCTTCCCTTGAGCTGGTGGGAACAACCAGTTCACCCATCGCTCCTCCGGACCTGCCTTGGTCGAATCGACAGTGCCCAGCACTTGGAGACCGGATAGCCAGGCAGCTATCAACCCGAACGGCGATTAAAAGGAGCGTACCTTTTAAACTTCATTTCGCAGCACCGCGGCAGGTTTCATCCCTGGGTAATGCAGTGACTTGAACCTTCCTCCACAACGCGAGCCTCTCTTCCTCTGCTGGACCCCTCGAACTGCAGGAACTACCAGGAACAACTGCCACCGCAGGAGCCACTTCTTCACGTTTAAGGTACATTGTTCCGCCAGGCCTCCCTTTCCCCGTGGTAGCCATAAAGGTATTTTAAATCCTTTATCTACTTGTTGGGTTGGCCGCCCTCTCTCTTAACATTGTCTTTCGCCTCACATCTACCTTTTCAACTTTCGTTTACCACAGACTTGACTGCAGCTACAAGAACATTTATTCTCCTAAGCTCTTGGTCCTTTACCACTGACTCTGGTTCAGGCCTATTGACTCTGACTGATTTGTTAGATCTGTTCTCACTAGATTGATTTTCAATAAGAAATGTGTTGATGCACCTGAATATTCTAAGCCTCTCTTCATTCCTACTGCTTTAACTTGTGGAGTGCCATTTTGCTCAGTTTTCATTCACTTATCTTTCTGCTAAAGTGTCACTGTGCATTACTTGTTCACAAAACTTGAGGGAAGTGTTGCTAGGGGGTGTCTGAAGATATTTCGGTTTAACTTGTGCTTTCCCTCCCTTTAGTTAAATTGATAGAGTGCCATTTGTAGTTGGTTTTCACTGTGCCATTTTGCTCAGTTTTTACTCTACCGCAAACTTGTCTACAAATGAATAGGGAGTTGTATATACTTTTCCTTGTCTGAACTTAACTTACTTTATCAACTGTGATTCATGTGTTGAACTAGATGTGTATAGAATAAATATATTCTCTTTTTGATACAAAGCTTTGGTCAGTGTTTCCTTGTTCCATAGTACTGTGATACCTATTGTGTAAACCCTGAATACTGCTCATCTCCCTCTTGAGATAAGTCTGACTGCTCAGCCACAGCTACCAACTAAATCTTTGTGGTACAGACTGATACCAAAGGGGATTTATTGCTCTCACCTGTAGTCCTAATCTGGTGTAGTGCTCCCTAAGAGAACTGCATTGGATTCTGCCTAACACTGTTATACAGCGGTGGGATAAACGTATTGGATTTACATTTTAGTGTGCTACTAGTACCTTGGTTCAATTAACCACAAGGTTAACATCACAAAAAGTTATTTTAACAAAGTCAAAGATGGAAATTTATCGTCAGGAGACCCTCCTTGCAAAAACTGCTGATTATCTTAAAGATTTGTGCAGACAGAAAGGTCTTCCTGTCAAAGGCAAGAAAACAGAAATGATTGATAGACTGTTAGAGAAACAAAGTCTGGATAGTGGTGGTGTAGGCCCTACTACTCCAGCAAATGTGGCAAACAGTAATGAGGATAATGTTGAAAATGTTATTGTTGAGTTAGATGAGGAAGAGAAGGATAACAATGTCACCCCCTATGGTCCTCTGCCTGCTCAAGGGCCTTAACCTGTAGCTACTGGACCCTTACCAGGTCCCACATTAAGTCCTGAATGTATATCTCTAGAAAAAATGAGACTTGAACTTGAATTCAAATGAATTAGTGCCCAAACTGAACAGAGACATCAGGAACTAAGGCTCAAAAAAATGGAGCTCAACCATGAGCTTGAGATGAAGAAATTGTCTTTGGAAAATGCTTCTCTCCCCGAATCCTCTAGATCTTCCAGTACAAAAAGACCCTGGATGCCTAAAGAGATTGTGGGTATGTATGAACCTAAGTTGGATGTATTAGATTGGCTTGCTATGTTTGAATATAATCATGGGCTCCAGGATATCACAGGGAATCAGTTGATCCCCTGTTTGTTCTCTAGGCTCCCCCCTGTTGCATCTGATGTGGTAATGGAGTTGGGGGAGATGGATAGGATGGATTATGAATGTGTAAAGCTAGCTAGATTTGGGAAGACTCCTTCTCAGTACCTTAAGAGGTTTAGGACCCTCAAAAAGCATGATTGTACCCCTAGGGGATACTTGGGTGAATGAATGTTTGAAGAACTTAGAGGGATGGGTTAAGGGTTACAGAGTTAACACTTATGAGGGAATGAGCAATCTTGGTATGGTGGAGTCTATCTATGATGCCTGCTCTCCTGAGCTCAGGCAACACTTGGCTGATTCAAAATAATTAGATTCTAAGAAGCTAGCCAAGGCTGCTGACTTGTCGGTTGCCAACAGGGCTACTCGCAAAGATTCAGGGGTAACTCAGAAAAAGGATGAGGGAAAGCAGCCAAAGAAAGACAACAAAGATAATTCAAATAATTCCAATTCCAAAGAAAGAAGGCCACAAACAAAATTCTAAGAGTAAGCCTCAAGGGAAACCTAATCAGGCTAGTGTACCTTCTGGTCCCAGACTAGAAGGAGGTCAGAACAAGCCATCATTCATAAAGACATTTGGAAAATGTTATGTTTGTGGCTCTACTGATCATGTGAAAGGGGATCCCAGATGTAAGGGTAAACCTTCAGGGGTCCACACTTTGTCCTTAGCCTTCGCTCCAGAGGAGGAAGTACATATGGCCAGTGGAAACCTTCAACTACTAGCTGATGATCCCATTGGAGTCTCAGCTAGTGTATCTTTAGTATCTCTAGGGTTGTGGGAACAACAGAATTTAGATGTGTATAATTCTATCCCTCCTAATACTAAAGAGTATTATAAAGACAGTGTCCTAATCAATGGTCAGGAGACTCCTGCCATTAGAGACACTGGGGCCAGCATAACTGTGGTGGACACATTTTTTTTCAAGGTGGATGATGTTGCTAAGGCACCCTCACCAAGTTAGCTGGAGAGCCTCTGCAGATGCTTCCCCAATTACCAGCTCTCATCTAGTGCAATTAAATGACTGTCAGGATACCTGTGAGTGTACAATCTGAAGTACCAGGAAGGAAGCTGTTGGGCAATGATGTGAAAGACCTGGGAGTAGTGTCAAGTACTCCCAGACCTCCTAGTAAGAGATTACAGGAGCTTACCAGACCTGCAAGGGAGAGGACCTTCAGAGGCTCTCCTGAGGAGATGATAGAAAAATAAATCACTCCTACACCACTGGAGTTACTAACTGCTATTTCCAAGCAACCAGAAGCAAAGGGGAAACCCAAGACTTCAAGGAAGAAGAGAGCAGAAAGCACTCCAGTGCTGCCAACCAGGAAATCTCCTAGGTTAGCAAAAATTATCAGTCCAGAAAAACCAAACACCCTTTGAGGGTCCGGAAATGAATGATAATTGATTGGCCGAAGACGAACAGCCTCATTTACAGTGTAAGAGTATATATTCATTAGTCATTAGTTATTACGTAGCTAATAGTTCAACTAGAGTGAAGCCATTTTAAGATGACCAGAATCACCATTTTGTTTTCTCTCTCTGCTCTCTCTAATGTTGCCACTTTGCCTCATGTAAAACTGCTTTGCTGTAGATATTATTTCGCTTCAATGGTCCAAGGCTAAGAAACATGTTTAAACATTACACTGGAGGGCCAGACAGAAATGCCCGATTCCCTCCCTCACATATCCTTGAAGACAGGGAGCAAGGCATTTTATCAGTACACGAAAGCCAGTGAGTCTCCTGAAAGAATAGCAATGTACGAAACAAGCATTTAAAGAGTTGAATTATAATATTCTCTACGGCCTCCCTTTCTGAGCCCAGTGAGGCCCAGAAGAGTGGGCTGACCTCTAGAGCGAGAATCAAAACTAAGAGATAGAGAGGTCTGGTATGTGCCAGTCTCCTACGGGCAGCTTGCCCGTGACAAACAGAAATGCTGTGTTCTCGAAAATAAAGAATGGTGTCTGTAAAATTGAAGATTGCAAACCGTTACTAAATATGGTGGTCTAAGGTGTCATATTTGTCACACTGGTCAATCATCGCCTCTAATTCAAAGGGAAATGAATTGGGGGCGGCATCAAATGTGTCATTACTGATTGTAAAATGCTCCGTTTGTATATATGTAACTGATGTACGTTTCATGTTCTCTTGCATCCCCCGAGGTATGTTAGACACATGTTGCGGGGCGTGGGACTACTTGGCCAACTGGGACTTGTTTGTATTGCAATAAACCCTAGATTTTGGGAACGGAACCTCGTGCCTGGCGTATCTATTCGTGTGTGGTGACTGTGCCTTGTTTCCACATCTGAGGGTCCCTCAGGGGCCCCTTCAAAATCACACCTGTGATTCCTCCTCCAGTTGAGGCTGATTGTGAGGTACAACCCTGTGTGGTTGAACTAGAGCCTGAAGACTCAGATCTAGTAGGAGGCCAGGAACTCATTGGAGATATTGACCCTGTGGACCATCCTGAGCTGCAGTTGTTACTGGCAGAAGGTGGACCCCAAAGGGCAGACTTCAGTAAGGGACAAAGAGAATGTCCAACTCTGGAAGGTCTTCGCCACCAGGCCGCTTCTCAGTTTGAAGAGCAAGAGCCTGGGAAGTATAGGTTACACTGGGAAGATGGCCTCTTCTATAGTGAACCAACGGGTCACTCCCTGGGGACTACAAGAGACTTGTAGTACCCCAAGCAAACAGACTCAAATTCTTGCAACTAGCCCATGAGATACCTTTGGCTGGTCACTTGAGCTTCAAGAAGACCAAGGAAAGGCTCTCTCTCTACTTTTATTGGCCTAAAATGGGGGCTGAGGTAGATAAGTATTGCAAGAATTGCCACACTTGCCAAACCCCTGGTAAGAGTAGCTCCAAGAACGTGGCACCCTTAGTGCCTCTCCTTGTAGTGGGAGTACCATTTGAGAGGGTAGGAATCGACATTGTTGGTCCCCTTGATCCTCCAACTTCTTCAGGCAACAGGTTTATACTTGTTGTAGTAGACCATGCTACTAGGTTCCTTGAAGCAATTCCTATGAGGACTGTTACAGATCTGGCTGTAGCTAAGGCCCTCCTTTGTATTTTTACCAGGGTTGGGGAGGTAATATCCGACAGGGGGTCACATTTTATGTCCCACTACATGAAAGCCATGTGGAAAAACTGTGGAGTTACCTAAAAGTTCTCAACAGCATACCACCCTCAGACAAATGGATTAGCAGAGAGGTTTAACATAATCATGAAGAGCATGATAGGAGCTTTAGAAGACCCTCTTAAGAAAAAGTGGGATCTTTTACTGCCATGCCTTCTCTTTGCATATAGAGAAGTCCCTCAGGAGGGAGTGGGTTACAGTCCCTTTGAACTTCTCTATGGCCATCCGGTCAGAGGTCCATTGGCCCTGATCAAGGAGGGGTTGGAGAGTGCTCCTTCCCCCATGCCAGTCAGAGTCACTGACTATGTGATAGGACTCCGGAGGAGAATGTCACACATGATGGCTGAGGCAAGTGATAACTTGAAAGCAGGTCAGGCTCTGATCAAACATTGGCATGACCAGAAGGCCAACATGGTTGAGTTCGCTCACGACCAGCTAGTTCTTGTTATGGTCCCAACAAGGCAGAGGGCCTTGTAGGACAAGTGGATGGGACCCTTCAAGGTTGTGGGAAAACCTGGAGAGGTGAACTATCTGGTGGATTTAGGCAATCCTAAGGAGGCTCCTAGAGTCTTTCACATCAACCATCTAAAAGCTTATGTCTCGAGACCAGAACAGGGAGCTTTGCTTCTAGCTTCAGCTCAAGAGGAGGAGGAGAGCGAACCTCTACCTGACCTCCTCAGAGGCAAACCTTTAGATGAGAAAATAGAAGGAGTCAATCTCTCTTCTAATCTGACACCTGAGCAACGGAGGAGTGCCAAGTTTTGTTGAATCAATGTGCCTCCCTGTTTTCTCTAGCACCATGCTTGACCCCTTAGGGCCAGCATGATATTCAAACTGGTGACTGTTTACCTGTCAAAATTAGGGGCTACAGGACGTCAGAAAATGTAAGAACCCACATCAAAGGAGAGGTCAACAAGATGCTTGATCTCGGGGTAATAGAACCCTCTACTAGTCCATGGTCTAGCCCAGTGGTATTAATACCAAAATCAGGATCCAACGAGTTGAGATTCTGTGTGGACTATAGAGCTCTAAATGCAGTCACTAAGACTGATGCGCATCCTTTGCCACGGACAGATGAGCTGGTGGATAGACTTGGTTCAGCCAAGTTTCTCAGCACATTTGATCTCACGTCAGGCTATTGGCAAATAGCCCTGACTGACCATGCCAAGGAGAAAACTGCATTCTCCACCCCAGTTGGCTTATACCAATTTAAGGTGATGCATTTTGGACTAAAGAATGCACCTGCTACATTCCAAAGGATGGTTCTGAATGGGATGGAGGACTTCTGCATGGCATACTTGGATGACATTGCAGTGTTCAGCCCTACTTGGAAAGAACATGTTGACCACCTAGGATATGTTTTGCAGGCTCTGCAACAGGCCCATCTGACCATAAAGGCAAGCAAAATGTCAAATTGGTCAGAGTAAAGTGATCTATCTCGGGCATGAGGTAGGAGGTGGTGGTAGGAGGTGGTGAAATAAGGCCTTTGTTCAGCAAAATTGGACAACCCCTTCTACTCAAACCCAAGTGAGAGCCTTCCAAGGCCTCACTGGGTATTATAGGAATTTTATTGAAAACCATGGATCCATAGCTTCTCCACTGAATGTAATCTCTTCTCCTAAGTTCCCTAAAAAGGTCAAATGGAATGAGGAGTGCAATCAGGCCTTTGAAAGCCTGAAGAAAGCCCTTTTTCAAGCTCCAGTTGTCAGAGCTCCCGACTACCACCAACCCTTCATTGTACAGATAGATGCTTCCAATATAGGTATAGGTACAATACTCAGTCAACCTAATGAGAAAGGTAGGGAGCACCCCATTTACTTCATCAGTAGGAAACTGAAGGAACCTGAGACAAGGTGGGCAACTATTGAGAGAGAATGTGTTGCCATTGTGTGGGCTTTGAAGAAGTTTAGACCATACTTGTATGGATCTACTTTCATCGTTCAAACAGACCACCAACCCTTGAGATGGTTGATGCAAATGAAAGGGGAAAACCCAAAACTGCTAAGATGGTCAATCTGCCTCCAAGGGTTTGATTTTACCATTGAGCACAGGTCAGGATGTCACCATCAAAATGCTAATGGTCTCTCTAGGATGTTTATAACCGACTAGAGGTATGAGACTCATCCAGGAGTGGATTAGATCCTCCTGTCCCTTAGTCTGAGGGGCTGGGGGGTGAGTGTTAGGCAGAATTCTCATTCTATGGCTAATTTCCCTTACCTATAGAGTCCCTCAGTAGCTTTGCTGGATTTGAAGGGTTTGTTTCTTTTTACCTGCTAAGAGTGAGACTCTTTTTCCCACTCTTAGGCATTTTTGCTATGTGTGTTCTAGGCTATTTTTGTGTTTAATGCCTATGTGATTTTCTCTCACCCATAGAAACCATCTTTATTCGCATGTGTTACACAGCACCCTCAATGCAGTGACACAGGGGTGTCGTAGTGACCCCCAAACATAGACTGCATACCCTGGGACTAACTACTGTCTCCCAGGGCATGTAAAGTCCCCATTGACTTTACTAGTCAAATCTTACAAACTTAACCTGTCCAACCCATCTTATTATGGAGGTACTGGAAAGGGTTAATAGTTTTTCCCTTGGGTTCATTTTCGAGGGGGTACCTTAAAGTCCCGCTCTCTAAAGTTTCTGGCTGGTGGGAGTGGTTCCTACCAAGAATATTGAACCGCAAATATTTTCCATTGGGATTTTCCCATTGTTCGAGGGTAACACTTTTACTGACAGCCTCTAACATACCGGCAGTTTATTTTATTATTGACTTTACTCCGGTAGGTTTTTTTTGCCAGAACTTTAATATAACTTCTTTCTCGTGTCTTACTCTAAACTCCTAACCCAGGTCGGGGATCCTTTGTTCACTCTTTTGGCGGGCTTCTTCCAAGAAGCCCTCCTTTCGGCGCCTTGAGTCTGTTCTTTGGGAGGGGGAGTAGAACCCCTGGACAGAGTTGCCGCAGCAACTCAGGCCGCACTCTAACCTGATAGGCTGCTCTGCTCTCACTAGATTGATTTTCAATAAGAAATGTGTTGATGCACCTGAATCTTCTAAACCCCTCTTCCTTCCTACTGTTTTAACTTGTGGAGTGCCATTTTGCTTAGTTTTCATTCACTTATCTTTCTGCTAAAGTGTCACTGTGCATTACTTGTTCACAAAACTTCAGGGAAGTGTTGCTAGGGGGTGTCTGAAGATATTTCGGTTTAACTTGTGCTTTCCCTCCCTTTCGTTAAATTGATAGAGTGACATTTGTAGTTGGTTTTCACTGTGCTGTTTTTCTTAGTTTTCACTCTACCACAAACTTGTCTACAATTGAATAGGGAGTTGTACATACTTTTCCTTGACTGAACTTAACTTACTTTGTCAACTGTGATTTATGTGTTGAACTAGATGTGTATAGAATACATATATTCTCTTTTTGATACAAAGCTTTGGTCAGTGTTTCCTTGTTCCATAGTACTGTGATACCTATTGTGTAAACCCTGAATACTGCTCATCTCCCTCTTGATATAAGTCTGACTGCTCAGCCACAGCTACCAACTAAATCTTTGTGGTACAGACAGATACCAAAGGGGATTTATTGCTCTCACCTGTAGTCCTGATCTGGTGTAGTGCTCCCTAAGGGAACTGCACTGGATTCTGCCTAACACTAGCTGGGCCATGATGTACTTTCGTAGTGCGTGGAAAAAAGTATTGACAAATTCTCTGCTGTCCGTACGCACCCTTCTGGTGGTCTGCGCAAAGGCACGGTTCAATTCCTGCACAAATTCTTGTGGGGCCTGATCCTCCCCACATTGCAAGTTGTAGGCTGCCTTGCGAGCCTCTTGGGGATTTCTGTGTACAGAAAAATGCTTCAAGATGGCCGCCCTATAGGTGGACCACCTAGACTGATTTTGGTCCTCCAGCCCCACAAAGAAACTGGAGTATTCTGGTGAGAAGGTCCATTTCACATACTGAATGCAGCTACTGCTGTCTTTCAAATGGAATGTTTCCATCATCTGCTCAAAGAGCTCTAAGTGCTCCCAAACAGAGTACTTAGCGTTCTTATGATAAGGCGTGATGACGCTCCTTATCGCCTTGATCTGTTTTAAGGGGTCCTTAAGCAAGGCCGTTTTTGCCTTATTGGCATTTTTGGTTCGGGTAACCCTTGTCCAGTCATCCTCTGACTCAGAGGCACTGCTCCCAGAGGTGCCCATCTGATCTTCTAGGTTCTCCCGGATTCTGCGAGCCTGGGAATGACTGGCAAAATGTGGGGACCTAGTCTCCTGTGTCCTGGGGCGTTCAGAGGAGTCTTCTGATTCCTCCTTGCTCCCAGGATTTCATGGATACCCCCCACACTGTTCTAGCTGGGCAGAGGTTTTTAGGATGCCCTTAGTGGGCCTACTCTCCTGGAGTTCCCCACTAAACTTCACAGTACTTGGGTACCCATAACCAGACGCCTGCCCATCCATTCCTGGGAGGTGCTGTTCTATGAGCCCTATACTTCTGATTGGATTGAATTCTGCCATCCCCGTGGCCCTGGGCTCATATGCGCCAGTGGACATGGGTGTGGCAGAGTCCAGGGATTGGGAGAGATGAAGGCCTCTGGTACTAGGGTTCCTGAGGTTATGCTCAGGTGTTTCCCTTTCCCAGCGAACCTCATCTCTATCAGCCCCTGCTCCCTGTTGCCATGCAAGAGCCTGAGCCTTCTGTTCCTCAATTAAAGCCTTACTAGTCTCTATCAGTCTCTCTTGCATGGCTACCTGCCTGTGGAGCCTATCATTGTTCTGACAGAGAGCCTCATTTTCGCTCTGTGCTTCCTGGTTTGTCTTTGTGTACTGGGCCAGTCTTTGGTGCATGAGGGTTACCTCCTGAGCCCTGTCCATACTGGCCTGCTCCTTCCTTGCCAGAGCATCTTCCACGCTCCTGGTGTGCTCTAACAATCTATCATGCTCTTTTTGGAGGTCACCAAGTCCCTGGAGGGCCAGGTGATTTTCTTCCAGTTTCCCTTTTAAGTGACAGACTTCCTGGCCTAAAGTGTCCCTTTCCTGCACAAGAGCCTGCCTCTGTGCCGCCAGGTCATCCCTCTGTCTTTGAAGAGCACCAGCTTTCTGGCGCTCTTTCTCAAATTCTGCCTGGGTATCCAGGTCTTTCAGAATTAATTTGTTGCTCTCTGCCTTCTCTCTATTTAGGTGGCTTTGCAGGGTGACTATCTGCTCTGTGCATGCCCTGTTGAAATCCGGTTGTTGCTCCAGCTTTTTCTGGCTCTGCAGTAGGGAGTCCAAACTTTCTTGGTACTCCTTATGCAAGGCCCGAATTCTGATATCCTGTTCTGCCTTTTCCTGTTGCAGGATACCCATGTCCTCTTTATTTTAACTATATATTGCCGGCTTTCATTTTCTGACTCCTGGCTCCTCTGCAGCCTCTGCTCAGAAGAGTCCAGATCAGATTGGGCTTTTTCTAATGCCATCAGTTGCCTACTTGCCAGATCTTGGCCTTCAGCATATTTATCCTGTATGGCTCCCATAGATAAATATAGATATGCCGCTATCTTGGCAATCTTATTTTGCTCATCCTTGGCCTTAGTGGCCATATATAGTTCACTCAGGGCCACATGTAAGGGACCCTGATCTCTCCAGATATCTAACCCTGTTGCCGTGATCTGTTGTGTGATTGCCTGCAACCAAACATTCTGATCCTGCTCAGTCCACTCACCTCTCACAAATAACTTATGTAAAAGGTGTTCTATAACTATCTCGATGTCTACCAATGTCGCCATTTTGGAAATATTAATTTCCTTCCTGATTTACAGAAGTTTCTTATTTTATTTTTTTGCAAAACAGACCGTTTAGTTAGAGAGTTCCCTTTTGAGGGGTGCTTTTGCAGTATAACACAGCGTGGTAGCCCAACAGGATTTATGCATCCTGTCAGTTAGCACAATGTATTAAACTGCACAAGTGGTAGTTCTAATCCAGAAATCCCAGATGAGCCCCCAATATGTAAGCGGTTTCAACCCAGCACTCCAACTAAGTCAATGCCTAGTATGAGATGCCCAATGGAAACCCTTATTTATATATTTTTATGTCAAAAGTTCTTTTAATTCTGGATGATGTACCCTTATATAACGCCCCACTCTTTGATTCCCCCCGGTCTCACTGAACCAAGAAGAAGGTTTGTTTTGCAAATTAAAAGATTTATTTGAAGGACTGAACAATATATAGATTACACTTTTATGAATATGAATAATGTCTGAATATCACACTTATGAATATGAATAATGATCAGCAACGGGTAATATTACAATATCAACAATCTCTTTAATCAATTAGGAGTAGGAATAGGAAGAATATATAGCAGAGAATACTTTGTATGGGTTCAGGAAATTGCAATGATAGGAAGGAATGCAACACAGAAATAAACTTGATATGATTTTAACCAAAGACAATGTGATCACTCTTTCCCCCTGTTATTACTCATTCCCCCAATATGCAATATGAAGAGATGGAATGAGGGAACACAGGTATCAGGAATAACAATCAACAATTGCAGTTTCAATCCCGATTCCCCCCCAGCAAGCTTAGAGAGAACAGGATGATTTTAAACAGGACAAACGCTTTGAATGTGGTTGAATTGAATGGGAAAAATGCTAAAATTATTTTAATTTGCTAAATTAGTATTTAGCACTAGTGAGAGTTGCTTTGGATTGGTTCAGGGAAACACTAGCAATAAGGGTTGGATGATAAACAGATTGAAAACGAATTTCAGAAGTTGAAAGCAAGAAATAGCTATTTTTACAGGGAGTGAAATTGAGCCAAATGCAAATTCGCAGCAACTTTTCTGCGTGCGAGAAATGCGATTACGGAAAAACTATAAGGAGTCGGAATGTCGTTTTGGGTTCGTATGAAAGCTGAGGATGTTAGCTTCAAAATGACATTTAAATTCCTAGCACATACGTTTCAAAAGTTACAGAGGTTTTAATGAGGGTAGATTTTTCTCAAAAAGGGTCAAGATTTTACAAATGAAAGATGCGCTTTCAAAATTAGAAACCAAGATGGACAAAATAGATTCTACAATGCAGCTCTGGATATGTTGGAACGGGTTGAATAGGATTACTTTAAACTAAGAGATGACTATGGACAGTTCTATACTAAATACTCACTACTATGGATTTGGAATGGAATGGGCCCATCAAAGATCTGGTCAAGGGTTTGGACTGGACTTCGCTCACCACCGGACACGTCTCAGGCGCTTGGTTCTGCTCTCAGCAAGGCACTCTGGTCTGCACGGCCCTTTGGATTGGATCTGATGGGTTCTGGGTTACAGCTCTGCTGGACTGATCTGGATCTTGGGTTCTAGCAAGGTTCTTGGCCAGAAGCAGCAAAGAGCTCAGCCCGGCTGTTGAATTGATTAGGCCCTGTGGAAGTTTAGGGGTTAAATCAGGTTGCAAGATTTTTTTAAAGGCCTGCTGAAAAGGGTCCAGCTTTCTGAGTTAGGCCTGCTGAAAAGGGTTCTGGAGTCTGGTTCTGGAGATGGGTTCTGGAGATGGGTTCTTCCTGCAGAGCGCTTCGCCGGTAGATCAGTGATGAGTGAATGTGTGTCTTGCATGTCCTCAGCAGTCCCTATTTATCCATTTTCCAAAGGGGTGGGAAGGCTGATTATACAATGCCCAACCCTCTAGGGTTCTGATAGGACAGAGAATTCCCCCTCTCCTGATTTGAGAAGGGAACAGTGTGTCATGATGTGTCATAGTGATGCTGCCATTTACAATTTAGGGAAGAACCTCCCCTTTGTTCTTACCCAGAAAATCTATTTTTCCCAAAAAAGATATTTCCAAGATGCACAACTTGTTAATAATACATAAGTACATGACAGATTTACTAAGGTACGTTTCTGTCCAAATCTTATCTTCCTATGAGTTTTTAAATGACAGTTTTTCGCGCTTTTGGGCAGTTACTCAGTGTCAGTTCTGTACCAATTTTTACACATGCATACACATACCCTCTGGGCATATTCCTGTAATTTTTCATGTTCCTAACATAATCACAATTGCTAGATTATGAGCTTTTTCGTGGTTCAGTCTCTGAATGTCGCACAGATTCCAGTTTAGTTTTAAACTGTGAGCGAATTTATTTTAACAACCTATAAATTTCATATTTGTATCAGTTCAGTACAATTTGCTATAAGTATTTTTCTAAAACATACAGTTACTTTAGTTTCAAATCCACATTTTCAGTCTGGCCCGCCTCCAAAGCTTGGCTGAGTCAGAGAGTCACATGGCTTCTTCCTGCCAGGGCTGTTGGTGTCAGTCACACCCGAATTAGCATTTTCTATTCAGTTCAAGGAACCCATTGTCTCTTTCCCAGAGCAACATGCCAGAGTGCCCCTCCCAGTTCCTTTCACACCAGCCTGCCGGTTTCTTAGCAGAGCAGGGGGGGAGATTCTTTTGTTGGGTAGAAGGTGTGGAATGTCTTTGAAGCTCATTGTGGGAAACCTCTTGGAAGTTTAGCTGAATCAGGTTACCTTATAGTCAATTGTCACATTGTTCCCTGTGCAAAATTACAGTTACACATTTGAAATAAGCAAACATATCTTCAATTCCAGTCTTTTTCAACATGAAAATCAATGTGTGGCACCCTATATTGCATTTTATGGAAGTCCCTTCTTTGGCATATCTAGCTTTTGAGACACAAGTTTCTCCTGTCAGATTTAGAGATCGCCAGCGTCTGACAGAGGCGAGTAAAGGTATTGCACCCATTTTTGACAGATTTCTTCCCAGCAGCCATCTTCAAAAGTGGACTTTGTTCTGATAACATATACTCCCGCTGACATTATATTTATGTGGATTCGCTAAGTAGAATGATGTTCACCACCCAACAAGGAGTTTGGATCTTTTTGGGTGGTTTGTGAGCCATTATTTTTGCAAATTTGACAACCAAGAAAAATGGATTTTTAAAACAGCTCTGTGTTTCTTTTGCAATGATTTTGATCTGTGGGCAGCCAAATCATGGGTTTTGGCAGTGGTCTCCTGTGTTACCACTGACATAGGCAAAAGTGGATGGCGGCCTTATTTCCAGATTTTTACTGCGCGTTTCTGGTTGATTTTAGCGAGCAGAATGCTTGCCAGTGGCCATTCTGATGTTCCTGATGCAAGCAATGCACAGTAATGTTGCAGGACCTGGACTAGTGGGGGAAAACATCCCTCCGAGTGAGATAGAGGAAAGGAAGGCACTAAGTTGGACCTGGGAGGGTCGGTTGGAGAGGAAAGTCAATCAGACCAGGGCCTGATCAGTGGTACCCAGGTTATCATGGAGGCGGTTGAGCAGGATGGCATGGTTCACTGTGTCAAAGGCAGAAGAGAGAGATTGAGTAGGATGAGGACAGAGGGGATATTAGAATCAAGTTTGGAGAGCAGGTCTTCACAGATGTTCAGGAGAGCAGTTTCCATGCCTCTCGCTGCTCTGAAGCCAGACTGATGGTCATGGAGACAACCAATAGCATCAGTGTGGAGATTAATCTGGGAGATGGCCAGCTTTTCCAAGAGTTTGCCCAGGAAAGGAGTGATAGAGATCGGGAGACAGTTAGCCGGGCAGGAGGGGTCGGCTGTGGGTTTCTTGAGAAGAGGGTGCACAAGAGAGTGCTTCAAAGGGGAGGGAAAGGCTCCAGAGTCGAAGAAGTGGTTACAGAAGTCGGCCAGGGCAGGAGCGAGGGTCTCAATATGGTCCTTGATGGATTTAGATGAACAGCGAAGAACCTGTTTTGACCAGACTTTCATAGATCAGACTTGTCTGGAAATCTCATTAGGGGAGAACAGAGGAAAGGAAGAGTAAGAGGGGGAGGCGGTTGCAGGAGGGCCAGAGGGAGCAGAGTGAGAAGAGGGAAGAGGAGGAGAGGATGAGGGTTTAAGTTTCTTGGAAGAAGGCTAGGTTGTGGGGTGCCCGTAGGGTTTGAGCTGCAACTACTTCCATCCTGTTTTTATCACCTAACTTCTATATTTACAAGTAGGACTTGTCACTGTCTCAGACAATGGGCCTCATTACGAGGTGGGCGGTAAGGGATTACCGGCACCGGTAAGGACACCAGTGCCGGTAATCCCTTACCACCCTACTACGAGTTCCCTTTGCGGGTCCTTCCCTAACACCTGGTTTTACCAGGCGTTAAGGACGGGACCCGCAAAGGGATACCGGGGTCAATAACAGTACCGCAATTTGCGGTACCGTTATTGCCGCCTTCCCCCTTCCCATTTGAGCCCTAAGAAGGCTCAAATGGGAATGGGGAATGGCTCTGGTGAATGGGGAATTACCGGTCCCTCTGACCTCGGAATGGACCGGTAATTACTCCATCTACCATACCATAGTTGGTACGATTTTGGATGGAAGCCGTGGCGCTAATGGCGCCATGGCTACCTCCAACCTTGTAATGAGGCCCAATGACTGTGTCCTTCTCATCGTGGGATTTGCAGCCCCACCGCGGAAGCAATTCTCATTAAAATGTACTGTGGATTACAATGAGAAATGTGAAAACCGATGTGTGATGCCCCCCAAAGCAAGGCATCCTTTCATAGTGTCTCTGGAGAAAAGCAAAGCCCCCAGGACTGAATCTGCATGGTAAGGGCAGAACAGGAAGTCCATCAGATTCTGCCCATCGCCGCCAGGAAATGTTTTCCATAATAAGGTTGCCCTGGGAAGCAGGGAGGTCTGTCTCTGAGGCCAAGACGCATGCCGCACAACCCTTTTATTAACAGTGTCATATGTTCATGCACCATGTAAGACAGCACAAGCCTTGTAGCATGGGCTTCTGGTTACAACATGGTTACAACATCCCAAGGGTAGTACAAATTAATGTGGCATTAACAACAACATCAAACCATATCGACCACTTACATTTATACAGTTGGCTTCGGGGTGATGGTAGAGACATTGTGACGCCACCAATTCACAGTTATATAGTTATATGCACAGTGCTTGCAGGATCCTAGTGATTCAACCAACACAGTAACGAACTGCCTGTTTACTGTGCCCATTTTAGGCATAATTGACATGCAGTAACACAGCTTAAAACTAAGGCCTACATCGTTGTTCATTGGTTCACTGGGAGCAGTATAACAACTGCCCCTTAGGAAAACGTTATTAGTCCATTGTCATGAGGGCTAGGGGCTGCTCCATCCACTGACAGGCAAAGCTGCACCCGGGGACAGTGGTTCCACATCTGCTGCAGTATTTGGTGCGCTGGCAGTGAGTGTTCGTTGTTGGCCATGTTGAGGTTCCCCAAGTAGGAGTGGCAGCAGGTAACAGATGTGCTGCACCACATCTGGGTTCACCCAGGCAGACGCGTCTGTGTGAAGGGAGGATAGCTCCACGGCAACGTGCTCACCTTGGAAGCAAGATGACACAGAGCCACACAGGTTCGATCCCCGGGTCCGCGCTTAGAAACCTCTGGGTATTGCGCGTTATAAATAACCTATAATATCATATCATAATATCAAGGGGCAGCTGCAGCCTGCGATCAGGGTACACCACATTCAGACTTCGCCAGTCAGAAGTTTGGCGACACTTGCGTGGTCCCATGACGACGGGGTCCATGAGTCGGCAGCGGACCATCGTGCCTTCTCTTGGCCGTGCGGCGTGGGTCGACATTTCCATGGATTCGCCAGGCAGAAGTTACTTAAGTAGTGTTTCTTCTCACCGAGACAGGAGTTCTTCCTGAAGACGGGGGGCGGGCTGCAGGCAGCGGTATCGTCCGTGCCACTATCAGGCCGTTGGCGATGTCAGGGATAGTTCATGTGTCTCCTCTTCAGGTGGGTACAACTGGTGGTGGTGGTCTGGCCTGCACACCTTCCTCTCCCCCAGGCGGGGGTGGGTTATTTATGTTTGGCTGTGACGACCATGACATCGGACCATCCTTTCCCCAGGCAGGATCTTACTGTTGAGACTGCGATTAAACTGTTCCCAGGCGCCCGAACTCGTTTTACTCTGGGTCTTCAGCGATCTCCCTAGCATTTCCACACGAGCACTCTATTAATATAGAGCCACGGACAGGAATGTGTCAGGGCGCTGAGTCGGCAAGGTGTTTACAGGGTTCTATGTCATCATTTTGCATTTTTATAGGTCGCCTAACAAACAGACCGATTTTGTTTGGCCGATTTTAGGCAGCCTACAAAAAGAGAAAAAAAAGACATTCCCTTGACCCCAACCCTCCTCCCTCACCCCTACCACCCTGACCCCTATCACCCCAGTCCCCCATCTCGGGTGCGATTAATCAAAATCGTGGGGTTATTAACAGTGTTTTAACAGGTTATTAACAGTGTCAAATGGTCATGCACCACGTGACACAGCACGGGCCCTGTAGCATGAGCTTCTGGTTATAACATTATTTTACTGATTTTTCAGGGCTAGATCATGTGTCTTTAGTAATCTTTCGGTGAAAAGTGGCTTAAAACAGACCAAGCCAGCAGTAGTCACTTGCCTCATCTAGCCCGAACACCCCTACCATACCACCTCTAGCAGTGCTTTGTGTTTTAGAAATTAAACTGCATTTTGGGGACACTGTTCCAGTGCAGAACACATTGATAGAACTGCTGATGTGTGGCGTAGTTGTCCACATGATTAATATCCGTCTACCCTCAATGTATAAAGAGTTAATGTGGACATTTAAATTAGATTTCTTTTCTAGTTAGTTTTGGTCCCTCTGTGTTTTGCTCGTAACACCGCCATGTGGTGCGAAACTGTTGTCATGTGAGTGTAGTAGAGAGGACATGGAATACTAGGAGGGTCACACTGCTTGGGTGTGTACTTTGTCAATGTGCCAAACCTATCTACACCCATGGCCAATATAAAGGCAATTGCCATTCCAAACCACGCATAGAGGGGCCTCTTTTAAATTTGCCCAGCTCGCCCCTGTTGATTGCTCACGTGTAGCTCCCTCCTACTGTGACAATTGGTGCAAAAATAACAATTAAAGACATACCATACATACCATCACAACAGAAAAACATATTGTTTTAATAAGCAGAGGAATAATATTGCACATTGATCAACTTTCTCATCTGTGATCAGTCATCGTGGAAAACATTGAGACCGACACATTCGGTATACAGCTCCTAACAGTGACGGCTGGTGAAATTTTTAAGTGAAGGGGTTTACATATTTCCTCCAAATATGCCCTAGCGACCAGGCGTATTGAGGGAGTCCAAACCAATCAAGAAGGGTTCAGGGGCATTCCCGCTACCCTCGAGATTCTTTTTTTAAATGATGGGTAAAATGGTGCATTATACCGCACACTTTAAAACTGGCTAAAAAGCCAGACAGTTTGCAATTGGTTTTGTAGGGTAACTCATGAAAAACTGCAATACATGCAAGCAACCAATAGTGCACAGGAGCATTTCTCCGACACATTTACATGATGCCTTTGCCCACAATATATGCCAGTATAAAAACATTTTCACGCTGGCTGTGCCCATGTATTTCCATGCTGGCAGCACCAATAGATGTCAGTTTTCCCATAAAAGAACATACTCATGTTTGCTTAGTGCCCAATGGCAGTAATGATACTATAAGAAAACATGTTCATGCTTTTTCAGCCAACAAATGGCAGTATTTAAAAATTGGTGAGGCAAGCGTAAGGTGTCTTCATTTCTTTATCAGGTGTGGCAAGTTAATTGACTCTGAGGATTCTGGTACTTGTATTTTTCGCACTTGATTTTACTGGCAGGTGACTGGAAACAACTCCCTCCATAGCACACATTTTCCCTTGATAGGGGGAGGGGGAAAGCCATGGTTGTGGCTCTCCACTGTAAGGCATGATGGCCCTGCTGCTGCTGCGTTTGAGCCCAGGACTCCTGGAACAATGTTTAAAAATTAGTAAGGCAGGCGCTCTGTTACCAGTCATTACCTTCTCCTCCAAACGCACATTTTCATGACTCCATCAATCTTCAGGGAGGCTGTGATTCTTTGCTGTTTCAGGCGTGTCTTCATTCACCTGAAAAATAAATGAAGACACGCGCTAATGACTAGTAACAGAGCAGCTGCCTTACCAATTTTTAAACAACATATGGCAGTATCCCCACGTACGAACATACTCTGATTGGCTTTACCATTACAAATACATGCCATAGAATGAAAACATGTCCAAACTGGATGCACCAAAATGCCAGCCTACCTACATACTACTGCAGGGATTGCCCCTACTGACGTTGGATAGGGCACATGTAAAATGTTAAACAACAAAGAATTGCCAAAGACAGAATATACAGTGAAACACCTGTGTATGAGTGCGATATAAATAAAATATATCATATCATATCATTAATTTCCATATTATTTTGCTCTGCCTCATATATAGTGCTATATTGTTATAATTCAGGCCCTTTGTTAGGTAAGCTACATAACAACATTTATCATGTTTTCTTTATCAAAGATGCACAGTACCAAATGTCGTACCACAATAAGAAATGGCTAGACCAGCTGCATTAAAATGGCAGTCTAGCTACAGAATAACACTTATCATGATTGCCTTATCATATAACTATGGGCCCCGGTGCATTACCTGAGTCGGTAATGCCCCCGCCGCGAGGGTCATATTGCTTAATCATGCTTGCTTTATCATAGATGCCCAGTAAAAAAATGGCATGCCTTCCCCCTTGGTCCTCCTGCATTTCACATGCATAGATAATCAAGTATACATGCATACGAGGTGCCGGGGAGCTCAGGGGTCAGATATGGCATAGCATGTGAGGCATTGGGAATCTCAGGTGGCTGGCTGGCATTCTTTACTGGGCATACCCAGTAACAAATGCCATGCCTGTCTCCTGTGCTCCCCAGCACGTCACATGAACAAATTCAATGTGAGTATGTGTGTGTTTGCGAGGTGCCTGAGAGCCTAGGGGGCAGACATGGTATTTTTTTTTACTGGATAACTATCATAGATGCCCTGTAAAAGACACTACCATCCCTGTCGTCTGGCCCTCCCAGCACCACAAAGGAAAGCTGATTTTGACCAGTGGGGAGAGGTGTTGTGCAACAAAGGCATTTTTAAAATGCTGTTGTTGTACAAGTCCCTTGACCCCACTTGACAAAACCACCTCCTCGGAATAGCACAAACACACACACATGCACACATGTACACAACATTCCCACGCAGCATGCACTCGCTCATTCACACGTACACACATCATAATACACTCACTCATAACACAAGCATACACACATCCATACACATATTTACATTCTGTCCAGGACCCAAAGTTTCCTCCCAGCTCTTCAGCTCCAAGCAGGAAACAGGAAGCAAGACAGGGCATTGATGACGAAGTGCCCCACTCGCTTTGTATGTGTGGGAGTCACAGGAGCACCCCCATGCACATGCAAACATACAGTTCGCCAGCCAGCATTCTCAATGGGCTGTGCAAGGATGTGGAAGCAAAACACCCAAGACTTTCATGGCTCTTTGAGCATTTGTGGCTGGGGACAGAACTGTGAAAGAGAAACACTGTTTCTCTTTGATAGTTCAAGCCAGCCCAGCCCTGGCTCTTCGGCCCCTCCAAAATGGGAGGGGTGCCGGTGGATTGGCGCCCCCACTCTAGTATTGGAGGAGCCACCACTGGCTCTGAACACAAGTGCCTCCCTGACAGGGCTGGACTGAGCCGTCGGCCAATCGGCCCGTGGCCGATACAAAATCATGGAGGAGACCTGGGGGCCGGTTCCTGAAGCCCACGCTGGGCCGGTCTCCGGCTCAGTCATGGGATTCAAGTCTGTGCCTTCACACTTCAGGAACCGGCCCCCAGGGCCTCCCCCTCGCCGCCGCCGGACGGGCGCATGTTGCAAAGGATCTGTAAGTAAGTATCTCACAGATCCTTTGCAATTGCAGCCCCGCCGCCGCCAGCCCGCCGCAGAGGCAGAGAAAGGTAACACCTAAGTGTTACCTTCCTTTGATAAATGCTGCAGGCCGCGACACCATGGGCTGTTTTTTTATGAAGCCACCCCAGGGCCGGTTTTAAAAAAATAAATAAAATGTTTGTTTATTATTACATTTGACTCGCTGCCGGCACAGCGCTGCAGCAGCCAGCCAGTGACACACAGTCACAGTGTGCTGTACAGCGCTGTGGGCGCAGGCCAAGCTGGGCCATTTCCATTTGAAACATTTTTTTTATTTGTTGCCTGCAGTGTTTGTACAATTATGGATTGGCTTGTCTGCTGCCGACAGTGGCCACGCCAGCAGCTCGCCTTGCTAGCAGCAGGCAGCGCCAGTGATGGAAACTGGCACTCTGCAGGAGGGGCTGGGGCTGTGCGCATAATTATTCATCAAAGCAAGGTAACAACAAACAAGTTGTTACCTTTCTTTGGTGATTTGCATGCATCATAATTATGATGCATGCATATTATTAATGCCTGATCAAGTAGCCTGGACCCTGGGGTAGGGCCGCTGACATGGTGCAGCCACTCCAGGGGGAGCCGCGGCGTGCAATGCTAGTCGCCGCTCGGGCCCGCCCCGGCTCCTCTGAAATGCTAATTCGGCTACAACTACAACACCTACTGCAGCCAGGCTCAGCCTCAGGCTGGCTGGCTTGCTCGCCTCCTGCCTGCAGGGCCGCTGGCCTGGGGCTGGGCTGACCTGGGCCCGGCACTGGGGGCACAGGGGCACCAACCAAGTGCAGTCTCATAACAAGTTGCTTTCAACTTTGCAGGAAGTAACAACAACGAATTTGTTGCACTTTGCAAAGTTGAAAGCAACTTGTGCCTGGGGCTGGGGATGAGGCTGATCCGGCACAGACTCTGTGCCGCCATTGGATGTGTGACATTTGACCCTCTCTCCCGGGAGAGAAAGGATATTAGTTGAGCCCCTCCTCCCTGCCCTGCATGATGATTTTTGCCACGGGCCACTGTCAGCCAGCCACAACACGACACCACCACGGGCTGCGTGCAGCACAGCAGAGGCCAGCCAGCAGACCGAGACAGTGGACCGTTACTCCACACCAGCTGCAGGCAGCACCCGGTCCGAAGTTCTTGCTGATTCGGCTGCTTGCCAGGGACCGGCTTGCAGTGGCACTGCCAACTCAGTCTGCAGCACTGGTGGTACTAGCAGGCAGGCAGCACTGTACACTGTCTGCTGGTGACTGCCGCCCCGGCCTGGCACCTCGTACCTGCGCCACCACCTCACTCGGTGGCTCAGCAGTGCTCAGCCCAGGTCTGCCAGCCCCCGCGGCAGCCAGCAGCAGCCAGCCCAGCAGACAACATCCAAGAGGAGACAGAGAGAGACTCTGCAGCTAGGAGCCGGCCCGTAAGGTAAGAATAAAGTCCAGGCACTGACTGCACTGGCCTGGCAGTTCTTCTCCTCCTTTCACCTACTGACAGCCAGCCCGTCAGCCGCCCACGAGTCCTCCCTCCCTGAAGGTGAGTCCCTCAGTGGGCCGGCGGTGATGTGTGTATCGTGTCGCCCTGCTGTGACTGGGCACGGGCATGGCACTGGCTGGCACGGCACCAGAGGTCTATTTGGCCTATTTATTTATTTCATTTTACGTATCGTGCATTTGTGTGCACACATAGAAAGAGATGCATGCTAGACTGGAGTACAGAAATAGGTGCATTCTCAATCGTACAGTACAGATAGGAGTTCAAAACTGCCTTATCGTGCATTGTCCAAACTGTGTAAAGTAACTTGCCTTATGTATGGGATTATTAGTGGATATTGATTGGCAACCGCAAAATGACCTCAAGTAAGCACCAGGACTGGATGAAGTGATTACACTTGCTCCCGTGGATACGGCAGTGGAAAGGGGTGTTCAATGCACTGTATTATATTTAAAGCGAATCACACATAGCCTGGGCTCATCATGACTTCCATAAGCAACACGTTACAGACCATGTGACATTTAATACTTTTCTACAGTTGTTAAATGGGATAGGCAATTAAACCACATTAAGTAAAGTCTACCAACTTTACTTTGTATAAAAGGGCACAGTCAACTTTTAAAAATGCAGGTGTCTGTTTCACTCGGACTAGACAGACGGCCTGCATCCCTAACTGTGTTATCTCTCCGTTTTTTTGTTTCACTGGTTTTCCCCAAAGCTACATGCCAATGGAGACCTGGACTTGGCATCTCGAGTGCCAGCATGTGTCACTTCCTCCTGAAAGGGTAACATTGGAATTAAACTATAAGTTGGGATCACATTGGCACTATTAGAGCTCATCCCCTTTGACCTCCAGGGAGTAGCATGTCCCCTCAAGGTGCTAATACATCAAGTACATTGGGTTTAAGCTCTCCTCTTATCAGTTCAGAAAAGAAGCATTGGGAGCAACTGGTGCCTGGTACCCAGCCATGCAGCCGTCATCTGCCCTTCAACGTCTGCAGTCACGTTGCTGCCATCACATCTTGCTGCCTGGCATGAAGGGAGTCGGACCGGTGGTGGACCACCACCAGGATCTGGCCCCCTATGAAACAGTACCTAGTCTCACCTGCTGACAGACAGCCCGTCAGCCGTCCACGAGTCCACCCTCCCAGAGTGTGACTCCCTCAGTGGGCTGGCGGTGGTGTGTGGCTGGCCCCAGGCCTGTGGTTGTTCACCCCCACCCCAGGTGCCCGACTGGCCGCCCCTGCTAATATTATTTGACCAGGATGGCAGGCCCTACATTGCATTGCCCTTCACATCTGGTGTTCTTTTGTTATTACCAAGACATTTATTGTCTGCTATCGTTTTTTACACGTTTAGTGAAGAACACATTTTTTGTAATGATGCTGATGATGATTTAGATGTATGATTGTTTTTTGTATTTAGACTAGGTTCATTATTTCGTTTTTCCTATTTCTATTGTTGCCCACTTTCTTTGCTTCCTTTTCTCTTCTATGTCTTGTTCTGTGCTCTGTTGTATGTCTCTCGCGCTGGTGTTTCTTTTTCGTTCTCTATGTTTTCTTCTGGTGGTCAGTGAGATCATCAAGGTAGGGCCACACAGTGTGCTAGCTTGCTTTTCGGACGCACTAACATCATTACTTCATTTACTTACCCATGTCTTTTATCTGTCTCATTATGCAATTCCGCATAGGTGTCACCATCTCACGACATTGAATCACACATCAGACTCGTAAGCTTCTCCCATATGTCACAGCTTTGAATAGTCCTTTCACCCTTTGGATCCCTTTATAGTGCATCACCGTAGTGCAGATTTCCAAGCTGTGAGGCTCCTCAGAAAGAAATGTGATCTCAGGAAAGAGGGGCAAAGGGTTACTTCTTTCACTTTCGTGGACGCGTGACCTGTGGTGGGAGCTTATTGTGGGGGTAGCTGGGAGGGGATGCGGCTGAATGAGGTGAGGGAATGGAGGAAGGGTCAATGTAGAGCGAGGTGGTGGGTGACATCCTGCCCAGAAACTCCTGAATGTGGCAAAGGGACTCTGCCAGGCAGGTCATGGCATAGTGAAGGTGAGCTGTGACTGGGCATGGCACTGGCTGGCACCAGAGGCCTATTTGGCCTATTTATTTCATTTTATGTATCGTGCATTTGTAAGGTGCTTATACATCAAGTAAATTGTGTTTCAAAGCACCCCCCTCTCTTATCAGTTCAGAAAGGAGGCATCGGGAGCAGCTGGTACCCAGCCATGCAGTCTTCATCTGCCTTATCACTTTCTCAAGCGTTTACACAAAACATAACATGCAACAGACACATGAACCCTCCATAAGTAGCATTTTCTGTAAAGTCGTGAACTGACGCGAATCACGGATGATCGTTTGAGGGCCACTTTTTTTGAGGTGAGGGGTGGGCCACTTTTTGAGGCGAGGGGTGGGCCTTTTTTTTGGGGTGTACGGGCCTATTTCTTGTCCCAGTCCGACCCTGCTCCCTGAAAGTCGAAGGGTGCCATCCCTGTGTGTTTATATTACATTTCCATCAGCCATTGCTCCCCTTGTGTTGCAGACATCACCATAAGAGCACCAAGAATACCCAAACCCCTATCTGTAGCCCGAGTCTCCAGGTGCTGACCAACAGAAAAGGAGCAATGGTTGCCTTACTCAGCACTCTTTATTTGCCTTTTTCTGCTCATGCACCTCGCCACATGCCCTTTTACTGATCCAATGTGTCTTGCTATCCCAAGTACTTCTCATCCACTGATGTGATCTCTGCTCTCTCTATCTCTCTCTATCTCTCTCTCTCTCTTTCTCTCTCTCAAAGCCTTGCTATCTTTCACCTTTGCTAGCACTTTCTCGTCAGCACCGCATCGTTTGCTTTCACTCTATCTCTCTCTCTCACCCTCACACACATTGTCTAGCACACCTACCCCAGTCTCAACCTCACTCCCCAACTCACACTCATTCACATCTTGTCCCAGTCAGACCCTCAGGCTCACCCTCAATCTCTTTTTCTCAATATCACACTCCACACTTTCACCAATATTCTTCCACTAACACTATCAGTCGCATGCTCACTATCTCTTTCCCCATTACTCTCCCTTACCATTGCTAAATTTCCTATACTCACTTCCTCTATCACTCTTTCTTTTTCACCATCACTTGCATATTATTCAATGCACAGTCTCAGTCTCACCCTCACGTTCTCTCTCACTCTCGCTCCCATCTTCTCCAACTTGCACACCTAGTCTACCCTATCTCTATCTACTCTCGCTCACCCTTGCTTGCACCTTCTCTGTTTGGTGATATTAGGAGCTGATAAAATTATATGATATGATATGATGTGATATGGCATTTATAACGCGCATATACACAAGTGTTTTTCAAGGCGCAACGAGGCAAGGGAGGGGCAACAGAGGGAAGACAGAGACAGCGATCTTACTAGGCCAGGTGACATTGAGATTGCGCAAGTTCAGGGGAAGGGGAAGGGGAGAAGTGTGGGGGGATGGAGGAAGGGGTAGTGCAGTACATAAGATAACCGTAAACAATAAATAAGATAGATAAATAAATAAAAAGAGTAAAATAAGAAGTGCAGCCAGCTGGTGGCAAGTGCAAGGGTAAGGGTAGACATCAGGTGTCAAGTGCTGGTAGGGGACTGTAGGGATACAGAAACAGTCCTCGAGTGCAAGGGTTGCCAGGGGGGCAGAACAGTTGTGAACTGGCAGGGAGGGGACTTTGGCCCAAGATCAGAGGGTAGCCAGGTAAATCAGTACAGTTTCGGTTCAACCAGGAGATCAACAGGGGAGCAGAGGAGAGAAAGCAGAAGCAAAAAGAAAGGTCTTGAGGTGCTTCCGGAACCGGAGGTGGTTCTCCTCCATCAAGAGTGGTGTTGAAGGGTTGAAGGTGGTGGTTTTATTAAAAGAAGGTGGTAATATCTTTGAGGAGGTAGGAACATCAGGAGGAGGAGGTGAGGAGGAGGTGTTTATAACAGGAGGAGGAGGTAGATTTTGGCAGAGGGGTAACATACAGGAGAGGAGATACATTGGAGGAGGTAGAAATATCAGGAGAAGGAGGAGATAGTCTGGAGGAGAAGGTAACATCCAGAGCATGAAGCAAAGAGTGGGAGGAGGTGGCAGGATTAGCAGATATTACAAAGAGTCCAGAAGAGACCTTGACAGCAGGAGGAGGTGGTGACACTAAAAAAGTTGGCAGTAATAACTGAAGTAGATGGTGGCAAAAACACGAGAGTAGGAATGAGAAAGCAGGTAATGTTGGCCCAAGGCAGGTGGCGAAGGTGGGAGGAGGTATGAGAGCCAGACAGAGAGCCCAGAGTCACAAGTACGTTAAAAGAGAATAGGGCCAGGAGTGAAGGCCTGAAGATGGAGAAGGGGCATGGGGAGGAGAGAGTCATAGTGGTCCTGGTACTAAATACAACCTCTTGAGAAGCTCAAGTGGTACCTACAGTTGTTGGTGTTGAGGCAAAGGTCCATTATCCAGGGATTACAAGGAGCCAATTTGGAATTGTTGCTATATATTCATGGTTACTGATCCCAGGATAGCCTTAAATTAGGTAGTCAGTCAACGGTGTCAACACCCTTGGAGGAGAAGGTGAGAGACTATGCTGGATGCTCCTAAGACGTTTCTCATTCACTAATTTGAATTTTGTGTGGATCCTTTTGCATTATATAAATAATGACTGTAAAAGCACTTCCTGAGTCCATTAATGTATGCACTCATTCGGCTGCCAGTGGCATCCCGCACAGACAGCTGCATCATCACCCTCACTTACATTATCATTCTCACTCTGCCTCACTCACACCCTCACTCTGTGGGAAATATTGACTCACTCCTCTGTGCTGTGCGGCATCACTCTCATAGTTATGGTGCAAGAAACAGCAACAATGGCGGCAAAACCCTTGTGCGCGCCAAAAACCTACAAAACCAGCATTCTGCAACACATGAAAAGATGGATGCACAACCTGCCACCCATGGTGCATATGTGGTGGGATAGAGCACACACTGCAGAAGAGGTGCCAGTGGGCTCCATGACCAGCAAACAGAGTGCAGAGAAAGAAGCAAAGCTTTGCAAATGAAACAAAAAAGTGCCTGTAAATCACATTTGCTTTGTTGCTAAGAAACTCCAAAATGCCTATAACACAACACTTCTCAACAATCAAAATCTTGCGTGGCGCTAAAATTCATGTAATCCTATGAAGCATTACGAACATACAAAGTCCTAAATGTGAAGAGCAAAACATTTCTTCAGAAAAACTGGATTATCTGTAAATTTATATCAATGGGTACTCCCAAATTTTTTTGTTATCGGGGGGTCTAGTCTCTGAACAGGGAGATTCTTGAGAGACAAAGAAACACAACAGACTGACTACCCCTCTCTCTTTGGTCTTTCGGCAACACAGGTGTAGGTACTAAGATACTGTTACATCAATCTACAGCAATAGTTTTTATGGCATAACAACATTTATGCAGGGAAATTTTTTTCTCATAGACCGTTAATTTATGAGGATATAAATCTTTTAATAATCAGTTAAAAACTATATATTTTTATATGTATAAAACTTGTACATGTGTGGGCTTTTTCATACGTCACTCATACCTTTCATAACTATACATTCATGCTGTGACATAAGGGTTTAACAATTTGAATTTTCTTGTGGCATATTAGTCGTTAATAATATGCATGACAACAGGAAAAACGTTTAGTTTTTCTATAAGTCGACATATGTTTCGGCCCCTTCTATTAGTACCACCGTTGTCCACGGTAGTCTTAGGACTTGTTAATCGGCCATCTTCAGGACAGTACTGGTTTTTATTGAAGCTTTACGTCTTCACCTCTTTTTCTTTTTCATACGAAAAGCCAAATCTAAAAACATAAATGATGTTTATGTTACATTGAGGAACGGTCTATACTCTTTTGGTTGTTTTTAAGATAATGGCCAGATGACTTTGCCAAGAACGCAGCACCCACCTGTGGTCGAAATGTTTTGTTCTGGACCACGGAGCTGAAATTGTAGGGTATCTTCTATTTTACCCCTTGTCTGGAGCCCTATTGAAGAGGGGACAGATGTAGGGAAGTTACTACCTTATATATATGCTAAAGTCAACATATCGGGAGGAGACATCCTCATTTTACATTTGGAAAAGAAACCTACATTAGGCTTCTTGATCTAGGTGAATCTTCAGAATTCTCTGCTTCTGTGCCACTAGATAAATAGTGGATGTATCGCAGCCGTTTACATAGGTGGCATCGGGAGTTAGTGCCTAAAGAACAAAGGCTCAATTAGAGGTCAATCTGTTGTACTCCTCTTTCAGTTATTATCCAAAACAGTAGTGTTATCGCACTGCCTTTGTACACTTTCTTTGTTAATGGATTACTGATTTTGTCTTATGGATGATAGTCAAACTTCATATTTCTACCTGATCTTATAAGGTGTTAAAAATTGTATCTATCAGTGACTTAACAACTTTTGTTAAGCGGGCTCTGAATCTGTATGAATCACATTTCTGACACGAACCGCGTGTATGCGGTGATGTGGGCTTCTATGTTTCACTGTGCAGTGAATTAGTAATGGTTATTTCAAAGGCTCGTACCCATAAGATCTCTTGTCTTAGTGATACAGATTTTACTTTGGGGGAGTGCCTCTGTGTAAGTACGTGCTTACTCGCATGCCGCCAGCCACTGGAATTTAACTACCTGCAGGAGTCGCTACACGGTGGCAAACAATCTAGCTTACCTCTGGTATTTCTTCGCGGCGAGTATTGTTTGAGTTCTGACGATGTCCCTTCGTCTGTCGCTGAAACGGTAGACAGAGACGAAAAAAAGGGTGGGACGTATAGATTTATATGCGTCACATGAACAAAATGCACGCATTATTGACGTGCGTTGACGTGAGCTGCTTTCGGCAACAAAAATCGCGGCCATTTGTAAGCGTATATGGCTAGACAGCGGAATTTAATTATCTGCAAGATGTTGTGGCTGCTGTTTATACATTTGATACCGCTATAGGCCACTTTGCTTGGCGAAGGATTAGTCTCAGGGAACATTATTTACAAAAATCGAATATGGAAGGTTCCACTGTTTTGGAACCTAGATCTATGTAAATGATTTTATCTATTGTTGCATAGCATAATTTGGCATTCTCATAGAGCAAATCGGATGCCGCTTCTGTATGTATGTTTACTGCCTGATGGTTGGTTGTGTCAGGTGGTACTGAAACTGATATTGTTCTACGTGCTGCTTATAGGCTGTCAGTTAGTTGACTTACTGATGTATAAAGGGGTGTGCCTTGACATGATTTGATTCTTCAAAGAAAGGCACCCCATTCTACAGCTATATTTAGCCCCTTTTGGACAGTTTCCAGATTGTAAATCCATTTTTGTTCAGCTTGAGTGAGTATTTTATCTTTATTTCCATTGCGTGGCAAGGTGTATATCACCTGGATAATGCACCATATAAAGTCTGTGCATTTATGTTGTTTCTGAACGAAGTGGGTCACTAATGGTTTATTTTCTACTGAGTTACAAATACAAGATTTGTGTTCGTTAATGCGTTGGCGGACTGGTCGTTTAGTTTTGCCTATATATACCAAATCACAAGGACATTTGATGGCATACACTACCCACGGTGTCAGACAGTTAGTAAAATTTCTCAATTCTATGGTTTTGTTGCACAAAGTGATTTGCTTGAAAGTGGCTGTTTGTGCACACACCGAGCAATGGCCACATCGGTGGTGGCCCATTACCGGCGGTAAGCCCCACAGTGATGTTTGTGCAGACTTTTTACGTTTTGTAGGCTGGTAAGAATGTACCAGATTATCTTTGATGTTAGGTTGTCTTTTGAATGCAAACCTGGGGACCGAAGGATTAAAGTCTTCTGTACATATCATTTTCTAGTGTTTGCGTATGATCTTTCTGAAGTTGTTACTAATCGGACTGTACGTACTTACACAAGTTATTTTATCTTCTTGCTGTCGTTGTACTGGTTCTAGAGTGCTTGTGCGATTTATATGTAGTGCTCTTTTATATGCTCTGTGTATAGTTTTCTGCGGGTACCCTCTTTCTTTGAGTCTCAACTTGAGGTGTTTAGCATGTTCTTTATATTTTTCTACATTCGTACAGTTTCTGCGAATACGCAAAAACTGACCGTAGGGTAAACCTTCTTTGAGACTTGATGGATGGAAACTTGCATAATTGAGCAGGGTATTTCTATCAGTGGGTTTTCTGTATAGAACTGTTTCAATTGAACCTTCTGTGGTTTTCTGTATTTCTAAGTCTAGAAATGGTATTTTATTTAAGTCAGTGTAGATCGTAAATTGAATATGGGAATTCTGAAGATTCAGCCATTGATGAAAAGAGGCCAAAAGTTCTGAGGTGCCGCAGCATATGAGGAATATATCATCGATATATCGAAGCCACTTTTTTATGTATTGTCTGAAGGGATTGTTCAGACTGTATATGGACTGTTGTTCTAAATTATCCATATACAGATTAGCCAAATCTGGGGCAAAAGCTGCTCCCATACTTGTCCCCTTCAATTGGTTGTAGAAGCGATCTTTATATAAGAAAAAATTTTCTTTGAGGGCTAGCCTGATACATTCTACTATGAAAGCGGTCGGGACCGAATTTAGGGTCTCTGTGCGTCGTTCTAAGTAATTAGCCATTACCCTAAGACAGTCATCTTGTGGGATACTGGTATATAAACTCACCACATCTAAAGTTACTAGAATATCTGTTGAGTCTACACATATGTTTTCTAGCATATTAATCATACTTGTGGTGTCTTTCACGTACGATTTCATTTGTGGAACAAATGGTCTCAAAAACCAGTCGGAGTACATTGACAGTGGTTCAAGAATAGAATTGATGGCTGCTACAATTGGTCTACCGGGAGGTTGTTTGTCATCTTTATGGATTTTGGGAATCAAGTAGAAAGCCGGTATGGTGGGGTGTTGATTTACCAAGAATTCTTTTTCTTCGAGGTCTATCCAATTTTCATCTAGGGCGTATTTCATGAGGCTGGTGATTTCTTCTTGCAGACGAGTGGTTGGATCAGCTGGAAGTTCTCTATATGAGGATGTGTCATTGAGATGTTTCATTACTTCGATTTCATAGAGATCTTTCGTCCACAGTACTATGCCTCCACCCTGATCTGCTGGCTTGATTATTAAATCGTCGTTGTTTTGTAGAGCTTTTAATGCTTGTCTTTCTGCTTGAGATAGATTGTTGTTTGAAAATTTTTGGTTTTTTATTTCTTTTTGAATTTCCCAGGAGACCCTTTGTTCAAAGGCAACTATTGCTGGACTAACCATGGCGTTTGTAGGAACAAATTTCGAAGGTGTTCTGAGTCCTGTGGTAGTGGTTTCTTTGGTCGTCAGGCTTTTGTTTCTGAAGAAGTATTTTAACCGAATAAGTCTGTAGAATTTCTGCAATTCAACTTCTGTTTCAAAGGGCTTGGCTTGTGCTGTTGGAACAAACGATAGTCCTTTGGAGAGGACGCTTATTTCGGTATTTGAAAGAACATGAGGAGACAGGTTGTAAATGGGGATTACCAAGGTTGGGCGGGTGCTGGCCAATTCCTGGTGCTCATCCGTGGTGGGCCTTGTTGTCTGTTTCGCCCGCGTTGGCCCCTTCCCCGAAAAAATTGTTGAGGGGGAGGTCCTGAAGAGCCCTGTTGGCCGGAATCTGATTCACTGCTCGTTGATGCATTTGACGAGTTGGAGAAGTTGACATATGATCTTTGCTTATTTCCCTTATTATAGGGTCTTGCTTGACTGGCTTTCTGAATATCTTCATAATAGGACTCTATCAAGTAAGGGTAAGTTTTAGTCTCTTTATATTGTTCTACATCTTTTCTTAATTTCCAGATCTTTTTGTCAAGGGTTATTTTCTTAAAATTCGCCATTTCTTCTTCAATTTTGGCGAAAGTTTCTTTCATATCTTTCATGGTGTTGTCATGTTTAATTTTTGCCTCCAAAGTGTCTATTTCTGTTCTTTGTATTGCAGCTTTTTCTTCTGAAGTTTCTATAATCAAGATTAATAAGTCTCTTGAACACTTATTACTGACCCCACTAAATCTAGTCTTGAATTTGGTGTTGTTGGTAAACACTCGGGGGACATTTTTAATTTGTAGACCTTGTGGAATTGTTCCTGCTTTTAAGTATGCTAACATGAGTTTACCATGAGATTCCGTTCGGATCAATTTTTTCTTTTTTTGGGTTAAAAGTTCTGCGTCATTTGACTGCGGAATGTTTGCTACTTCGTTGGAGGTGTCTCCAAGCAATGTAGGTTGATTGATGAGTTTTTTATAATACTCATCGGAGAACGACACTAAATTTTCAATGTCCATTCTCTCACTTCTTAACACAACACGTTTGTTTGTGATAACAGAAATGATACCCAACAACCACAGGTTGTCCAAGGAACGTTATATCAATGGGTACTCCCAAATTTTTTTGTTATTGGGGGGTCTAGTCTCTGAACAGGGAGATTCTTGAGAGACAAAGAAACACAACAGACTGACTACCCCTCTCTCTTTGGTCTTTCGGCAACACAGGTGTAGGTACTAAGATTCTGTTACATCAATCTACAGCAATAGTTTTTATGGCATAACAACATTTATGCAGGGAAAATTTTTTCTCATAGACCGTTAATTTATGAGGATATAAATCTTTTAATAATCAGTTAAAAACTATAAATTTTTATATGTATAAAACTTGTACATGTGTGGGCTTTTTCATACATCACTCATACCTTTCATAACTATACATTCATGCTGTGACATAAGGGTTTAACAATTTGAATTTTCTTGTGGCATATTAGTCGTTAATAATATGCATGACAACAGGAAAAACGTTTAGTTTTTCTATAAGTCGACATATGTTTCGGCCCCTTCTATTAGTACCACCGTTGTCTACGGTAGTCTTAGGACTTGTTAATCGGCCATCTTCAGGACAGTACTGGTTTTTATTGAAGCTTTACGTCTTCACCTCTTTTTCTTTTTCCTACGAAAAGCCAAATCTAAAAACATAAATGATGTTTATGTTACATTGAGGAACGGTCTATACTCTTTTGGTTGTTTTTAAGATAATGGCCAGATGACTTTGCCAAGAACGCAGCACCCACCTGTGGTCGAAATGTTTTGTTCTGGACCACGGAGCTGAAATTGAAGGGTATCTTCTATTTTACCCCTTGTCTGGAGCCCTATTGAAGAGGGGACAGATGTAGGGAAGTTACTACCTTATATATATGCTAAAGTCAACATATCGGGAGGAGACATCCTCATTTTACATTTGGAAAAGAAACTTACATTAGGCTTCTTGATCTAGGTGAATCTTCAGAATTCTCTGCTTCTGTGCCACTAGATAAATAGTGGATGTATCGCAGCCGTTTACATAGGTGGCATCGGGAGTTAGTGCCTAAAGAACAAAGGCTCAATTAGAGGTCAATCTGTTGTACTCCTCTTTCAGTTATTATCCAAAACAGTAGTGTTATCGCACTGCCTTTGTACACTTTCTTTGTTAATGGATTACTGATTTTGTCTTATGGATGATGGTCAAACTTCATAAATCTACCTGATCTTATAAGGTGTTAAAAATTGTATCTATCAGTGACTTAACAACTTTTGTTAAGCGGGCTCTGAATCTGTATGAATCACATTTCTGACACGAACCGCGTGTATGCGGTGATGTGGGCTTCTATGTTTCACTGTGCAGTGAATTAGTAATGGTTATTTCAAAGGCTTGTACCCATAAGGTCTCTTGTCTTAGTGATACAGATTTTACTTTGGGGGAGTGCCTCTGTGTAAGTACGTGCTTACTCGCATGCCGCCAGCCACTGGAATTTAACTACCTGCAGGAGTCGCTACACGGTGGCAAACAATCTAGCTTACCTCTGGTATTTCTTCGCGGCGAGTATTGTTTGAGTTCTGACGATGTCCCTTCGTCTGTCGCTGAAACGGTAGACAGAGACGAAAAAAAGGGTGGGACGTATAGATTTATATGCGTCACATGAACAAAATGCACGCATTATTGACGTGCGTTGATGTGAGCTGCTTTCGGCAACAAAAATTGCGGCCATTTGTAAGCGTATATGGCTAGACAGCGGAATTTAATTATATGCAAGATGTTGTGGCTGCAGTTTATACGTTTGATACCGCTATAGGCCACTTTGCTTGGCGAAGGATTAGTCTCAGGGAACATTATTTACAAAAATCGAATATGGAAGGTTCCACTGTTTTGGAACCTAGATCTATGTAAATGATTTTATCTATTGTTGCATAGCATAATTTGGCATTCTCATAGAGCAAATCGGATGCCGCTTCTGTATGTATGTTTACTGCCTGATGGTTGGTTGTGTCAGGTGGTACTGAAACTGATATTGTTCTACGTGCTGCTTATAGGCTGTCAGTTAGTTGACTTACTGATGTATAAAGGGGTGTGCCTTGACATGATTTGATTCTTCAAAGAAAGGCACCCCATTCTACAGCTATATTTAGCCCCTTTTGGACAGTTTCCAGATTGTAAATCCATTTTTGTTCAGCTTGAGTGAGTATTTTATCTTTATTTCCATTGCGTGGCAAGGTGTATATCACCTGGATAATGCACCATATAAAGTCTGTGCATTTATGTTGTTTCTGAACGAAGTGGGTCACTAATGGTTTATTTTCTACTGAGTTACAAATACAAGATTTGTGTTCGTTAATGCGTTGGCGGACTGGTCGTTTAGTTTTGCCTATATATACCAAATCACAAGGACATTTGATGGCATACACTACCCACGGTGTCAGACAGTTGGTAAAATTTCTCAATTCTATGGTTTTGTTGCACAAAGTGATTTGCTTGAAAGTGGCTGTTTGTGCACACACCGAGCAATGGCCACATCGGTGGTGGCCCATTACCGGCGGTAAGCCCCACAGTGATGTTTGTGCAGACTTTTTACGTTTTGTAGGCTGGTAAGAATGTACCAGATTATCTTTGATGTTAGGTTGTCTTTTGAATGCAAACCTGGGGACCGAAGGATTAAAGTCTTCTGTACATATCATTTTCTAGTGTTTGCGTATGATCTTTCTGAAGTTGTTACTAATCGGACTGTACGTACTTACACAAGTTATTTTATCTTCTTGCTGTCGTTGTACTGGTTCTAGAGTGCTTGTGCGATTTATATGTAGTGCTCTTTTATATGCTTTGTGTATAGTTTTCTGCGGGTACCCTCTTTCTTTGAGTCTCAACTTGAGGTGTTTAGCATGTTCTTTATATTTTTCTACATTCGTACAGTTTCTGCGAATACGCAAAAACTGACCGTAGGGTAAACCTTCTTTGAGACTTGATGGATGGAAACTTGCATAATTGAGCAGGGTATTTCTATCAGTGGGTTTTCTGTATAGAACTGTTTCAATTGAACCTTCTGTGGTTTTCTGTATTTCTAAGTCTAGAAATGGTATTTTATTTAAGTCAGTGTAGATCGTAAATTGAATATGGGAATTCTGAAGATTCAGCCATTGATGAAAAGAGGCCAAAAGTTCTGAGGTGCCGCAGCATATGAGGAATATATCATCGATATATCGAAGCCACTTTTTTATGTATTGTCTGAAGGGATTGTTCAGACTGTATATGGACTGTTGTTCTAAATTATCCATATACAGATTAGCCAAATCTGGGGCAAAAGTTGCTCCCATACTTGTCCCCTTCAATTGGTTGTAGAAGCGATCTTTATATAAGAAAAAATTTTCTTTGAGGGCTAGCCTGATACATTCTACTATGAAAGCGGTCGGGACCGAATTTAGGGTCTCTGTGCGTCGTTCTAAGTAATTAGCCATTACCCTAAGACAGTCATCTTGTGGGATACTGGTATATAAACTCACCACATCTAAAGTTACTAGAATATCTGTTGAGTCTACACATATGTTTTCTAGCATATTAATCATACTTGTGGTGTCTTTCACGTACGATTTCATTTGTGGAACAAATGGTCTCAAAAACCAGTCGGAGTACATTGACAGTGGTTCAAGAATAGAATTGATGGCTGCTACAATTGGTCTACCGGGAGGTTGTTTGTCATCTTTATGGATTTTGGGAATCAAGTAGAAAGCCGGTATGGTGGGGTGTTGATTTACCAAGAATTCTTTTTCTTCGAGGTCTATCCAATTTTCATCTAGGGCGTATTTCATGAGGCTGGTGATTTCTTCTTGCAGACGAGTGGTTGGATCAGCTGGAAGTTCTCTATATGAGGATGTGTCATTGAGATGTTTCATTACTTCGATTTCATAGAGATCTTTCGTCCACAGTACTATGCCTCCACCCTGATCTGCTGGCTTGATTATTAAATCGTCGTTGTTTTGTAGAGCTTTTAATGCTTGTCTTTCTGCTTGAGATAGATTGTTGTTTGAAAATTTTTGGTTTTTTATTTCTTTTTGAATTTCCCAGGAGACCCTTTGTTCAAAGGCAACTATTGCTGGACTAACCATGGCGTTTGTAGGAACAAATTTCGAAGGTGTTCTGAGTCCTGTGGTAGTGGTTTCTTTGGTCGTCAGGCTTTTGTTTCTGAAGAAGTATTTTAACCGAATAAGTCTGTAGAATTTCTGCAATTCAACTTCTGTTTCAAAGGGCTTGGCTTGTGCTGTTGGAACAAACGATAGTCCTTTGGAGAGGACGCTTATTTCGGTATTTGAAAGAACATGAGGAGACAGGTTGTAAATGGGGATTACCAAGGTTGGGCGGGTGCTGGCCAATTCCTGGTGCTAATCCGTGGTGGGCCTTGTTGTCTGTTTCGCCCGCGTTGGCCCCTTCCCCGAAAAAATTGTTGAGGGGGAGGTCCTGAAGAGCCCTGTTGGCCGGAATCTGATTCACTGCTCGTTGATGCATTTGACGAGTTGGAGAAGTTGACATATGATCTTTGCTTATTTCCCTTATTATAGGGTCTTGCTTGACTGGCTTTCTGAATATCTTCATAATAGGACTCTATCAAGTAAGGGTAAGTTTTAGTCTCTTTATATTGTTCTACATCTTTTCTTAATTTCCAGATCTTTTTGTCAAGGGTTATTTTCTTAAAATTCGCCATTTCTTCTTCAATTTTGGCGAAAGTTTCTTTCATATCTTTCATGGTGTTGTCATGTTTAATTTTTGCCTCCAAAGTGTCTATTTCTGTTCTTTGTATTGCAGCTTTTTCTTCTGAAGTTTCTATAATCAAGATTAATAAGTCTCTTGAACACTTATTACTGACCCCACTAAATCTAGTCTTGAATTTGGTGTTGTTGGTAAACACTCGGGGGACATTTTTAATTTGTAGACCTTGTGGAATTGTTCCTGCTTTTAAGTATGCTAACATGAGTTTACCATGAGATTCCGTTCGGATCAATTTTTTCTTTTTTTGGGTTAAAAGTTCTGTGTCATTTGACTGCGGAATGTTTGCTACTTCGTTGGAGGTGTCTCCAAGCAATGTAGGTTGATTGATGAGTTTTTTATAATACTCATCGGAGAACGACACTAAATTTTCAATGTCCATTCTCTCACTTCTTAACACAACACGTTTGTTTGTGATAACAGAAATGATACCCAACAACCACAGGTTGTCCAAGGAACGTTATATCAATGGGTACTCCCAAATTTTTTTGTTATCGGGGGGTCTAGTCTCTGAACAGGGAGATTCTTGAGAGACAAAGAAACACAACAGACTGACTACCCCTCTCTCTTTGGTCTTTCGGCAACACAGGTGTAGGTACTAAGATTCTGTTACATCAATCTACAGCAATAGTTTTTATGGCATAACAACATTTATGCAGGGAAAATTTTTTCTCATAGACCGTTAATTTATGAGGATATAAATCTTTTAATAATCAGTTAAAAACTATAAATTTTTATATGTATAAAACTTGTACATGTGTGGGCTTTTTCATACATCACTCATACCTTTCATAACTATACATTCATGCTGTGACATAAGGGTTTAACAATTTGAATTTTCTTGTGGCATATTAGTCGTTAATAATATGCATGACAACAGGAAAAACGTTTAGTTTTTCTATAAGTCGACATATGTTTCGGCCCCTTCTATTAGTACCACCGTTGTCTACGGTAGTCTTAGGACTTGTTAATCGGCCATCTTCAGGACAGTACTGGTTTTTATTGAAGCTTTACGTCTTCACCTCTTTTTCTTTTTCCTACGAAAAGCCAAATCTAAAAACATAAATGATGTTTATGTTACATTGAGGAACGGTCTATACTCTTTTGGTTGTTTTTAAGATAATGGCCAGATGACTTTGCCAAGAACGCAGCACCCACCTGTGGTCGAAATGTTTTGTTCTGGACCACGGAGCTGAAATTGAAGGGTATCTTCTATTTTACCCCTTGTCTGGAGCCCTATTGAAGAGGGGACAGATGTAGGGAAGTTACTACCTTATATATATGCTAAAGTCAACATATCGGGAGGAGACATCCTCATTTTACATTTGGAAAAGAAACTTACATTAGGCTTCTTGATCTAGGTGAATCTTCAGAATTCTCTGCTTCTGTGCCACTAGATAAATAGTGGATGTATCGCAGCCGTTTACATAGGTGGCATCGGGAGTTAGTGCCTAAAGAACAAAGGCTCAATTAGAGGTCAATCTGTTGTACTCCTCTTTCAGTTATTATCCAAAACAGTAGTGTTATCGCACTGCCTTTGTACACTTTCTTTGTTAATGGATTACTGATTTTGTCTTATGGATGATGGTCAAACTTCATAAATCTACCTGATCTTATAAGGTGTTAAAAATTGTATCTATCAGTGACTTAACAACTTTTGTTAAGCGGGCTCTGAATCTGTATGAATCACATTTCTGACACGAACCGCGTGTATGCGGTGATGTGGGCTTCTATGTTTCACTGTGCAGTGAATTAGTAATGGTTATTTCAAAGGCTTGTACCCATAAGGTCTCTTGTCTTAGTGATACAGATTTTACTTTGGGGGAGTGCCTCTGTGTAAGTACGTGCTTACTCGCATGCCGCCAGCCACTGGAATTTAACTACCTGCAGGAGTCGCTACACGGTGGCAAACAATCTAGCTTACCTCTGGTATTTCTTCGCGGCGAGTATTGTTTGAGTTCTGACGATGTCCCTTCGTCTGTCGCTGAAACGGTAGACAGAGACGAAAAAAAGGGTAGGACGTATAGATTTATATGCGTCACATGAACAAAATGCACGCATTATTGACGTGCGTTGATGTGAGCTGCTTTCGGCAACAAAAATTGCGGCCATTTGTAAGCGTATATGGCTAGACAGCGGAATTTAATTATATGCAAGATGTTGTGGCTGCAGTTTATACGTTTGATACCGCTATAGGCCACTTTGCTTGGCGAAGGATTAGTCTCAGGGAACATTATTTACAAAAATCGAATATGGAAGGTTCCACTGTTTTGGAACCTAGATCTATGTAAATGATTTTATCTATTGTTGCATAGCATAATTTGGCATTCTCATAGAGCAAATCGGATGCCGCTTCTGTATGTATGTTTACTGCCTGATGGTTGGTTGTGTCAGGTGGTACTGAAACTGATATTGTTCTACGTGCTGCTTATAGGCTGTCAGTTAGTTGACTTACTGATGTATAAAGGGGTGTGCCTTGACATGATTTGATTCTTCAAAGAAAGGCACCCCGTTCTACAGCTATATTTAGCCCCTTTTGGACAGTTTCCAGATTGTAAATCCATTTTTGTTCAGCTTGAGTGAGTATTTTATCTTTATTTCCATTGCGTGGCGAGTTGTATATCACCTGGATAATGCACCATATAAAGTCTGTGCATTTATGTTGTTTCTGAACGAAGTGGGTCACTAATGGTTTATTTTCTACCGAGTTACGAATACAAGATTTGTGTTCGTTAATGCGTTGGCGGACTGGTCGTTTAGTTTTGCCTATATATACCAAATCACAAGGGCATTTGATGGCATACACTACCCACGGTGTCAGACAGTTGGTAAAATTTCTCAATTCTATGGTTTTGTTGCACAAAGTGATTTGCTTGAAAGTGGCTGTTTGTGCACACACCGAGCAATGGCCACATCGGTGGTGGCCCATTACCGGCGGTAAGCCCCACAGTGATGTTTGTGCAGACTTTTTACGTTTTGTAGGCTGGTAAGAATGTACCAGATTATCTTTGATGTTAGGTTGTCTTTTGAATGCAAACCTGGGGACCGAAGGATTAAAGTCTTCTGTACATATCATTTTCCAGTGTTTGCGTATGATCTTTCTGAAGTTGTTACTAATCGGACTGTACGTAATTACACAAGTTATTTTATCTTCTTGCTGTCGTTGTACTGGTTCTAGAGTGCTTGTGCGATTTATATGTAGCGCTCTTTTATATGCTCTGTGTATAGTTTTCTGCCGGTACCCTCTTTCTTTGAGTCTCAACTTGAGGTGTTTAGCATGTTCTTTATATTTTTCTACATTCGTACAGTTTCTGCGAATACGCAAAAACTGACCGTAGGGTAAACCTTCTTTGAGACTTGATGGATGGAAACTTGCATAATTGAGCAGGGTATTTCTATCAGTGGGTTTTCTGTATAGAACTGTTTCAATTGAACCTTCTGTGGTTTTCTGTATTTCTAAGTCTAGAAATGGTATTTTATTTAAGTCAGTGTAGATCGTAAATTTAATATGGGAATTCTGAAGATTCAGCCATTGATGAAAAGAGGCCAAAAGTTCTGAGGTGCCGCTCCATATTAGTGGGGTCAGTAATAAGTGTTCAAGAGACTTATTAATCTTGATTATAGAAACTTCAGAAGAAGAAGCTGCAATACAAAGAACAGAAATAGACACTTTGGAGGCAAAAATTAAACATGACAACACCATGAAAGATATGAAAGAAACTTTCGCCAAAATTGAAGAAGAAATGGCGAATTTTAAGAAAATAACCCTTGACAAAAAGATCTGGAAATTAAGAAAAGATGTAGAACAATATAAAGAGACTAAAACTTACCCTTACTTGATAGAGTCCTATTATGAAGATATTCAGAAAGCCGGTCAAGCAAGACCCTATAATAAGGGAAATAAGCAAAGATCATATGTCAACTTCTCCAACTCGTCAAATGCATCAACGAGCAGTGAATCAGATTCCGGCCAACAGGGCTCTTCAGGACCTCCCCCTCAACTATTTTTTCGGGGAAGGGGCCAACGCGGGCAAAACAGACAACAAGGCCCACCACGGATGAGCACCAGGAATTGGCCAGCACCCGCCCAACCTTGGTAATCCCCATTTACAACCTGTCTCCTCATGTTCTTTCAAATACCGAAATAAGCGTCCTCTCCAAAGGACTATCGTTTGTTCCAACAGCACAAGCCAAGCCCTTTGAAACAGAAGTTGAATTGCAGAAATTCTACAGACTTATTCGGTTAAAATACTTCTTCAGAAACAAAAGCCTGACGACCAAAGAAACCACTACCACAGGACTCAGAACACCTTCGAAATTTGTTCCTACAAACGCCATGGTTAGTTCAGCAATAGTTGCCTTTGAACAAAGGGTCTCCTGGGAAATTCAAAAAGAAATAAAAAACCAAAAATTTTCAAACAACAATCTATCTCAAGCAGAAAGACAAGCATTAAAAGCTCTACAAAACAACGACGATTTAATAATCAAGCCAGCAGATAAGGGTGGAGGCATAGTACTGTGGACGAAAGATCTCTATGAAATCGAAGTAATGAAACATCTCAATGACACATCCTCATATAGAGAACTTCCAGCTGATCCAACCACTCGTCTGCAAGAAGAAATCACCAGCCTCATGAAATACGCCCTAGATGAAAATTGGATAGACCTCGAAGAAAAAGAATTATTGGTAAATCAACACACCACCATACCGGCTTTCTACTTGATTCCCAAAATCCATAAAGATGACAAACAACCTCCCGGTAGACCAATTGTAGCAGCCATCAATTCTATTCTTGAACCACTGTCAATGTACTCCGACTGGTTTTTGAGACCATTTGTTCCACAAATGAAATCGTACGTGAAAGACACCACAAGTATGATTAATATGCTAGAAAACATATGTGTAGACTCAACAGATAATCTAGTAACTTTAGATGTGGTGAGTTTATATAATAGTATCCCACAAGATGACTGTCTTAAGGTAATGGCTAATTACTTAGAACGACGCACAGAGACCCTAAATTCGGTCCCGACCGCTTTCATAGTAGAATGTATCAGGCTAGCCCTCAAAGAAATTTTTTTCTTATATAAAGATCGCTTCTACAACCAATTGAAGGGGACAAGTATGGGAGCAACTTTTGCCCCAGATTTGGCTAATCTGTATATGGATAATTTAGAACAACAGTCCATATACAGTCTGAACAATCCCTTCAGACAATACATAAAAAAGTGGCTTCGATATATCGATGATATATTCCTCATATGGAGCGGCACCTCAGAACTTTTGGCCTCTTTTCATCAATGGCTGAATCTTCAGAATTCCCATATTCAATTTACGATCTACACTGACTTAAATAAAATACCATTTCTAGACTTAGAAATACAGAAAACCACAGAAGGTTCAATTGAAACAGTTCTATACAGAAAACCCACTGATAGAAATACCCTGCTCAATTATGCAAGTTTCGATCCATCAAGTCTCAAAGAAGGTTTACCCTACGGTCAGTTTTTGCGTATTCGCAGAAACTGTACGAATGTAGAAAAATATAAAGAACATGCTAAACACCTCAAGTTGAGACTCAAAGAAAGAGGGTACCCGCAGAAAACTATACACAGAGCATATAAAAGAGCGCTACATATAAATCGCACAAGCACTCTAGAACCAGTACAACGACAGCAAGAAGATAAAATAACTTGTGTAAGTACGTACAGTCCGATTAGTAACAACTTCAGAAAGATCATACGCAAACACTGGAAAATGATATGTACAGAAGACTTTAATCCTTCGGTCCCCAGGTTTGCATTCAAAAGACAACCTAACATCAAAGATAATCTGGTACATTCTTACCAGCCTACAAAACGTAAAAAGTCTGCACAAACATCACTGTGGGGCTTACCGCCGGTAATGGGCCACCACCGATGTGGCCATTGCTCGGTGTGTGCACAAACAGCCACTTTCAAGCAAATCACTTTGTGCAACAAAACCATAGAATTGAGAAATGTTACCAACTGTCTGACACCGTGGGTAGTGTATGCCATCAAATGCCCTTGTGATTTGGTATATATAGGCAAAACTAAACGACCAGTCCGCCAACGCATTAACGAACACAAATCTTGTATTCGTAACTCGGTAGAAAATAAACCATTAGTGACCCACTTCGTTCAGAAACAACATAAATGCACAGACTTTATATGGTGCATTATCCAGGTGATATACACCTCGCCACGCAATGGAAATAAAGATAAAATACTCACTCAAGCTGAACAAAAATGGATTTACAATCTGGAAACTGTCCAAAAGGGGCTAAATATAGCTGTAGAACGGGGTGCCTTTCTTTGAAGAATCAAATCATGTCAAGGCACACCCCTTTATACATCAGTAAGTCAACTAACTGACAGCCTATAAGCAGCACGTAGAACAATATCAGTTTCAGTACCACCTGACACAACCAACCATCAGGCAGTAAACATACATATAGAAGCGGCATCCGATTTGCTCTATGAGAATGCCAAATTATGCTATGCAACAATAGATAAAATCATTTACATAGATCTAGGTTCCAAAACAGTGGAACCTTCCATATTTGATTTTTGTAAATAATGTTCCCTGAGACTAATCCTTCGCCAAGCAAAGTGGCCTATAGCGGTATCAAACGTATAAACAGCAGCCACAACATCTTGCATATAATTAAATTCCGCTGTCTAGCCATATACGCTTACAAATGGCCGCGATTTTTGTTGCCGAAAGCAGCTCACGTCAACGCACGTCAATAATGCGTGCATTTTTTTCATGTGACGCATATAAATCTATACGTCCCACCCTTTTTTTCGTCTCTGTCTACCGTTTCAGCGACAGACGAAGGGACATCGTCAGAACTCAAACAATACTCGCCGCGAAGAAATACCAGAGGTAAGCTAGATTGTTTGCCACCGTGTAGCGACTCCTGCAGGTAGTTAAATTCCAGTGGCTGGCGGCATGCGAGTAAGCACGTACTTACACAGAGGCACTCCCCCAAAGTAAAATCTGTATCACTAAGACAAGAGACCTTATGGGTACGAGCCTTTGAAATAACCATTACTAATTCACTGCACAGTGAAACATAGAAGCCCACATCACCGCATACACGCGGTTCGTGTCAGAAATGTGATTCATACAGATTCAGAGCCCGCTTAACAAAAGTTGTTAAGTCACTGATAGATACAATTTTTAACACCTTATAAGATCAGGTAGATATATGAAGTTTGACTATCATCCATAAGACAAAATCAGTAATCCATTAACAAAGAAAGTGTACAAAGGCAGTGCGATAACACTACTGTTTTGGATAATAACTGAAAGAGGAGTACAACAGATTGACCTCTAATTGAGCCTTTGTTCTTTAGGCACTAACTCCCGATGCCACCTATGTAAACGGCTGTGATACATCCAAAATTTATCTAGTGGCACAGAAGCAGAGAATTCTGAAGATTCACCTAGATCAAGAAGCCTAATGTAAATTTCTTTTCCAAATGTAAAATGAGGATGTCTCCTCCCGATATGTTGACTTTAGCATATATATAAGGTAGTAACTTTCCCTACATCTGTCCCCTCTTCAATAGGGCTCCAGACAAGGGGTAAAATAGAAGATACCCTACAATTTCAGCTCCGTGGTCCAGAACAAAACATTTCGACCACAGGTAGGTGCTGCGTTCTTGGCAAAGTCATCTGGCCATTATCTTAAAAACAACCAAAAGAGTATAGACCGTTCCTCAATGTAACATAAACATCATTTATGTTTTTAGATTTGGCTTTTCGTACGAAAAAGAAAAAGAGGTGAAGACGTAAAGCTTCAATAAAAACCAGTACTGTCCTGAAGATGGCCGATTAACAAGTCCTAAGACTACCGTAGACAACGGTGGTACTAATAGAAGGGCCGAAACATATGTCGACTTATAGAAAAACTAAACGTTTTTCCTGTTGTCATGCATATTATTAACGACTAATATGCCACAAGAAAATTCAAATTGTTAAACCCTTATGTCACAGCATGAATGTATAGTTATGAAAGGTATGAGTGACGTATGAAAAAGCCCACACATGTACAATGTTGGGTGTCCTGACCCACGTTTAAGCTATCATGCCACAACATTTGGTGCTGTGGGCTTAGAAAATTCAAGATGGCGGAAAACCCACATGTGCGCCGAAATCCAGGAAAGCTGCGCAGTTTGTGCGCACACCGAAATGGTTGCCTCACTTGCCACCCACCAGTGCGAGAATGAAAGGCCGGGTTGCCATGAGGGAAATGGGTTGCCAAAGGAAAAACAGTAGCGCCGATTAGCTTCAAAGCGCTTTAAAACCACCATTGGACTACCCGCACAGTAGTCTGAAACCATTGGGAATGGCAATGCTGATTGCCAAATGCAACCCATAACTGTTGGGAATTCATTTTCTTAAATCCCAAAAAGGGGTGCAGTACCAGTACTCACCACCATCCAAAAGCCGGCATTTTAAAACAACACCAGATTTTACTTTTTGCAAAACTGAATAAATGAACCCAAAACAGGCCAAAGAAAGACTTACTGAGAGGTGGATCCAATGTAAAGTTATATTCTGAAGTGACTTGAAGGTTTATAACAAGACTGGCTGCGCTGTGGATTTCAGCAGTTTAAGTAAATTTGGACTGAAAGACACTCAAAAAAAATCTAAATGTTTAAATTGACTGAGTGACCTACTTTTGAGTGTCACATAGGTTGCAATTGTTTAAATGTCATAGTTTTAAACTTAGAATCAGCCTTCTAGCTGCATATGTGAAAATGTTTAGTTTTATTTGAATGCAGAAACTGGGGAACAGAAATGACAGCTTAAAGAGATTCCAATTTGCCTGGCAACTACCCCCATCAGGAGTGAAACTTGAGTCACAGCTGTGTTCCCAGGCCTAGCTGCCCTTTTGCTGCTCACACTAAGGATATGCCATCTATCTGATAATTGAATTACCTGTGCTCTACAGGAGCTCTGAACAGAGCCTGTCTTGACTCAGGCAAAGGTTTTATTACAGCGGTCGTAAAATGTAGCTTCCTCTTGGCAGAAGCTGGGAGGGGCACTGCCTGTGAGAGCAAGCTGGCTTGGCAGAACTGGATAAACCAGTATTTCTACCTTGTGCTGAGAGGAAACCACACCCCTTTGGAGCCAGAACATAACTTTAAAAAGATGGATCATTCATAGAGCGGACATGTGAAAATTTTATAAATGATACCATAATTCTTGTGATTTTTCTGCCCACAGTTTAAGAGGTTTTTAGAACCGGTGGTATGTTCAGGGGGGTTTTAGCGGAAAAGTGGATATTACTCTAAATGTATGCATGTTAAAAATCTGAAACTTCATCAGTTAATGTCCATACTCCCTGCGCACATGTATGTAAAGTTGGGTCAATGTCAGAAATTGAAAAATCAGTTAAAAAGTCAATTATGTGCCATTTCTGAATGCAAGCTCTTAGAAACAGCAGATTTGGACAGATACATGGCTATATTCAGCCACACCATGTATATGTAATTTCAAGCAACTGTGTAACTGTGAAATATGTCTTTTATTATCAAATATAGAATGCGTGCAAGATGACAGAGGAGTGTCCTATCTGCAAGCCATAAAATGACATCCCTCTGACTCACACTTCCTTCCCCAATCAAATGAGAAATGGAAGTTTGACCAATTAGAAGCTGAGAGAGAGGTAGGGTCAGTGATGCTAGAACACACCCACATTCTAAACACATAAAAGCAGACAGACAGGACAGATAGGGACTTTCAAATCCATTTGCAGCTGGAAGCTCTGCCGGGAAAATCCATACTTACCTCCATCAACCTTCAGAGAGCAACATAGAGACTTCAAATCCATCAGGCCAGACCAGAAGCAGAGTAGAGCTGACCTGTTAGCAGAACCAGAGAGAGCTGACCCAGATCACTGTGAAGTGCAGAGACCAGAGGCGAGTCTAAAATCTGACCAGATCCGTGGCGTGGCCCATTTCACTCAAGAATATAGTGTGAGTACCTAGAAAACTGTGCAGATCCAATCTCCTAGTTAAAATAATATAATTCAACCTATTTTAATCTAAGTAGAACTGTCTCCTAACTGTCACCTGCCATTTGCAAAGCTGTCACTTGTCATTTTCTAGTTGCAAGCTGCACTTGTCTTTTTGAACTTTAAAATTTCAAATCTGAAAAACGACCTTTATTTAATCGCTCATATCTCCGTGACCGTTTGTGCTAGAGACTTGCAGTAACTTTCATTTGAAAGCTTAGAATCTGAGCTTTGAATCGCACCAAGAACCACATTCCTACCCCTTATAGTTTTACCGCAATCGCGGAAAACGCACGCGCGAATTTTACCGCGATTTGCAAATTTCTCCTCGTGTAAAAACAGCTGCTGCTTGCCTTCCATTTGCCAGAAATTCGTTTAACCTGCTAATCATTCCTGAATCATTGCAAGAGTGAGCCTGAGCTAATATTAACTAGATACCATTCACCCTGAACCTCTGAAAGGGAATTAAAAGCATTTTAGCATATTTTTTTAATTAATTGCCAGCACATATCAAAGCAATTTGGGCCTGTGTTTTCAAACTTCTGTAGTCTAAGCTTGCTGGGGTGAACTGGATTACAGTTGATTGCATTTCTGAGAACTGTGTGTTTTCCTTCCATTTCCTTACCTTGCATCAAGGGGGGGAGGGGATTGCCAGATAAAAGTGATTACATTGTATTGTTGAAATCATATTGAGTATTTCTATACTGCATTTCATTCATTCAACCTTGCATCCATTTGAACTCTATAAAGCATTTTGTACCACCTTCTTCTTTTGTTCCTATTCACCTGTGTGCTACCTTATCCATTTCATGTCAACTCCTTATTGATTATAGAGAAGTGTGCTAGTGCCAGATTCTCCGTTGTTAATCTTTATCATATCAGATTAAGTGTGATATTCAATTATTAATTTATTATAAAGTGGGATATATATATCTATTGTTTAATTTATCAAATAAACCTTTTAACTTGCAAAACAGAACTACTTCTTGGCTCAGTGGGGTCAGGGGGATTCCAAGAGAGGGGTGTTATATAGGGGTAGTCATCCAGAACGCATGAACTGGACATAAAGATATATCAATAAGGGTTTTCATTCAGTATTATAGACTAGGCGTTGACTTAGCTGTAGTGTTGAATTGAATCCTCTTACAACAAGTTTTATACATATAAAAATATATAGTTTTTAACTGATTATTAAAAGATTTATATCCTCATAAATTAACGGTCTATGAGAAAAAATTTTCCCTGCATAAATGTTGTTATGCCATAAAAACTATTGCTGTAGATTGATGTAACAGTATCTTAGTACCTACACCTGTGTTGCCGAAAGACCAAAGAGAGGGGGTAGTCAGTCTGTTGTGTTTCTTTATCTGTAAACTGACAGCCCCTGTCAAATTATGGGTGCAGTACCCTGGGCTACCTGTAAATGACAGCTGTCAGATGAGCTCCTGAGGAAACTTCAAAGTATTTAAACTAAAAGTCTGCCGGGTTAGCAAACATAATAGGATTGTTGCTAAAGGGAATACAGATCTTAGTTGTGTTTTGATCCCACAGATTTGAAGCTAGGAAAGAAATGTATTTATGTAATTTGATGCAACAAGTTTGGTTTCTGCTGGATTTTTAATTAAGAATAAATTAGCCTGGCTGAGCTGCAATCCTTTGGAAGTTGAAAAACAAGTTTCTTTCAAGGGGAGGAGAAGTCCTCTCAGCAGAAACTCACTGGGAGAATATAACTGTGGGTTACCTCAGACTTTTGTCTACAGAAAGAGAATGAACAATGCCAGAGCTCCAGCCCAGGAAACGAAGGTGTGAAAGGGGTCGCAAACTGCTCCTGGACTGCAGGGAGAGACAAAGGGGCAGGAGCATTTGCTGTTAAGCATGAACAATTAACAATCTTTAAAGACTCATAACTTGTGATTCAAAGTGATGAAAAATATACAAAGGACAGATCTGTTAATCTAATTTTTGGCTGCACGTTTTAAGAGGCGGTAGAACTGTGTAACATGTTCTGGAAAGGAATGGCAATATATATGGTTTTATGTGAACTGTGTTAATGCTAAAATTGTGAAAATGTACGCGCACACATCCCTATGGTAAACGCACACATTTGTGGAAAGTTGCAGAAAGTTTGAATATTGTGTTCATGGTGAAAAGGACAACATTCGATAGAAAGGTGAAGCAAGATCCCACAGCTGTGGGATTTTGAGAAGCAGCTGCTCCATAAAATATGGAATCTTTGGGTGTGATTTTTGTAGAAGTGACCAAAGTAGAAATATGTGTTTAGGATAAAATCCGATTTTGACACTAGTGGCTG